>NC_090442.1:394527929-395130984 GCF_031143425.1 Pleurodeles waltl | reverse complement strand
CTCACACATACAGCTACAAGTGTAGGAATAGTTGCCACCGTTCAGTCCGGCCTGCGGGTATTTAGATAGATTATATTGTTGAATGTATGTAGCGCTGCATACACCAGACAAGACCAGACAGCTCGCTGATAAGCATTGGGTTCCAGGCGTCTTTTGAACTGCATGGACAATTGGGTGTTGGATGTGCTTTGCCCTGTCTCTGAGGTATTGGATTAGATATGTGAGCTAGGAACGTGAGATTTAAAGATGTTGTGCATAAAGTGTTGGAGGAATTCCGAGAATAAACGCAATTCTGTTTACCGTCAATTATTTTAGTAGTGGTCAGTATCTTAAAGTTGAGACTGCCATAGGGTGCATGACATAGGAATAACTGAAGTCCAGCCTCCAATGCAGCCTCCAGGACATTGCTAGAGAACAACACCAGTCTCTGTCAAGCCGCAACCTCCTCAGATGAATGAGGTTAGGAAGATGAGAACAAGGTGCAGGTGGAGATGTTCTTGGCAAGGGCCAGAGCGGAGAGAACAGAGCAGGAGTTCTGGCCCTAGGCTCTTCTTGACCTTAACACGACCAAACCGACATTCCACAGTAAGTCCCTAACGTCTCTGCCCTCTCGTGGACACCCAAAGTAGAGAGATTAAAAGGGGTCAGGTGGAGGAAAGGGACGGCTGATGGTGCACTGGGGTGTGAGATGCAGGGGGCGCAGGCTGGAGAGAGAAGCAGGGGCAAGTCAGTGCCACATGAGGTACTAAAGATGGGCCGGAATGGGCAGAGCTAAACAGACAGTACCCACGGTGCAGTTTTATCACTGAGGCAAAGAGGTAATCACTATTTCACTGAGTGTAATTGGCTGCTGTTCTCGAAGCGTGGGTCAGTCTGGTTTCTGGACACAAGTACACGGGGCCTCCTGATGGTGTCTCTCATTGTGTGCACCCAGGTGCTTGCCTGATCTTCCTGCCAGGACCTGGCCAGGACCCTACTGCCCCATTGTAGAAAACGCATTCTGCAGTGAAGGCTGGGGAAAGGTTTTTCATCGGTTCGTTTTGATTGTAGTCCGGTTCTACTGCGATCACCCCTAGACGTACTGCTTGATTGAGACGTTTGCGGATAAAGTTTGACAGATCTGAGACTGATAGGGCGCTAGTCCGGTGTAAAACAGTCAGCATTTCATGGTTTTAAAAATATAACCTCTTGCACATCTTGCAGATTGGAACCTGCCAGACTAAAGAAGATAAAGAAGCATTCGCCATCGTGTCTGTCCCTCTCTCAGAAGTCAGAGATCTTGATTTTGCTAACGATGCCAACAAAGTTTTAGCGTCAACTGTCAAAAAATTGGAACATGGAAGCATCACTCAAAATGAAAGGCGGTATGTTACTCTTAAAGTACATGTAGTCTTTTTGCAAGTACTTTGGGGGTGTCTTGGTGATTTATATTTGTGATGGCTTCTGCCCGTGGCTGAGATCGTTCATTGTTATTGTAGATTAGACTGGCACAAGTATTTTACCATCACCATCCTTGGTCTGTCACCTTGGGCTAACCTCTGTATCATCAGATCCGTCCGGAATCTACTCTGTTGCTTTTGCAGGACTGATTTCTTTGTCAAGAAAAATTGGCTCGTCTGTTTATTTGTCCTGTTCCAGCTGTCCATTCGGTCTTTGGGGAGAGACTATTAGTCAAGCAAACTACCCGATCCAGGGTGCTTACGGGCCCCGGTCATGTGGTACCTCCAGGATCTGACATGCCGGAGTGTGGGGAGTTTCCTGATGCACCCAGCCATTGGACCAACTCACTTGATGCCGGTTCACAAGCATTCCTGTTGCATTCTTTGTGTTTAGTAGGATTCTCTGTGCGGGGGAATGTCAGCCATATGTAACACTTTTGTGAGAGGCGTTTATCTTTAATGCGCAAATACAGACCAGTTTAGAATCACTCCACATTTTGAATGTTCTATTGCATTTAATAGCTACATCAGGTGTTGTTACATTTTCAGTGACGTTTATAACTAATTCACTGGCATCCATTAACCCCCTCCCCCTCCAAATTTGCCTCGTGGCCTGCTCAATCTTGCGGACAGCAGTTGTCTTGTTTTTTACCTCTGCTATATCTATCTATCTATCTATCTATCTATCTATCTATCTATCTATCTCTCTCTCTTTCTCTAGATATATATATATATATATATATATACATATATATATAGTCTTTTATGCATTTTTTTACTTTCTAAAACGTAACATGATGTAGGCGTGTTTTGTAACAACCCTCTCCCCGTGGTCTCCTTGTTCAAAACATGTATTAATTAAAGTGTTTGTTTTTAGATTTGTGACCAAGCTGTTAGAAGAACTTATTTTCTTTGTGGCCAGTGTCCCAAACAATGGGCAGGATGTCTTGGAGGTTGTGGTTAATAAACCAGACCGAGAGAGGCAAAAGTTAATGAGAGAGCAAAATATATTGGCACAGGTAAGATTTAGAATGTATATCTCATGAACGTTTTTAAATATTTTCTTTAGCTTTTCCGTGTGAGGTTTCATTGATTTTTGACTGAGTTTACTATGCGGTTTTCATTCCCGGCCCTTGCCACCACATTAATGAGATTGTATAAAGTGTCATTGTAAAGATTACAAAGATGCAGAAAGAACTAGAAAGCAAGACCGTAGAATGACCGTTAACTTGCCAAAAGAAGAAAACACCAAATATTAGAATTAAAATACTGCTTGGTAACTGCCCTGCAAATGAAGAAAAGGGGCAAATGAGGGTATAATGCCAACATCAAATGCCTGACTTTGGAGAGCCCACCACACCCCGTAGTCTTTGATAGCAATCCTGACATCCCTGCTCAACAGGTTGTCGATTACAAATTAAACACTGTTACATAGAAACGAGACACCCAGAGATGGCATACGATGATGCATCGAAAACCAGGAAAAGGGAGAGAGGTGTTACAGTCTCATCCAAGTAGACATAGTTGAAAACAAAAGTGGTTAATTGGAGACCATTCTAGCCAGAAGAAGCTTCCTTCAGCAGCCCACAGCCCCCAAGTTGTATTGAAAGGAGAGGGTGCACATGATGATATAGGGGTGTGTTGGCCAGAAGTGGCCATGAAGATTGAATAGCAAGGCCCGGTATTGCTGCCATCAAAGCAGGCAGACGCCCGCCATTGCGGTCATACTGCATCCTTGACAGGGTCTCAAGAAGAAACTATACGCCCAGGCTGAGCTAGGAGAACAACTAGTAATGAATACCCACAGAGGCACTGATATCTCTTACTACTGCAGCTTTTCCTGTTGCATGCAAGTCAGAAGGAGGAGCCTGTTACAGTACATACCCTTTTTTTAATTAAGTAAAATATTACAATTTAGCTCCAGCTAACATGTCACCTTATCCTAACATATAAATACTTTTCAGCTACGGCATCAGAGGGTGCATCCTCTCACGATTTGGCTAGCTAGAATTGTGAACTTGCATTTTATTTATTTCTCTATCATGAGGTACAAATCAAAATGTTGCAGGTTTGATGGTTTTAGTTGGACCATTAAAAGTTATGTGCTAAAATGGTACTGTGCATAATTGTGTAAATTACCACAAACATCGTCATATATCGACGTCACATTGAGCCCTTAGGATATGTGGGAACCTTCTGCAGCATTGATTACAAATACTGAAATGCTTGCTTTCTATACTGTATATTAACACAACGTCATCTTACGCTCTTGCGGCCTCAGGTAACACATTTGTTAGATCCCTTGCTCAGACCAACATTGAATTTATTACACAGTTTTAGCTAATTGAAGGCTTTGTGATGTAAAAGCAATTTTGAATGATATATTAAGCTTGGAGCACTAAAAAAAAAAAAAAAGCCCATCGTGCCCAGCATTGACTAGCCAAATACTACCAAACAAAAGCCTTATGCAAGCACTGATGAAGCCATTATCTTTTGTTGTTGGATCTAGATTTTGTTTGTTCTGCAGCAGCAAGATATTTTCTAGGAATCCGTGTCTATGCGGCCTGTTCCTCCCATTGTAGGAAACACACTGTAAGGACACACTTGGTGGATTTTAATGAATTAGTGCATAATATTAGAATATATGATATATATGCACCTAGTCTTGAAATTATAGATTTAATTGCTGGATATTCATAATGGCAGCTAAATGCCCCGTCACAATTGGCACTGCTTTGAGGACTTTCACCATTCATTGCATGAGGTGAAACCAGATGATTTTTCTTCTTGATTCCTAGCCTCGTCCCTTCTCACCTCCTTCTATGCGTATACATCTCTGGTTAGACAGTCACCTTTGACTATGCTGAGTAAGTAAAATGGAAGGTGGTGGAGACAGGAGAAAGGTAAAGTGGTAAAATAATAATAAAGCGAGAAAGGTGAAGAAGATATAGCTTAAGTACAGCGATTCTGGAGGCAGATCAGTACTTAATGTCAACATAAAAGTTAATGTATCTGGAAAGAAAGGTACAGAGAGGTAGAAAGAGGTAGGCAGCCCAGAAGAGATGTAGAGAGATGGGTAAGGTCTTAGAGTGAGGTAGAGGGCGCTAGGAATAGGGAAAATGTAGAAAGAGGGAAATGTTTGGATTCATTGATGTGTGAGGTAGAGGAAGAGGTAAAGTAGAAAGAAGGGTCAGTTAGAGACAGAGCTAGAGAATGGTGTAGGAAGATGCCAATGAGGCCAAAAATGAGAAGTACAGAGAGATTAGAAATACAAAATATTGACAGACCTGTCAGGTAAAGAACATATTGAGACAGGGAGGATAGCAGATATAGGGGGTCATTACGACCCTGGCGGTCATGGACCGCAAGGGCCGGGGACCGCGGATGCACCGCCAACAGGCTGGCAGTGCATCCAGGCCTATTCTGACCGTGGCGGTAAAGCCGCGGTCAGAAAAGGAAAACCGGCGGTTTCCCGCCGGTTTTCCCCTGGCCTGAGGATACCGCCAGCCTGGTTCTGGCGGTTTTGACCGTTGGAACCTGGTTGGCGGTAACGGGTGTCGTGGGGCCCCTGGGGGCCCCTGCAGTGCCCATGCCAATGCTAACAGGGCCCCACCAAGATTTTCAGTGTCTGCATAGCAGACACTGAAAATCGCGACAGGTGCAACTGCACCCGTCACACCCTTTCCACTCCGCCGGCTCCATTCGGAGCCGGCATCCTCGTGGAAGGGGGTTTCCCGCTGGGCTGGCGGGCGGCCTTCTGGCGGTCGCCCGCCAGCCCAGCCGGAAACTCAGAATTACCGCGGCGGTCTTTTGACCGCGCAGCGGTATTCTGACGGCGGTACTTTGGCGGGCGGCCTCCGCCGCCCGCCAAAGTCAGAATGAGGCCCATAGTGGAATGAAGAGTAGATGGGAGAGTTGAGGTATATTTGGAAAAGAGGAAATAGTGAGACTGTTGCAGTAGAGAAAGGGAGGTGAGGTTGACAGGATGGTGAGGTGGAGAGGCGTAGACACAGAGGTGTATATTACACAGTGGCTGTAGCCACTATGCAGTTATAGTTAGGATTCTGAGAGATAGGAATTCTTCTGATTTGTAATACCTTGGCCCGCAAGGATGAATCTTCACAAAACTTTGCAGACCCATTCCTTTTTCTACATTGGCAGATGATGCAAAGTTTCACAGTGATTTGTTAAGGGGGTGCAAGAAAAAAAGAGGGGTCCCAAAACATGTTTTGCCACCAATGCATATTCCATAAATGTTTGTATTGGACAAAGCAGCAAAACGTCTGAATGGAATTTCATGTAATGTGGCAGGAATGTAGAACATGGTGTGGAACGGATCCTTTTTGCTATTTCCCCAAAATCTATTCAATAGTTTTGTAGATATAAGGCGCAACATCTCACTGATATATTGGGTCGGAGTATACGGCTGTCATTTTGTGGTATACCGCATTACATGGCAATGCCAAAACACTACACAATTTGGTAATGACTGCCTTTACAAAAGTTAAAGGCAGCCATCTGGCTTAAACCACATTTTAGATGTGTTCTGGGGTTGGTACTTAGATATAGGAAAGTAGCAGGTTTTATTGTTGTCCCCTACCTATTACCACTTTAGCAGAGTAGTAATAGGTAGCAAGAATAATTTATATTTTTCTATATATTTTGACAAAAGAAAAAAATAAAAATATGTGAAATATTTTTAAACACATTATATTTAAGAATAAATAAATAGTCACTACTGCAATGTATACCACTCCTCTCTATGCCTCCCCACCCTGCCCTGCAGCACTCCATTCTACTCTAGTCCACTCTGTGCCACTCCATCCAACGCCACTTTAAGCTATTCCACTTTACTATTTTCCACTCTATGCTATCCCACTCTATGCTATCCCACTCTATGCCACTCCACTCTGTGCCACTCCACTCCGCTCTGTGCCACTCCGCTCTGTGCCACTCGTCTCTATGCACCTCTACTCTATGCACCTCTACTTAATGCCAATCTACTGTACGCTACTTCAATGTACACAACTCATGCCACTCCACTTTGTGCCATTCCATTCTACGCCACTCTACTGTTTGGCACTCAACTCTACTCCTCTTCACACTAAGCTATTCCACCGTACACCACTAGACTCTAGACCACTCCACTCTACACCACTCCACTGTATGCCACTCCACCCTACACTATTCCAATTTATGCCACTTTACTCTACGCCACTCAGTTCTATGGAACTCTACTGTACGCTACTGCACTCTACACCACTCTACTGTATTCCACTGAATGCCACTCCACTCTAAGCAACTCCACTCTGTGCTGGCTAACTCTACGCCAGCCCACTCTATGACACTCCACTCTATTTCACAGTACACTACTGGAGTCTCTGCTACTCTACACTGTTCCATTCTGTACTGTCCCACTCTACGCCCCTCCATGCCAGTAAACTCTATGCTATTCCACACTGCACCACTCCCTATGCCACTCTACTGTATGCCACACTAATGTACACCACTCCTCTCTATGCTATTCCACTGTATGCCACTTGCCTCTCTGTGACTCTATGCCGTTACACTCTATGCCACACTACTCTAGGTCACTCCACTTTACACCACTCCACTCTTTTCCACTGTATGCCACTGCACTCTACCCCATTCGACTCTACTCTGTCACTCCACTCTGTGCCACTCCTATGACACTCTCCTCCACGTTACTCTGTGACCTTCCACTTAATGACACTTCACTTGATGATACTGCACTCTACAATTTGAAACACTTGTTTATTTAAAACTAAACAAATAAAAAATTAAAACAGGTGGTGCGTAAGTTATAAATTAAAGGTGTGACTATAACTTTAGACTTTCTAATATTTGTGTGGGTTAAGTGGGGTTTGTATGGAAAGGATAAAACAAGTTTTCCTAACTATTAGATTTATTTTTTTCATCTCTCAAAAAGAGAGCGAGCTGGATACGGTGAGTTGGAATGCAGAAAAAAGTGCAAAGAGAGGAGGTAGAGAAACAGGTATAGAAGTAGAGAAAGTGATGTAATGAGAAAGGGGTAATGTAATGAGAGAGGTGAAGTAGAACAAGCAAAGAAAGAATGAGAGCGAGGGAGGTAGGAGAGATCAGAAAAAATGTATAGTAAGGTAAATTACCGTATTTTCCGGCGTATAAGACGACTGGGCGTATAAGACGACCCCCTACTTTTCCTGTTAAAATATAGGGTTTGGGCTATACTCGCCGTATAAGACTACCCCTCTTCCAACGCACACCAAATAAAAATTAAAAAACATCAGATTTGATTTTAATATGGTAATTTTAATTCAAATGCTTATGACATGCAGGTACGTAGTAGGAAAACTGTCACTTATAAACATAAGGCTGTTTGTCATCAAACATGTAAACATAAAACAGTGCAAGTGGATTAAACTTTTCCTAATTCACTCTAAAGCTGAAAGGAAGGATAAGACAATAAACCCATGGGAACTGCCATGCTGTTTGTTTTCTAAGCTGTCAACCAAACTGGAACTGAAGATGATAGGAGGAAGATAACAAACAAACAGAGAGAGAGAGCAAGTGCCGGGCAAGATCCTGGGGAGTCAGCAACGCCCATCATAACTCCAAGCTATTTTTACAGGACTTGCTGGCTTGACAGTTTCTCTTTAAAAGCCTTCAAAATCCTCCTGTTCGTCATCTGATATCATAAGTAAATCAATTACATCTTGTGGTACATTTGTAAGGCAGTCATCGTATGGATCTAATTCCGTATCAGATGGTGTGGTCTCAGCTTCGGCTTTCTCTTCATCTTGCCACAAGTAGTCGTCCTCCATACCATCTAATGAATTTGATATGTCACACTTCTTGAAAGACTTGATTACTGTTTCTGCATCAATATCATTCCAGGCTTTTATGACAAACTTGCACAAAACATCCAACTGTGGAGCACGCATGTTTCCTCCTTTTGTGAATGACTTTTTGCCGCTAACCATCCACTCATTCCACTGTTCTCGAATGCGATCTTTAAATGGCTTGTTTAGGCACACATCCAGTGGCTGTACCAACGATGTCAATCCTGCAGGAATAACTGCCGCATCTGTGTTTATTCTTGCCAGCCTTTGCTTGGTGCTGGGAGTTAAATGAGCCCTGAACATATCCCACACCAGTAGACTACGTTTTTGAATAAGTCCACCTGGTCGCCTGCTCCATACATTATCAAGCCATAGCTTTACCCCTTCTTCATCCATCCAGCCTTTTTCATGTACATGTACAAAACAACCAACAGGAAACTTGAGTTTCGGCATTGTTTTTCTTTTAAAAATAATCATTGGTCTCAGTTTGGCACCATCAGCTGTGCATGCTAGTACCACTGTAAAACTGGACTTCTCATGTCCTGTTGTTTTAATTAAAATTGTTTTTGCACCTTTTGGATGGACAGTTCTATTTCCAACCATATCAAAATTCATTGGAGTTTCATCCATATTTCCGATACTACTTAACGCATAGCCATGTTTATTGCGCTGTTGTATTACATATCGATGGAAACTATTTACTTTGGCTTCAAGATCTGCAGGTAATTTTTGTGCAATTTTCGTCTTTTGCCTCAGTACCAGATTATGCCTTTCAAAGAATCTAGTACACCAGGATACAGTGGCTTTAAATCTGTTGCTGTGATCTGGGTTAGATTTGGCCCACTGAAGGGCAAACAAACGTATTTGATTTCGTGTCACTATATAACCACTTTGGCGATGCTCATTCACCATGTCTGCTACATGTTTTTCGAGTTCTGGCCAATGTGGGGTGCCTCTTCTTAATGCACACTTACCCCTTGGCATACTCCTTAATGCTTTTTCATTTGCTTTCCAGTCCCGAACCATCTTTTCTGTTACTCCATATTGTCTTGCAGCAGCACAGTTATTATGTTCCATGGCAAAGTTTACAACTTTAAGTTTGAAACTGGCTTCATATTTCTTTCTTCTTGCTGGTGGAGCCAGGATGGGGTCTTGTCTGTTAGCCATTTGTATACTGTACTGTATGTACTGGTGCTGTACTGTATGAACTGGTACAGATACTGGTACTGGTACTGGTGCTGTGCTGTATTCACCACCACATGTATCTGCTCACCAGATTGCCTTCCCTCAGAATCACCAACAATACAACAACCAGCCAATCACGGAGAATGAATATTACATTTAAGATTGTTGAAACTGCAGTACAACCAAAGTTAAATGCGGTCAAAATATAATTTTTTTTATAATATTGTCATATCCCAATCCAAAATGGCCGTTACTATATGGTAATCTCCTAACATGTGCCATGCGCGAGAAGAAAGAAACAGAAAACAGAAAACAAATGTTGTTTCTATGGTACCGTAATAGCGCGCTTTGAATAGCCTGGGGCACGCGCAGGAACACGCGCCTGCCCAGACAACTGCCAGCGAGGACGCAGAACCCATCGTACGGTTGGAATTCATTTCCAAATGCAGCGTACGTTGGTTCAGCTACAGGGCGCCTGTCCCTGAAGTTTCGGCACGCCGTATACCGGCGTATAAGACGACCCCCGACTTTTGAGGAGATTTTCAGGGGTTAAAAAGTCGTCTTATATGCCGGAAAATACGGTAGATGTATGTTAGAGAGAGAGTTTGGTTAGAGAAAAATGCGATAGAGACAGGTTAGGTAATTTGGTGTTGAGGGAGAGAAGGCTTAGAGACTGGTGATGTATAGAGAAATGGAGAGGGAGCTAAACGTTTTGTAGAAAGGGAGATGAAGTTTAGAGTTGAAGTAGATGGAATAGAGACATAGGGAAGTGAGATTTAAAAAAAAGCGGGGAGCTGCAGAGAGGTGAGGAAGAGGGTTTATGTAGAGATGGGGCAGAGATGTAGAGGTTGGCACAGAGATTGATAGAGATATGAGGTTAAGAGAAGGAGCTAGAAAGAGGTGTGGTTGAAAGAGGTATATTGCAGGAAAGGTAATGTAGACATAAGTGGGTTATAGTAAGTTGAGGTACTGAGGAAAGTGTTAGGTAGTGATGTGAAGATAGGTTGTATGAGAGGTGAAGAGAGGGTAGACGTGAGGTGATGTAATGAGACTGCCATGACTTTTTTTGAAACGGAATTGGACCAGCTGCCTGAGAGCATGGGAGTCATGGTTGGGATGGCCAAACATATAGAGTAATCTCTGTAGCAGTAAAATGAACAAATAACTTGGTTTTTGTGCACTCTTACTGTAGCAGGACTTAGTACTGCCCCATCACTGTATTGGGGGGCATTTGAAAGGTGGTGTCCCAGGCCAATTGCGCACTTTAACCATGCATTGAAACTGCTTTGTATTCACTGACTGTACGGTTAAGCATCCTCAGTTATTGGAAATCCTATAAAAAATGTAATGGGACATGTCAAGTTTGGGACTTTTGATCAAGCACCTACAACTACAAGAGATCACAGGGCCCTCAGATTTCATGTATCCTCAAAACCACCATCAAAACAGTGGTTGACTAGTCCTGTAGTTCTTGTCTACCCTGCACCATAAGATATTGTGTAGTTTATTTTCTTTATCTTTTCTGTATTATATTGCATGAAGTGCACATCTTTGGTTAGATTGCAGTTGTTTGTTGCTTGTTGATCTAGTGATAAATGTCTAAATACACTAGTAAGTTGCCCAATTACTCCTGAAGGGTGTTCAAGAGAGGATTAATTTTCCCTAAGTAGGGGAGTAGAGCACTCTCTGGCATATAAGACAGTTACTTCCACAGTCGTTGTGTGATCATGCACATAATGACGCTCCGGCCTCTGCTTCATATTGTACGTTGCATTGTAAATACAGGATATCTATCATCCTAAGAGATCGCTTACACTCATGAGTATGTTCATTCCTCTTACGTAGTTTTGTTTCTCAAACGTGAAATTCCATATTTGTATTTTATTTTTTAACCCATACAACATGATTTGCCAGTACTAGTGTATGCTTTTCTTAGGTCTGTGATTCCATCTCTAGGTACATGGTGTGCTAACACTGGCCAGATCTTCTTCCATTTACTCTATCAGTTCGCTATTCGCTATTCACTATTCATAGACTAGGAGAAATACACAGCTCTGAAGAGTTCAGGATAACACCAGGGTACAGATGCATACAACAAAAAAATGTATTGTGGTCTTATGTGCTGATCTCATGTGATATGTGTTGACTCTTTGCAGATATTTGGGATTCTTCTGGCACCCTTTAAGGACAAAGCAGGAGAAGGCCCGATGCTTCGACTTGAGGACCTGGGAGATCAAAGATATGCCCCTTACAAGTATGTTCTGAGGTTATGTTACCGTGTTCTCAGGCACTCTCAGCAGGACTACAGAAAAAATCAGGCAAGTTAAACCCAGTGTTAATTATTTTTTTTTTGTTATTTATATTTAGTCTTTGTCTAGTGAAAGCCAGTCTGTTAATTTCTTGACTTCTCCCAACTTGAAGCTAACTGATCTCCTCCTCACTACCAAAGATTTTAATTCACTATAGGTAAGGAGTGGCCTATGTATGTCTCTTTTCTCTACAATTCATGGTGGCACCAGTGGTGCCTTATTTTCTTGTCTTCCGCAGTTGAAGCTAGTCCCCTGCACAGTCCCTGCGCTGCCCTCAGTCGTTCTCTATTTATTATCGCTGTCTAATGACTAGCGGACAGTGACATTCATGTAGAAAGAAAGGGGGTTACACTTATTTTTCTTTTCCGTCTCAATGAAAAATCATTCTTTTAATGCTAAAATACGTGCCTGAATTAGTGACGTTTGCTGTGTGGAAACTGTATTTTATTTACACATTAGCAACATCGGTTTTGCTTTGTTAGCTAGTATTGTTCTGCTCTAGGCGGCATAAATATAGAGTTCCTAAGCTGCAATTATAAGTAACTTTGGTGGAAATCAGAGTACTACACAAAGGAATGTGAAATGGAAATTATGGAAGGGAGTTCCAAGAACTCCCCCTTTCTGGGTTTTCATCCAAGTTTCTTAGTTTACAGAGTTGTCGTTAAAATGACCCACCATCTGAATGTGTTGACTTATTGTCTACCAGAAGCTGCCGCGGCAAACTCCCAGGCCCAATACTGGCCCCTCCTTTACAAGTTATTAGTACAAGTTTCAGATAGAGCTGTAACTTCAGTGGCCACTCATGCAGACCTCCCTGTACAGGTAGACTTCATGTGAAAATGTATAACTTGTGGTGATTTCAAGGCCAGCAGCAGTGTGCACTACAGTAGTCTCCTTTCATTGGCAAGCGGAAATGTAGCCTACATGGCTTTCATTCAGTCTTATCATCATTAGTAAATACACTCATTTAATCCCCAAGTATTTGCTTGACATTTTCATCGAGTACTCACCCTGTCCTCTGCTGTCTCACATGGATAGATACAGCCTTGCTTTGCCACGTACAGCTTCACATACCAATGCATTGCCACCGTATGTCCGTGTTGGCCACCAGCATGTGAAGTGTGACACCATCATGCCAAAAATGGCCACCTTTACAGATTTTTCTTTTTTAACCAGAGTTTTGTAAAGGGCTGATGTACCAGTTTGTAGTGAACTCCACAGAGTGTACTTTGCTGTTAAGTTGTGTTTCTGGGAAGGAAGGTGTTAAGATATAGAGGGGATGCTAGACATATGAATGAAAAACTTCCTTTATTAAGTATGCAGGAACAACCCCTGCCAGGGTTCAAAGAAGGTGCCTAGCTCCATCGCCGACTTTGTCTTCTCTCCCAGTCCCCCCTTCAAATCATAACATTCCAAATCACATTCCTAACAGACCTACAATGGTTACTAGGATACAACACATCTCCCCCTTTACTAAATTTTTTAACAAGTGCAAGTAAACTAAACAATAAGATATAAGAAATACATAGAACTTTAAAAAAAAACATTGAGCAGGGTAAAATTATATTGTTGGTATGATGTTTCAAGGAAAACAAAATGCAATGCTGTATCTCCGTTACCATAGTGTTAAATCTCTGTTATTACACCAGCTTAGTGCCATAATAATCTCTTATCCACGATGGCTTGGCTGTAGTTCTACCACTTTTCCTCACATTGCAATCCATTTGATTGGACCTCCTTCTGTTGACTTCCTCACCCTTTGCTCCACACTCCTTCTCATTACAATTCGTAACGTTTCGCACATTCCTTTCTTACCATCACTTAACCACACGCTGTTGCCTACCCCAACTTCAACTTGTTTGGGTTTAGACCATTTTGATAAACTCTTTCTTTGTCCAACTGTACCAACGACCTGACCCAGTCCCCTTCTTTATATTTATAATTCATTCTTTTCACACTGTCATTGTGTCTATCGACATATTTGTCCTGATACCTCTCAACTCTTTTCTCAACCTCCTTTCTGTCTGTCATCTTAACCTTGGCTTTATTCATCCATGGCAGTGTTAATTTAGTACCTGCCACTCTCCCCTTTAACAAGCAAAAAGGGGTTTCACCAGTAGCTGAATGAGGGGTATTGCGATAATTCCAAATCATTTTTTTGACAACTTCCTTGCAGTCCATGCCCTGTTCTTCACTCAATTGCACACACTCCTTCAACACTCTATTGAATCTCTCAACAAGACCATTCTCCCTGGGATTGTAGACAGCAGTAGTGTAGTGTTCCACCTCCAAATTCGTCAGGTAGTCCTTAAACTGTTCTGACACGCATTGTGGAACATTGTCAGTGACCACACATTCAGGATAACCCTCCCTGTGAAACACTTCTTCGCAAAAATTAATTACATTGTCAGTCTTCACCTCTCTCATAAACGCCACCTCTGGCCATTTAGAAAAGTAATCTACCAGAACTAGAGCGAACTTCCCCGTTATTCCTTTGGAAACAAACGGACCACAAATGTCCATGGCTACCTTCTGCCAGGGTTTCTCTGGAAATTTGGTCCCTGATATAGGCGATTCCCTTACGACATGGGATTTGTCGCTACACATGCATGCTACGCAGTTGCGAACACACCTCTCTATATCTTTGTCCATACCCGGCCACCAAAAGTCCATCCGAGCTCTCCTTTTCATCCCTGTCATATCACCGTGACCTTCATGTGACAGGTTCACCAGCTTTTCCCTCAAACTCACAGGCACCACTAATCTCTCACCCCTTCTCAACACACCATCTATCATAGATAGTTCTGGCCATAATTTACTATATTCATGCAACATGTCCTTCGGATTGCATATTTTAGTAGAATTCGCAATGTATTCACAAAACGTGCTCAAAACTTCATCATCCTTTAATGCTTGCAACCATTCCTCCATTCCTATGCTACCTCTCCACGATTCACTGACACTGGCCACCAACCATTCTTCGTCATTCTGGTTATCCTCATTATCCACAACATCTTGTAGGGGAATGCGCGACAAACAATTAGCATATCTGTTAACCAATCCCAGAACATATGTCAAACTGAAGTCATACTCTTGTAATCGATAAAGCCATTTAGCTATCCATGGAGTTGCTTTGCCGGCTCCCTTGGTAGAAAATATATCTGGTTTATGGTCTGTCCTTAACTCAAATCGCTTGCCCCACATATATATTTTGAAGTAGTTGACACCCCACCAAAATGCTAGGGCCTCTCTCTCAATTACCAAATATGTGGCTTCCGCTCCTTTAAGTGTGCGTGACGCAAAGGCCACTACTCTTTCCTGTCCCATCATTTTCTGCATCAATACTGCCCCAAGACCGTGTGCACTGGCATCCACCGCAATGATTGACTGATCATTGAGATCAAACGGTTTCAGACTCACAGATTCTACAATTTCCTTTTTTATAAAGTCAAAGGCTTCCTGACACTCCCTTGACCAGTGAAATTGAACTTTCGATTTCATAAGTATCCTCAATACATGCACTTTTGTGGCAAATTGGGGAACAAACTTTGAATAATATTCTGCCAGGCCCAAAAAAGACCAGGGTTGATCCTTGTCCATAGGAGCTGGTGCATTTTTTATGGCGTCGAGCAATTTTTTTTTTGGCCTTACCCCATTCTCTGATAACGTGTGACCTAGATATTCTATTTGCTTTACCCCAAACTTGCATTTATCTGAACTAATAGTGAGTCCAGACTCTTGTAACCTTTGCAGAACTTCCACCAAAACATCATTGTGGTCATCCACATCCTTGCCCCATACCAAAATGTCACCTTGGAACGCTACAGCTTTCTCAACTCCTGCCAATATACTGTTCATTACTCTTTGAAAGACCGAGGAGGCCGATGCTAACCCAAACGGCATATGAACACACTGAAACATGCCCTCGGGAGTAATGAAAGACGTTAACTTCTTAGATGAGGGATGTAATCGTATTTGATGGTATGCATTTGAAAGGTCAATCGATGAAAAATACTTAGCCCCTCTAACAGACGACAATAATTCATTGATGTGCGGTAGGGGATGACGATCCACTAATATGCATTTGTTAAGATCCCTCCAATCTATGCACATGCGTAACTTCCCATTAGGTTTTCGCACTAAAACAATAGGACTGAGCCACTCTGATGACTCAATGGGTTCAATTACTTTATCATTGCACTATCTCATTAACTCCTCCCTCAACTGTGGTCTCAAGGCAAATGGTACATTTCTCACCTTGTGGATTGTAGGATCACTACCCGATTTGACTAGAATTCGATGCTCAAACTTTTTTAGACAACCCAACTTATCTGAAAATAAATTTGGAAATCTTCCCCGCCATTTGTTCTTTTCCTCATCATCTACTAATAACACCTGTTCTGGATGGTTGGGATTTAACACCATTCTTAAAGTCCTTTGCTCACTCCATCCCAATAGGCTCTTTCCATGCTCCACCACATACACAGGTACTTCTGCATGCCTCTCCTTGAAAGCTATAGTACACATTACGTAACCGATCAGGGGTAATTTGTCTCCACAATACCCCACCAGTTTAATATTTGTGGCCAAGATTTCACCACACTCCAACTCCTTCCACACTTGTTTGCTTACGATGGTGTATGGTGAACATGAATCTACCCACACTTCCACCTCTTTATCATTCATTTTAACTTTACACATTCCTCTATTGTTAACACCTCAATGTTCCCATCATCCTCATTCTCATCCTGTTCATCTGACTGTGCATCACTGCACGCTTTGATACTGTTCACTGACTATTTTTGTCGTTGCTTCTGCATACGTCCCAGTCTGCATACACGCGCAAAGTGACCGATTTTCTTACACTGGTAACACTTCATAAATGTCGCTGGACATTTGTTCGCCTCTGCAGTATGATTACTACTACCACACCTATAACATTCCCTTTCCTTTTTTTCCCGTTTTACAACTTCCCCTTTTTTTGCCTTGGAAGTAGCGTTCACATCTTTAGAAAAACTGTCATTACTGCATTGCTTTAGATTAAGTTCAGTGAAATATTTGGATGTGTTTTCTATCTGTCTTGCTATGTTGATTGTCTTTTGCAATGAGGGATCCTTCAATTCTAATAACGTTCTTAAATTTTAGAGTTGTTTGTTTTGTTAATGAATTGATCTCTTATTAGTTCTTCCTGCAGGTCTCTAAATTTGCACGACGCGGCTAATGTTCTCAATTTGGCAACATACTGTGCTACAGTTTCTCCCTGTGCTTGAATCCTGGAGAAGAATTTGTGCCTCTCCACTACCACACTGACTTTTCTGCCATAGTTGTCATCCAATGCTTTCATGGCTACGCTGTATTTATCCCCACTGAAATTGTCAAAAGGTGATGATGACTCATCATCTCCTTCTCCATCCACATTTGAGGAGATGTTCTGACAGGGTCTTGGTAGTGTTTTCAGTACTCTCCGACCGTCGACACCCAAACAGTGTTTTAAAATAGCTAATTTTCACAATGGTTCGGACGTGACCCCTCCAATTGCCTCCAAGTACGTCTCAAAGGCCTCGCACCAGTCTTCCCACACCATGCTTGGTGGGCCCGGACTTTGTAAGAATTTCACTGGTGCTAAAATGGAAGACATTTCCATTTTCTTACCTCTTAAGTCTTATACAATAATCAAGAAAACCAGCAACAGTTAAGTAAATTAATGAGTAAATCGTTCCTGAAAAAAACAAATCTGTAAAATAATTACGTAAATAATTGAATAAAATGGTCACCGTCGTCTGCGTTGCTTACTTCTGTCACCTTCAATATCCGAGACCATGTGCATGCTGTAGTGCGTGGTACACGTTGTTTCTCCCTATAATGTTATTGCAGTGTTTACCTTGCCCATTTCGAGTTTGCACTGTGCTATCAGGTTGCTGTGATCGCTGTGCGTGCAAGTATCACTGCTCGTCCGCTCCCCCACTGCTCCGACCGTTGCCGTGGTTACTTGTACGTTGGCGTCCTCCACGCTCAGCTTCTACGCCACGCTGACTACTGCCATGGTTACTTGCACGTTGGCGTCACCGCGCGTCTGCTCTTGCACCACGCTGATCGTTGCTGTGGCTACCCGCACGCTGATGCTCTTCACGCGTCCTCCCCAGTGCCCTTCCTCGCTCTCCACCACCTTTCAACCGAGCGAGCACGGTAAGATTTCTGAATTTATTTTCAAAAGGAGAAAAGGAGCGCGCGGACTCAGTTATTCGCTTTTTAATAGAAACTGTCCCAATTTACGTGCGTTAACATTAATACAAATAAATTGAACCGCTGAAACGCCGCACCTTACGCTGTTTCGTGTTCTTCTGGTTTTTTTTTTCCTTTTTCTTTTCTTTCCTTTTCTTCCTCGCCGTATGTCACTCTTTATTTTTCCTTTAATCCTTTTCCTCTCCACACCGCACTTCTCTTGCACATTTCACGCCTTTTCTTCCCTATCTCCGAGAATTTGTCTCCTTCTGGCAGGGGTTGACACCGTCTTCAGCGGCAGCATCCCATCCTTTGACACCGTCTTCAGCAGCAGCATCCCATCCTTTGACACCATCTTCAGCAGCAGCATCCCACCCTCGTCGCCAATGTTAAGATATAGAGGGGATGCTAGACATATGAATGAAAAACTTCCTTTATTAAGTATGCAGGAACAACCCCTGCCAGGGTTCACAGAAGGTGCCTAGCTCCATCGCCTACTCTTTCTTCTCTCCCAGTCCCCCCTTCAAATCATAACATTCCAAATCACATTCCTAATAGACCTACAATTGTTACTAGGATACAACAGAAGGCTCCGGTATAGTTAGGAAGAATCAACTTAATTGTCACTAACAATTTAGAATGTGGATCATATCAGATGAGATTTTACTGACTGGCCTTCATTGGCCAATGTGTATCAATATGTATGTTTTGAAATGTTCATTCAGTTGCAAGATTGACTGATGGAATTATACACCTTTTGTCGTTAGTCTTTTAATGGTTTAAATCCACTAGATCTTGGTTATTTTACTGCTTCTCAGAATGATTGCTCAAAATTGTTTTCCGAACCACAGGTAGTTTGATTCTGCTCCCAGCAGTTTATCACGGCATCACCTTTGTCTACAAGTGATGTGCACCTGTGTCATACTCAGATAACACTTTTGGGAGATTACTTTGTCATTGCTCCAAAATGCCCTGTGCCTGATGTACAGCTTTTCTATATTTAACCTGGTCTCGACTGGAAACCAATGAATTGTATTTAGAACAGGTTTTGTGTGTTTGCATTTTATGGGTTTTTGACTCACACACTGAATTTTGCACTTGCTGAATTCCAGTCTGCATTGGTGGTTCACTAGGGTGACTAGCATTGGCTGTGTTCACATGAGTCCATCAGAGCTATCCCCAATGTTATGATGTGTTAAATGTGATTGCTGATTTTCAGAAGCTGCAAGATTTGCAATGATTTATGAGTTTTTAGGAGATAGCAAATGTTAATCTTGACCACCTTGTTTATCTGTGATTGTAAGGAGAGGCCAGAGTAAAATACGATGCCAGTTTTTTTTCTTTCACTGGTGTACTGGTGTTGAGAGCCATTCATAGTGGAGTGCTTTGTTCGTGTAGCCACATACTAACAAGAATTTATGATTGGAATCGATGAAGCGGAGGAAATGTTCCTTCATCCAAAGGTATTCTAATCCCTAGAACGTAGGCAGTGCTAAATTTTGTGTCTGTTCCTCTCTGTCCATATGTAAATTAATTTGATTGTCATCAGTATACGTCTGAATATTTAGGTTGTGGATTAGTTCTAATGCACTAATGGCTACATGTATTTGTTTAGAAAAGTTACATGAGGTAGTGGCCCAGCAGTTGGTTTCTAATGATCCTTGCAAAAACTGTACCCTGTTGAAATGGTCCAACTGTATTGACTGCAGTATTCAAACAATTACTTCATCCATTTCAATGCTGTTCATTATCTGTCATTTCTATGTTTTGATCAGAACTTCACAGTCTACTTGCCTATCTTCTTCCGAGGTATCAAAGAGTTGGAAAGCTGTAAGGTTGGGCTCATGCAGAGGAACGAGCTGGTCTTTCCTTACACTAGCATAACAAAACTTGTGGGGGGGCTGCAAAGTACATGGAGTGTTCCCCCTCTGGGCTCACTCAGGAGCTCTCAGCCATGATACTGTGTTGAGGGAGCCCCCAGGAGCTTGGGGGCCCTCTCGCACTGCAAGGGCTGCCGGGGCCTTTGTTAAGCCACTGTTTCCTTAATGTTTGTCCATGCCTGTCCTGTCTCCACTCTTTGAGAGGAAGAGCGTAAGTTATATAAAATATTCGAATGTTCAGTGTACCAGACTCTTTTAGAGCCTATAATTGCCATTTGTTTACTTCTCTGTTTTTGCGGATAACGCTGTATTTAGGTAGTATCATGTAAGAGTAGTCTTGACTCTAGAACAGATCTCAGTCAAACCTAGGATCTACCAGTCATTCTTGGCAGTTTTACATCAATGATATCCACAAGTGTTTGTTGCTTGACCAAGTGGTAATCAAGCCACCAATGTATGTTGGTTGGGTGCCAGGGGAGGCTCACTCGTTTGGTGTCTTCACATGGTGTTTTATACATCTGTATACTGTCCGGTCTCAGGCACTGTGATGGGTTGAATGGGACAGAAGCGATCTAGCTGTTAGTATGCCAACCTGCTAGAAAACAGTGTGCACTCTTTGTGTTCCATTGTTTGTTTTTTATCTAGGATGACTATTAAGTTGCTGTCCTTAGACCCTCTGTGGGATATGGCTTTGGACCTGTTGTGTTTAATTACTTAACAGTTGTGTTTCAGTAATTTTGAGTTCAGCATCAGCTTATTTATGCCTTGTGTCCAGCACCTATAGTTGCCCTCTTGTTTTTGGTACACTTAGTTGGTATTTCTGAAGAGCGTTCGCTGTTGTGCCTCTACGTCTATGTGACCTCCATATTGCATTGCATTACATTATTGATGTTTTTACATTTTTTCTAGTTGTGGAGGGTTTCTGTGTGTGTCAAAGATGAGTAGGGATTGTGGTCCATTAGTTGACTGGTGCTCTTGTGTAAGGTCTATTGTGTCATGTGCGATCAGATTTTGTTTCTTTGTTCCTGGCAAATGAAGATCATTTCAAATGATTTGAGATTTATGTTACTTGCCTCGTTGTGATGGTGCCATTGACAGTACCTTTTAATGTGTATACCTGTGAAGAATCCCCCCTTTGTCCATTCCTTGTCTTTCTTGGATTACTGATATTTTTGTTTAATGCGGTTCGATTTTTTGTGTGCCTGCTAAAAGGCAGCTAGTCAGTCATAGTGAAGGTTGTGTTGGTTGCTATCTGTAGTTATATAAGGTTGAATGTGATGCCTGAAACGTGGCTGCATTTGAATAATTGTGTCTCTCATCATGATGTTAAGGTCGGGGTTACTGATGTATAATTGTTGATTGTAGGGAGAAGGGCACTTGTTTGCTTAGACTTGCAGGAGGTTATTGGAGCAGAGTAAGAAGTGCACTATGGTATGGCATTGCCTGCCACAGAGGTTCTGGCAGGCAGGGCCCTCTCCATCCTACCTGCGAAGGCACTGGGTAAGAGTAGACGTATACATGGCTAGTGTTGTTTCCACCGCAACTCAAGGATGCTTTCCTTTAGAGTGAGGGGCTGAAGAGAGTGCCCTCCATGTGTGGAGCTGAGCCACCTGGTCAGTTGATGAAGGTCAGGAAATACATAATGGGACAGATTCTGTTAATGCAGCAGTGGTGTGGTGATCGTAGCTGGGACATTGGGCATGCAAAGCAGTCAGTTTTGTGGTTACATGGATATCTGGTTCCAGTGCTTTGAAGGAACTTTGGTATCTCTTCAGTGGTAACATCGGATCTGGACTCAGATGCATAAAAATGCTTGGGAATTACATTGTCTGTGAACCTTGATATTAAAATTTAGACAGAGAGGGGTAAGACAAATTGGACAGGAGATCTGTAGTATGTAGGCTTTGGTAGTATCATTCCTGGGCTCAGCACGGACAGTGACTGGTTGTGGATTAAGATGTATTCAGACTCAGAATAGACTCTGTGCCTTCATGGATGCCTAGCTCCACCAGAGCTCACAAGGGACATCTGAAGAGCTAGTCCTGATGGGGAAAGTACGGGAGGTGGGGTTGGTGGCAAGAGATAGGTAGCACAAGACACTGTTCTTTACCTTCCCATTCCTTCTCTGCTAATTGGATGGCTGGAGCACTGCAGTCATGCCAAAAGCATTACAGCTACAATTACAATGCTGTGCCAAGTCAAAGAAAAATGATCTTGAACACACAGACCCCAAAGGCAAAAAGAGGAAGTGTTTTCTTGAGTGTGAACTAAAGAAAAGGGTTTTCAGCTTTTACATACTTTGTGATCACATCTGCTGTTCCCTAGTTATTGAAACACATTTGTATTGTGAACAATGTGCATTGAGGATATGTGTGCAGTAGCATAACACCAAATGATGGATCCCACCTGCAGAATGTATTGAGTGACACTTGAGGCTACCATATCTCAAATATATACTTATTGGCCTTGTGCTGAATGCGGCCCCCTCTTTAATGGCTGGGTGATCCCTGGAGGGTTGCCGCCACCCCTGCAGAACAGGGGCTGTAGGGGAATGTGATACTGTAATTGTGAACAAGATCACCAGGCTCACAAGATGCTGGGGACTTGAAACTTCAGCCTATCACCCAGCCTTCAAAACAATCAAGAATTGACTGCATCATCACTGACATAACTAAAATATAGGCATTTGCGGGGCAGGAATCCCAAGAAAAATTGGCAAAAAGATTTTTACTTCTTCCCCAGGCCTCTCTTTCCAGAGTGCACCCTTTAGACTGCGCCTCTTCAAAGTGTAATTTTAGTACTACAGTCACCAGTAATCTCAAATGCCCAAAGCCACACCACCCTCCTTCCTCTCTCTCCTTACCCTGCCAGAAAAATAATGTGGCTGCCAGTCGCACTCACTGGTATCCTGAGGCTTCTTCACTTTTATCTTTTAAAAACAAATATACGCTAGGACACTGTTATCAAAAAAATAACAAACAAATAGTGATTACCTACTCCCATATGCAAATTACTGAATAACAATTGTGATTTCTATGTTTCATGCAAATGACAAACATGGTATTCTTTGTTTTTCCTGTGCTCTCCACCTTCTCCGAGCCATTTTCTTCTCCATATTCTTGGTCGGTTTTATTGTTGGTATGCAAATGGCAGATAGGCCAAATGTAAAAAAACAACATATTGAAATCTTGAAAAACCTCAGTTGTCTGAAGCTAGACACCCTGAGGCAGCTCTTCTGCTGTGGTTGGAGCCAGAGCCTCTGCCTCTCATTGGATGGTCCTTCTGTCTTTCAGACTTTTCCCTACTAATAGGAGCAAGGTGTAGGGACTTAGAAAGTTCTTTTTCTGTGCTATTGGTAAAGCAGAAGAGATTATCAAATAGAAGGAAACAACAATGAGGGAGGGATGCATTTCCCTTGGTTGTGTGAATAAAACAACGATTTCTGTCATTTTGGCTAACAAAATACGCATTGTAATGTTTTATTGCTCAACTGGAGACTTAATATTCTACACTCCATGGATGCGTACCAGTACCCGATAATGCACAGTGTTACTTACATACCTACTGTTTTAACTACTAGAAACTGCCATGAGAAACGTGTACATCGCCGATTAGCTTCTGAAAAGGCTCACAGGAAGCTTAGGAAAGAGTTATTAAATTAATATACCAGAAGCATGGATTACATTTCCTCTTCACAAAAGTGTGTTTGAGCCACAAAAGTATTTCAGGTAACAATTGTAATATGTATTGTTTTTAAATGCATTTATTTTCCAATTTAAAAATCTAGAGTAAATTTAAAATTCGTTCACATATTTCTTCAGTATAATATAAACATGTCTATTGAACAATAAACAAAATTAACTTGAATGTGTTGTAAATTGTATCATCATTTCGTTGCTGTTTTTCTTAATTGATGTTGAAAGTTGGCTTAATATGTTTTTGCGTTAGTTATGTAGTGGAACGTATAAAGATTTTTTTTTTGTTGAAATAAAGCCACAAATGGCAATCTTTTGGACAGGCTGCTTTAAGGTAAACACCAATGCTGGGTGATTTCTGATGGAGTCACCATAGGATGCCAGATTGATTCTAGAAGCAGCCAATCACCAAGGAAGATGAGGAGCCAAAGCATCAATAGATCCAGAGGGCAGATATCCTTGCACGTGCCTGCTTCCTGGGGTACATAATGGGCACATCTATTCACAAATCAGAGTATATCAGATCTATTCACAAATCAGAGTATATTTGCGACTGTAGTAACTGCAATATTCAGATGTTGGCAACCTTGAAGGAAAAACCTATTGTCTGACAAGCATGGTTTCATGTTTTTCAGGAATACATTGCAAAGCATTTCTATGATATGCAGTCCCAGATTGGATATGATATTTTGGCAGAAGATACCATCACAGCTTTGTTGCACAACAACCGAAAACTGTTGGAGAAACACATCACAGCTAAAGAAATAGATGCCTTTGTTACTTTGCTGCGGAAGAACAGAGAGCCAAGGTTTGACGCACACAGAAATATTTTTATGATTTTCTCAAATAAAGAAATATGCCACGTAACTTTTATTTACTTGTAGTTTTGTATATTGCTTATTTAAAGCTATTACTAGAAGAACAAACAAGTCACATTAGTGATGGCTTGTAACTTCAAATCATACCCTGCTCGCACATATTTGTAAGTGCTTGCTATAATTCTGTAGGACTGCCTAGCTCCACTCATCTCCTTTATCATACCTCGTGCGCTCTCAAATAGCAACGCAAACAGTTCTCAGCTGGTGTGACATCTTTGCATTCTGGTTCATAGAGGCTTCAAAGTTGTATTTTCCTGGTCAATGTTTTGCGGTATTTACTGCCGTTCAGAGTAGACATTTATCTTTTTCAAGACTATTGGTGTAAAAGTCTCATTTATATCTCAGACAGATGCACTTTTAATTACCAAATAATTTTTTGGTCTTTTTTTTAACTTTCATTTACATTTAAAGATGAATAGTTTTAATTAGTAATCAGGGGAAATGTTAAATGCAAACTGACAGTGGTATTGTCAAACTAAAGCTCACAAATAGAGATTTCCAACAATATATTTATTCCACTAATATTCCATGAATAGATGGATAAGTGAGGCCTGGGTCTAGACTGGACTTCACAGGTGGCTCTTACTTGGAGGTAACATCTGTAGGGGAAATGGTTCATGTTTATAAAGTCAGTTTTCATGGTAGACAGTATGTTATCAGATTAGAAACATATTATTCATTTAGAATAACATACAGATTTTGACTTAAGTATCATTAGTTATTTGAAGCACTTTGAGTTATATTTTATATGACTTTAATATGTTGTGGAATTGAATAGTCTGATGTAGAATATGAGCCAGTTGGGCATACAAATGCTACATTTCCAATGTATTCTTAGGTATTTTCTGGCCCTTGTTAGAAGAGACATCGCTACTTAAGTCTAAGGCCAGATGTATGAATATTCCATTTAGAAAAACTGGTCACAAATTGTGCATTGACTTTTTGCAAACGAATCTAAATTTGTGAAACAGCCTATGTACTTGTAGGTCATTTCACAAAATGTTGTAGTGTGCCTAGATAATGTATATTAATTAGGCAGGTGACAAATTGTGATCCACTATGAATTGCAACAGTTACCGGGCTTGCAAGGGACCACTACCACCCTGGATACATTTCAAAATGGAAAACTTTCTTTTTTCTTCTACTGGCCTCATTTCCTCTAAGAAGACGGGGATTAAAAAAAAACTTTAAAAGCTTTCATTTTTGAAAATCTTCAGTCAGAGTTGGCAGTGGTCACATGTACCACTTCCTACTCCATTTGACGTTTGCACCACAATCAGAAAGGGCACTGCTCCCTATTGGGTCTGTAACATATCAATGGTTTGCATCTGGAATTCGGATCAGATTGCTGCATTAAGTATTAAACTGCAATTTGGACTGGACACCCACAACGTACCCCTTCCAAATTTGCATTTTGGTGTCTTTCTTGGCCCATTTTAAGACTTAGTAAAGTTGACAGGCTTCTAATGTGGATTTTGTACATATCAAATAATTTTTAGTGGTTACAAAGCCTCTGATTTTGCAAATAGACGTGTTTGTGACCATTAAAAAGTTGAGTACATCTGGCCCCTCGCCTTGGAATGTTTACGTCACAGAACCATTATGAAATTCAAGAAGCTGAGCTATGTTTGGCAAATAAAGACTGAAAAACATGCTGTAGCTGATGACTTTTGACATATGCATACATGAGTGCCCTTTTTCCGCATACCCAATAGGGTTTACAACAAATATGAGTAGTGTCCCCTCATCAAATATTTTAAAGATTAGTTAGTAAATTAAGATCATGGAACCTAGCTATTGACCGAGATGACTAATTCCAAACAGAGAAAGGGCAGCAGCGAAAGGACATCATAATACTGACATCTATCGAAAACAAATAAAACCATTGATTTTTGCGAAGCACATTTAAAAAAACTGTACACAATAATTACATTTGCATTAGATAGGTTTCGGAAAATTGTTCTAACAGTGCAGACAAATAGAAATGCAGCAGAACCTATAAATAAGAAGTTTAGTGTGTAGCTGAAATAGATAACAAGAGGAAACAGGCAACAGACCTAGGCTCAATAGCAACAAACACGAATGTGAAATTGTCGCATTATGAAGTATACAGATTTAGGAAGGTCGTGGCAAGTTGGTAGTGCTTATGACTGAGCTAATTCCAGTTTCAGTTACTGGTATCTTTATCAGGGCATGTAAATAACATCTCAAGCTACAAATGCTGTCACAAACCATGCTCAGTAGTTAGTTGGGGTTGGACAGCAGATCAACAGCTATTTGCAGAATATAGAAACAGAGCTCCAAAGGAGGCCAACGTTTGTTGTTTGCGCGTTCACTTTACAATGCTGCTCTTTTTTCATTTAAACAATGATATTTTTATAAGCTCAGTGCTTTTATTTCTGCGGTCATCGCTCCAGTTTTTTTCAGTCATCCTCTCAATTCGGAATCAGAGCTGCTACTTTATCTACCGTAAACCCATGACACAGTTTTTCAAAATGCATTTTCAAGGTTAGGTTTTTCCAAGTTTTTTTTTTATTTATCACAGATTTTCTTAAATAGATTTTGAGGCACAGAAAAGCATAAAATCGCAAACACGTTAACAGAACAATGAAAGGGAGCAATGTACATAACTATGACACAAAAATAGAAAAAATTACACATATAATTGTTATGCGAGAAGAGGCTAGAGCCTTAGGACCTTATTTCTGGTAACAGGTGTAGCAGCTCTTAAGTACGTGGCCAAAGTTTCTGAAATCGTTGAGTTCAGGCATGAGACTCTAAAATACGTTAATGCACTCAGAATTTGACTTGTGAAGAAGCAGGGCACAATACAAGTTAACTTTTATTGGACCACCATTGTATGGTTGAAATCATCAAGATGTTTGCAGAGGTAACCACTTGTTGAATTGACACTTTGTGAGATTCCACCAAGGTGTATAATCCTTCAATTTCAGACTTTACACCTTTCTTGTGTCCTGCGTTCTCTTTTCTTGTCTTGGATGACTTCAACAATGTGCCTACTATAAATCGGGAATTCTTTTTAAGCATGATGGCCTCTTAACAATACAAGGTCGAAATTCATTGGGGCTCATACACATGGGTGGGTGTCCCACTAGGTCAGCAGAGGACCGCCACCAGTGCAATGTAGAAATATCTTTAGGGATGTGGGGGTTGTTTAGCTGATAGTGGCTCCACCAGTGTGGTAGAGGTCATTTTGCGTAGGCTTTCATTAATCTAATGAGACTACAGGATTTGGGTGGCAGAATCACTTGCACTTTGGGGGGCGGAGTCTGAACCCACTACAGGTGACACCTGTCAACCTAATCCGGGTTTTGCTCCAGTTAACTGGCAGTGCCCCATCTCCACCTAAGAGCAGGGATGACTGGGCAGCCGAGTGCATGACACAATTGATTCCTCAGGGAAATCGTGGTCACTCAGATCGCATCAGTTTCTCTCAGTTGCATTAGTCCCACATATACAAGGACAATCAGAGGCAGTATATATTTCAATAAGGTTGTAATGAAGCAACTGCATCTTAGATAATAAAGCATGTATTGCAATAACTAGGACAATGAAGCATGACAGGATTACAATTGTGACAAGGGGAGTAAAGCATAAAATAACACTACCATATTGTCACCAGAATCATTAAAATAATTCCTACCTAGGCTATGCTAGAGCACAGCATGTAAAGCTCTAGTTCTGCCTTTCAGGTTCCCCTGGGAACACACCATCCCTCATACCCGAGTAAGAGGCCTGTAGTCTACATAAGCAGCTGTAGCGAAGCGTTCAGCAATCAGCATATAAGTCGTGGTCATCTGGCTGGAATCTCCCTCCAACGTACATGGGTCAAAGTAGTGTTTTTATAATATAACAGCTGATGTTCCAAGAAAGAATCCCTATGTAGGAGTGTGTATGTTTCTATGAACACTAGAGACAAAGCATTACCCCATTTGCCGGCAACCTATCTTACTGCAGCCTTGAGCACAGAGTGAAAGAAATGTCTTGTTTAAGAACGCAGTGCTGACCTAGGCAAAGAACAGCTAGATAGAGAGAAATAAAACAAGACAGCAAATGTGGCTATTTTTAAAATAAGCGAAGCTGAGTAAAGTATATCTAGGTTAAAGTGCACAGCGGCAGGCCTAGTTCGCTAAAATAACATGTCTGAAGCTATAACTAAAATGGCTACACAAGAGCACATTTGGCAAAATGGAATGAAATCAAAATATACACAACCTTTACATGCTAGGAAGTTTTCTCCCAGCACATTGGTGGAGTCGGGGTGCTTGAGTAAGGGATTTGTTAATTGTTTTTTTTTCTGTTTGCAGCCACTATTGATGATTGTCCTCTAAAAGGAGGAGAGGGATCTGGGTGTGGCAGAATGGGACAATTGCCGACTTAAAATAAACTCTAAGTGAGGTCCTGAGTATCCACAAGGTTTTTAGAGAATGTCTTTTTTGTAGCCAATGACAACAGGTATTTGCTGGTTTACATTGTACAATTATGCTTTCCTGGTCTTTACGGTCTTCTGAACAAACTGTTCCAGGTTCTGCTTTTGAATTATCCATGGCAAATTATTTTTTTGTTTCTTTGTTGTAAGAATCTCTATGATTAATAGCTTGTAATTTTAGTACCTTTTAATTATTATTAAACATCTTTGATCTATGATCATTTCTTGCATACTTTTGAGTTTAACTGTTTGCCCATTCTACTTAATTTTCAATGCATTATTTCTTCTAAAGCAGACCCCAGGGTCACACTCATTAGGAATGTATTGGTTGGAGCCATAAATGGGGTGAATTGGGAGCTGGTGGTTAGGGTGTCGCTTACCTGTGGTGGGTGAACAGTAGTCTCCTATAATTGTGATGTTTAAGCAGAGCAATGAAACAAACCTTAACTAATCTGAGCTTTAGATTTTCAACTTTGAAGATTCAGAAACATTGTTAATTCTTTATTTAATGATTAAGATTGTAAGGACAGTGTTTGGATATAGTGATTGTTAACAAAGTTGAAATTCTCCTTAGACCTTAGTTGTCGGAATCTACCTACTCTAGGAATCTTCCCTTGTGTTCTTTATTTAGTTTAGGAATATACTCATGTTCACAAACATTTATGCCTTTAGGTAATTTCTTATTTTTCTCTGTTTCTTACTCCCATTTACTCCAAGTGTCAAAATCTCCTCGTTCTCTTCAGTCCCTTACCTGGTTTATCTGATGTCATATAGTCCTCTGACTCAACCTAAGCCTTAAGAGTAGACAGGAGTCTGTGACTTGTTGGGGGGAGCCAGGCAGCATTGCCATGAATGCTATCTCTTATATCAAGGGCTACAAAGGGGTTTACCCATCTCAACACACATCACCTCAGCACTACAAAAAAGTGGTGGTGTACTGCAGGGGTAAATTCATAGACCAATGTTCATACCACAATCAATCAGTTTCCTCCGAGATGAAGCTTGACTCAAACAATTCCTTAATTAATTAAAAACATGAGTCTGTCCACTTATCGGTTACCGGTTACCATTCCTTCATCTTTAAAGATCTCTGGACAAAGATAATACAACAACACAAATTACAGCATACAAAATAAAGCATCATCACTTTTCACATCATTGAAATATCTGCAGCACATTGGAAAGTTCATTATCAAAAGGAATGTATCCCCTTGCTTCCTTGCTGTTAATAAACACAAAGTGTTTGCATATTTAGACCAACTTGCATTCCACTGAGAGGTAGTCATAAAATAAAGTATGTATTGGACAGTCGTCTCTTAGAATTCCCTTTATGACTGTACTTTTCAGAGCTATATTGATTTTATTGGACTCCTCCAATTGTAACATCAACAAATTTTGGCAGTCCTTAGGAAAGCCCTCCTCCAGTCTAGGAGGACTGGAGAACCTTAACTTGTACATAACCAGTGCTAAAGTACCACATTCATAATCCAATCTCTGTGCTTCATTACCCACTAGTGCCTTAGGAAACTCAGTGTTTTGCAGTGGGGAGGCCTCCGTTTGTTTGCTGGAATTGCTAACATTTTCAGCCAGGCGATGGCCACAGGCATGACAACAGCAACTTCTTTGCTAACCGTTTTGATGCTAATCGACCCTCAAACCACTTTTGAAAAGGATTTAAGAACTGTTAGTCAGATACTCATTCTCCAGATACTCATTCTCCACGGAGAGGCCATGTTTTTGCCATTTTGTAAAGTTTTTAATGTCCCAAGTAGTAACTGATGTGGTCTGTGATGTAGGTATGTTTCAGGTTTGTGTCCATGTTTGTTCACTGCTCCTTGATAGAAGCATACCTTCCTTTTTATTTCAATGTGGTAGTATGCATTTTAGCAGAAGATATCTGATAGAGACTTCTAGTTGCAGATTCCTTACCTCAGAATTTCCCCCAGGCTTCATACTGCATCTGGAGATTTCTTTTCAAGCAGTACCCTTGCATTCCGTCAGGTGGTGTCAGTCAACTTCACATCTGCCGTTGGCGTCGTGGTCGTCGTGATAACGTCGTCGTACAAAGACGCCACCCCGGTGCACTGACGTCAGTTTCTTTTTCTTTCTGCACCACCATATGCACAGATTCGGAGAAGAGCTACCCTCAATTGTTTTTTGACTGACTTTTCTACCTTTTTGTCACAGTTTTTGACTACTTAGTGCATCAAGATGTCTTTCCATAGGGCCAGATTCAAGACATCTGATTCCTGTCACCGCATGATGTCTGTGACGGATCTGCATCTCGTGTGCTTGTGGTGCCTGGAGTGCAACCACAACCCGAAGTCATGCTCCGAGTTCCGGACCATAAACCCGAAGGCTTTGAGGGAGCGATCCCTAAAGCTCACGGCAGCCCGGCTCTGCGTCACTCCCGGTCTCATTTGAGAGGAAGGTCACAAGGCCGCTTGCACAGCCATCACCACTCGTCCTCCTCCCACTCCAAATCATCAGGACATTCGGGTCACAAAAAGAAGTAGTTGAAGAAAAACAAACTTTCTTTGATTTCACCCCGTCTCTTGGATGATGCAATGCAGAAGGAGCGTCAACGTTCATCTTCGGAGCCTGCTTCTGGGTCGGCTCTCAGCCTCCCAGAGTATCTGGGAGCCAGAGCCACTCCTGCCCAACCGAGAGAGTTTTATGAGGCCATTTGCCTCATTTTTGGTCAGACCGACCCTCCTGTGACGCCATTGGGCCCAGTAGGGTCGGAGGGGGACCCCTCTGGTTCCACATCAGCGGCTTTGGCCTCGGCTCGGAAGGGCACCCCAGGATCCATTACCAGATCCATACTGGCCCAGTCATGCCATTGTGACCTTCCCTGGTGACGGTAATGATGTTAACACTTCTGACACTGGTCAGGCCCATGATCAACATTGATCCCATACTTATTTCCGACTCTGATCTGGAGCTGGAACAAAGTCGCTCGACGCCGATTTCGTCTTTGACGGGGACTATGTTCCCAAGATTGGATCCTGACACTTATACTTGTGGGTTCACAGAGTACGGAGGGGTCGCTCGACCCTTTAGAGTTCTAGCTAGAAGATCCTGAAATGGACTGGTGTCAAGAATTAAGCAAAGCCAGTGGTCTTAACACCTTCCCTGATGCTTTCTACCCCTACCGTGGCTATTTATTCAGTGGCGGTGAGAAGAGTGTCCGAAGTCCTGGGCTTCGAGATGCCTTTGGTGGTCGTTAGGACTAACCTCCTGACTGATGTGCTTCAACCAGGGGCTTTCACAGCAGAACCCCTTTTGCTCTTTAATGAAGCCCTTACTGATGTCCTGCTGGGGACTTGGTTTAAACCCAGCACAGAGGCTCCTGTCAACAAGACTGTCACCTGCCGACATTGGCCTGCGCCTAGCGACCCTAAATTCCTGACCCATCATTCCACATCTCAGAGTTTGGTCATCCAGGCTTCTTCCTCTTCTGGCGCATTCTCATCCGCACCCCTGGATAGGGAATCAAAACGATTGGACCAACTTGGGAAGAAGTAGTTCTCTTCCTCCAGTGACCACATGCCTTTGGGGCTGCTATTCCCATACTTTATGGGATACAGTTGCGAAGGTGGTGCCACAGGTCCCAGAGGAGTCATTCTCTCCCAAGCTGTTGCTGACGGGAGAGATGAAGCCAAGTTCACGATTCATTATGGGCTGGTCACGACCGACACATTAGGCAGATCAGTTGCGTCGATGGTGGCCTTGAGGCACCACGCTTGGTTGAGGTTGTCTGGCTTTCGGGGGATGTCCAGCAATAGCTTATGGACATTCCCTTCGATGGCACTCGTCTCTTCGGAGTCAAAGCAGACTCAGAGCTCGAGCGCTTTAAGGAGTCCCGAACTGTGGCTCTGTGACAGAAGTAGGTTGTGGTTGTTATCCCGCTACTTTTTGGTGCCCAAGAGGGCCGCCTCCCTATCCTAGACCTCCAGTCCCCCAATCTCTTCCTCAGAAAGTAGAAGTCCAAAATGCTAAATCTGGCTCAGGTCCTATCTGCCCTGGACCCGGGAGACTGGATGGTAGCATTGGATTTGCAGGATGCCTACTTTCATATTCCTGTCCTGCCTGTCCACAGATGTTACTTGTGGTTCGTGATAGGTCATGAGCACTTTCAGTTTACTGTGCTTCCATTTGGCTGTACCAGTGGCCCTCGAGTGTTAACAAAAGTGATGGCAGTAGTCGTAGCTCATCTGAGCTGGCTAGTGTTTTTAGACTTCCCCTACCTCGACGACTTGCTGTTGAAGGCGGACTCACCCTAGGCTGTTATCTCCCACCTCCAGACTACGGCAAACCTCCTGCATTTGCTGGGGTTCAGAATAAACATGCTGAAGTCACACCTGACTCCCTATCAGACCCTCCCTTTCATTGGAGTTGTTCTGGACACAGTGCCGTTTTGTGCCTATCCTCCCAAGAGGGGGGTCAAGAATATTCAGGCTATGATACAGATGTTTCAGCCTCTCTCCTGGGTTTCAGTGAGAATGACTCTGAGGCTATTATTTCTCATTGCCTCATGCATTCTGCTGGTCACAACAATGCAATTTGTGGGCTGTGCAGTGGGACCTGAAGCTCCTGTTGGTGCAGCATTAGGGGAATCTCTCTGACATGGCCCAGATCTCAGAGGGTACTGCCCAAGATCCACAGTGGTGGCTTTCTAACAATGATTTAATCAATGGCAGATCCCTCTCCCTTCCCCAACCATATCTGAAGGTAGTGACAGATTCATCACTCCTAGGATAGGGTAGCCACATGGGGAGGCAGAGAGGAGAGGCATCTGATCTCCAGTGGACTCCAGGCTCCACATCAATCTTCTGGAGCTCAGGGCGATCAGGCTTGCATTGAAAGCATTCCTTTCCTCTCTCAAATCGAAAGTGGTGCAGATGTTAACAGACTACACCACCACCATGTGGTAGTGCAACAATCAGGGTGGAGTGGGGTTGTGGACCCTTTGTCAGGAGGCTCAGAACCTCTGGACATGGCTGGAACATCAGGGCATAACTCTGGCGGTTCAACATCTGGTGGGCTCTCTGAACACCGGAGCGGACAAACTCAGCCATCAATGTGTGGTCAATCATGGATGGCATCTCCATCCGGAGGTGGCACAAGGTCTCTTTCAGCAACTGGGACAGCCTTGGTTAGATCTGTTTGCCTCTGCAGAGAATGCACAATGTCAGATGGTTTGCGGGCTGGAGCTTTCAAGGCGGCACTCGCTTGGCATCGCTTTTCATCTATACTGGCACTCAAGCCTCTTATATGCCCTTCTGCCAATACCACTTGTACCCAGAGTTCTCAAGAAGATCAAGAATAATCGGGCCCAAGTAATCCTTCTGTCTCCGGACTGGGCACGAAGACTATGGTATCCCGAGTTTCTAAGCATAGCCATTGATCCTCCATTCAGACTGCCTCTTCGGGAGGATCTTCTGTTTCGGCAGCAGGGGACGTTCTCCACCCAAACCTGTCCAGTCTCCGCCTTCTTGCGTCTAGATTGAGCAGCAGCAGTTAACAGCTTTCAACCTTCCAGCCAAAGTCTGTAATGTTTTCCTGGCAGCCGGGCACCCCTTGAGGTTATCTGTCTGCCATCTCTGCTTTCCTCCGATTACCAGATCAACCGTCCTTTTTTAAATCTCTCATTTTTGGGAGGTTCCTCAAGGGTCTTACCCACATGTTTCCACCTACCCTGTTCATATTGCCCCAGTGGGATTTGAACTTGGTACTCATCTAATGTGTGCTCCCTTTGAGCCCCTTCAAAATTGTCCTCTTCTGCTTCTCACTTTCAAGACAGTTTTTCTTGTAGCAATCACCTCTGCTCAAAGAGGTAGTGAGCTGCAAGCTTTTTCTTGGAAGCCATCCTTTATCGCTGTCCATCCTGACACAGTGGTGCTTAGTAACAGGACCTCTTTCCTCCCTAAAGTGGTCACACCCTTTCATGTAGCCCTATCCATTACCTTGCCTACTTTTTACGCACTCCACGTCCTTCTCATGAAGAGGAGAGACTCCACAGTCTTGATCCAAAAAGAGCAATGGTGTTCTACCTCAATCATACCAGACTTCAACTCTTTGTTGGTTATGTGGGTGCAAAGAAAGGTCGGGCAGTGCAGAAAAGGACCATCTCTAGATAGGTTGTTCTCTGCATCAAAATGTGCTATGCTTTGGTTAAGAAGCAACCCCCTGAGGGTTTGTAAGCTCATTCTACCAGAGCAACTGCCACAACCACTGCGTTAGCACGCGGAGTTCGAATTCTGGATATCTGCCAGACAGCAAGATGGGCGTTCACTAAACTCTTCTTCCTGGACAGTCATGTCCACAGGGACGGCTGCTTTGGCATTTCAGTCCTGCAGGACTTCTTAGTATGATCTTGATTTGCAGACTCATCTCTGGTGCGGTATTGTGTGGGTATCTATTCTAAGGTAAGGAATCGGCAACTAGAAGTCTTTATCAGATGAACAGGTTACTTACATTTACTAACGAATTATCTGGTAGAGACATATTCTAGTTGCAGATTCCTTACTCACCCACTCATCCTCCCTGCTCTGTGAACTGATTTTTAGGGACAAGGACTGTCTTTCAGGGCCCTAGTTCTGGCACACCAGTCTCACTGTTCTTCATGGCTCTGTGCTTCTGGTGTGGAAAATCGTGAAAAGAAACTGAGGTCAACGTGCCAGGATAGCGCCTGTATACGCCTGCGATTATCATCACGGCGATCGTGACACCAATGATGGACATGGAGTCGACCAACACCACCTGACGGCGCGCTGGGGTACTGCTTGAATAATAAATAAAAAAATCTCCTGATCCAGTCTGGTGCCTGGGGAAAATTCTAAGGTAAGGAATCTGCAACTAGAGTGTGTCTCTAACAGATAAATTGTTACCAAAGGGAAGCAACTTGTTTGTTATGTGTAAGCAAAGAAGGAACCAGGTCAGGAAGTGTATTGGTGTGCACATCCAGCAGAATGGCCATAGTTAGTGGACCCTAAAGTTGCCTCTTAGAGGTTCAGAGATGGAGCATCAGTATTGGTACTGTTGTTTATGAAAAGGTTTTTCCTACTTGCATGGTTGTGTTTAGGAACATAGACCTAATAGCGATTCTCGGAGGAGGAATGAAGATGGTAAATGGAAGGACTGAAAAATTGTCAAGTAGTAGTACTAGGTGGTTGAAGTAGCTCGCGAACGATTGCAAAGAAAACAACCTGCTCGACCCATCCCAATCCAGCTTATGGCTTAATCACAGCACCGGCCACGCATGCAACCTCAGAATTATCCTGGACACCCAACTAACCACGGAGCATTACATCAACGCTGTCACCTCTGCCTGCTTCCACATTGTCTGCATGCCCTGCAAGATCTTCCGATGGATCCCCATCTGAACCAGGAAGACAGTCACCCAGGTCCTCCTCTCCAACCGACTCATCTATTGCAACATACTCTACGCTGGAACAATGAAGCAGCTCCTGAACCTCAACCAGACCATCCAGAATGCAACAGTAAGACTCATCCTCTACCTCCCCAAAAGAACCTCGCCTTAGGGTGCTCCAGTGGCTCCCTGTTCAGCAGAGATGCCTCTTCAGGCTCCTCGTGCATGTCTACAAAGCTCTCCATAACTCCGGACCCATCTACATCAACAACTGCCTGACATTCCACCAACCGACCAGAGAACTCCGCTCATTCACCCTCGCACACATCCCCCGCATCTGTCGCCACCACTGTGGAGATCACTCCTTCTCCCAAGTCGCCGGCAAGTCCTGGAATGACCGCCACCTGTGCACCTCCCCTTTGATGGATTTCAGAAAGCAGCTCAACACTTGATTCTTCGACCTCCATCATCTTCCTGGCTGCGGCTCGCAGAAACCCTCCAGCACCTGAAGACCCCCCGGGTGCCAAGCCTCGCTCTGCAAGACTCTTTGATTGATTGATTGATTGAGTGATTGATTCAAGCACATTGAGCTATCTGTTGAATATTTGTTGAGGCAGCAGGATTGAATGTAATTACTTGTAGCATTTTTTTTTAAAAGAAAGAAGTATAAAATATCTCTGCCCTATAGCTCATACTTCCTGTTACCTTCTAAAGTTAGGTTAGTCTGAATATGCCATTGACTGCCTTGATACACTGTAATGAATTATCTTTGTGTATTATCAAAAACAGCTTACATAATGTAAATATAAAATACAAAGCTGATAGCTTTCCCATTCAGATATAAACTACCCTTTCCGATGGTATTTTACTTTAATTGTTTTTCCAATTCTAACAATATTCAATGTCCTCATATTCAGTGTGATATTCTAACCTGTGATTTTTTGTTTTTTGTTTTTGTTTGCTAGATTCCTCGATTACTTGTCAGACCTGTGCGTATCTAACACCACAGCAATACCAATAACTCAGGAGTTTATATGCAAGTTTATGCTAAGTCCTGGGAATGCTGACATTCTTATTCAAACCAAGTACGTATTCAGATAAGATATCAGTGAAGTGTTCAGCATGTTCCCACTGTAGTGATAGCTCTTGTGTTATTAACCTGGTTTTATGTTTTTTAGGCTCATTTCTATGCAAATAGACAACCCTTTGGATTGTTCAGTGCTCCAGGATGATATGGATGAGGAGGAGGTCTGGCTGTATTGGATTGACAATAATAAGGAACCTCATGGTAAAGCTATCAGGCACCTTGCCCAGGAGGCCAAGGAAGGCACCAAATCTGACTTAGAAGTGCTAACCTATTATAGGTAAGAATGATTGAAATCTAAACACAAGTACAATTTCATGTCAAGTGTGCTATTTATATTCATTAACCATAATGGCAATGATGCCAATATTAAACATGAAATAAATTGATGATCAAAGTTAGTGTACTAATACTGTCAGGCAGGCCACATTAATCATGCAGGAATAAGAATTAGAGGGCTGTGACTGTCCCACGCAAATAAGAGATGAATAACCCCAATTCAGAATTACACAGCAAATATTACGTTAAGTATTACACAAAAAAGATAAGAAGGTCTCCAAATCAGACTATTGTTTATCAGATCTAAATCTACCTCCAGATGTGATAGTATGAGGTAACTATGTATTTAGTTATGAATTCTTATTGTGATTAGGAAAATAACTCTAAAGCAACTCAACAATATCAAATATATAGCAAAATGCAGCTATTGGAGCACACCATTGCTACTTCCAAATCTAAGTAAATAATGCTGTTATTGGGCCTACCTGAATCCTTCTATCTTAAATATTATTTGTAGCGATAAGCAATATAATATATAATGCATAAGTCATTTACAGCGTATGCAAACCTTGGTACCTGTGTTAGGCATTGCTAAGCATAGCCCCTAACTATTACACAATTACATTTGTAAACAGTTGTTCATAACTGTATTAGTTGCATAATCACTCAAAACCCTCATCTTCAATTCCAGTAGATACCATTCCCTGACAAATGTAATATATTGTGGGGCTTCTACACAATTCTAACATCTTTTGTAAAATTCAAATAATTTATTAAGTGAACAGTCACAAATTTGTGATTTATGTATTGTAGATCATGGTTAAGAATGCATGCCGAGATATAATTATATGTCAGTTTGAAGAAAACCATGATTTATGATATCCGGAATGGCAAGCAGAATTATTTTTTTCTTTATTTATTGTAAAATAATCTTCAATTTCATTTCTTTTATAACTTACTTCTAGATATCAGTTGAACTTGTTTGCAAGGATGTGCCTTGACCGCCAGTATCTAGCCATCAACCAGATCTCCACTCAGCTTTCTGTAGACCTCATCCTTCGTTGTATGTCTGATGAATGTCTTCCCTATGATCTGCGGGCTTCGTTCTGTCGCCTCATGCTTCACATGCATGTCGACAGAGATCCTCAGGAGTCTGTCGTGCCTGTGAGATATGCAAGGTTATGGACAGAGATTCCGACCAAGATCACTATTCATGAGTAAGTGAAATTTATAACTCAAACATATGCATCTTCTTAATCTTATTATGCCCCTCCTGCAGGAGCAACACTTAGTGCTGTTAGTTCAAGCAATTGCACTCTCAGGTTTACTGTATTGTACAGAAATGTACTCTGCTTTGTTTAATGATTTGTATAATGGTCATAGTGCATTTCTGATTTGCAAAGCAGTGTTCACATTTGGGTGCCGACACAATTGTTCAGATACAAAATGCGTAATATAATAATATGTTTTATTTAGCAATGGGCTCATGTAAAGATCTCTCACATGAGTTATAGTACAATTCACATACACAGAGACGGAATTCTTATTTGTGTTAATTGTATTTTGGGAGTAGTTCTCACTAACGCAATAATGCACATTGTTTAAAATCTAATGACTGCAGCACTGATGTTTGTAAATGCAGCAACAGAATTCACTGACCATAAAATAAGCATGTTGATGTATATTCATGCATGTGGAATTGGTTGCAGTGTATGGCTAATTTGCTTGTGCTTATGACAAATAATCCAGTGTCTGTTTCTTTTTTGATATGCAGCTGAGATTTCAGTCAGTTTAACCAGCCAAACTCTTAATGTGAAAATAAATAGTTCAGCTGAAACACTGCATATCTCATAATTTGATGGGGCTGGTAGCAGCTGTTACAGACCACAGTGGAATTAAGAGTCCACTTAGAATGAGGGCCTGAATGTTTGTACTGGATTTTATTTACCCATGATCATAACATTGGTTTTAGTACTTCTAACACTATTACCCAGTGTGAGTTGAGGGACCCACCAGGGATGTCCTCTATCACCGCTACTCGGTGCCCTAGCTATGGAGCCGCTGGCACACAGCGGCTACGTCAGCCGGCCAGCAGTGGGGAATACTAGTGGATGTAGACATGCACATTGTCTCACTATATGTGGCTGATGTGCTCATTTATGTGAGGGACATTAAGGACAGAATCCAGGAGGTTGCATAGATATTGGTGGCATGTCAGAAGGCATCAGGATTGGGGGTTAATTGGGTTAAGTCGTGTGTCTTTCTAATAGAAGAGCATTGCCCCCACAAGAAGTTACAGTTGGTCACCACCCAATGCGATGAGAGCCCCACGCGTTTAAATAGCTGGGTATACCCAATTACCACGCCACACAAAATGTAATAGATGACAATCTTACCAGAGCCATCTCCTCTCTGCACTCTCAAATGGCCTTTTGGAACGAGCACTCTGCGCTCACAGTTCAAGGAATGGTGATGCTGTACAAAATGGTAATGTTCCCCCGCCTTTTGTATTTCTTCAATATCCTACTGCTCTGTATCCCATGATCTACCATCCATGCCCTTCATGCAATGTTGCGAAAGTTCACATTGAACTGAGGCTGTCATCGAGTAGCTTTGTGTACATTACAGCTGCCGGTGGACAGAGGAGGAGTGGGTGCTCCTAATTTTGAGTTTTATTACATAGCGGCGCATGGAGGCAGATTTCTGAATTAGGGCGGTCATCGGTGACCCATGCACAGGTGCTGATTGGTAGACTATTGCTTCAGTGTGCAGACCCTCCTCGTGAGTATAATGGCCATCTGCACATTGCATGTGATAGCTACCGCAGGAAACTGCAACTTATGCCAAATATCATCCCTGCAATTCGACTGACTTTTATTGAATCATTTTGCGCATTGATCGGGAGTGAGGGCTCGGTGGCCTGGGCTGCAGCAGAAGTGGGGACTTAATGAGACCTGTTCTGTGACAATGTACTTCTCCCCTTTGAACAGTTGCAGGTGGACTATGCATTACCAGCGGGACATTTCTGAGCTTATGGCAGGTTAGTGGCGAAATTGGGTAGGCTATGGCGCATCACTGACACAGAGCCTGACCAACATCTAATGCGATTCACATTATAGGACAGGGCTGTAGACTCATCACATGATTCACAAAGGTCTTGGCCCACACCACTCAGCACCCTTTCCAGTCACTCCGCAGGAGATGGGAGCAAGATGTGGGGTGGAACCTTATTTCCAAGGAATGGGACAGAGTATTACTGTACTGTAGGTTGTACCGCAACGCTAAATTTCAATATATCCAGCATGACTTTCTCCATAGGGCCTACCTTACCCCAGCAAGCCTTCATTAAATGTTTGGGTCCTCCTCTCACTGCCCCCGGTGCTGTGCACCCAATGCAGACATTTTGCATATGTTTTGGGGCTGCCCAGCGGCCACTGCATTTTGGGGGGAGGTCACAGAGGCACTATCTGAAGTAACTGGCTGCACCGGCATTTTGACCATTTATGGGGTATTGTTTACCTCTTCAAGCAGAAAAAAATCCCAACAGTTGATGAATCAGTTTCTATATTTGGCACTATTGATAGCTCACCACTTAATAGCCGTGCATTGGAAGGCTACCATACTTCCCAGCCTACAATTTGGGTGTGCAGCAACTTTAAAATGGGGTAGGGCAGAGGCTGTAGCGTTAAGGTGAGGAGGTTGTCAAGACTGCGCAGAATACCTATTGTGGCCTCATAGGATGCTAAGCTGAGCGAGCTGCCGGTCTTCCAGGATGCACTGCCCAATTAATTGGGGGGCCCGGAAAGGTCGGGCTGCCCAGGGCTGCTGTGTAGATCCCGCTGGTAACCACATTGTCGACTGTGCAATCGTCTTCACCTGCACAGTGTGCATGGCACGTGCTCTGGGATAGAGGGGCAGAGAGATTGTAATTTGCCGTCACTCACAGAGGGAGATACCACCCGTACAGGCAGGGGCAATGCCACTGAGGATAAATGTATGGTTATATTTGTACATGTACACGAGGAGGGTACAGCGATATGGAGTTCTCAAGTTTGACATGGTTTCTGGTCATAGAATGGACCAGATCAGCATGCTGGTAGTTATATATGTATGCATATATTGCTTGGGATTATTATAGAAAAATAGTACTTCTAACACTATGTATCTTTCATAGTGTACAAATAAATGATTGCCCTATTAGAGTATGCTTAAGGTTTGTGACTGATGCTTCCATATATGCTCATTGTTGTACCATATTGTTTAAATAATGTTGGGGCCAAAACATACCCTCACATTACTTCTCTTTTTACTGTTGTAGATTTTCTGCATATTATTGCTTTGCCAGATTCATCAGCCTTGTGTCACTTCCCGCTGCTTGCATGGTTCACAGATTTAGTTACTGGTTGCACCTTTCAAAAATAGACACTTTCTTAATATTAAGGATCTACTGTTTAATTTTATGCTTTGAGGTTTTGGAATTCTAGAAATTTGATTTTGGTGACTTCAGTTAAGACATCTATGGTCCAGTGGCCTAGTCGTTAGTGGGTAAATTTTGTAGTATTAGACGCACTCGGAGATGGGATTGTTCCGTTTCATAGAATATTATTAAAGATCAATATGCAGGGTTCCTCTTGACAGACATTGCAATTGCAAGGGTTTTCTTTATTGCCTGTGGGAAAATATTACATTGTTGTAAGAAATGACAGTATTATTTGAGGGTGGGGAGAACCCACCTCAAGAAACAATCACATTCCTTTTCAGGGAGTACCACAGAAGTTGCTAAATAAACATGTGCATTATTTTCTGGTAGCTTGGCACAAAGGAGTCAGGTTTAACTCAGAGGCAATGTGTACAGTATTTATGCAGTACTCAAACAGTAAAACACAAAGCAAGAAAAATCCCAAACCAATTTTGAAAAATTAAGGCAATATTGTTATAAATAAAATGGCACCAAGTCGAAACAAAATGAATATGTAGTTCCAGAGATATGCATTTTTAAAGTTTGAATTAAAAATAACCCCAAAAAGCAGAAAGCACCAAACGGGGTTATCTGATCATGCTAGACGAGGTCAAAGTCAAAAGCTAAGGCTCACTGCAATGGTTTGCCGGTTATATACAGGGACCTGGTCCGTCGGAGTGGAAAGTTTACCTTAGTCCATCCAAATTGTTCTGGAGAAAAAAGTGGTCATTGAGGAGTCAACAGAGCAACGAGCTGGATCTGAGGCAGGGCTTGGTAACTGCAGGTTGTTGAGGAGCGGGGTCCTGGTGCAGTCATTGGCGAAAGCAGGAAAGCTCTGAGCTGACGTTGAGGTCTCAACAACCATGGGTTGCTGCACAGTGTCAGTCACAATTAAGCCCTCTACATTCAGACTTAGAAACTTTTCCGAAGTCAGACCTCCTTCAGTGGGCAAACCAGCAAGCTGAAGCAGTCTGGCAATTCGATATAGACAGCTGTGGCTTCAACGGTAAACCTGATCTCTGTCAGTTCTCTGGGCAGAAAGTTCGAAAATAGTTTTTAAGTGCCACTTCTTGCAGTTTGGAGACAGGAGGAGTACACTCTTAACACCAGTCAGGGGCCCATGACCTGGGGATATCACTTGGAGATTTGGACTCTCTCCAATATAGGCCAGCAATAGGGTCCAAGGTAGGTCCAAATGGTACTTGCTAGCTGTGCAGATGCAGGAAAAAGTCTCTGGAAGCATTTATGCCCCTGTAGCTCAAACAAGAGGTCAGTCAGCTGAACTGTGGGGCACTTCTGGGGTCCTGGCTGCAAGGCAAGCAGGTCCAGACGTCCTTCAAATTATTCATACAGCAGGGTAGTGCTTCTTCTGATTCTTCACAGCTCCAAGAGTATTCTGAGGAAAGGTCTGTGGGGTCCATTTTTATGTCCAATGCTAGCCCATGGGTGGACGGCAGACGTTTGTCCTGCCCAAAACAAGTTTTGGTCAGTTCCTCTACCCAAACTGGAGTTGGTGCCAACATCATGAAAAAGACAAAGGAGAGGCCGGCCTAGGAGTTAACTTCATCTGCCAGTGACAAGATAGACATTCTTTGAAGCTCAAAAAGGTTCTGGACATGGCCCCCACACCATCCTGTCAAGAATGGAGTCCCAGGAAAACATTTTCAGCTAAATGTAACACCTTTATTTACCTACAGTGTTGAATTTCCCAGCACTGTGGTTTGTGTTTATACATATATGGCTAATTTCCAAACAAGGAATTATTGAATTTATTTTAGATTTTTTTGTCATTTAGTTACTTGAAGAATAGGACTTGTTTCAACATTAAGAGCTACACTTTATTTTTTTACAAACAAAAAATCAGCTGCACAATTAAATATAAGGGTAATCACAACAAGGGAGATACAAGAAAACAGAAATTGAAACAACTGTTTCCTTTGCAGATTTATTCTAGAACGCACATTGTGTAGGTAGATAAACTGAAATACAAACGTTGTAATCTTAATCTGAACATATAATCAAACTTCTTGGAGGAATGCCTCTTTGTTGATTCTATCTTTTGCGGTGTAGTTTCTTACCTAGCCTGTGTAAAATATTTGCCTTTCTTCTTAGATATGACTCATTTACAGACTCCTCAAGGGATGATATGAAGAGAAAATTTGCTCTGACCATGGAATTTGTAGAGGAGTACCTTAAAGAAGTTGTAAATCAGCCTTTCCCTTTTGGAGACAAAGAGAAAAACAAACTTACATTTGAGGTATTTAGATGTTGTAAACTAACTTTGAAAACATGTTTACATTTATTTGGAAGACTATATTGTGTTTCATTTTTAGGCCTTGACCGCTACAGTAACTCTTACTGACTTATGCCATGTGTTTGCAAGTCTTGAGCTATCATGTTAAATGCACATTAGGTCTGTTACCACAGCCAACCTCAAATATACATCCACACATAAATCCTAATATATATTTAGCTTGTGCATTCATAGTCAACAACTCTAGATGATGTAACCCTAAAATTAGTTCAATCAAGAAATTTCCTTTTGTGGTAAACAGTAAAATTAACAAAGAGGAATTAATGCTTGAAGTATGTAGTTAGTGTTTTCATTTATAGCAATTTTCACCTATTCCCCATCTTTTTTACTAGGTTGTCCACCTAGCTCGGAATCTGATATATTTTGGTTTCTACAGCTTCAGTGAACTGCTACGGCTAACCAGGACACTATTAGCTATTCTGGACATTGTACAAAGTCCAATGTCATCATATTTTGAGCGAATGAGCAAATTTCAGGATGGAGGTGAGGATGCTGTGGTGACACGATGATTCACATTCAGTCCATTTTGTTAGAATTGTTATCATGACACTGTAGATGTAAAATATAGGCATTTTTAATTGTAATGCTAGATTATGTTTGTGATTGCAGATATCTGTGACATTGCTACTGTTGTGCTTCAGAATTTTGACATTGTTGAGGTGCCATTGCTACAGGAGACACAGCTCACAGGAGCAGTTTAGAATTAAGAATGTCTAAATGAATGTATTCAATGATCTGCAGGAACATTAAAATCCAACACCAATATTATTATAAAACATATATATTGAATGTGATGGAGGAATGCTTTCACTGATTGAGTCCAGGTCATAGCTTTTAGAAAGAAGGGCCTTGAAAGCAATATGCTAAATATATATTTAAAGAAAAAAGTGATTCATGAATGTTGTTACAGTGGTAGGGATTGCCTTTTGAAACTACTTCACTCTCAAGCGACCAATGATCTACATCTGGATCCTTTGCTGCTATACCATTAGATCTGCCCATATCAGAACATTACAACAAAACTTCACGCCCACCCTAACCCCAACTGGGTTGGGAGTAGGCTGGAAGGGGAGCGAGGAAGGCCCCACGCATGTATGTAATCAGTTCGGAGGGACCGTTAGGTGATGTTATTTATGATCTGTTATGTGGTAACTGATGTGGAAGTGCATGGGCTTTACCCAATATATTCATAAGGTGAGGGCCTCCTTCAGTATGTCAGTCTCTGGTCATCATTTGTCTGGGCTTTGAATTATTCGAACTAGGCGTCCCAAGTCAGGGCAATTGGGTGCCTTCTCATATCTCTGAATTCTTCCCATCGCAGTGTATGTTCTTCCACTGGACCCCAGTGGAGGACTTCCTCCCGCCAACTAGTCCAGTACAGAGCATGTTGAAACTTCCAGCGTCTTGTGATTTATCGTTTGTCCAGCAAAAGTGTAAGGTTGATAAAGTTTTATTCTGTTTAGTGCATGGATATGTGCTCAAGAGGCAGTGTTCCAGTTTGGGGTCCCCGCTGATTCTGTCAGGAATTTGCGAATCTCATTCCAGTGGGATCTGAGGGAGGGGCAGGCCTATATCACGTGTAACAAATCTATCTGGTCTGAGGAGCACCTAGGGCAGTTGGAAGTTACCACCGGGAAAAGTTTATGTAACTTTTTGTGGTGTAAAGTAGGACCTGTGCAGGAACAAAAATTAGATAAATTTAAATCTAGAGTTGCATGGAAATAATTGTGTGATATGCTGTTAGGAAGTGCATTCTTTATCATTCACGGCTCGGCCAAGGTCCCTCTCCCAGGTTATGCAGAGGGGTGCTAAGGAAAAAAGTAGATGCGCATGCAGACCTCTGTATAACCATTTGACCAAATATCTCCCCACACCCATTTCGCGAACTGCCAGAATAAAAGAGTGCATCTGGGGTTCCATGCCTGTGGGAGTCATATGTTTCTGGATATAGCGGGAACTGGTCGCATATGTTAGAAAAAGAGATGTGGGCAATTTGTTCGTTTGGGTAAGTACCTGTTGGGACATTAGTTCTCCTTTAGCGAAATGATCCCCCAATGTGTAAATTCCAGCCAATTCCCATGGTTCCAGCTTAGCTGAGGTGAGTGGGCCTATCGATGTTGGTAAACCATGTAGAAGTATGTTAGGGTCATAATATGGACGGGGCATCATGTATTTAAGAGCTTGTCTCCAGTATGGGAGTGCATTGTTTAAGAGTAGTGGAAAGCACGAAGGGTGTGATACCCCTGGTGATAATAGTGTTTGTAGTTTGCTCTGTTGTAACATTGCCGTAGGACTTTCATTATTGTAAAGAGACTGCTGGATTTAGGGCAACAGCACCACAGCTTGTGGGTGACTGAGTCAATCCCACACTGTCTTGGCAGCTGTCAGTTCAACCCTTTCGGCTAGCTAGCAGCACCTCACACAAACATGGAAAGAAAGGTGGTTTGTGGCAGCCTGACCCATGATATTCCTTGACCTCTCAGGGAAGTTGTGGTTGACAAATCTCACCCCTTTCTCTCTTTAGCTCTTTTTAGCAAAGTTCTCAAACACACATGTAGGCCAAAGAAAAGATGCAGGATGGTTTTCAATACATTTATTGAAAAAACTGCAATCTATGATAAAATATATGAGCTGCAATTATTAGGGCAATGAGACATAGCAAGATTAGGATTGTTACGACCAGTGAGAAGAAAATAAACGACCCACGCATATTGGAATAATATGTACATAGGAATCCTACCTAACTCCTTGCGAGCCCAAAGCGGTGATAGCCCAATCTGTCCATACTTAGTCTATGAGAGGAGCACCCCCACCCATTACCTGAGAAAAGGGGTTTGCCCACCATCTCATTGGCTGGTTGTAGAGACAGGGTTGAGGTCAGCTGTGAAATGGCATACAATGTGGATAGGTATCCTGTCTGGAATGACCTCCCTCCATTTCCTTGACCTGTACAATGTTTTTATAAGAAACATTTTTCTGTTAAATTAAATGGGCCTGACGTGAACATGTGCCTAAGTATCGGACTGCTTACGCACTCTTGTGGTGACAGTACTAACTGGATTATCATGTACTGTTCTTGTCAGCCTTGGGCTGAGGTACATGGTGAAAGGTTGTGCACAGAAATAACAATAACGCTGTCACAAAATAAAACTAAAATGAATAAATGAAATAAGAGCACATCTGTAGGTAAAAGGGCACAGGCTTCAGGCCTAAGATAACTTAAATATGTGTGCCCAAGCAAGGTGCAAGATGAACCCACAACAATATTTCAGTCAGGTGAAAACCTGCAAACAGTTTGCTAACCATTGTAGTTGAGCAGCATAGCAATAGTCTGACAATCAGGGGTGCTTATCCCACCCTCCTCCAGGGGTCAGTTGTAATTTAGGGAGACTCACTCTAAGTCTTCCTGTACCCCATATTAGGTCGGTGAGCTGGGCATTAAGTTGTCTGAAACAGGTTGTGCAGATCATTATAGGCAGATTTACGAGCATTGCAGTTTTAGAAAGAACCAAGTGGCTCATCACAGATAATGGAAGAGTGACCCAGAACTGGATCTGTGCATGGAGAGAATTGATGATTTTCATCAAGCTACCATCTATAGATTTGCTGAGGACCTGTAGATCTGTATACCAATGTAACGGAAGGTATGAGTAGCGAATGGAATTGTGAAAGTACCCATAGGTAACACATCATCCAGAGCCCTTTCACTAAAGGAGAAGGCATAGGATTTGGTATGATTAATCTGGAGGCCAGTGAGAGCTCTAAAAAGACTAAAAAGGGTGCGGAGTGGAGTAAGATCCATAGTCAAATCCCATATATAAAGTATAACATCATCTGCATGTAGTGACACAGCGTGACATTGTTGCCCCTGCGCTATACCCCAGTGATCAGCCATCTGTCTGAGGCCCTGTATTAGGGGTTCCATTGCTACAACATATAATAATGGAGATGGGGGACAACCTTGTCCAGTACCTCTATGAATAGGGTAGGTAGATGATATATGGGGTCCAGTTCATGCCGGGGCTGTCAGGTCTGTATATAAAAGTCTGTTTGATTTGATAAATGTTGAGGGAATGCCAAATTTGGTTAGAGTTGCAAACATATACTCCCAACTAAGGGTATCAAAAGCCTGCTGGAGGTCAAGGTTGAGCCCAGTATTGGTGTAGGTATCCCTGGCAGCTTCCATCACTTGATATAGGGGTCTGTTATTCACGGAGGTACTATGACGGGAGACATATCCATTCTAAGTCAGCCCCCTGCTCAATATTTTATAATCTGTTGTCAGTAATGAAGGTGGTCTGTAAGACGACAAGTCTTCAGGGTCCCCTATGGGTTTGAGTAAGGACGTTACCAGGACCTGGAAAGTTGTTAAGGGAAGGGTGTCTAGCTCTAATGATGTTTTATACAATTTATCTAGGTATGATGCCAGGTGGGATGAAAAGGTGGCATAGAATTCAGAGGGTAGGCTGTCTAGTCCTGGGGTCGTATTGCGAGGAAGTTCTACTATTGCACTTCGACTTTTGTTGTGTGTTAGGGGAGCTGCAAGTTCCGCTCAACGTGGTCCAGGCACCTGGGCTAGCTGTATGTTCAATAGAAATGTTGCAAGATCGGTAGGAGATGGAGGCGTGCAAGGTTCATAGAGAAGGGCATAATAATCTCTGAAAGCCTTGTATCGGGTGAGTGTGGGTGTGTGATTAGATAGGATGGGAGAGAGACACATTTGGGGCAGATCATACGTGGTAAAAGTGCACTAGCTTTGTCCCCCTGGGTGTGTATTATTTGTGCATATGTGCTGTGATCAATAATTCACAAGCTTTCCAGGTTTCAGCGTATCAAATGCAAAATTCCTGTTACTCTTCTGCTTTAGAATTGTCATGAACAGGCTCCTGTTCAAACTTCCCTAGTTGTAATTCCCCAGAAGTAAGATCTCTCAGGACTGATTGGCAAGCTCCAACCATTGTGGATAAAGACATCCCCCTTATGATCACCTTAAATGCCTCCCATTCCGTCAGAGGTGAGGAAGCTTTTTTAGTATTTTTCAGTGAAATAATTGGCAATGGCGGTGGCCATAGCATCCTTAAACACTACATCTTCTAAATTAAGAGGCTGTAATTGCCAAGTAGGGATGGGGGGGGATGCAGCTCCAATATAGTATAATCTCCAAGGGGTTGTGGTCAGGCAGGGTTTTGCCTAGGTAAGAGAAGTCTGTTATAGTCGGTAGCATATGCGTAGGGCATAAGATGCAATCTAGACGAGACTGTGATTTATGGGGTGAGGAGTAAAATGAGTATTAGTGTATCCCTGCATTCAGTTCTCTCCATGCATCAACTAGTTACCACCCCGATACCCAGTCTTGCAATGCCTTTGTCTGTCTAGAAGATGGGGCACTGGGTAAGGGAGGATGGGAGCGGTCCAATTGTGTATCTAGTACTGCATTGAAGTCTTCCCCAATAAATCCACTGTAGATGAGACCAGCTAGTACAGAGGAGAGATGGGTGAGAAAAGTATCCTGATCCGAGTTAGGGGCATATATACTGCCTAGTACCAAGGGTCTACTATCCAGGTTTCCATCAACAAATGCATAACAACCATTTGCATCTATCTTGGTATCCACCACTTCAAATGGTATTCTAGCCTGCATGGAGACCGTAGAGCCCCATGCAAAAGCAGAATAAGAAGTAACAAACAACTGCCCTCTCCATTTTGTTAGTAGCTTACGGGACTCCGTGGAGGAGAGGTGAGTCTCATGCAAGTAGACTATGCAGCTAATAATTTGGAAATTAAAACAGTGGTGGTTATGGACTGATCCAATCCCCCTGGCATACCACATCAATATCTTAAAGGTTTTTGTACAGTTGACATTGATATATAGTATTCAAAACAGTAAGTAGAATATTTGGGTCCCCACCCACACCAATGAAATCACAATCGCACAGCAACCTGATGGTTGTAAAACACTCAAACAATCCCCAATACTAGGTCCAGCTGGAAACATCAGTTCGATCAACAACATGTATTTTCGTCAAATAAACATAAATTGAAGCAGCTGTGCTGGGGGTGGCCAGGGAGATCACTGAAATGAGATAAGCAATTATACAGTTTTAGGCAAATAAGCTTATTCTATATAAAGGCGTCATAAACAAGAGAAACCAAGACATATGAATAATCACATTAAAGTACTATGCCAATAGTAAATACGATACATGAATCCGGGGGAGAAGTGAGGACCGGAGTCCGGAGGCTCAGTGTGACCTCAGTGTCCCTTCTGTACGCAGATGTGCATCATTGGAAAGTCATATTACAATGTCCGCTGTCTGCAGCATTTCTGTGGGGAAGAGAGGCATACTCAAATTGGAGTCTGAAGCATCTGTGCTGGATGAACTGATTGTGTACTGCCGAGGTTGTTTCTCCTTGGCTGAGGTCTTAATTTCAGTCATAGCGTGGGGCTCGTTCAGTGCCTGCTGGTGTGAGGGAACAGCCCTGGAGGGCAGGTGACGAGAAGACGCCGCTCAATGACTTTGTTGATTGCGTTGCATGGGGTCCTGTGTTTTGTTGGGCGGGGGCGACGGGCATTCAGGTAATGCATTTCAGTCAGTCCCAAACTAATTCCGGGGTCTCAAAGAATAATGGGCCAGATGTAGTAAGCCGTTTGCATGTCGCAAACTGCAAAAATCGTAGTTTGCGGCATGCAAACGGCCGAACGCGATGCTCATTCCCAAATTGCGAGTCGGTACCGACTCGCAATTTGGGAATGCGACTCGCAAATAGGAAGGGGTGTTCCCTTCCTATTTGCGACTCACATCGCAATTCAGAGTTGCTTTGTGACCACGAATGCGGTCGCAAACCAACTCGCAGTTACCACCAGTGTCACACTGGTGGTAACTCATTCGCAAAAAGGAAGGGGTCCCCATGGGACCCCTTCCCCTTTGTGAATGTCGACAAAAATATTTTTTCAGAGCAGGCAGTGGTCCTATGGACCACTACCTACTCTGAAAAAAACGAAACCAAATGGTTTCGGTTTACTTTTCATTTTGCAACTCGTTTTCCTTTAAGGAAAACGGGCTGCAAAATGAAAAAAAATAAATGCTTTATTTATAAAGCAGTCACAGACATGGAGGTCTGCTGACTACAGCAGGCCACCATCCCTGTGAGTGCAGGGACTCGCTATGGGGTCGCAAAATGCGACCCACCTCATGAATATTGATGAGGTGGGTCTTTGCGACCCCATAGCGAGTCGCAGAAGGTGTCTGAGACACCATTCTGCATCCAATTTTGCGACTTGCAAATTGCGAGTCGGTCAGACTCGCAATTTGCAAGTCGCAAAATTGGATTTTCCTACATCTGGCCCAATGTACGCTGTTCATGTACTACTCTCAAGCAGGCTGGGAATGTGAAAGAATAAGAGAGGCTGCCGTCTCGAGTTGTCTTTTGGCTGCAAGAAAAGAGGCATGTTTCTGCTGTACAGCCAGTGTATAGTTTGGGAAGAGAGATACCACTACATTGTCTGCATGGATCGGGGCAATTTCTATAGCTTTTTGGAGCAGTGAAATTAAAAATGTGTGGCACAATGGGCCTGGGGGAATCCTAGTGATGGTCGGCAGGTACTCTGTGCTCTTTCCACAGTGAATATGTCTTATAATCCTTGAGGAGCCACCACAGTCTTTAACCAGTTTCCTTGTAAACAGCGGGGCATTAGTTCCCTCTGTGCCCTCCTGTAACCCTATTATGCGCACATTATTGCACTTTGCTCTTGCCTTCTGCGTCTTCAGTTCTGTCGTTTTGGAAGTGCACTTGTGAGCATGGTTCTCCCAGTTTCTGTATACTTTCTGTTGTGGGACTAGGACTGCCAGGTCCATCTCTGCTGTTTTGACTCTATCAGTTTGCAATGGTCATCCAGAACAGGCCTAGGTCCGATGCCAGTGCGCCAATACATTGTTCTATAGCTGTTCTAGTCCCCATAATTTCTGTAAAATTAAATCGAGTTTGTCCGGTGTTGTATTAGGCATCATGGGAGGGATACAGTCTGCTTCTGTGTGATCAGGTGAGTTGCCATTTACAGCATGGTCAGGCTGGGAATTATCATGGCTTGTTGGTGGGGGAGGTTTCTCTCCTTTAATGTGGCCCATATTGGAGTCGCTGTGTTCGTAGGAACAGCTAGTAAGGATGCTATTTAGAGACCAAGTTTTAAGACACCAGGCTCACTCCAGCAATGGGATGTGGTGGGGGAATGAGTAAGTATCTTGGTTCCAAGTGGCCGTCTGACATGAAGCAGAGTCTATAGAGCCCTCTTGGGTACTTCAAGTGTTGTAAGGTGGGATTGGCCCAGCCCACATAAAGGAGAATCACTCAGGGGAAGCCCTTATAAGCAGATTGGAGAAGCTGAGTCCACTTTTAACAGACAGGCTTGAAGGACCAGATGGGGTGGTGCAGGTATTTAGGGCTGGTCACAGGGTACCATACGCAGTAGGTCGTAAAGTTGCCGCAGGGTGGATGCTCGTGGGAAGACAGATATTATCCACAGGGATTGCCTCCTACAGAAGAATTTGTACCCACCAAGCTATGGATTATAGCAGATGTGCAGAGCAGGGCTTTCTTCCAAGGTGTATTAGCTTGTCGATGACGGACTGCACCATTGTAGGCTTAATCCAGGGACCCAGCATCACCTCTGATAGGTGGTCTTATCCAAAAGCTGGGCACCTGAAGACTACAGGATTCAGGTTGTTGTGGCTCCATTGCGTGCTTCCTGTCGTTCAACCCCCTGCTCCGGGCCGATCACCACTGCAACATTGGGAATGGGTGTCCCTCCCCCAAGCAATTCTGGGGGGGTGTACATGGGTCCCAGATGCATCGACTCAGAGTGGTAGTGTCTGGCCTGAAAAGGCAGCCATATCCAGCTCACAGCACTAGTCACAATCTCCTGGTACAGAAGAGAGCTGTACGCTTGCAAAAACACCTGGCCCTGACCGTCCCGGCCATGAGTCCCTCACTGGATCAGCTACCAGTTCCACAATCACAATGCACATTTTATTGTGGCTTATATATAAATGTAGCCAAATGATAACGTTTCTATCAATGTTTAGGTTTCTTAGGGATCTATCTAGAAATTATTTGAAAGATATCTTTGGGAGGGGTTCTATTTTTCACAGATAATCTTGATATGGTGGACAATGCTTCACATGTGTTTATATCAATCTTGTTACAGTGCTCATTTAAGTGTTAGATTTTTCATTATGTATGAGCCAGGTACATTTATTTAGAATGTCTTGTACTGGCCATTTCATGGGCGTAGCCTTTCTAGAAAGACACTAGCCGGCATGCAAGTTTCAAGTGATGTCCAGAGGATATGCAGAAATTGGGAGTTTGAGCTTCAGTCAAAACCATGTAATGCTTTAATTGACAGGTTTGATGCTTGCGTGTTTTAAAAAACAGGTGACTCCAGAACACTTATTATTCACTATTTGACCAGCGAAAATGGGGCACAACGCTATTTTAACTAGACAAGGGATGTCTTGCTTATTTCCCTCAGAATATTAAAAGGTCTGAAAACTCCAGTGCTGATTTTTAGAGCGATATGCACAATAATATTTTGTTGTCTTTTCCTTATAAATAATTCCATTTTTAAGGCCACCTATTCCATTTTGTCCCCTCTTTTGGCCTTCTGTGTTCATGCCATAATGCTGTTGTCTGCAGTCACTTTACTTGAGCTCCAGTTCTGCAGACTTGCAGCAAGCAATAACTTTGAAGCTAAAAGCGTAGAGAATATCCATGTTGGACCAACATAACATGAGAGTGTGCTATTAGTCCATATTGCCACCACCTCACATTGTACACTGGCCTGTCATTGTTAGATTTGTATCTCTGCTAGATGTGCTCCCTGAGGAAAATGTTATTGTATCTTGCAATTTTTACAAACCAACATGGACAAAGATTTTTTTAAACACATCTCTTTACATCCATTACTTGTATGGTGTCCTAATAATTCATAAGGAAATCCCAAAATGCAGTGCTACAGACTCACAAAAATTTGGTCACAACACCTCTGGGTCCCTGTTTGCATATCAATCTCTTCGGGGCAACTTTGTGGACTCTCTGCCTTATAGCCAACTCACAGGATAAAGTAGAACAGCTTAAACACAAAAGGCTCAAGATCAGGGCCTCAACACCTTCTGCCTGGCCTTGATTCTGGATATTTTCCCTTCTGTGTTTTTGGATTGAGGTAGGCCTTTGTTATCCTTGCTTTAGTTACGGCAAGACAGCCCTTCAGATCATAGATGTTATATAAAGAGGAGACTTCAGGTAGAGCTTGGGTGTTTTCTGCATACTGATGGGTATACTTTTGTTGGGTAGCATGGCTCCTTGTAGGGTTTGAAAGATGACTTTCCAAAATAAATGAGCCTTGGGGAAAACCATAGGGTATGGAGATGTGTTCATGTCTTCAGGTGTTTATCTGGATAGCTGGGCTGGGCACTTTTCAACGGGCAGGATGTGAACCATTACAGAAGTTTTGTCAAAACCCAGCATGTGTTGAATATGTTGAGCTGTGGTTACTGGACTTGTTAGTCACGCACTATGAGGCCATTTTGCATGCTACAGAAAGGTCTTGCAAAACGAAGAAGCAGAAATTCCTCTTAGTGATCTAAAGTGTACGATTGACCATTTGACTGTTTGATTTCTCTGTTCTGGCATGTGATCTGAACCCAGCCTCGTAGTCTTGAAGAAGGGTGTAGCTTTAGATCGTGTCGGGTACCTGAGTGGCAAAATCATCCTCTGTCTTCCCTTTCAGGTTCGGTTGGGTGATTTGACAGATATTCATGGGATATTTGGGGATTAGAATATCTTTAGGAGAGGCAGGAAAGCATCACTTTTTTATAAATAACTAAACTGTGGATTTTTTTCATTTAGTTTCTGTATGAATGAACTGATGTACATATATCCTCAAAATAGCATTTGTACATTAGATTTTAACACTACCTGAAATATTTGACTATGACAGTAGCATTGCTGCAAAGTTGACTAAATTTTAATAGTGATAATACACCAGCCGCACACGATTAATTCAATGTGCTGAGCTTCAGTAATACAATTTAGTACTGTCTGAGAAGTATTCGTATTTATCCATGCTAATTTCACAGATTTATGTGAGGGGGTTGTTTTGCCCTCTGTGTTGAACTTCGCATAGACAGAGGTTCTTTAGGGACATCAGGTCTTCTTACAGCTCTGTTTAACATCATTTAAGATGTTTAGTTGTAAGTTTGCTATCAGTGAACTCTTCGATGTACCATGGTATAGTGTGTTTGATCCTCAGAAAATGCTATTTGTGTGGATTGTGGGCACAGGCCATCAGATGGAGGGAATGAAGGATTATATGGAGAAGGATCTTCATGCCCAATTTGGGGTTAGAGTGTGCTTGTATGAATGCCCGGTTCCCACGAAGTTAGCTGATGTGAAAGGTCATGAACTATAGTGTCACTTACTTAGTTTATTTGATGAGTCCTTAGTGCTTTTGTCAGGAAAGTAGTAGTTCCAAGATAATGAATGCTTAGTTAATAAAGTAAAGGTGACTCAAGGAATAGCATGTGCAGTTGGTCATGGAGCACAAGAAGTCCAGAGAGGTCTACTTGGTATGTGACAGCAGGATGACAAGGTGAGTGATGTTAGCAATATCAGACAGGCTGGTTAAGGCATCCTTTGTAGTTCTGGAGTTATCTAAGAGGATGAAGCCAATAAGGAAGAAGTTGCATAGCAGGTTGAAACCATTGTGATGAGGCCTGGTATGTGTGAGTTTAAAGCTGAGTTGGATCCACGTGACTATAAATCAGGTGAGTAAATAAACAAGTATAGACAGTTTCCTCCTACTTCTAGATTACTCATGCTAAGTTATTTTCACAGAAGATGCCATAGCTTACAAAATGCCCTAAAGTTAATAATTCTTGAAAACTAACAGGAATCTGAGAGCAGTGCATTAACTTCTTTAAAAAGCTTAACATCCCATGCACTTGCTTGATATCAGTGAAAAATATGCCAGTCTATGGGGATTTTCATGGTGCGAGAGCACTATAATGTATTTCCTTTGTAGGGGAAATGTATGTCTGTATACAGAAGCTTCTTTCCCTACACCCCCATCAAAAATGGAGGTTACTTATTTTTAAACTCCTTTATGCATACATTCTCTAGCCTTTTGTGGCACTGGATTGTAAATAACCACCAAGTTATGACATTGTGGGTGACTATCGCATTCCAAATTTCCACCACAGGCCCATGTTGTGGGAAAACACGTTTTACTATCCTTATAGCTTTCAGGTTGTAAATTAAAAATGTGAAGAGAAACAAATCGTGCATCTTGGTTTCAATGCACAAGATCAATATGATTTCTTTACAAAGCAATTTCTGTTGACCGTCAAAGACCTTATTCTATCTCAAAATGAAGGTGTCAATGCCTTATGACGGGCACTCAGAACACCATACAGCTACCACTAAAGACAGTTCTATAATGAGAAGCAGGCTTAATCATCACCCAAAAGAAAGTTTATCATATTACCCTAATCAAAAAATGAATACATATAAATACTCGCTCCCACTTTACGCTCACATCCATTTTAGAGCCTGCTGTGTAGCATTTGAGCCTGTGCACTCAAATAAACTGACTACATTGTGAATAAACTCATGACACAGTGCAAGCCTTAACTACACAAAGGTCATAGCTCAACAAAGAAGTGACTGGATGTCCTAAAGACTTATTAAAAATGTACCTCCCAAACAGACCTTCACTTCATCTGCTCCAAGTCTATGGCAAAACATCCTGACATCCCTAACTTGATTCTCCTTTACAGTTCTAAAGGTATTGCATGGATTTACTCTTTACTACTGTCCTCTTACTCATGATTCAATTGTTTTTATCCACAGCACTTACATTTCTTTCCACTCCATCACTGAAATAGGCTTTTGCTTAATATACATTCAAACATGCTTCCCTAACTTTAAGTTATCTGAACTTTAGTTTTCTGCATGACTTTAGACCACCAAGACTTCCTTAATTTTGAATGCTCAGTGCTTGCGTAGTATAGAAGTAATGAGCTGGTGAGAGTCTCTTGATTTCTGATTCTGACTTGACTAATGAGTATCACTTTGAAGGGCAAATGGTCTTGTGTTGGGTGCACCTAATGTAAACTAGGGCCCCGCGCCATATTACGAAAAATTTATTTTTTCCAGTGCAGGTGCGACCTTGCACCTGATCTGGAGACACAGACAGGCCATTTGAAACCGCTCTCCCATCTTTTACTGTAGGACAAATGGCCTGGTTTAAAATAAGTACCTGGTTTACCAGCACAAGTATGTGCAATGTGTGACTGCACCTGGCTGTTTTCACATTCCTGGCGAGTCAATGGAATCTCTATACCTCATTCCTTAAGGTACTTTCAGATGGCATGTAAATAGTGCACCTCCTGCTAGCCTGTTTGCCCCTGCTCCCATTGTTTTGGCAACAAATGCAATTGCATTCTCTCATTGTCCTGGGGCCATTACCACATATATATAAGGGGGCATCGACATTCTCATTGCACGGATGAAAAATGTTTGATGACCTGAGCTACAGAAGATGCTGAATAAGCATCTGTGGCCCCATAGAAGGGGCTGCATGAGCATCCATGTGCCATTCTGTAACATAGAAGTACCTTAGAGGTGCAGAACTGGGTACAAATGTCCATTGTGCCCATGTGCCCTTCTGGGATATGCCTCATGAAGTCTAAATCACAATACAGCTGACCTTTCATAAATGTGTGATAATTGACAGATTTGGGAGAATATACTGTCATATTTTAGGGCTTGTAAATTATTTTCCGAAAGTGCTTTTTAAGTCCAAATGGAGATTGATAGATGTGTTCTAAAATGTTTGCAGTATGCATTGGGAAGGGAATTAAGATCAATGCCAGAGGACACAACTTATGATGTATATTAGTATTTGGGTTATTTCAAACAAATAGCCTTCTAAACTAAAGACTCAGTGATTATTTTCTATGCTAGGCAACAATGTCATGAGAACCATCCATGGAGTGGGAGAGATGATGTCACAGATGGTTCTGAGCAGAGGTGCTATCCTTCCATTGACTGTACCAGATATTCAACCGGCCCTTCACCCAGGCAAGCAAATGGGCCTCTCAGACAGTGAAGACATAACTGTGATGGACACAAAATTAAAAATCATTGATATTTTACAGGTAAGGAATTGATTATAATACTGAATATTAGTGTGGAATGTATTAAGGAAAAGATTGAGCAAAGGGGAGAGTAGGTTTAGTTAAAACAGAGAAAAACAAACAAGCTTAGGCCTTTCTCGTGTCACTGCCCTGGCAAATTCTGATCTCGTGATCCCATGTATTAGAAAAGAGATGTTACAGCCATCACATTCGTTTTAATATTCAGTGCTGGGTGGACAGGCAGGTAGGTGCAGTGTGCATCATGCATAGTATTTGAGTATACAAGGAAGACGTGTTCAAAATAATAGTCAAGTTAGCAGATTGCCCATCACAAGAAGAGTAAATCACCAGGAGAAAAGAGTGAACGGCCTCGATTATTATGCTTCTGAAGAAACATGAGCGTTGATCCTGCCAAGAGTCTGAATAGCACAAATGCCTCCTTGGATACCTTTGCTAAACCTAGCTATGCACAACATATCCTTCAAACATAGTTTCATTGATATTACTTTAGACTTATTGGTTCTATCCTCCAGAAAAGGTTTCAGGGGACCATTTTCCTGTAATAAAGGTTTAAGCTCAGTATCCAAGTAGGATTTGAAGGAAGAGGGCGAGCTACTCAGCGGTGGTTTTTTATGGCACTTGTCAGTCAATGATTTTATTTGTTGGGATACTTTCCTTCTGGTTGTTCGTGAATTATTAAACCCCCACCTAAAGTTCTTCCTCTATGGTTAAGATTAAAATCGGGGCTGAAATACTGGCCCTTCGTCTTTAGATGAACAAGTTCATCCTTCTTTATCCACAAAGATTTTGGTGGTGAAGCAACCAGCAGACATGTTTCTGCAGTTTAATGAAGATTTGCCATCGTAGAGTGAAAGAGGCCTGTGAGAAACTGCAATTAACTCTTGCCAAACCCTAGCTGATATAGATGTAGGGCTGCATCATCCAATACAACTATTTATAACTATGCATTCACAGCACACAGTGAGATAATTCAGTCTTCTTCAGGCAAGAAACAGAACTCCATTCTAAATGACCCTCTAGATGCAATTGTTAGCATGACATTTGCTTCGGGCAATATGCAACATCAAAGGCAACCCACAAAACCTGTTTGTGGTCTTGTTATACCAATGCTGCTTGGGAGATGGCAGATTTAGCTATACCCAGTTTGCCAGAACAGTACCACAAGTCTCTTTAACAGCTTTTGCAAGACACTGTAGATGTGTTTGCTGGATATGTGTATGTAGGCATGGTAAAACATCGCTACGCATGTATGAGAACTATCAACTTTTTTTTTAACATGTAATTGACCAAGGATTTTTGGCATCAAAGGTGCTTTTTTGTGTAAACAAAATAAGCAGCACCTCTGTATGTTCTTTATTTTGCAGTTCATCCTTAGCGTCAGACTGGACTACAGAATAACATATATGCTTTCCATTTACAAGAAAGAATTTGGAGATAGCGGCAGTGGTGTTGAAAACTCAACAATGACGCCTGATTCTACATCTTTGTCAGGTAAACATTACATTTCAAATTTTGTCAAATATGTTTGGCAGATTGTGTGTTTGTAAAGAACGATTACTGGTAATTACTCTGAGCACACATATCAGCACCATTACAGGCTCTGCTATTGTCAATTACGCCATTACAGAAAGGAACCAGTCAAGAACATCCCCTAGGCCCGTGCATAAATAGCAACAGGTTATATACAGAATTTAATCCATAGGCGTAATAGATTTTTTTTTAAAGTGGAGCTATGTTACAGGCTTAACAATGAAAAATATTGAAATAAAATCTGATCTCGTTAAAAATCAGGTTAACTATCCAAACTGATTAATCAGGGATTAAGGATGGTGCTCTCGGTTAAACTAATATGCACTAATGGCTTTAGAGGAGAGAAACCATCTGTGTCGTGAGCCAAGCTGCATGGAAAGGTGAAGAAAATTATCTTTGCTCTTAAAACATTTTCTGATTGTCAGCTGGCTGACGTAGGAGCTGGTTGCTTACAGTATCCTACCAAGTGGTATTTCAGGAATTGAGTAGACGTCCGGCAAGAAACGTAATACTGGATATTTATTATAGATGCAAGTAAGTAGTCAGAGTCTCAATCAAATGACTACGTGTACAATAAGTCCATACAGCAAAACAGCCAGATGAAAATGAGTGGTCAGAGTTCCAATCAAATGACCACATACAACATAAGTCCATACAGCAAAACAGCCGACACGTGTTTCGTCTTCAAGACTTTGTCAAGGCTTAAGCTATGCAAACATGTGTAAGTAGGAAGTAGTACATGATTTTCAAACAGATGGTTGCAGTAGGCAGCCACCCACGTTACATCACAACCATGTAGGGTGGTATAAAGATTTCCCCTACCTTATAATACCAGTTAGATCCCAACCTCAACCCAAATACCCAATAAAGCATAAAGCTAGAGCACCCATGAGGGAAATCCGTCACACAGCTAGAGTACCAGGGCGTAATCGAACCCTGTGTCTAACTAATGAACAACCCATTGTTCCCCGTAGCCAAATGGGACCATTCTTTTAGAATAGTCTTAGACTACAGACATTTAAACAGTAATATACGCATATTTGCCATACAAAATGCACACAGTACAGCACTTATTAACAATATAGTATGCAAAAAATACAAAACAACCCTGTATGTTTCCAACGGGTTATCCGGCCAAAATATAGCATCTGATAGTAGGGACTTAACAAGTTTCAGCACCTTAAGCTCTCAGAAAAAATGTTGCAGTCTCCCACAAGGGTATAAAAACAGTTCAGACCTCGTGTTACTTCAATTGTCAATCCATCAATGAATTTATAAAGCGCACTACGTACCCGTGAGGGTTTCAAGGCACTGGGGAAAGGGGGTGGGGGGTGGGAGGGGAAGTGCTGCTACTGATCGAAGAGCCAAGTCTTGAGGAGTCTTCTGATGGCGAGTAGGTCTTGGGTCTGGTGTAGGTTGGTTGGGAGGGAGTTCCAGGTCTTGGCAGCGAGGTAGGAGAAGGATCTGCCACCGGAGGTCTTTAGCTGGAGGCGGGGAACGACGGCGAGGGTGAGGTTCATGAGCGGAGCTGGCGGGTGGGGGTGTAGAAGCTGAGTCTGTTGTTCAGGTAGGCTGGTCCGGTGTTGTGGAGGGCTTTGTGAGTGTGTGTGTGAGGAGCCTGAATGTGATCCTCTTGTCTACGGGGAGCCAGTGAAGATCTCTCAGGTGGTGGGAGATGTGGTTGCGGCGGGGTACTTTGAGGATCAGTCAGGCGGAGGCCTTTTGGATGAGTTGGAGGCGTTGCAGGTGTTTGGCCGGGATTCCTGTGTAGAGTGCGTTGCCATAGTCTAGCCTGCTGCTGACGAGGGCCTGTGTCACGGTTCTTCTTGTTTCAGTTGGGATCCATTTGTAGATCCTGCGGAGCATGCAGAGGGTGTTGTAGCAAGAGGAGGAGACTGCGTTGACCTGTTTGGACATGGAGAGGGAGGAGTTGAGGATGAAGCCTAGATTGCGTGCATGGTCGGTCGGAGTTGGTGGGGTTCCCAGTGTGGTCGGCCACCACGAGTCCTCCCAGGCTGAGGGGGTGGGTCCGAGGATGAGGACCTCCGTCTGGTCAGAATTCAGCTTCAGACGGCTGCTTCTCATCCATTCGGCGATGGCCTTCATACCCTCGTGGAGGTTGGTTTTGGCGGTGTGCGGGTCCTTGGTGAGGGATAGGATGAGCTGGGTGTCATCTGTGTAGGAGATGATGTTGTGACCCTGAAACATTGTCGTATGTAGACGATATTTACCTTACGGATGATGCTGACCTCCTACAACATATAAGACAAGTGTACTTCATTGTTGTGGGATTTGCCGAATTAGGCTACAAATTCAATTTAAAAAATACAAAAATAGCCTTCCTTAGTGTCCTGTTTTTGGGATATGAACTATCATATGAAGGCAAGAACCTAGGGCACCAATTTTTAGAAAAATGCACAAATTACAACCACCAAATAATGTCAAAAAGCTCCAGTCATTGTTGGGCTTTTTAAACTTTGGCAGAATATACATTCCATATTATGCACAACACATCAAACCATTATATGCATTAAAAATCCTGACTTTTCAAGCAAATGTTAGACAGTCGAACATACACGTATTCTCAGAGCATTGCAACAAGAAATGCTGGGAGCTAAACACTTACACGCAAGGGACAACAAAACACACTTGGTCATCAGAGTAATTGCTGGTGCCATTGGTTTCTCCTATGTAACATTTAATGAGGGTGATATCGTCCCTATTGCATTCAAATCACATTTGTTTTCCACAGCTGAACAACGCTTTGTTCCCACAAACAAAAATCTGACTGCTGTTCGGATGGCTGTCATTAAAGAGAAACCTCTGGCCCGGGGGAAATTCATCATTGTCGTATCTCCTATCTCAGCGCTTGGGGCTGTCACCAAAGCCAGTGTTCCTAATGCTAAGGCACTACATCCATGTTGGATTCAATGGGCAATGTCTCTGACAGCCACTGATGTCAATTATGTTTTTGATCCAAAATGGCAAACTCAAGAATTTTGACAGTATGAAGTTGAATACCCTGTTCCTGCAAACATGTTGCGTATTGAACAATATCAAGTAATTATGTACACTGATGGCTCAGCCCAGCCCACAGGAGGCACTAAACATCAATACTCTGCCACTTGTGTGGTCATGAGTGGCTACATGAAAGATGGCGAATTCCATCCACAACACACTTACATGCAGACCTAAGGGGACTGCACTGCACAGTTGGTAGAGCTCAAGGCTCTGGTGATGGCACTGGAACACACTGATCCAGAACAGTTAATGTTAATCCTCTGTGATTCGTACTATTGTGTCCAGTCCTTCAATAAAAATCTGCATTATTGGCGCCAGAATGAGTTCATAGATTCAAAGAGCAACACCATCAAACACGACTCCTGTGGGTGAAAGTAGCAGATCTGAACGAAACACTACTCATTGTCCATGTAGTACATACATTGGCACATCAACGTGTTGAATACACGTTATTGACAATACCTTGGCTGATGAAGCGGCCAAGTCAGCAGTAGCCACGGCTTCGGTTACTGCAGTAACTCGTTCACGGACAAGGTTGGATGATGAAACCTGCCTGCCATGAAGCTTTGGCTGAAGGCAAGCCCAATGCCAAAGGCATATCATGCCAAATATTCCTACAGCCTCAATACTGCCCTGGTAACAATACCAGGGTTGGGTGATCGTGTGATCCCCAACCTAGATCAAAGACCAGAGTTTAGCAAAGCAACGCATGAGGGAGTTGCTTTTGCCCATGCTGGTATGGTGGCTACTATTTCATTATTACAAACACTCTACTGGTGGCCAGGTCTATATATGTCCTTTGCTGTGCCATCTGTCAGCAAATAAAAGGGCCCACCGTCAAATGCCCACTGCAGACACCCCTCCTAATTTCCAACAAACCTCTACAATGTGTGTACCTGGAGCATTGTGGCCCCCTGACACCTGATGGTGCCTACAAATACACCCTAGTCGCTGTTGGCTCCAGATTTCTATAGGTATAGCCACAAGGCTCGACTGACACTTGAACTGTTATTAAAGATTTTAATCAGCACATATGCAGTTGCAGCTTTCCACTCGGACCAAGGCCCTGCTTCCGCCTCAAGGGCATTCAGGGACTCCATGGTTTTGTTAGGGGCCAACTGTATTATTCGTCTCTGTATCATCCAGAGGGAAATAGTGTCATGGAGCGTGGAAGCCATGATTTAAAACAATCCTTAACAGCTAGACTATTAGGCATAGGTTGTAGTTAGCTTAATCACCTGTATGAAGTCCAGAGAGCACTTAATAATCTGCCCAGAAGGTCCTTGGGAGGACGTACCCCATATGAATGCCTGTTTAGAACAGAAATGTATGTTCCAGATCTTGATGTTCCTGGTACGGAGGCGGCAGATAAATCTTTTGACATAAATGAACATGTCAATGTCTTGCAGGACTTACACCAGTTCAGTGACGACAACGCATCTGCCAGTGCTGCCTCCTTAGGAATAGGGGATGCACCAATAACACCAACAGCTGGATTCCTAAAGTTGGGGATCTAGTACATGAAAAAAATGCTGTGAAAAAGTAGTTTGGTTCTTCCTATTGTGCGCCGGTTCCAGTTCTGGGAATACATGGTACCAGAACTGATATTCTACCACTGCTGCCTGGTTCTAAAGAAAATCGCTTTGTCTCCATTTACAATGTCAAGCTACACTATATGGCCAATCCTGCACAGCAGACCTAGAGAACTAGTGGGTAGTACCCGAATCCCTCTTACTGCAGACGAGGATGTTCCTCTACAGGGTTTAAGCAGCAACACTGACACCTCTCTGAGCTTGCGGAGGGTGGAACATGATTTTTCATTAGTCCTATTAACTTCTTGACAAGCAGTGTCAACAATATTAAGGGATTCTACTCAAATTCTACACAACGAATGGAATAGTTTGCTATGAACCACAGAGGGAGACTTCTGCCACCTCTGTTCTTCCAAACATGGCTCCAGTTTTTGCATGAACTGCTTCTGGATATGTAGGAAGTTGGCTCTGTATGCACTATTTCAAAGTAAGGAATAGTATGCACAGAGTCCAAGGATTCCCCTTAGAGCAGTGGTTCCCAAATTTTTTCGACTGGCGGCTCCCTTCACCTACATTGGCCATTGCCCGCGGCTCCCCATTATGTTACTTTTTTTTTCGGGTGGGCGATGTAAGCCCAGCCTCAGGAGTACTTCAAATTTTCTCCCTGCAAATAATTGGGATGTAGGCGATGAAGGTATTATCATATTGGTAACAAAATAAAAATACAAGTTGTTTACTTTTTTTTTTATTCAGTTAAGTCAGAAACAATACAATATCAAGAGCCAAAAATGTTTCCACGAATTAGCAACCTTTTTTGAACACATGTAAGATTAACCACACAACAAAGTTCTGTAGTAAATGTTTTTTAATTAACAAGAAAAACCAGGGAGTCTGAATGTGAACAAAATAGAAAGGCCTATGTTTGGAAAATCCTAGTGAGATGGATGTGCTTGTTTTTCTTTACAAAGCTCCTCAAATCTTGGTGTTATTTTTGAGATCGCAACACGCATTTCTTTTTCAAGGTGAATTTTTGCCCTATATTTTGACTTTATCACTGCAACTGCTGAGAAACCAGCTTCACAAAGGTAGGAAGTAGCAAATGGGATCAAAACACGCAGGGCAATCTTGCTAATCACTGGGTATTCATCTTGAGTTTGGCACCAAAACTCAAGAAGTGACAGAGACTGGAATTGTACTTTCAATGTTGAGTCACTTGAAATGTCAATGAGCTGTTCTGCTTCCTCGTTATTGAAATGCTGAGGTATCTCAGCATTGAAGGGATCTCTCACCCATTTTATTGGCTCCACTTCATCCTCTGGGAAATATTTCTGAAGGTGAAAATGCAGTTGTGACAAATACAGAACAAAAACTGTCCTCAGTTCCTCCTTTAATGCCATCTCATTGTCTTGCAGAAACGTGTCCAATGAAGGAAAACATTTATAGTCACCTTTGCTTACACTGCCTTTCCAAAGGATGATTTTTTTCTTAAACCCTGAAACTTTGTCTGAGAGCTGCAAGATGTTAGTATTATTACCTTGCAAGGACTTGTTCAGTGTGTTCAGTTTTTCAAAAAGATCCGAAAGAAAAGCCATTTGTATTAGAAAGTCTGCATCAATAAATTTGTCAGCAAAACAATGTTCATCATCGTGTAGATATGAGTATATTTCATTCCTAAGCTCATACACCCTAAGCAGGGAGTTACCGAGAGACAGCCATCGAGAACTGCTGTAGAACAAGAGGCATGAGTGTTCGGCACCTATGTCTTCACACAGCTTAGCAAAAAATCTTGCTTTCATTGGTCTTGTTTTAATAAAATTTATCACTTTGGTGACTATTTTCAGAATATTATGCAGTTCTTCACTGAGGTTTCCTGCTGCTAGTGCTTCTCTGTGTATTATACAGTGTGTCCAAATAGCATTAGGTGCTTTAGACCGTATGCGAGCTTGAAGTCCTTGGTAGCATCCAGCCATTGAACGACCCCCGTCTGTACAAACTCCAACACATCTCTCCCAGTCAATCTGATTCTGTACCATAAAATCATCCACAACCGCAAACAAATCTTGACCGGTAGTTCCACCTTTCATTTCCTTACAGAACAACAAATCCTCAACTATTTTCTTTTCATTAACAAACCTGACATAGCAAATAAGATGGGTGTCTTTTTGGTTGTCTGTTGCCTCGTCCAGTTGGAGTGCAAAGTCTTTGCCTTTTAAGTTACAGATGAGCTGATCGTTAATATCGTCAGCCATATCGTTTATCCTCCGGCTGATAGTATTATTAGAAAGAGGCACTTTGAGCAGCTGTTTACCAGCATCTTCGCCAAGCATGATGGTTACCATATCAACAGCAGCAGGCAAAATCAGCTCTTCTGCAATTGTGTGTGGTTTTTTACACTGTGCAACACGATAGGCCACTTTATAAGAAGACAAGAGGGCGTTACTGTTAACTTTGGCTTGTTTTGAGAAAGTGGTCTTTTGTAACTTGGCTTCTGTTAGTTTTCTTTGGAAAAATTCCCTTGGCTTTCCAACCACATTTGGGTGAAGGCTTTCAAGATGACGCTTTAGTTTACTTGGAAGCATGGATTCTAAAGCCAAAACTTTTAAACAGATTACACATTGAGGACGCTCCTCATTATTAACCTGTACACATGTGAAACCATAATCTAGATACCTGTCATCATACTTTCTGTACTTGGTTTTTTGCTTCCCATCCTCTTTTTTCTCTGAAGAACCTGAGACTTCACTTTGCTCAGACGAACTTGAACTCGGTATTAAAAATCTCTTCATTGTCAATCATAAAGATGCCAATCAGTTCACACGTAGAAGAGAAGAGAAGAAAGGGAAAGACTGAGGAAGAGAAAAACGAAATAGTGTCACAATGGTAGAAAACAGAAAGCTGCAAGAGTGAGCTGAAGGGGAAGGAAGTGGTTTTAAAATCATTGAAGAGGCCTGAGATGGATTTAGTATTACACTGCCTCAGTATTCCGTTTTCCCACATTTAATTTCAGCAGCCCATGTTTAAGAGGAGGACCTTGGGCACTGGCACATTCTTATTTACAAATTGAGCACTGAGGTTCACACTCCCACTCTGCAGTTTCTTGAGAAAAGGGGTGGTTTCTGCAGGGTGCAATTCTTAACATCAAGATAGGACAGATCGGGGAAGGCATTAACAACTATGGTGCAAGGCAAAGTTGTTACCCAACAACAAACGCACAAAAACACAAACACAATACTAAAAATCACAGCATACTGCCCAATTACAAACTACAAACCATGTTTACCGCTCGATCAGCTCCACTACTTATCCACCAACACCACCACCAGAATTAACTTAAAATGTAAGTCTTAAATGAACGGCATTTAGTATTCTAAACTACGCTGCAGTATAAAGAGTGCAGCTATTTCTTCATGAAAAAATTTACATTTTGGAGTTTCAGAAATATAGTGAGGATCGAGCTTTTCTGCCATATATTGGATCTCTCTGGAAGCCTCTTAAGGCCACTGTGCTCATACAGCACACCCACATATTGAGGTGCACTATGTATCTCAAATGCAGTCCTTATTTCAGTCAGCTATACATATTGGTATATCCTTCCCCTTCAGCTCACTCAGCTCGGTAATAAAATAAGAGCTCTGTTTCCTTAGCCTCCTATAACAGAAACTATTAAAAATTATAGATATCCATTTTCATTGTGAAATGTATTATCTTAAAAGTTTCCTTAGGAGCAGTCACCTTGTTTATATTCTGACCCGAGGCCAGGATTAGTGCTAATATGTGGTATTTGTACAGTGCCCGAGTTTAGAGAGATGGCCGGATTCTGAGAGTAGGCGTAGATCGTGACCTTGATATAATCATTGTAATTCTTCAAATATGTGTGTCTTTAGCTGTTTCCTAATTTGAAGGAGGGTTCTAGTGCCGATACAGGAATGTTGTTCCACATTCTGTTTGCATTGGTGGAGAAAGTCTGTTTCCTTTCCTTTTTTCCTTTTTTAATGAATTCTTAACCGATTCACTCATTAATTTATTAATTTTACTGTATATTAACCTGCTTTTAATGTAAGACAGGAGTCATCAAGAAATGAAACTCAATATACATCAGCGATTCACTCATTAATTTATTAATTTTACTGTATATTAACCTGCATTTAATGTTAGACAGGAGTCATCAAGAAATTAAACTCAATATACATGAACAATAATAACACAAAGTATTATATTTGTGGAAAAAAGATTGCCGGTGATAATAATTACCTGTCCTAACGAGCCGAAATTCAACAAGGAACGGCAACGGCGCAACGCTGAGGATCGCAGGGGTAATAACACCCCAGTCCCAGTGCTCTCTTCTGAATTGCCGCGCCTGTAAATGCCGAAGGTTTGAAGAACGTAATCACGCTGGGACCGGGTGAAACCATATGCAAGGCGTTGGCAGGTGGGGCTCATGTAATCCCCCCCCCAACATGAAATGCTGCTAATCATGCTTTACTCGGCCAGCTGGAAAAAAAAAATTATGCACGCGTAAGGAAACGTCCGCGCGCATAAATCTTTTTTTGAAGTGCGGCATTTAATGTTGTCCAAAATGCGCGCGGCGCCCCCGGCAACTTGTAACGGCGCACCGGGGTGCCGCGGCCCACAGTTTGGGAACCACTGCCTTAGAGGTAAGATAGCGAGATCTATTTTGTGGTAGTGTGGTCGAGCAGTAGGCTTATCAAAGGAGTAGTGTTAAGCATTTGTTGTACATACACACAGGCAATAAATGAGGAACACACACTCAGAGACAATTCCAGGCCAATAGGTTTTTGTATAGAAAAATATATTTTCTTAGTTTATTTTAAGAACCACAGGTTCAAATTCTACATGTAATATCTCATTTGAAAGGTATTGCAGGTAAGTACTTTAGGAACGTTGAATAATCACAATAGCATATATACTTTTTACATAAAACACATATAGCTATTTTAAAAGTGGACACACTGCAATTTTCACAGTTCCTGGGGGAGGTAAGTTAAGGTTAGTTCTTGCAGGTAAGTAAACCACCTACGGGGTTCAAATTGGGGTCCAAGGTAGCCCACCGTTGGGGGTTCAGAGCAACCCCAAAGTTACCACACCAGCAGCTCAGGGCCGGTCAGGTGCAGAGTTCAAAGTGGTGCCCAAAACACATAGGCTTCAATGGAGAAGGGGGTGCCCCGGTTCCAGTCTGTCAGCAGGTAAGTACCCGCGTCTTCGGAGGGCAGACCAGGGGGGTTTTGTAGGGCACCGGGGGGGACACAAGTTAGCACAGAAAGTACACCCTCAGCAGCACGGGGGCGGCCGGGTGCAGTGTGCAAACACACGTCGGGTTTTCAATTGGAATCAATGGGAGACCAAGGGGTCTCTTCAGCGATGCAGGCAGGCAAGGGGGGGGCTCCTCGGGGTAGTCACCACCTGGACAAGGGAGAGGGCCTCCTGGGGGTCACTCCTGCACTGGAGTTCCGATCCTTCAGGTCCTGGGGGCTGCGGGTGCAGGGTCTTTTCCAGGCGTCGGGATCTGGGAGTCAGGCAGTCGCGGTCAGGGGGAGCCTCGGGATTCCCTCTGCAGGCGTCGCTGTGGGGGCTCAGAGGGGACAACTTTGGTTACTCACAGTCTCGGAGTCGCCGGAGGGTCCTCCCTGAAGTGTTGTTTCTCCACCAGTCGAGTCGGGGTCGCCAGGTGCAGGGTTGCAAGTCTCACGCTTCTGGCGGGAAACGCTGTTGCCTTTAAGTTGCTCCTTTGGAAACAAAGTTGCAGTCTTGGGTGAACAGGGCCGCTGTTCTCTGGAGTTTCTTGGTCCTTTTAGAGCAGGGCAGTCCTCTGAGGATTCAGAGGTCGCTGGTCCTGGGGAAAGCATCGCTGGAGCAGTTTTCTTCCGAAGGGGGGAGACAGGCCGGTAGAGCTGGGGCCAAGGCAGTTGGTGTCTCCGTTTTCTCTGCAGGGTTTTTCAGCTCAGCAGTCCTCTTCTTCTTAGGTTGCAGGAATCTGAGTTCCTTGGTTCTGGGGAGCCCTTAAATACTAAATTTAAGGGCGTGTTTAGGTCTGGGGGTTAGTAACCAATGGCTACTAGCCCTGAGGGTGGGTACACCCTCTTTGTGCCTCCTCCCTGAGGGGAGGGGGGCACATCCCTAATCCTATTGGGGGAATCCTCCATCTGCAAGATGGAGGATTTCTAAAAGTCAGAGTCACCTCAGCTCAGGACACCTTAGGGGCTGTCCTGACTGGCCAGTGACTCCTCCTTGTTTTTCTCATTATCTCTCCTGGACTTGCCGCCAAAGTGGGGGCTGGGTCCAGGGTGCGGGCATCTCCACTAGCTGGAGTGCCCTGGGGCATTGTAACACGAAGCTTGAGCCTTTGAAGCTCACTGCTAGGTGTTACAGTTCCTGCAGGGGGGAGGTGTGAAGCACCTCCACCCAGAGCAGGCTTGGTTTCTGTCCTCAGAGAGCACAAAGGCTCTCACCGCATGGGGTCAGAAACTCGTCTCTCAGCAGCAGGCTGGCACAGACCAGTCAGTCCTGCACTGAACAATTGGGTAAAATACAGGGGGCATCTCTAAGATGCCCTCTGTGTGCATTTTTTAATAAATCCAACACTGGCATCAGTGTGGGTTTATTATTCTGAGAAGTTTGATACCAAACTTCCCAGTATTCAGTGTAGCCATTATGGAGCTGTGGAGTTCGTTTTTGACAGACTCCCAGACCATATACTCTTATGGCTACCCTGCACTTACAATGTCTAAGGTTTTGCTTAGACACTGTAGGGGCATAGTGCTCATGCACCTATGCCCTCACCTGTGGTATAGTGCACCCTGCCTTAGGGCTGTAAGGCCTGCTAGAGGGGTGACTTACCTATGCCACAGGCAGTGCGAGGTTGGCATGGCACCCTGAGGGGAGTGCCATGTCGACTTAGTCATTTTCTCCCCACCAGCACACACAAGCTGGCAAGCAGTGTGTCTGTGCTGAGTGAGGGGTCCCTAGGGTGGCATAAGACATGCTGCAGCCCTTAGAGACCTTCCCTGGCATCAGGGCCCTTCGTACCAGGGGTACCAGTTACAAGGGACTTACCTGGATGCCAGGGTTGTGCCAATTGTGGAGACAATGGTACATTTTAGGTGAAAGAACACTGGTGCTGGGGCCTGGTTAGCAGGGTTCCAGCACACTTCTCAGTCAAGTCAGCATCAGTATCAGGCAAAAAGTGGGGGGTAACTGCAACAGGGAGCCATTTCTTTACAGGATACTTTTCTGACGTCAATGACACTTTTACCGACTCATCTCCCTCTTCTGAAACAGAACTGTCAAAAGCACATAAGCTGATAAATTGGCTCAAAATTAACTATTTTATTCTTGAATTAAACCATCTGTGGTTCTTATTGACTGTACTTGCCTTCCTTCTTTGGACTGGGTTTGTCCCCGTCTTTTTCTTACTAATACATGGTCATTACCTTCTTGAACGCTCTACAGTTGAATTGGTAGAAGAGGTCTTAAAACCACATTTTTCCTCCCATAAGGTCCGCAGAGGCTTGTCCTAGTGAACATTTCAGCCATACCAATTCCTGATGGCATTGATTGGGATAAAGTACCCTTTCATATATATGGCCCGACGGAGGTTATTCAAATTTTATATGTATTTAAACTTTCCATGAACGATGTAATAATACCTGGAGTTGTTTCTGATAATTGGGATATAAAAACAATTGATTCTATGATGTCTGAATTAGAATATTTTGCTGTATTTGAAAGTGAAGATTTTGATCAATCAAAAGAAAATTGTGGAGCTATGTTCTGTTATAATTATTATAGACATCATTACATTCACAGAGCAAGTACCCCAAAGACTATTTTTTATTGCACACAATGGGAGCACTGTCCAACTCCCCCAGTGGGGAGTTCCAAAACATATTCTAAGAAGTGCACATATTTTAGGCACAATGTTAAAAATGCTGAGGCGTGTTATTTTAAATTGCCAGTGATGGAAATGCAACATATCTTATTAACTGACACCAAAATGATTTATTCTTATTCCTTTGTTTCCCGGTTGGCTATTGAAGGCTATGAATACTGGCTGAAGTCGATTGACTTTAAAAGTGTGTGGGGAACAAAAAATTGGCAAATAAAGGGAAAGGAAGCTTGATTTAGAGCATGCCTCATACCTGTTCAAATTATATTTTTATTGAAACTGTACAACAAACAAGTTGTTTAGGCTGGGCAGAAATTAAGGTCTTGAATGTGCCCAGTATCCCCGCCCCTGCTAAATTTTACAAATGGCAAAAATACATTAATGCAAATGAATGTCAGCTCGATGAATGGGTCCAAAATGTAACATTTAACACATCACATCACATCAGTGGACACAAATGTGTGTCATGTAGGTTTTGTAAACTCCACGGGGTGGGGGTTTAGAACAAATAGGCCAGACCCTCGCTATGTGTGATCAGAACATTTGGGTATAGTATCAACATACAGTGTAGGGAAATTATGCCAGCAATGGTTAAAACGTTCCTCACTAGATGCTGTAAAAGAACACCTCAGTCTCCTGTCTAACAATACAGATTTGTACGATTTCCTGTTAGTCCCCAGAAGACAGCGTGAAAAGTGCTTCTTATATGCGGTATACAATTAAATTTGAAAACTTTCCCAACAAGAAGCTGCTGCTGCTCGGTTAAGGCAAATAGATCAGGAAAGCATTAGCTGTCATAGATAATGAGATTAGCACCTTGTCATACTGCATAATCACTCTAAACAACATTGCTTCTTCTGCACTAGACATTGTGCAAAGTTGGATGTCATTCTTACAACATAGTCAGCTAAGGTCCATTATGCAGTTGGGATGGAAACTACAAACACAGTGGGAGAGCCAATACTACAATATTCACTGCACTCAGGAAAACTCGACCCATAATGCTTTGCAGGGCATTAAGTTTTCAAAACATTTTTGCTCATAACTCAGCCTGTGGTGGTCCTAGGACCCACCACCAAAACATACATGACAATGTGCTCTTTCTGTCCACATCATCTCTGGGTCCTCAGAGTATGTTGGGGGGACCCCAAAACAAAAACCCCTCCAACCATTCAGTGTCTGTTTAAGCTCTCTTTTGGCTGGAACTTTTGTTTTACAGCGGGGTTGCTTGTGTTTTAAGGGCCTTGTTTGCAATATCATTGTTATAGGTCTGCTACCCCTGAGTATGTGTAATGCACTATGTGCTCTAGGGGCTAAATATATGGTTACATTGCATTATTTATTTCATTTTATTTTTGTGTGGTTATACCATCTAGGGGCTAACTAGTTACTTGGCCATGTTTCTTACAAATGCTATTTTCATTGTGGTATCCTCTAGGGCGTGTTTAAAGCATTACGGTCACATCAACATATTAAAATATTCATGGCACGGAAACTTTCCCATAATGCTTTGCAGGGCATTACCTTTACAAAACATTTTTGCTCATAACTCAGCCTGTAGTGGCCCTAGGACAAAGGGACCACCTTCAAAACATTGACCACAATGTATTCTTTCTGTCTACATTTTCTCTGGTTCCCCAGACTAGGTTAGTGGGGACCCCAAAATAATAACTCCTCCCACCATTCAGTGTCTTTTAAGCTTTCTGGTGGCTACAACTTATATTTTACAGCTGGGAGAAGTTTGGTTTTAAAGGCCTTGTATGTAATATTGCATTAGGCCTGCTAGCAAAATGCCCTTTAGGGGTCAAGTATATGGTTACACTGCTTTCTCCTGTGTTTTTTTTTCATGGGCTTATCCCCTCTAGGGGCTAACAATACAGTTACATGACCATGTTTCTTACAAATGATATTTTTGTTATGGTGCCCTCTAGGGGCTATTTTGAACATTACAATGTAATGTCAAAACTTTACTTCTGATAAAGGATGCACAAGTACATTTATTGGACTAGTACCAGTACACACGTATTTCTAGATGTTATTTTGTGCACCAGCACAAATTATATTGACCAGCGATGAACAGGACAATGTTTCTTTTATTTATCATATTCCCATAAAACCTATGTATGATAAAAAAAACATTTGGCTGTATGATTTAAATGTATCTGTGCAGTATTTGGCAGTGAATTACAAAACTAGCATTCACATTTCTGATTTTTGTTGATTGTGGAAATATGTTCTGTTTTTCCAGTTATTGTTCCTGATATAGATGAAATTGCTGCTCAGGCAGAAACCATGTTTGCTGGAAGGTATGGCATCTTTAAAACTTGCATTATTCTCTGTTAATCCATTTTGAAACATTTTGCTTCGCTATAAATATTCCTTGTGATTTCTATATATATGTGAGCCCTAGTCACAAACGTTCAACAGACCTAAGCGTCACTGAAGGGCAATAACAAGAATGATGTGTGCAAAAGCCTCATGCTGATTCATTTAATCAGTATACTTTAAGTTGTCCTTACAATGTATTTTAAGTACTTGGAAAATCTGTGAGTCTGGAGTTTTTCTGCCTTTTTTAATGTGGTGGAAGGGTAGGGGTAGGGTTTTTGTGGATGTGTCTCGAAAGGTTAGGTAACTACTCACGAACATGTAACTTCATGAGCATTCCCATAAATGTTTCACATATCGCTCCATCATGAACATTTATACAAATTTCCTCAGAGGAAGAGTGTTCCCTTGGTGAGAGTTTGGAAGGAACACTCCATATTCAGTGCGAGTGTTGAAGGGATCCCCCTATGCCAAAACATATTTTCCCTGTGAATAGGAAAAATCTGATGTATACTAATGCACAAGTGCATCAAGTCTACCCATGTAAATTTTACTACGTTTTAATATCCGCATGCGCATATGCTAAGTTTGAAATACACAGTGATTCTGTGAACGTCAGTAACTTCTTAAGAACCTCCTTTGATCCTTAGCAAATCTTTTGAATTTCAGAAATTATCTTCAAATATTAGAGTTATTCTACAAGAGCAAATTTCTAACTTTTGTGGCAAACCGTTTGTGATTTGGGGGGGGGGGGGGGGTGAGGCTTGGCACTCATGGAGTGAGCAGCCACGAGGAAGAGCTCCGGCCCGGGACCTCTGATTGCAGACCATCCCGACTGCATCGCCCGAGGCACCGGCTGTGCCTCCCGTCTGCAGAGGCTGGGGAGACGGAAGCTCGGGTTTCTGGGGGGCTAACCCGCCCGAAAAGCAGAGTTTGGTGGGCGAAGACTGAGCTGACAGCGCGCTGCCTGACTCCAAGATGGCGGGCGCACTGCATCAAGTGGACTCTACCCCCCAGTGAACTTGCACCGGGCGACCGACTGGTGGGGGGAGAGTCACTGCCGGGGCGACCCCTGGGCCGCGGAGGGTACCAGCCAGGAGTGGAGGCGGCAGGAGCCTAGTGCCGCATGACCCTAAAATGGCAGCCACGCTGGGATCCTTTGAACAGGCACGGAGCCCCGCCTAACAATTGAGGGGTAGCCTGGGCCGTTCAGAGCCTCAAGGCACACATGGGGACCACCCAGATGACGTTGAGGGACCCACTCCCCGGCAGGGGGCCCGGTGAGGAGCGCATTGTGTGGCCCGGTCAGGCGTGACTCACCTTACCTCCATATTCATCGAGGTGTGAGACCTGCAGACTGGAGGGCTCTGGGGGCAACCGAAGTTGGAGGGGATGGCCGTTGACAGAAATCAGATCGAGCTGCGAGACTTGGGCCACACCACCGGCTGGGCAGCCATCCCTGATGGTTATAGCTGGGGTGATCAGCAATATTGAACTAGAACTGCGGACCCCTCTCCCCCACAGGATGGGCAAGCTGGGGAAGAAAAAGGTTGTGATAGGTGAAGCGGGTGCACAGCGGAGCTGCCCGGCGTCCCCCCCTACTAAGACACCGCGAGCTGGGGAGGTTGGGGGCCTGCCTGAAGGTATCTCGCTGGGAGACATAAAGCAAGCAATCACATTTTCCAGGGAGAGCCTTGAAACAAAGATTGACTCATTGGCGGTAGACCCAGGACTGCTCTGGGAGGATCAGCGCCGCCTTGCGGAGCGAGTGATGATGACGGAGCGAACACTGGACACCCCTAGTCCCAGGCTGACAGCAGCCAAGGAACGGACCACTAAATTGGAGAAGCAAACAGATATCTTAATTGCCCGCGCTGAAGATGCGGAAAACAGGTCCAGAAGGAACAATATTCGCATAATAGGTCTCCCCGAACAAATTGGCCAGCGCAACCTACCTGAATACTTGGAGCGTTGGATCTCTGAAAGTGTTGTGCCAGAGGGCCTCTCGCACTTCTTTGCCCTCGAGAGAGCGCATAGGGTCCCCGCACCGACCCCCCCGGGGGCTGCGCTGAGACCGGTAATAGCCGGCTTACTGTATTACAGAGATCGGGACCATATCCTGGCACAGGCCAGAAAGTTTGGAGAAATAAGGATAGAGAACTCCCTGATTGGTATCTTTCCTGATTACTCTCGAGAGGTGCAGAGACAAAGAGCAACGTACTCTGAAATCAAGAAGTGCCTGCAGCAACTGAATATCCTATTCGCTATGCTGTTCCCCTCCACATTGAGAGTGGCGGATGGTTGGGGAGCACAGTTCTTTTGTGCACCACAAGAGGCAAGAGACTGGTTGGAGGAACGGGAGGGCCCGACAGGGACGGGGGCCGCCCGTGACTCCAGGCCCCGCAGGAGACACCGGGGTGCGAGAGGAACCAGGCGGAGGACCGTGGCGCCCACTCAGGAGGAGGCACAAGCGGAGAGGCACTGAGCCGCCGTGGTGGCGGTGGCCTCCTTCAGACAAAGAAACAGTAGCCCGCGCTTGACTCGCACGATGAGGGAAGCGGGGGGATCGGACTCGAAAGCGGAGTCTGCAAGCTCTGCAGCAATGAGTTTGGAACTGCTGGTGGTGACACCGGGAACCTCGGAGTGCATAATCTGATGGACTGCCCCTGCATTCGGCACTTTTACTTTTACTGGTTTCAAGACGCCTGAGCCACGTGAATTATGAGACATGCAGCAAGATAAGGAAGTTAATTCCGGGCCAGGAGCTCGTCACCTTGGCTGGCTTGATCGTTCTCTTTGGCCTGCTCATCCAGAACTGACTTACGTTTGAAACAGTTTGGATGGAGAACTGTTTTATCTCCTGTCCTGGGGAAGGGGAGTTGAGGGAGTTTTGGTTGTTTACAGAGGGAAATGTTAAATGCTTTGCCTGTAGTGGAACACACTGTCCGCAGGAAGTGATGGTCTGGGTCACCTAATCAGGTGGCAGCTGTCTGAAGGGGGTGCTCAGTGGATATCTCTAATGGGTGATCCACATGGGTATAAGGTGATCTCCTGGAATATAAGGGGAATGCACAATATGACCAAACGGTACAAGGTATATTCTTATCTGCGTAGAAGAGGGGTACACGTAGCAATGTTGCAGGAGACCCACCTGATGGCCACAGAGGGCGCAGCACTGCAAAGGAGATGGAGGGGGCAATTATTCTACACAACTTACTCAGCATATGCAAGGGGAACCTTGATATGGGTCAGGGTGGGAGTCCCATTCCGGGTTACTAACACATTGATGGATACCGGCGGACCCTGCTTTCCGAGAACAGATTAGGGAGCACATAACCCACTACTTCGAAGACAATGAACCCACCGCCACTTCACCGCAGACACTTTGGGAAGCATTCAAGGTGGTAGTGCGTGGCCACTGCATGGCAACTTCCATCAGGATCAGTGGGTCCTTATTGTGGGATATTGTTGTAGCAGAGAAGGAACTTAGGTCACTAGAGAAACTCTCACCGGATCACCCGGAGAAGCAGAGAGAGGAGCAGAAAGCCAGGGACAAGGTTGCGGATCACAGTGAGATGCTAAGGTGCTTCGACTATACATGGTTGGCCAACCCCGCCAAATGAGGAACTCCCATTATGAAGATCGCTACCCCATTGGGGGAAAAGCTTTATCACCAAGCTGACATAAACTTGTACTTCCGCGAATATTACACTACCCTTTATACCAGCTTGTACTGCGGGATGAGATCTGAACTACAGGATCTCTTGTCGGCACTACCACCCCAGACCCTAACCAACAAAGCGTGTAGTGCCCTGGGCGGGGACATCGAGCTGTCAGAGATTAGGGCTGCCGTAGCGGGACTAGCTTGTGGGAAAGCACCAGGCACGGATGGACTACCCATTGAGTTCTATGCAACCTATGCACAGATACTCACCCCCAAGCTGGCGCAATTATATAATGAGGCGCGCGGCGGGACGCCTACCGGGCTCGACGGGTGAGGCCCTAATTGTGCCATTGCTCAAACCGGGCAAGCCTCCTGATGATAGCAGGACTTATAGGTCCCTCTCCATGCTTAACTCTGACTATAAAATATTGAGTTCAGTGCTAGCAATGAGATTGTTGCCCTATATGACGCAACTGGTTCACCCAAATCAAGCGGGATCCGTTCCTACTAGGGGCACCACTCAGAACATACGTCGGCTGCTTTATCTTAAGGATTCTGTGGCCTCTTCAAAACCCAGGTCAGCAGTCCTTGCCATAGACATAGAGAAGGCATTTGATAGTCTGGAGTCGGATTACCTATACGCGGTCCTTGCACACATGGGTCTTGGGGAAGGTTTCATCAAATGGACACAGCTGCTTTACACAGACCCCAAGGCTAGGGTTAGGACGGGCACAATCATTTCAGAACAGTACTCGGTTGGCAGGGGCACCAGACAGGGGTGTCCCCTGTTACCACTGCTGTTTGCCCTGGCAATGGAGCCACTGGCCGCTCAGGCGACGGCGGCCACCTGGTACCGAGACTTGACCAGATGCTACCGCCATCATGCGATTGCTCTATACGAAGACGACCTACTCTTATTCTTACGGGATACTGGCCCGGGGAAGGAGGTAGCAGGGGCCCTGCTGGCGAGCTTTGGTCGGCTATCGGGATTGCGGGTCAACTGGCAAAAATCATTCTTGTTTTCACTGACGGCGAGGTGTGCACCACCGACGGAGCTGGGTGGTGTGACATGGGAGCCATGTTGCATCACGTACCTTGGTGTACGAGTATATCACTCCCATTCAGATATCCTAGACAGCAACATCGGAAAGGCGGTCATGGCTCTGAGGTCGAGCTTCGGATTCTGGGGCTCGCACCCGCTCTTGGTGGCCGGACGGGTTGCGCTCCTTAAAATGGTGGTGCTGCCCCGACTGCTGTGCTATTTTGCGGCATTACCACTCTGGGTCTGGCGTGCCCTGTTCAAAGAGCTGGATATGGCTGTCACCGCATTGATATGGGGAGGGGGAAGATGCAGGGTGGCACTAACTACCCTGAAGAGACTTCGGACGGAGGGCAGGCTGGCGGTACCTGACTTTGGGGCCTATTACCTTGCTGCACAGCTGCAATGGCTGGCACGGTGGATGGGAAATGGCGTCACTGGAGAGAACATCGAGAGCTTGGCGGTTCCCTCCATAGCCACACTGGCGGGAATCTTTTTTTAATGCAGCGGGAGGGAGACCGGCTCTGACCGCCGAGGCCGCCGTTATCTGTCACTGCTGGAGACGATGCCTCCAGAGGGCGGGCCTGATCACGCTTGACTCTCCTGACATTCCATTGTCCTGGCTCTGCTGGCTGCCGTGAGCGGGAGAGTGGAGGGGACTACTCACATGGATAGATGCAGGGGCCACATGGATGGGGGACTTGTATAAGGAGGGCAAATTACTGCCCTTCCAGGACTTTCGGCAAGGACATGATCTTCCACAGGGCCACTTCTTGCTACACCGGGCACTCACTCGTTCCATTGGGCAGTACTGGGGGTCGGGAGCAGTTGCCCCCCCCCCCATTACGGGCTCAGCACCTACTTGCTATCTACAGGGTGCACACATAAAGCAGTAACCAGACTCTACAGGATTGTTGGGACTGGAGAGGGAACCCCCCTGATTGACCTGAAACAAAAGTGGGAACACGATCTGGGGATTCAGACAACAGATTCGGACTGGGATCACACCCTGGAAAGAACGCCCAAAATATCCAGGAATGCTAGGTTCCAGCTCATACAGTTTTACGTGCTCCATAGGGCTTACGGCCCACGTAGACTACGAGATCATTTCGGAGTAAGGGATGCGGGCTGCCCCCGGTGCGGCACAGAGGCAGCGGACTTTCTCCACATGCTGTGGTCTTGCCCCTATGCTGTGGTCTTGCCCCAGGTTGGAGTCCTACTGGGACACAGTGATAGCGGAGGTGGCAAATATCATTGAGGTTGAGATTGCATGCACACCCGCTAGATGCTTGCTGCATTGGTTCCCCCACAAGCCCAAAAACAAGGCCACTAGTAGGTTCCAAGACCTAGCATTTATCATAGCCAAGAGAGAGCTGACAAAGAACTGACACCTCCGAGACTGGAGAAGGGAACTCAAGAAATGGGTAGATAGCGAAGGATTGGCACTGCACACTGAACTAAAGCAGGGAAGGGGATCCCATGAGATGAAGGATGCTTGGGAACAGATTACCATAGTGCTACAGAGGGAACACCTGGCCCCTGGTGGGAGGGGACACTCACAGATCGATACACCTGACAAATGATACCCTCACCGAGGCAAAACCGAACCGCAGTCGAAACAAACAGAGCGGATCCCTGAGATATGAGACTAGGATATCTCACCTGGCTTGTATGACCACACACGAACGGACATTACACATCACTACTGCAGGAGGCAAGTTAAGGGGGAGGGGTGGAGTAGGAACAAATAGGTCGGGCAACAAGAATCCTAAAAAAGATAGGCACAGTGTTAACTGATAGATGCATTATGGTCTCTTCGCACCATGAGCATATACCTACTAACTTGGTGGGGAAAAATAGACCAGCCCGAAAAAAAAATACTGATGAACGGGATAGCAATAATGACAGTATAAACAACAGCAAGCGAAATTCGTTGTTGAATTGTGATGCACCTAGCTGTTATGTTTTAAGCTCTGTAAGAAAACGATCAGCGGTTGGTAACTTTCTCATGCCTAAAGTAGGACTACGACCTACTTTGCTTTGTATTTCTTCTTTTACTTTTATTCTTCTCAAAAAAATCTGTTTACAAAAAAAAACGTTTGTGATTCGGCCAGTGTGTTCTGTGGAAACCTAGGAAGCACTAATTGTTAGTAAGTTTGACTGCTGTTTATTAGAACAGTACACTGAAATTGAGGGGGAGCTGAGAAATTATCCCCCTCAAGTTTTGGTGATTGCTATTTTCATACTCCATAGTTTGTCCTCTTTTTTTAAATTGTACCTGACAGCCTCTGTATTTCTTTTCCGCCGTGCCAGTATTACAATTTGTGAGGACATGTACAAAACACTAAATTTATGGGACTTCTCAAATGTGCAAGCAGTCATCACAGGATCCAGCACTGACCTTTGCTCTTCCCTGACATTCTAAAAGCAACTTTAGGATAAGTTAATTGGAAACTTCACTTGAATAGATCTCAGAAAACTTTGTAAAGACGTACATCCTAATTAATATAAAAATATAAATTGTGATGTTCCCTGAAGAGCATACACTTTTCAGTAATCTCACTCACCCACAAATCCCTATCAATCTAACATTTCATCCAAAGTTTACAAAGGTTTGTCATGGTCAGTAACACCATAATTTAGAAGTAGATACACCTTCATCATTTGCAGTGTTCTTTGGTCACATCATATATGCAAGTACACCTAACCTAACAGCTAAAGTTTTTTTCCCCCCAGAAATCACCTCCTACATCTAAAGTGTAACCTTTCTTGTAGGTTTGTGCTCCACCCACCTTCCTGTGTTGCAGTATTTCCACTCTGTCCTCAAAGCCGTTGTTTCTGAAGTGAACCTCACTCCTGTGGGAGGACGAGGAGTTCGTTTGAGGTCTGCAGGGATGTAAAGTTCCCTGCCATGGCAGCTCAGGATTGCACCACATGAAACTTTTTTAATCCTGGTTATTTGCAAAATTAGATAATTGCTGCTCTTTCCCCTGCAGTATTCGACTTTCCTGCCTAGAATATCTACAATGTCGATAAACCTCATGTGAAGTGGGTGCTTTGCAAATACCTATTCACATTACATTTCATTACTTCTGAGACACATACAAAGGAAAGGTGCCCTCCAGGAGATGATTAAGTATTGTCCAGGATCAAAGAGATGTAACTCACTCCCTTATAGAGTAAAACCATGACCAAATTGAGTTATTATGATCAGGAAGTTGTCTCTCTGATGTTCGAGAGGCAAATCATTAGAAAAGAAGGGAACGTTAAATGCATCTGTAGAAACCACTGGTGGATCTGGTCTTCAGCTGTAGAATTGGAGTAGTCAGTTGTTCAGTCGATAAGCAAAAAGGTCTATTGAAAGTGGTCCTCCGGTTGTTTGAATGTGTTGAAAGCCTAGAGAATGGGAGTTTCCAATTGCTGTAATCTCTTAGATGACTGGAGTAGGAATCACCTGTTGACGTTAGAGATCCTGGCATATTTTCTGCCAGTTCAGAAATGGGGGTGAAAAACAGTATTCCTAAAACTGTTTTACATTATTGGCTAGAATCCTTGACATCTTCGCCACCCAGCTGAAAGATGTATCTCACTGCTATTGTGGTGCCTGAGAAAGGCAAAACAGGTACATGGTTTCTTATTAATATTTGTATCACAAAGGGGCCTGTAAGAATCTCTAAATGATTTATGTGCATAGACGTTGTTAGACTTTTCATCCTTGGCGTGGTCTCCCTTAACTTTTTGCCTCTGTTCCCCAGGTTGTTGATGTGTGCTGGACTCTGATTTTACTGTTTTTGTTACTCTGGGCACTTTACCACTGCTAACCAGTGCTAAAGTGCAAGTGCTCCTTCACAAAATGTGTATGTGATTGGTTTATCCATGTTTGGCATATTTGGTTTATTAGTAAGTACCCAGTACAGTGCACTAGAGGTGCCCAGGGCCTGTAAATCAAATGCTACTAGTGGGCCTGCAGCACTGGTTGTGCCATCCACATAAGTAGCTCTGTAAACATGTCTCAGATATGCCACTGCAGTGTCTGTGTGTGCAATTTTAACTGTAAATTCGACTTGGGAAGTGTACCCACTTGCCAGGCCTAAACCTTCCCTTTTCTTACATATAAGACACCCCTAAGGTAGGCCCTAGGTAGCCCCAAGGGCAGGGTGCAGTGTATGGTTAAGGTAGGGCATATAGTAATGTGTTTTATATGTCCTGACAGCGAAATATTGCTAAATTCGTTTTTCACTGTTGCAAGGCCTGTCCCTCTCATAGGTTAACATGGGGGCTACCTTTAAATCTGATTAAAGTGTAGATTCCCTTTGGGAGCGGATGGACATGTGGTGTTTGGGGTCTCTGAGCTCACAATTTAAAAATACATCTTTTAGTAAAGTTGATTTTAAGATTGTGTGTTTGAAAATGCCACTTTTAAAAAGTGAGCATTTTCTTGCTTAAACCATTTCTGTGACTCTGCCTGTTTGTGGATTCCATGTCTGGGTCAGTTTGACAGCTGGGCTGGTTGCACCTCACACTAGACAGTGACACAAAGGGAGCTGGGGTGTAGCCTGCATATCCTGATGAGCCATCTGTTCTAGGAGGGAGGGTAGGAGTGGTCATTCACACCTGAAAGGGCTGTGCCTGCCCTCACACAATGCAGTCTCCAACCCCCTGGTGAGTGTCTGGGGCCTGGCCTGGGCAAGGCAGGATTTCACATTCCAAAGAGACTTTACTTTGAAGTAGGCCTACTTCAAAGGAGAAATTGGGTATAAGAAGGGCACCCAAAACCACAGACTTTAGAAACACTTCTGGAACCAAGAGGAACCTCTGCCCGGAGAAGAGCGGAATAGCTAAGGAAGAAGTGCTGCCCTGCCTGTGACTGTGCTTTGTGGAGCTTTCCTGCAGTTGCTGCCTCTGCCAGAGTAAGAGGGCAAAGACTGGACTTTGTGTGCCTTCCATCTTGTGAAGAAATCTCCAAGGGCTTGATTTAGAGCTTGCCTCCTGTTGTTTGAAGTCTCAGGGACAGCAAAGACTTCTCTCTGCCAGCACCTGGAGTCTCTGGAGAGACTCCTGCTCTGACACGTGGTGCCCTATCCAGTCCGTGGGCCCTTAAAAGGAAAGCTGGTGGAAATCCAAGGAAATCGACTTCGGACAACTTCGGACCAACACCGCTGCTGAATCCGGTGACGCCGCCTGCACCCAACGCCGTGACCTTTGCTGGAACGTCGTGACCGACGCCGCTCGAAGTGCACGGATTCAACGTTTCGCACAGACGCCGCGATCCCCGACTTCGCGCATCAGCTTGTTTTCACTCTTCACCAAAGGTGCTGTACTTGGGGGTCTACACGACTCCGTGTCCGGCACCTCTGTTGTCGGCTTGTTGGGAACGACTCCGTCACAACGCCGTGTTAACACCTCATCGAAGCATTTTTGTTTCTAAGCTCTATTTTTGAGTTTAATCTTTAAAAATTCATAACTTGACTTGTGTATGTTGGATTTTTGTCGTTTTGGTCTTCTTTTGTTTAGATAAATATTTCCTATTTTTCTAAACTGGTGTTGTCATTTTGTAGTGTTTTCATTAAGTTACTGTGTGTGTTGGTACAAATACTTTACACCTAGCACCCTGGAGTTAAGCCTACTGCTCTGCCAAGCTATCAAGGAGGTAAGGAGGTGTTAGCTGAGGGTGATTATCTTTTACCCTGACTAGAGTGAGGGTCCTTGCTTGAACAGGGGGTAACCTGACTGTCAACCAAAGACCCCATTTCTAACAGACGTGCTCTGAGAACATGTGCTGCATTCAAGAATTGGCTGCACTGAGAACCCCACTGTAATGAATTTATGTAGGACTCCAATATAAGATACGATGTGGAGTTGAAAATTGAGCTTCCATTCCAGGCATAAAGGTAGTGTAGGCACCACTTTGCCATTTCTATCCTTTTCTGGTCCGAAGAAATGAGTCTAAGTAACTCAAAACCTGAAAGTCTGAATTGATGAAGCTACAAGACCCACTGCCTGAGCAAGGTGATGCAAAGAAATGTGAGATGTCTATAAATGAGAAAATTACTCTGTTAGTAACGTGTTACAGAAACTTGGATTTCCTAAAATTACCAGACATTCCATAGATTGAACTGGACTGAGCAAACTTTTTAATTGATAAATTACAAAGCCCAAACTTTCAGGAAGTGAAAGCGCAGTCTGTAATTGCTGCCATCTTGAAATGTGTGTACATGCCGAACTGACTGGTGAGTATTTATTACTGGATGCAACCTTTGTTCTCTTTTTTCACCAGAAAGAAAATTGCCTAGAAAATCTGATTTTTTGAGAAGGGTTTATTCCATACAGCGATGAAAGAAAGTTTAGACGGGATCACTGTCAAATTCTATGTGATACCCGGTTACCTTTTGCAGAAGCCAAGCATATGTTTAATCATTAACTAACTTGATAACATTCTGTGAATTACGGGAATGCTCTGCTTGATCTGAAAAGATAAGTAACATTTCTCCACTCATCAGGTCCATCTGTGGTATGTCAACAAATGTACAGTGTGCTCAGCAAGGAGTTTCCATCATGCACTACATGCATGTCCTCAATGTAGATGTAGATTAAAGAATGCATCTACCTGGCCCATGAGTATGCCATCCACAACGCCGAATTGAATAAGACTGAATCAGAGTATGACTTATGCATAGGTATGGTTAACATAAGAATGAGATTTGTGTGTAGCAAAGGCAGGCACTGGCAAGAGCAAGGCAAGCTTGTGCCAGCAACAGAAATCCACGAAAGAGTCTGAACTAGTGGCCCCAGTACCACAGGAGTCAGATTCTTGGGGAAATCAAATGAGAGATGCAACCAGCAACCATTTCCCAACATTGTTGATGTTTACTAAGGGGTGGGCTTGTTGTGAAAAACACGCTGACTAATGCACGCTGGCAGTAATTGCAACGCCATGAAAGTCCATATAGCCCTGCATTTGTTTACATTGATATTTTGAATCTCTAAGTCCTCTCGTCTCCAATGGGAGTAGGAAAATGGCTCATAAGTAATCATACATTTGCATTTCATCATGGCTTAAAGTGCCCCAGACTGCATGCCTTGGTTTCTTGCAATTCCATGAGTGACATTTTAAAAAGTGGATATGATCACCTGCATTTGTACAATATGGACTAGGGTGGGACTCAAAAAGGTAATATTCAGAATGCTTGTGACCTTATGATTGCCAGATTATGATAATGTAATTTCTAAACTAAGTGACATTTGAAGTCATAATTATAAAATGGTAATACCATTGAAAGAAATCAGTACGTTATTGCCACTGCCATGCTAGTCATCTCTTTTCTTTATGTCAATATTTACAAAATTATTTAAGTGGATGACTGGTCAGAAACAAGGTTTGCAATGCTGGAAACCATGCCCCGTGTTGTGAAGATCTTAATTGGAAGTTGCAGACTATGATGTAATCAACTATTCACTGTCATAATATGTTGATTGTCATTGTTCTTGCGCGGTATTTTCACTGTACTATCTAATGTCAGCAGCAGAATGCTGGATGAATGAGAACATGAAAACTATGTGTTTTGTCCAATTAAATGTATTCTTTTGGTACACTGGATCATAACATTTTACACTCTAATGTCTGTCTCCTGATTTTGTCATTCTTGTCTTTCAGTAAAGAAAAGAACCCAGTGGAGCTTGATGATGAGGGTGGCAGGACGTTTTTAAGAGTTCTTATTCATCTTATAATGCATGACTACCCACCTTTACTTTCGGGGGCTCTTCATTTATTATTTAAACATTTCAGCCAGAGAGCAGAAGTTCTACAGGCATTTAAACAAGTAAGGAGAAATAAGTAAATTTATAAGAAAGTCTGTGTGGTGTTCTCTTTTTGATGTCTTGCAATAAAATGACCATGCTGTAGAGAATTGATTTCACTTACTTACATATAAATATATACCATTCCAGCTAAAAGACCTTAGAGAGCAGTATAAGAAAGAAGTATACAGATGAACATATGAGCCAAAAGCACACAATCTTAATGCATAAAACTGAACAACACGTTGTTATACAGTTATTTGTATGAGTGCAATGAAAGAAAGCAACCTTGTAGGCCCTTGGTTTTGTTGGTTTTGGGGTGATGATACGTTTGGTGTTTGTGTGTGGATGGTGTGCTGTCAGGTGCAGGATCAGGAGGAGGGTTGGTGTTGGTTGTACTGGGGGGCTTATTGATAAAAAAAAAAAATGGTGGTACTATTTTATAGCATGCAATATTTTTCTCAGACAGTTTTGGATCTCTGCTTTTTGTGAGCCAGAATGATAGGGTCATTTAAGGTGATCTTCTGCAGTATAAATGGGCTTGGTAACGGACCAAATATATGGCCACTCAACTGGTAAAGGACATTTAATCCTAGTCTTATTTTTTGGCAAGAAACATATCCGAGATCGAATACTCCCAAGTTACCTATTCCCCCAGGGTTTTCTCATGCCTTTTTTCATCCGCTGGGCTTGCATCCAGAGGGGAAGCTATCTCTAGATCCCTGACTTGGATAATAGAGCCTATCAAGAGAGATGGTCAGGGTCGATGGCTTTGGGTTGTAGCATGTTTAGATTCCCAACATATTAACTTCATTAATTACTATGGCCCAATAGAAGAAAAGGCTGAGTCTCTTAAACAGATATATTCAGCTTTGATGGATGTAAGGGGGATGATTATTGTTAGGGGAGGGATTTATTCTACTTCAGAACCCCTTGTCGGATGCTTCTCGTAGGGATAAGAGACAATTACAACACAAACCAGCATCGATTTAAGCAACATTTAGCACTCCGCAAATCTCGATTCGAGATAATACAGTTTTTCTAAACATTTTATCTGCATCACAAATTGATTTTTTTTTAATTCTAATCAATTTAATAGGCTTGGCTCACAAATAATAGGGAATAATTTCTCAGTTCATTCTATTGTCTCTCTTCAAGGCCAAACTAGGCCTGTTAAGTCTAGAGAAACTAGATTGAACTTTGATAGGGCCTTATTATTAGATGAAAACTGGAAAACTGATATGCGTGTTTTTATAGAGGAGGATTGAAGGATTAATGTGAATTTGACCTCCCTATTAGCTGTTTGGGAAGCCTGTGAGGCTTGCTTTCATGGCCAGGTCATCACTTTTAAAGCAAAACTAATGACCTGTAGAGCATTGATCGAGGAAATGCAGGGAAAAATAGGGAAGCAGATTATTATGTCTTACGATATCTTCTCTCTATCATAGGGGGTCATTAAACTTGCCAAACTTAAACTCTGTGAGTTTTTTTAATGAAGGGATAGTTAATGAGAGGACTGCATTCCAGAGGGCTTATGAGGAGAGTGAGCATGTGGGTTGTGTCTTGACTTGACCTGGTCTGTAAAATCAAGGGCCAGCGTCAATCGAATAATAGATGTAATGGATCCCACAACTAATTCAAATACTTTGAATAGTGAGGATGTCCAGATAATCTTTATCAGGCTCCATCAACGATATCAGAGAATGCCTTTGGGACGTTTTCTGATGCAGTTCCTATGTCTCAGCTTTTGAAAGAATAGCAGGAAAGCTTAATATTTTCAACATCAGAGGTAGAATTTTGGATGGCCCTCGCTTCCACGGCCAATGCTAATGCAGCAGGAATCAACAGTATCCCTATTGAGCTATCTAAACGATTTGCTTTGTTGTTTCAAGATTTCTTGATAAGCGTTTTTAATGAGATAGTTACAGGCAGGTCTATTTCTTAATCATTTGCTCAATCCATTATTTTGAGCTTTTTTAAAGAAGGATAACTCTTATTGGCCTATTAGTCTACTTAATATAGACTATATACTTTTGATGAATATTGAAACTAATTGAATAGCTCCTGTGGCCCAGAAATGTATCCAGGGCAACCATAATGTTTTTCTTCCTCATCGGTTTATGGTAGTTAACATCAGCTTTTGATCAAGGCCATAGTCTTGATTTACAAGACCAGAGCGGCCATAATTATGGTAGATGCAGAAAAGGCCTTTGACCTGATCAGTTGGGCAGCCCTGTTCCAGATTTTGCGAAAGTTTAGCCTTACTGAGCTATTTATTGATCTGCTGAAGACTCTGTATTCAGGTGCAGTAGCTATGATTAGCATTGATTTAAGAGATGCAGTTTGAGTTCATAGCTCACATGGCACGTGTGAGGGGTGCTCCCTCTCTCCGGTTTTATTTACCTTTTTTTAGCTAAGCTTTGGCTATTACGATACAAAACGATCATTCTATTCTACCTCCAGTATTGGGCATGTCTCAAGTAAAACTTTTTGCAGATTATATTATCTTGTACTTGGAAGCAGATAAAGCTAATATTCAAAGAGCCCTTGATAGGTTTAATGAGTTTAACATCTTAGCTGATGGGCCTATTCACCCCCCCGTGCTGAGCCCTTTTTTGGCTATTTGGGGTAGTTTGCACTTACGCGTTCATAACTTTTTGTCCATATAAGCTATCCACACCAAGTTTGCGTCATTTTTTTCCAACATCCTAGGGATGCTAAAGGTACCCAGAGTTTGTGGGTTCCCCTGGAGGAGACCAAGAAATTAGCCAAAATACAGTAAAAATGTTGTTTTTTAAAAAAATGGGAAAAAGGGCTAGCTGTGGATTTTGGCCCCTAGCTCGGCCGGCACGTAGGGAAGCCTACCAAACCTGTGCATATTTGAAAACTAGACACCTAGGGTAATCCAAGATGGGGTGACTTGTGGGACTCTCACCAAGTTCGGTTTCTCACAATCCTTTGCAAACCTCAAAATTTGGCCAAAAAAAACAAAACTTTTTCCTCACATTTCGGTGACAGAAAGTTCTGGAATCTGAGAGGAGCCACAAATTTCCTCCTACCCAGCGTTCCCCCAAATCTCCCAACAAAAATGGTACCTCACTTGTGTGGGTAGGCCTAGTGCCCGTGACAATAAATGCCCCAAAACACAACGTGGACACATCACATTTTCAAAGTACCTACCTGTGGATTTTGTCCTCTAGCTCAGCCGCCACCTAGGGAAACCTACCAAACCTGTGCATTTATGAAAACTAGACACCTAGGGGAATCCAAGATGAGGTGAATTATGGGGCTCTTACCAAGTTCTGTTACCCAGAATCCTTTGCAAACCTCAAAATTTGGCAAAAAAAACACTTTTTCATCAAATTTCAGTGACAGAAAGTTCTGGAATCTGAGAAGAGCCACAAATGTCCTCCTATCCAGTTGTCTCCCGATAAAAAAAAAAAATGGTACCTCTCTTTTGTGGGTAGGCTAGTGCCCGCAACAAGAATGGTTCACACAAGGGTCAATGGTAGTCCTTACATGATGGCTACTGTTAACCCTGGAGTGATCCAGTCCCGATGCAGGCAGTAAGCGCAGGCACACAAGTGGTGTTGTGTTTTTTATCAGGACAAGTGGAGAAACACTGGGTGGTACAAATTTTGAGGATCCCTGCACATTCCTGTAGTTTCTGTGATGAAAAAGAAAGGAAAAATAGTGCTTTTAATCAATATTTCACTTTTGCAGGGTATTCTGGGTAAGAAAACTTTGTGAAATCCAAACATGCCACACTTCCATGGACTGCCTTGGCTGTCTAGTTTTCAGAAATGACTGGGTTTGGTAGGTTTCCCTGTATGGCCGCCGAGCCCAAGACCAAATACTCAGGTGACTGTCTTACAAAACGAGGCTGTTTTGTGGTAGGTAATTTTGATGTCTCCACAATCTATTTTGGGTACTTCCCTGTTGTGGTCACTTGCCCACTCACTAAAGTGAGGCAGTTTTTCGCTGGAGACTTAGTGGAACACCGAGTGGTAGAAAAGTTGTGGCTGTCTGCATATCCCTGGACTTCTGCTCATTGAAATGCAAGGCAAAAGTGTTTTTAAACAAATTTTGTGATTTCTGGGTGAAGGAAAACTGGTGAGAGCCACGCAAGTCCTGCACCCTTGGACTCCCCTGGTACTAGTTTGTTAAAGATAACCCACCCCTCACACTGGTTGGTTTGAGCACTTCCAGAAATTATGGTTTCAAAGCATGAATACTTATCAAAGTATCTGAATATTGAAACCAAGCCTTCTGAAGGTGGGCCATAAAGCCACGTCCAGGCACCAACCTGTTTATGGTCCATTCACACGCCATTCACGCACAACAAACAACCCTCTCATACCACCGGCCACGGGCCCAATCCTACCAATCACTGCACTCACATTAACTTACCTCTGCCAGACAAGGGCCCATCACATTCACACACCACCGAACAGAATAAGTTTGACTACATTTTACCACCTGTCAAGTAACAGCCTCCTTCTTCCTTAACATTACCGAATGCATGCGTAACAAACCTTTACTAATGACTCCCATGTCAGCCACCCGAGGCTCAGGAAGACATGTTTTTCATGCGCCTTGAACGCACTCACTGTGCTAAATCCAACTCCTTCCAGTTTGTGGATGCAAGTTGGGGGGTGTCTGAGTATGCCGTACAAAGCGATTCCTCGAACTGAGTGAGCATATCTACCTTTGAAACTAAGGGAGACATGCTGAGGAATTCTCGTGATGTTCCCTAAAGAGAAGGTCATAGGCTATGTAAAAGGGTAGTGTTTGGCACACAGGGGAGTCCATGAGAACGTAGCATATGTCCCAGACAACAACATGTGCAGTGCTGTGACTGTAATGCACTTATCATACAGCAAACGGAACATCTACCAAGTTCTGATGGAGGATGAACATGAAAAGCAGGTCATACATTGACCTATACATGTCATTGTCCTTCAGTGCTGGGATGGAACCAATGGGTTTGAATCCATAGGTGTAGATGATGTACATCTGTACTACCTTTACTATCTGCCTTCTACCTGTGCAAAATCACTGAAAGCACAGCTACCATAAGCTTTCCTTACCCATTCATGTCTCTGTTCTCATCAGAGTCCTGACTAATCCTGTATAATTGCCAAGTGAACCTATACTAGTTTGTGGATGCAAGTTGGCGGTGTCCAAGCATGCCTTGGGAGGCCTATTACTCAAAATGAGCGAGCATATCTACCGTTGGAACTAAGGCAGACATGCTGGTGAAGAAATCCTAAGCTCTCTAAAGTAAAATGTCAAATTCATTCACCAACACTTCTCCTTTTGTTGAAAGTGAAGCTACAAATTGAGTTTGCACAATTTCAAACAAGTAGAAATGTTGGAGAATATGTCCGACAGGACATTTGTTTGACCTATTACACTTACTCTGGTTCTCGTTGGCAATCATGGTGGTCCTTGTGTAGTATACCTACGTTACCTAACAAGCACTTCAAAATTCAGTCATGCTTTTAACATTCTGCCACACAGGGTACTCCGTGTGAATGTGGCATATATGCGGACTATAATGCACGTTAATTGCACAGAACACCTACCACGTTCTGACGGTGGTTTAGGTCTCAAGCATGCCATAAGGAAGTTTATGATTTCCTGAAGTAGATGAAGTAAAATTCTGTGGCTCCTTGGCTAACGAAGCAGTGGCCCATGGACGTTCAGTATCCATGCACTGCCACTGAAAGGATTACCCAACCGCAGCTCCACCTCAGTCGATTTCCCAGAACTTTGCTTTAGTATGATACAGCGTAAAGCAAGTAGGGACACAGAGGCCTGGTTATGATGGGCACTGGGGACAGTAATACCGAGTCTCCTGCCGCTTTCCATGCTTCAAGCACACTTTACAGCGACGACCTGGACGATCCTTTTTGGGTGTTTTAGGAATGCGATCAGCAAAGTGTCGCTCCTGCAGCCTTGCCACATCCTCCACAACATATGAGGTGGAGGCTGCTACTGCTTCTGTAACAGCAGTGAGGCTTTCAATTACAGACATCTTGAAATCAAGGAAAGTCATGAGTTTTCCTGTGGTTGTCTGACGGTAAACAACATACGCATATGTTGCCGTCTGGTTCAGGCGGGTAAACAGTTTCTTGTACCAAATGCGAGTTTTACGACACGCATTGTATGGTTGAAGAACCTGGTCTTTCTTGTCCACTCCGCCCATGTACTTATTGTAATCAGGTATACAGATGGGCTTGTGGACTTCGGTCAAACTGTGATGGGGAAGTGCTCTCATCATGAATTGTAGTGATCACGTATACATCACGCCTATCCAAGAACTTTACTGCGAGCAGTTCGTTGGAACGCAATGCAGTACTCTGGGATTTCTGGAGCTTCTTGCAAACAAGCTCCTGCTGGAATCCTTTGCGGTTACAATGAACTGTACTGCAGGCCACAGTGCCAGCTTTGTAGAGCTCACTGAACAGCCCTACTCCTGTATAAAAATTGTCAACAAAAAGGTTATAACCCTTGTGAAGAAGTGGCTGGACAAGTTCCCATACAATCTTACCTGTGACCCCCTAATGATGGGAGTGTAACCTACAGGGTTTAGGGTAGAGTCCTTCCCTGTACACACTCTCAAGCTGTACACATAGCCAGAAGAGCTCTCACACAGCATGGACAGCTTTATGCCATAGCAAGCTCTTTTGCTCGCAATGTACTGTCTGAAAAGCAGCTGTCCTTTGTACAGGATCAAGGACTCATCGACTGCTATATTCTTTCCAGGAGTATAAATCTCTGGAAACCTGGCAGACAAATGTTCCACGACAGGCCGAATTTTGAACAACCTGTCATGGTCTGGATGGTCCCGGGGAATGCAGCAGAATTGTCATTGAAATGCCGCATGTGCTGCAGTAGCAAAAAACGATCTCTGCTCATGTATGGTGCGAAGATGGGGTTACCCAAACCATGCAAGTCATCCAGTAGGACTGCAAGGTGGGTTTCTGCACTAACCCCATTTTGAGCGTAAGGCCCAAAAATATCTTCAACTCTGCCAGTGAAGTGGGAGTCCACTGGCGTGCCCTAGAACAGGGCCCTAGAGTGCCTCCACGCTCCCTCAGAAATTGGTCTGCACACAAATTTGTTTGCTGCACAATTTCATGAAGGAAGTCAACATCCAAACATAGATGGACGTAGTCGACTAGCAAAAAGTTAGCTGTATTGACTTTACATCCAGTGTCACCAGTAAAAGGTGGAATTTGGGGGTGAACTAAACAGGGGGGCTGCCAAGAGAGCACTCTCTCTGTGCTTGTGGCCGCATGCACCTGCTCTCTGGGTTCGGCTAACCTGATGTTGTCCCGCTGCACAGACTGTGCTTGCGAAGGGACAGCACTGCTGTCGTCATCGTCTCCTTCAGAATCACTGGAAGAGGTGTCGTCGGATGGGACTCCTCCGACTGAAATATCACTCCCAGATTCTGCCCCATTGTCCTCTCACTTAGATGCTGTCTCAGTATCTGCTGTCTCAGTTTCTGATACTACATCAGAGCTGTCCTCTAAAACCCGAGTTAGGGCTTGAGTAGCAGTTATCCAACGAGACGCCATCTCTGGTACTGGCTAAACTGTCCCTCTAAAGTACCAGACTACGTAGAAGGCAGATAGTCACAAAATTGCTCGTGGGTGTGTGTGATGTGTCCAATAGGAAATGTCGTCAACTTACCTTCGCTTCTTCTCCGATTCGGCAGATTCTCTGAAGACACTGGAAAAAAAAAAAACAGACAGAACAGAACAGACTGAAAAAAATAAAACAGTGCTGGTGGCACCCAGTGCGACAGTCATTTTTGGTGCTCTGCCTCCCATGACCACCTCTTTTAATTCCCTCAGTACCACCCAGTAAAAGTGCCCTTCATACCTCCATAGTCCCCCTCGCACATACATTTAATTTGTTTTAAAGCGCAGGTAATGCTTGCCTTTACTAATCCACTCAGCTAAATACATATGGATGTATATCCTTTGCAGAAGGACAATAAACCATCTGCGCTACTTTATGGCATCAAAACTGCCACTAGACAAAAGACAGATCTATCTATATATATATATATATATATATATATATATATATGTATATATATATTTATGTATATATATATATATATATATATATATCACTTTTATATGTGTAGTTTCCCTGGGGGGCCAATTGTGGCTCACGGAAGACAACACATCAAAAAAAAAATATATCTATATATATATATATATATATATATATATATATATATATACACACACACACACATATCTATATAGATTTGTCTCATATATATATATATATATATATATATATATATATATATATATATAAGAGAGAGAGAGAGAGAGAGAGAGAGAGACTGACTCTCTACACCACTTTTACATGTGTGCTTTCCCTTGGCAAAGCACACATGTATAAAAAAAAAACACACTTATAAAAAAACAAAATGGCCCCATAGGGGTCAGCATAAGGGCGGACCCCATCATTTTCTACCAGGGAAAACTATAATGATTTATAGCCCCAGGGTTTGGCCCGTGTTCGAGGGCCGACCACGCCATTTTGTTTTCTATGTTTTTAAAAATATATATATATTTTTTTTATTCTGGGGGGGCGCAATCGCCCCCCAAAAGAACCCTAACCTGTTTTTTATTTTTTTATTTATGCCCCCACATGGGGGACTACAACAAAGGAGGAATCCAGAAGGAAAAAATAAAGACACAACTATTCAAGCGAAAACCACAATTTCTCACTGGAGCTTAATTTCTTTTAATGTAATCAAACTAATTAAATCATAGTGTCAACGAATTACCTGTGCAACTAAAAAACTAACTAAACAAACTAACGCACCAGATAAAATCTAAATATATACAAATCTTATACATAAAGCACCGTAATATAAAGCAAAAGGCTGCTTAATCTAATTTGATGAAAGTAGAGAGTTGGTATAAAGTTTGGCATCAGAAAACTCAGCAGAATTATATCCCAAAGTATCTTTTAAAGGTAGCATTAGTTACTGGGTGTCCTATCTCTCAAATTCAGTGGTTGGATATTTCTGCTTTTGGATACAAACTGTTTAGAGCAGCTAATATTAAAAAAAATTAACTTTTTTTCAAGATGGGTACTTTACTATGCCACACAATTAAAAGAAATATGCTTTCCCAATTTCTTAAGTGTTTCAGATGAATAACGATGGCACTGGGAGATTAGGCACACATTTTCTTTACCTGCCAAGCTTCTTATTTATGTTTATAGCTCAACAATTATTTAAAAGGGTGGAACTAGATTTATTAGAGGTTCTTTTTGGGGTGCTGGCAAATAATGAGGCTTTGCGAGATCTGGGTAAAACGTTTTCTTTTTAGCTGTCTCAGTTGCTAGATCACTCATTTTACAATTCTGGAACACTGTCTATCATTTGGCCACTGTAAAACTAAAATGAACAAGATACATCAATTTGAATATACATATGCCAAGAGGAACAATCAAATTGTTACATTTGAGCAGTTTTGGGGTTTCTTCCCTCGGTATATTGAAGGGGGGGGGATAATGATACATAACAAAAGGGGAGCTATGTCATTCCATTTTAGACTTTGGGATTTGAATTGTTTTATAATTGTATGTTTCCACAAGTATATTTGCACTTTAAAGGTATTGCACTATGTTTGATTGTAACTTGCACTCTAAAGAATTTGCACTTGCTATGTTGATAAACTTTTTTTCTCCATGCTAGTGTAGATCAGGGCTGAGTTTTAAATACCGTCTCCTATTTCCTGGCAAATATTGCAGTTTAATATTATCCATTCTTGCTAGTATTATGCACTTCAATTATGTATAAGTATTTGTAGCTCTTTAAGGGTCAGATGTATCAAGAATCCACTTTGCGATTCTCTAATAAAGATTTTTAAGAAATCGCTATTTCAGGGTCGCAAAATGGTATGTATCATATCTGCGATTCGGTAATAGAGATTTCTTAAACATCGCAAATGCTATTACCGAATTGCAAATAGTGATTCTGAGCCCATTCGCACGAATGGAGATTCCTGCCTCTTGTGAGGCTGAGGCCTGCTGCCATTTTGGAGGTCCCACGGCGGTGAAACTGCATCGGCGGGCTGGGGGGTTGGGTTGTGGAGGCTTTGCGTCTGCCAAGCCTCACTTCTATTAATGTGGCAGTCCTCACTGCCAGCTCTGCGGCAGTAGGACCTCCATGGCGAGGCTGGTGGTCTCATGACCTCCAGCCTCGTAATGAGGGCCTATGTAATAGCCTTACCTGATCAAAATAACTGTGGTGCAAATTCTCACAAATTTTAAAGATTTTTTTTTTTTTTCTGTACTGAAGACATCACTGAAACCAGCTTGATTTGTGACCAGTAGACCTTCCTGGATGTTGAAAGTGTTTCACTGGGCAGCTGTTTTCTCCATTTCTTTCCCTAGCCACATGTGGTTTGATAAAGGACAGTGAGTACCTGTGTGCGGTCTGAGGTAGATTTTATGGATAGGGTTGTGCTCTGACTGATTTTAGTAGCTAATGATACATGCCTTGGTCTATGGAAGTATTAATTATGATGCACCCAAGTATTTTGAAAGCCATGGATTTTTTCTTGATCATTACGAGTAGGGTCGGGGTCAGAAAAACAGTCAGTATGCTTAAGATTCTTTTTACATTTTTAGATAGATAATTTGGTGAAATGAAAGCAGTCCATGAAACGTTTTGGAGGAGAAAGTGGGGGTTGTGCTATGTAAGTTGAGATAATTTCTATTGGTTTGATTATTTTTTTCTTCAGGAAAATGTTTTATATGTTTTTTGGTGCCAGTCACTTGTCATTTGGAAATGGAGATTGATTATTAATGTGCCAAAACAGCAATCAGGTGGCTTTTGGGAAGATGGTTGTTTGCTCATGAATGCTGACATTGCTGAATAGATTGCAAGTTTGCATTTTTTTAAATTTTGATTAGTGAAGAGTACGAATGTCTATTTGTTCTTGTGTCTTATTTGTATTGCTTCTGTTATTTATAATTGATTTTGTGAACCACAGTTGACTAGGCATTGGTTTACCCATTTTGAAATGTGTGAGTTAGTCAATGATTTCTGTTATCCTTTCTTCAGATTATTCAGTAGCTAATTCAACATTTTCTGAGGTGTTTAAGAGACCCAGTGTGGGTAAACTGAGGTTTTGTAAATCTTTTGGCGGTAGGGTGAGCTTTTTCAAATGGTGAACATGTTTTTTTCATTGTGGGTGAGTTTAGAGTTCAAATGATTTACACACATGTGGATAGGGACGATGAAGTGGTGTGACAATTAGGTATTTCTAGGTGATGGTTATGATCTAAGATTTTGCCTTTTATGTGAGTTGGTAATGGTTTGAGTTGTCAAAGATTGTGTAGGCATGCTAGTGTGTTGATAGCAGAGGCATATTTGTCTTTGGGGTTTTCCCAGTCAGTGTTTGAGTTACTGAGGAAGACATCATTTGTACAGAACATTTTTCTCTCAATTATGCATTTAGTAAGTCTGTAAAATTTGATGACTTCATAGGTGGGTCAAAGATAATGTTACCTGTATGATGTGGGTGGAAAATGGGTTAGTGACTAGTTTGAGACATTCAAAGGATTTTAGAGTTGAGATAGGAGTAAACCTGCAATTAACAGTGATTCTTAGAATTACCACGTTACTTCTGCGTTAGAAATGGGGTCTCTAGTTGGTAGTCAGTTACACCCTGTCCAGAGAGGGACTCTCAGTCTAGTCAGAGTTAGGGAGGTACACAGCTCAGATAACCCCCGCTTACCCCCTTGATAGCTTGGCCCAAGCAGTCAGGCTCATCACAGCAGCAATGTGTAAAGTATTTGTACAAACACACACAGTGAAAACACTACAAAAGGACTCCACACCAGTTTAGAAAAATAGCCAATATTTATCTAAATCAAACAAGAGCAAAATGACAAAAAGCCAACATACATAGTAAAGGTAGCATTTTTTAAAGTAAAAAAGAGGCTTAATCCATAGAAATCAATGGATGCACTCTTTTATCACAAAGTACCTGGTATGCGTCAAAACTGCACAGGCAAGCATGCGTCGGAACAGCAATGTGTTGATTCCTTACTCGCAATTTAGGCAATGCGTCAATTATTTCTCTGCTGGGTAAGTGTTGCATTGGTTTCCGGACAAGCAGCCTTAGGCCCATGCAGTGATGTTGAAGATTTTGATGCCCGGGGACGATGGTGGCAAATCCAGATGCACGGCAGTGACAAATCTGTGCTGAGCTGGCGATGCATTGATTTCACCGGTGCTGCGTAGATTTTTCAGCCACAGTGCAGGTGCTGCGTCGATTTGTCTGCTGCTCTGCTCCTATGCATGGATATTCACTCTGGTTCTTCCAGTTTCTCCTTCAAGGGGCCCAGGTACTGGATGTAAACCACTTGGCATCTCAGGGGCTCTCAGCAAGAGAGCCCAGGTGCTGGCAGATGAAATCTTTGATGTCCCTGAGACTTCTTAACAGGAAAGAAGCTTGGTCCCTTGAAGAATCTTCGCAAGCAGGATACATAGCAAAGTCCAGTCTTTGTCCTCTCTAAGGCAGAATCAACCACTGCAGGACAACCAAGCAAAGCACATATAGCAAAGGGGTAGTACTCACAGCTCTTCAGCTCTTCTCCTTGGCAGAGGTTCCTCTTCATACAGAAGTGTTCTAAAGTTGTGGGGTAAGCAGTTCAATACTTATACTCATTTCTGCTTTGATGTAGGCTATCTTCAAAGGAAAGTCTTTGTAGCACACAAGAGCCTGCCTCTCCCTTGCTCTGTCCCAGACACACTCTTGGGAGTTGAGACTGTATTGTGTGAGAGCAGGCACCACCCTTTCAACTGCAGGTGTCTGCTCCTCCCTCCCACTCTAGGCCAGGAAGACTCATCAGGATATGCAGGACACAACTCTGTACTCTTTGGGTCACTGTCTAGAGTGGATTCACAAACAGCCCAACTGTCAGTCTGACCCACACGTGTATTCAGCAGCCAGGCACAGGCACAGAATGGTTAAGCAAGAAAATGCACACTTTCCAAAAATGTTAACCTGTGGGAGAGATAGGCCTTGCAATAGTGAAAAACGAATTTGACAGTACTTCACTATCTGGACATGTAAACCACACCAGTATATGCCCTACATTTTAAATACACTGCACCCTGCCCATTGGACTACCTAGGGCCTACCTGCAGTAAAAGGGAAGGTTTGGGTCCAGCAAGTGGGTACACTTGCCAGGTCAAAATGGCAGTGCAAATCTGCACACAGAGACACTGCAGCGGCAGGTCTGAGACATGTTTACAGGGCTACTCATGTGGGTGGCACAATCAGTGCAGCTGGCCCACTAGTAGCATTTGCTTTACAGGCCCTAGGCACCTCTAGTGCACTTTACTAGGGACTTAATAGTAAATCAAATACGCCAATCAGGGATGACCAATCATAATCACAATTTACACAGGGAATATTTGCTCTTGAGCACTGGTCGGCAGTGGTAAAGTGCCCAGAGTACCAAAACCCAGCAAAAATGAAATCCAGCACACAGTTAAAAATACAGGAAGCAGAGGCAAAACAACCAGGGGAAACCATGCCAAGGATGCCAGGTCTAACACTCTGCTGGTCATTGATATTTTGTATTTTTATTGATGGCCAAAAGAACCAGTATGTGTAAAGAATGTTCTTTTAGTCATAATTTAGTGAACCAGATGGATCACCCTCTGAGGCAGTGGGCCCTGGTCAGTTCATGGCATATCACACTATACGTCGCTTAATCAAGAAGGCATGGGCGTCATTTGCCCGGGAACCAACTATATCCCCTGCATTTCATCATATGTTGTCATATGACACTCAAGATAAAATTATAACAAATTTATACAAAACTTTAAATAGCCCTCCCGACACTGGACTAGATAAGGTAAGAAATCTGTGGAACACTGTATTACCGAACCAGTTAACACAAGAGGAGTGGTCACAAGCCTTGCAACACACACAAAGGGTATCCAGAAGCCCCAGATTTAGATACACTCAATTTAGTTATACCCACCAGACGTACCTCTCACCCTCTAGGCTAAAATGTATATTTCCAGGCTCATACCCATTGTGCCCCCGCTATGGCGCTACATCCACCCACTTTTATCACATGGGTTGGGAATGTGGTCCTCTCGCAGAAGAGTGGCGGAGAATAGTAACTGATGTCTCAGAAATAACGGAACACTTGTTTATTTTGGACCCAGGTTCCGGCCTATTGGGAGTAAGAGTAAGGGGGAAAACACACAGATACGTACATAAGTTTGCAGACCTAGCATTCATAATGTACACGAGACTGATAGCAATGAACTGGAAAGCCTTGAAGGCACCAGATGTGAAAACATGGAGAGCTCTGACGTTAAGGTGGATATCTGGTGCTACGTAAATTATCAGACCAAGGCCAAACACACACTGGATGTGATGCATGGGAGTCATTCAACACTAATTTGGAAGCTAAAAATGGTGAATGTCCGCTGTGACAACTGACAGCATCTCGTACCCGTAGGAAGGGATGTCGCATATACAGCCCATCCCTGCGAAGTAGGCAGTCGTGCAAAATATACTCACCTCAAAAACGTACATAGATAGAAACCAATCAAGATATAGGGGAAAATTGACCCATGGGGGCAACGGGAGAACCGTCGAGACCCTCACTCGATATGCGAGCACATACCCACAACACCACCAACAACCTAGATTAGATAGAGGGAGGAGCATAAGTAAACCGCAAGGGAGCAGCAAGTGAAAGATGGAAGCACATGTCCTAACCAGAAACAACATAGACCACACCCCACCACACACAGTATGGGACAATCAGCGGACACATCTGACCTACCTGCCGTTCACACCATTATCCCTATTTTGATCCGCGTATATATAAAGTTCGCCTCAGCTATGCATAAAAGAAAATATTGTGAGATATAACAGACTCAAGTTGTTGTAAATTTAAGATATAATCACAGGAAAATTTAAACATGCTGTAATGATCGTGGTAACGCTTGACAAATATCTGTGTAGACATAATAATAATACAAAAAGATGTTAAAAAATAAAAAGATTGCATCAACCTCGTGGTCTGTGTTGACTATTTTGTTGTTGTGTGCATTAGCAGAACTGGCATTTATAAGCATACATGATTAGATATTTTATGAAGTGGATGTGTCTAGAGTAATCCACTATGCAGATTTGATGCATATAAGATTGGTGTGGTTAATACTCCTTTTAGTCTGTATTTTATGCTTATGTATATTGCTTCAGATGATGGGAAAAGGTTGGTGCTTTGTGAGCAGGCATAGTTTCACCTGTTGAACTGGGTTAGCTAAGTTCAGATCACTTGTAATAAGGAATTGTAATAAGGAGTCGGTCAGCTGAGGTATGTTCTCAGATAACGAAAACTTCTGAGGTGGAAGAGGGAAGGGTGGATAAGTGATAGAGCTCCCTGTTGTTATTTTAAGAGTCAGATGTTTTAGCAGGCAGTTGCAGAAAAGGTACTTAGAGTTAGGGCCTTTGGATATTGTAGGAAGCATTCGTAATTTGATAATATTTTATAGTTACAATATTGTGCCGTCACTAATAAATATGGCCTGTTATAGTTAGTGTGAGTTTAGGTGAAGTGTCTTTGTAGGTCATTTGGCTCTGCTGGTCACTCTGTGATAGTTGTGTACAGAAGGTTTAAAAGGGGCTTGTAAAAGAAGACAGCCATAATATGATAGCCGGAGGCAATTATGGTAAGCATTTGGCCAAGACCTGTAGTTTATAGGAATTGAGGGTAGTCTTCAATGTGTCAAAAACAACTTCCTCATTAACTTTGTTTATACTAGATGCAGTGTGTGAAAGAATTAGTTTCTTCATGTACTATGATGCTATTGGATGTCTACTTCTATAGCATAGAAATGCTCATTCAGGTTTTACAAATCTGTCATCATCTGGTGAAATGTTTCAAAAATAGTTATTTGTTCATAATTATTGCGCTCTTTATAAATCAATGTTCAAACAGTCAACACGTTGAGAGGTAACACTCTTTATCAAGGCTTATTTTTATTTTGTCTATTTCACGCATCTTTCAGTCAAATGTAGGTTCCCCAGTGTTCGAGATTTATGAATCCCTTATGTTTTGAAAACCTGTGTTTCCAGGTTGAATCCTGACCGTTTACAGCCAGAGCTTAAAAAACAGATTGTCACATCTCCTCATACTAATTGTGGGCTGATATATGAATATGAATAATGACTGAATAAATATCTGAGGAAGCAGCCCTCCATAAAATACCCCACAGGTTTGTTCTATTGGACTTTGGAGGTTGGAATGATGTTGGAACCTACAGCACACGAAGAAAAGAAACAGAGCATAAAGTGAGATTATTCATTATGGCTCTACAGCACACAAACTAGAACTACCGCTGTCAGGATATTTGCTAACCCAGGCAGTGCCATTTCTACTACTGGTTTTGGATTTCTTCAGGGCAACGGCAAGATCAGAGATATAGGCTCTCAGTACAACCTGCCAAGGTTGAACCGCCGTAAGCCGCCAATGTGGCCGCACTCCCGTAGGGTCTATTATGAGATCCCCGCTGGGCCGGCAGGCGGAAACCTGGTTTCCACCCTCCGGCCCAGCGGGGATCTCGGCCGCAACACGGGAGCCGGCTCCAAATGGAGCCGGCGGTGTTGCGGCTGTGCGACGGATGCAGTTGCACCCATCGCGCTTTTCACTGTCTGCATAGCATCGATCTTCCAGCCGAGCTGCAGGCGAGTGTTGATTTTCAGCCACGAAGCTATCGACGCGTCAATTTTTCAGCTGCAGTTCAGAGTTGTCAATCTTTTCCCCGCACGACGGTCGGTGCGTGGATTTCTCACTCTTGGTTGCCAGCTTCTCCTTTCAGGGTCCTGGATGGGCATCACTTGACAGAGTAGGAGTCTCAGCAGAGACTCCCGGTGTTGGCAGAGAGAAGTCTTTGCTGTCCTTGAGACTTAAAACAACAGGAGGCAAGCTCGAAATCAAGCCCTTGGAGAGTTCTTCAGAAGAAGGAAGGCACACAAAGTCCAGACTTTGTCCTTTAGCACAGGCAGAAGCAGTAACTGCAGGAGAGCTCCACAAAGCACAGTCACAGACAGGGTAGCTCTTCTTCCTCAGCTCTTCTCCAGGCAGGGGTTCCTCTTGGTTTCCAGAAGTGTTCTAAAATCAGTGGTTTTGGGTGCCCTTCTTATACCCATTTTGCCCTTTGAAGTAGGCTTACTTCAAAGAAAAGTCTCTCTTGTTTGTGAAATCCTGCATTGCCTAAGCCAGGCCCCAGACACACACCAGGGGGTTGGAGACTGCATTGTGTGAGGGCAGGCACAGCCCTTTCGGGTGTGAGTGAACACTCCTCCCCACCCTCCTAGCACAGATGGCTTGTCAGGATATGCAGGCTACACCCTAGCTCCCTTTGTGTCACTGTCTAGTGAAAGGTGCAACCAGCCCAACTGTCAAACTGACCCAGACAGGTAATCCACAAACAGGCAGAGTTACAGAAATGGTTTGAGCAAGAAAATGCTCACTTTCTAAAAGTGGCATTTTCAAACACACAATCTTAAAATCAACTTTACTAAAAGATGTATTTTTAAATTGTGAGCTCAGAGACCCCAAACTCCACATGTCCATCCGCTCCCAAAGGGAATCTACACTTTAATGAGATTTAAATGTAGCCACCATGTGAACCTATGAGAGGGACAGGCCTTGCAACAGTGAATAACGAATTTAGCAGCATTTCTCTGTCAGGACATATAAAACACATTACTATATATCCTACCTTAACCATACACTGCACCCTGCCCTTGGGGCTACCTAGGGCCTACCTTAGGGGTGCCTTACATGTATGAAAAGGGAAGGTTTAGGCCTGGCAAGTGGGTACACTTGCCAAGTCGAATTTGCAGTTAAAATTGCACACACAGACACTGCAGTGGCAGGTCTGAGCCTTGTTTACAGAGCTACTCATGTGGGTGGAACAACCAGTGCTGCAGGCCCACTAGTAGTATTTGATTTACAGGCCCTGGGCACCTGTAGTGCACTGTACTAGAGACTTACTAGTAAATCAGATATGCCATCATAGATGAAACAATTACATACACATTTTGTATAGGAGCAATTGCACTTTAGCACTGGTTAGCAGTGGTAAAGTGCCCAGAGTAACAGCACACATCAACAACCTGGGAAACAGAGGCAAAAAGTTAAGGGCGACCACGCCAAGGATGAAAAGTCTAACACTGCACCTGCCATAAAATATCTTGTGGGGGGGGTTCTCTCAGGTGAGCTGCAAGTGCTACTTAACATTGAGAACACATCCCACAGTAAACAATTTGGACAATGCAGCTGAAGGGCGTGCACATTGCTAGAGGGTCACAATGTCCCCTGCCAGCAATTCATTCAGAAGTGTATGGCTATTTGACTGGTGGAGCTCAGGGGCCATGAAGCCTGTCAATCTGCAAGCTACCACTCTGACAATAATGCTTCAAAATCGTGTTTAAAGTGGCCATGGCAAACATTTTAGTGCAGTGCTCATCAAACTATTATGGTGCTGAACACCACTTGAGTTAATTTGATCAACTATAGTGATGTAACCTGTTGAAATATTAAATGGTGAACACTGAATACTGTAGGTGTTTCACTTTAGTAGTTAAGGGGTACTTGTGTGAACTGAAATTGAAGACAGCAGAATAAAGATGTTATTCTGTGATCCAAGGACCGCGTTAAACATGCACAGCATAGTGAGCTCTTATGCGTGTTTTTTCTCGCACATAAAATGGACACATCACTGGCAGCAGCAACACATGCTTAGCCGGCAGACAGAATAGGTCCAGAATACACAGCATAAGGACAAGCCTGTGGACCTTCTGACAACAACAATATGTGTGTGCTGGTGTGCGGGCTGGTTTTTTCTGGCATTGAAGTGTGTCTCTGGAGATGGAGTAAGTGCAGAAGTCTGCTTCAGGGTTCCCAACAATGTATGTAGAAGCGAGATTGGGGGTTAGACACTGTTAGCGCATCTGACCTTAATAAGTAAACTTACAAGGGGACGCAAATAGGTTGATGTACCTTTTGACTCGCAATTAAGATGATCCCACCATAACTCAAGTATATGCAGATCAATATTAAGTACACAATAATAATAATCATCAATAATCAATGGCATTGATAATCAGTAGAGTCAGTAATTGTCATGCACCATGACCTTTCAGTCATGAATAATGACACCTTTTAGTAAAAGTTAGAATATTTATTATCCTATATTAACAATGCTAATGTCATGTAAGTTAATCTCAAAGTTCAAATGATACGCATACAGAAAAAACACTGGCTATCCAAAGCGACAGAAAAACGTAATCTAATCAAAGCTTGAACTATTACGCATTCTAAGGTTACAGTGCAATTAATAACCAGAACAATTTTGCCACAAGATCACATACAAGTAGATTCAGCAAAGAAACTTATCAAGCATTATTGCCTATTAGCAGATTTCGAATAGTGAGGATCCTTAACTAACACCAGATTAGCATCAGCATATTGGGCTTCATGCAAAACAATTTAGTAACACGAATTTGGAAAAACATCTAACTAAGGCTCTCGAAAAACAGTGTGGTTGGTACCTAGAAAGAAAAAGCAAATATGCATGACAGACAAATAGGTATCAATCAATCAATCAATCAGATAATTTGTAAAGCGCGCTACATACCCGTGAGGGTTTCAAGGCGCTGAGGGGGGGGGAGGGGTGCTGCTACTGCTTGAAGAGCCAAGTCTTGAGTAGTTTTCTGAAGGAAAGAAGGTCCTGGGTTTGTCGTAGATCCGGCGGGAGGGTGTTCCAGGTCTTGGCGGCGAGGTACAAGAATGATCTGCCGCTGGAAGATTTGCCTCGGATGCGGGGGACGGAGGCAAGGGCGAGGTTAGCTGAGCGGAGAGGCCTGGTGGGGGTGTAGAAGCTGAGTCTGTTGTTCAGGTATGATGGTCCGGTGTTGTGAAGTGCCTTGTGTGCGTGGGTGAGGAGCTTGAAGGTGATCCTCTTGTTGACGGGGAGCCAGTGAAGGTCTCTTAGGTGGGGGGTGATGTGGCAGTGGCGAGGGATGTTGAGGATGAGTTGGGCGGAGGCGTTGTGGATGTGTTGGAAGAGTTTGGATGAGATACCGGTGTAGAGGGCGTTGCCGTAGTCGAGTCTGTTGCTGACGAGGGCCTGGGTTACTGTTTTTCTAGTTTCTGTTGGGATCCATTTGTAAATTCTGCGAAGCATGCGGAGGGTGTTGTAGCAGGAGGAGGAGATGGCGCTGACCTGTTTTGACATGGAGAGTGAGGAGTCGAGGGTGAAGCCGAGGTTTCGTGCACTGTCGGTGGGCGTCGGTGGGGGACCCAGCGTGGACTGCCACCATGAGTCATCCCAGGCGGAGGGGGTGCGCCCAAGGATGAGGACCTCTGTTTTGTTCGAGTTCACTTTTAGACGGCTGTCTCTCATCCAGTTGGCGATGGCTTTTAGTCCCTCGTGGAGGTTAGGATTGGCGGTGTGCGGGTCCTTGGTGAGGGAGAGGATGAGTTGGGTGTCGTCAGCGTAGGAGATGATGTTGAGGTTGTGCTGACGGGCCACTTGTGCGAGGGGGGTCATGTAGATGTTGAACAGCGTCGGGCTGAGGGATGAGCCCTGGGGTACGCTGCAGATGATGTTGAAGGCTTTAGATTGGTACGGGGAGGCGGACTCTTTGGGTTCTGCCGGTGAGGAAGGATGCGGTCCATTCGAGAGCCTGGATTCCTGCTGCGTGGAGGCGGGATTTTAGGGTGTGGTGACATACGGTGTCAAAGGCGGCTGATAGGTCTAGGTGGATGAGGGCTGATGTTTCTCCATTGTCGAGGTGGCTTCTGATGTCGTCTGTGGCGGCAAGAGGGCGGTTTTGGTGCTGTGGTTGCATCTGAAGCCGGACTGGGAGGGGTCGAGGATGTTGTTGTCTTCGAGGTACCGAGTGAGCTGAGTGTTGACGATTTTCTCTATGACCTTCGCCGGGAACGGGAGCAGAGAGATGGGCCGGAAGTTTTTCAGGTCCTTGGGGTCCACCTTTGGTTTCTTGAGAAGGGCGTTGATTTCGGCGTGTTTCCAGCTGTCCGGGAATCTTGCAGTTTCGAAGGAGATGTTGATGGCTTTCCGTGGGTGTGGTGCGATGGCCGTGTCTGCTTTGTTGAAGATGTGGTGTGGGCAGGGGTCTGATGGTGATCCGGAGTGGATGGAGTTCATGGTCTTGCGGATTTCGTCGTCGCTGATTTTGGTCCAGGAGGTCAGTCGGTTGGAGCGGGTGGAGTTCGTGGTGGGTGGGGTAGGAGCGTCTGCAGTGTGAGGGGAGTTGAAGCTGTTGTGGATGTCTGTGATTTTTCAGTGGAAGGCGGTTGCTAGGGCGTCGCAAAGTTCTTGAGAGGGGGTGATGTCGTTGACGGTGGCGTTTGGGTTGGAGAGTTCTTTTACGATGCTGAAAAGTTCTTTGCAGTCGTGGGCGTTATTTTCTAGGCGGGTTTTGAAGGAGGATCTTTTTGCTAGCCTGATGAGTTGGTGGTGTTTGCGTGTGGCATCCTTGAGTGCTGTGTGGTTGTCTGGAGTGCGTTCGAGTAGCCATATTTGGTTGAGTTTTCGGCAGTGGCGTTCGGAGGCTCGGAGGTCGTCGGTGAACCAGGTGGCATTTTTGTTGATGTGGTTGTTGGAGGGTTTTCTGAGTGGAGCAAGGCGGTCAGCGCAGTCGGTGATCCATAGCTTGAGGTTGTGTGCCGCGATGTCAGGATATCAATTATTACCTCTCCTTAATTGGATCGGCAAGACAGGTAAGTCTTCATCATTAGGACATCAGTTGATCAGCAAGGCATCAGGATTCAGCATCAAAGTTCAGAAAACGCAAAGTCTTTAAGCAATAAAGTTAAGCACGTCTCTGGTCAAGATGCACAAGAAAATATTGACCTTTCAGCCAGCAAGAAACTGGGCAATGGGCTGTCTTCTCAGTGCAGTCTTGTTAAGCTAAATTCACTAAAACTATTTCCCAAATCTCTATTGGTCAAGGGATCTCATGTTTACACTTTGTCCAATAAAACTAAAAATCAAAATCTATGAATTCTACCATTACTCCGTTCACATGTCGCTGATTGGTTTTCCCTTCAATGTCCTCATCATCCGGCTTGCCAAGAAACAATATTGTTGCAGCTTCTACTCCAGTCAGTGTCTCCATTGTTCTCCTCCTGAGAAAGTCAGTCTTACACACATTGTTACATTTAGCAAGAACAGCATCTTCCAGCAGTCGGTTCTCATGAGAAAAGATTCTCAGCTGTGAGCGCATTTACACAGTACAATGGAAAATCACAGTTTAACTCTCTAGGACAGCCATTTATTAAACATTAAGGAATACAGCTTGACATGAGGCCTGGCAACTAGGCCAAGACCTTCGCTAAGTTAAGGCCTACAACTAATAAAGCTAATACATAAAGCATAACCTTTAATATGACATATTACCACATTAGTCAAACGTGCTCAACATTTCATAGTATTAGGCTATTAATAAGTACACTTTGTGAACATTGGCGGCCCATCATCGTAATCACGTTTTCAAATGGGTGCATTGTTTTTCTATGTTATATTTTCTACACAAATCTATTATTCAGAATACATTAATACTCACTATTAACTTTTATTAAAACACCTACTCTAGCAGTGGAGCATTGGGTGGGGTGGTCTCCTGCTGGCACCTCTGTCATTCCCCAGAACTCATCTGTTTTACCTCAGTGATGATCTGCAAGCCAACCAGCCCCTTGGATTTATTTTCTTCTAACACTTGAAGACCATCTGCCAGCTGTTAAGGGAGCTCCAAATCCGCATTCATAGATTGTTTGATGGCTTTCAGAGAACGTGAGTTGGGCCCTGCATTACGTTGTTTCCTAGCTCTCACGGACCCTCTTCTGGAGTTCGCGGACACTAAGCCAGTGCTTATAGATCCCAAGCTAGTCTTCTGCCAAACATAAGTTATTTTAGAGCCACACTCAGAGACCCTTTGCTGTTCCTTAGACACCCTGTGCCAGCCCTTGAAACAACAAATCTTCCATCAAGAAACCTTTACTGGCTCGCAACCAAACTTACTTGACCTTCAGGTCCACTCTGTCAGTTCTCAGACTCACTTTGCAATGTTCAGTCTATCATAATTACTGGTATTCAGCTTCTGCCTTTACGTCTGCACTCAGTTTGTTGCAGGCTCACCATGTGTCGTCCTCTGCTGGCCCTCAAAAGACCTAGAAGACACTTAGACGGCCCTGGAGAGACTCTTACCTAAGTTTTCCCTCCCTCGCTTTCTTTCGTTTATCCCATTTGCCTATTTGCTTTCAGTTTGTCTTCCTCATCTCTGCTTTCTATTGACTTTTCACTGTTCTTCTGTTTCTTTCCTCTATCACACATTTTTATTTATCAGTCTAATGTACTTACAATAGCAGTTTTATCCAAAGCACTTACATGCCGATGGTGCCTTAGAAATGAGTGCCAAGATGATAAATAACAAGACGAGATAACGAAAAAGAGAAAGAAAAGGCACAAAGCCACAGGGAAACATACAATGAACATGGCGAACCAGTTAGCTATCAATATAAGGTAATCCATTGGAAATTATAGATTCTCAAGGAATCGTGGCTCCGTTTCTCCTCACCAAGTGAAGGTCATAGGGTACAGAGTCAACGCAGTAAAGGTAGGGCGTGAAGGTTCCAGGACTCAGAGCAGGTAAGAAGGGTGGAGCTGAAACACACAGGCAGTAGGAGAGATGGTAAGTACTATACAACATTTCTCATTGTCGGTGAGGAGTGAAAGAGACGCCAGGACATGTAAAAGGCCTAACTGTCACAGTAGGCTCACATGCACCAGGAAAGCCTGGATACAAACACCAGCAAAGTTCATGAAACACTGTTTTTCATTTAACAGATCTAGAACATTGTAGTGCCTGCTGTAGCAGATTTTGCAGAAAGCAAAAGCATGCTATGTGTAATGCTTGAATTAATCTCAGCCACCGTAATTACGCCAGATCACATGCCCACCATTCCACCTCAGAGGGACCACCCATATGCAAGACAGCCTTGGTCGTACTCCACTAGGAATGACTCAGCTGAAACCGCCAGGTAAGGACCCCTCTGACCTGGAGACAATTTTGGTTCATTTGACCATATCAGCCATGCAGCTCGGGTCCTGTGCCACAGTAAGAACTGGAACCATTTCTGGGCATACCCATCAGTCCTAGGGCATCGTACTGAAGAAAGCAAAAACAGTAATATCTGCCACTGGTAATTAGTACGATTGCATTCCAGTCCAAACTTGTTTTGCCCTCTATGCCACCCCAGACAGGACCCAGCCATATTCCAATCATTCTGGGTCCTGCTCCAGTTTTGCATCACTGTAAGTGACATTTTCTATCCTTAACTCAGTGAAATGCTTTTGATCCTCCTTGGAAAGATGAAAACTTGAGTCACTGCTGCTGGAATTCAGTATATCTCCAGGTTGTGCATAGATGTCTGCAGACTGCCAATTATGTCAAATGTAACTACTTCTATCCAGTTGCATATAATGCAAACTAAACGGAATGATCCATTGTACATGTTTTTACTTGACAACAAAAAATAGTATTTATTTTGTGCGCTTTATATTTAAATAGTGCTTCACTGTATCACTGGTTCACAGCATCAAAAAAAAAAAGAAAACAAAACAGTATTAGGGTGTTTCTGTTACTCACAATGCTGGGATCATTTTAAAGACTTTTTCTTGGAAGCCAGCATTCTTCTGGCATAGTACTGACTGTATTAACTGCAGTGTGATAGATACTTACACCGGCTCTAATGTTGAAGTGAATGTGTTGCTGGGTATCCCTGCTGTTTATTTGTGAGCGTGGGATGTGCTAATGGCATCTTTGATCTCTGCCCACTTCCACCTGTTCACATTAAATATCCTACTGACTTTACTTTAATATAGAATTGAAACGTTCAGGGGCAGCAGATCTCTGAAAGCAATAAACAAGCAATGTCAATAGGTCTGGCTGTAAAATAATGTTGTATTGCAATGTGAAGCTTTTCAAGTAAATAACATGGAATTGGATGACTGTCCTCCTCACATCTCTGCTGCTGCCAGAGAAACACACCACAAATTATCTGGCTAAGACATTTTATTAGAATTACAATGTTGTGTGTGCGCTCCTGAAAGTTCAAGATAAGACAGCTGGATGAATACATAAAATGATTACAGCTGTGTGGAGGGCAATAACTTTTTGTGGAAGCACACAACTTCTGCCTTATCAAAACATGTTCTTCTGCCTTGCAACATGTGGAGGTAGCCAAAGGCCCTCTCCTGGTGATTCTCACATAATTGTCTGGTGACAGCTGAGCTCCCGCCATACCATAAAAACTCCAAAAGGCGTTTCAGGGCTGTAAACGATCTTGCAAGGAATACTTTTGATGTGGCTGAAGGTCAGGTCATCATCCCAGTTCCAGCCCAGCCTGATGGGTAAGCTTGGGGCTCTATAGCCCTTTCAGTCTAGTGGCCATTACACGCCTAACCATGATAGAAGATTATGTAAATGCAGTGGTTTGAATGGGCCGGTACTGTCCGGTACGGAGTACCGGCACTTTTTTATTTTGAGAGGGGGAGTACCGGCACATCTCGAGAAAACCGTAATACTTTTAATTGTAGAGTACCGATACCGTGCTTCATGAAATGCGGCACATTTTCGGACTATAGGATCTAATGGGATGGGAACGGGCGAAATGTATATTTAATATACTAAGATTATCACTGGTAAAATGTATCCGACATTCCAGTGCATATGAGAAACAAGAAAGCAATAACCACCCTACATTTAAAAGAAAACGCAGCATGTACATTTTTAGAAAAGGCAACGTATTTTACCTAACTGAATGTTATATTTTCTTCCAAACTCAGAAGAAAAAGAGAATTAAATGAAAACAGAGCAGCTAACCATGGCCTGTAGGGTATAAGAACAACACGGTGTAGTTAAAAACAGTGCAAATTAAATGAAAACCTGGTTCTGCCAAAATAATGCAATTTTGCCTACTTTTTTGTTGTTTGCTAAACTTTGGTTAGAGTGGTTAATTTTGGGTCGGTGAATTCTGAAAGAAATTAAATGTGGGAGTTTTCTTATGTTATCCCTTTTTATGTCCCAAGTTGGGCAACCTTTGACACGGCATTTACAAGTCTGCTCCTTCTGTTTTTAGGACTCAGAATCGAATGATCCAATCCGATGGACTGGATAAATTGAGCTACTGAAGTGAGTAATATTAATGCCTAGTAAGCAGTGCCTGGACACAATTCAGTAATATAGTACACTATGTAAATAGGTCCTTCGTTATAATGCTTTCCTATCAGGATAGGTACCATGTTAATACGGATGGCGTTCTCCATCTACACTGACATGATCCAACTAAGCTATCCACCCGCTCTCACTGCTCTTGCTTCGTCCATCTCCTGCTCACTCACTGATGCTGTTCAGGTGGTAGGAGGCGTTCTCCTTGTGCTGGCTGGATCTGCAGCATCCTGTACCCCTATCTCGTCCTTCCGTGGGACAGTCCTCAATTATGGTCCAGGTGGACTCATGATTTCATTATTCTATCCAGTGGGCAGTTTATTCCTATAAATAGGAGCTATTTACTCACATGTATGGCAACAACCACAGAAATAGTTTGATGTATATGTATAATAAAATTAATATTTCAGGAGGATGGCTCTTGAATTGACGAGGCCCTTGTAGGAGAATTGGAACCACAATTTCTTTCTCTTTCTCCGTTTCAGCGTCCTTTTTGTTCTCACCAGAGGGCAGTGTTGAGCTGCTACTGCCTCCCTTCCACTGCTGCACTTCCGTAACTCCCTTACCACTGCTTCAAAATACAGATCTTATTCTATTTCTGATCTGAATACTATCTTCATGTTTGACTAACAGAATAGCTCCTCGAAGACCAACAAATCCCCCTCACATGAATTGCCTGAAAACCTTTAATCCAGTGCCTCTTTGCTCTATTCGACTTCCTGAACCACCCTGAATAATTCCTTTCCGGTCAACCAGAAACTGGATTTTCATTATTTTGACAGGAAACAAGCAAGTATTCTGAAGGCGCGGCAGCTTTTTAAAAAATAACCTTTCTGTTACAGACCATAATTCCCGCTGAATACATTTGTCAGTATTCACTCTCACCGTATTACAGCTTTCACCTGTGTTTTAGCACTGCACTAGAGTAATATCTACGTCCAATTTAATGTAATGTATGGGTTTATCTTGGACTCGAAGGTGTGCAAGTTTGTGGCCCTTCCCTTTTATCAGGAATTTGATTTCGCCATACAAAAAGCATTGTGTGGCCCAGTGCTTAATTTGTAAACAAAAAGGTGCCGGTGCCCATAGCCCTCCTCCTAAATTCACGGCTGCTGTAATTAAATGTGCGAACACGGAATACTGAAGCAGCGTAATCCTGAAGCCACCTCGGGCCTCTTCAATCCATATAAAGCCACTCCCTTCCCCTTCAGCTCACTCTTGCGGATTTCTGCTTTCTCATTTTGTGACGCTTTTTCGTTTTTCTCTTCCTCCGTCCTTCCCATATGTGTCTTTTGCTCGCAGTAAATGCTTGAGGCAGAAGAATAAGCCCCAGCCCTCAAAAATATGTGCTGGTACTCAGCACCGGAAACAACAAGCACAAATTAAGCACTGGTGTGGCCATGTGTCAGTACATACAACAACTAATTGCTAAATGATTGCTCTTTAACTATCTCACTCAGAAATCTCTGACCAATGTAAAACACATAAAATCCACGATATCATCTGCCGTCTGAAATAAGGACCTTTAACTCAGTCTCAGTGTTGCAATTTACCTAATATGGAACACTGACTTATTCTTCTGAAATCGAACTCGTTCAGGTAGGAGGATTGAGAGCAAACGTGGAGCCAGGATGAGACCTCAAGTACCTAACATATTATGTGGATGTAGTATACTATTCACATTTTTAGAGTAATCGAATAAGTTAGAACCTAATTGAATGCTCAGTGCTTGGTAAAAAAGTTAAATACATTTTGGTCATTTTGCTGCTGAGGTCATTTGCTAATGCTCATCAGTATTTCTCATCAAAGAGGAGATTTGGCACCATGCATTCTAACCATTAGATTTACCGCATCATGATAAATACATACATACACAGAGAGGCAGTGGTTCCCAACCTTTTGACTTCTTGGGACTTCCTCTTTATCATTACTGGAAGCTGGTGACCCCCACTGAATCATTATTGGAAACCAGGGAATCACCCCCTACTGAGTCATTACTGGAAGCCGGGGACCCAGCCCTAAACATTGTTGATGCTTTGAATCACAAAACAATACACATGAAATACAGAAAAAAGGATTTACCAATCACATACACAAATGGTAATTTTATTTAATTTGCAAACAAATATAAATAAAAAGACTAAAAGGTTTAATAGTAAGGTTGGAACTTTTCTGAATGCAATTGAAGCCACAGATCAGCTATACTATATTCTGTTTGATGCATATGCACTGCCCCCGCTAATCAATCTGAGGATACTAATTTAATTTTTAGCCTCCAATTTCAAATAATTTGACATCTACAGTACGTTTTAAAATTATTTTTGTACATTTAGCCACTTTGTTTATATACACTTTATTAATCTGTAAATATTATTTAATTTTATAAGCAGTTGTGGACCCCCTGAGGAGGCTTCGTTTCCTGCGAGGGGTCCCCCAGTTTTTGACTGCTAGAATTCCGCATCACACGTTAACAATAGAGATCTGGTCCACCGTTTTATGCAAGTACAAGGGCGTATTCTAGTTTCTTCGGGTACAACTCAAACTGTACAAATATGTCAAAAAGATGGAAATTAAATCCTTTGAAACAGCAGAGCAAAAAACTGCCAACATCAACACCAAATGCATCCTTTTAGGCTTCATTCATCTCACCCATCACTTCGGGGGTCTAACAGGGATCAAGCAAAGTGATTTGCCAGAGGATTAGCTGGATGAGACTGGACAAGACTGGATACTGGGTTTGTGTGTGGTCTCTGAAGGGAATACAAATATCAGTACAGGAGGGCTGAAAGAGAAGCATGACAGAAGCAGAGAACTGAAGCAGGTTGGAACAGGCTTTGAATTCGGCACTGGAAGTCTGCAGGCAAAACACAAGTACACACAATAGGAATATAAAGCAAGGAAACGACAGATGAACTATCATGATAGTTTGTCTGCTCCTCGTAAATAATCTCTCTGTGAGCTCAAAAATATCTATACCAAAGCAAGGGGCAGATTAATCTCACTGAGATCAGGGAGACACCCACCAGCTCCTATGGAGAAGGTGCGCTGGATGGTTCTCGGTGCACAAGCCCTGGAATTTGACAGACATCCTTGAAAGCAGTAAAACTCCAGATAACAATTCAAAACAGAACAACAGGGAACAGAAGAGGGAACACCAAAACAGATACTGGGCTCAGGTAAGCAGGACTGGAATCAGAGTCAGGAACAGGACTGAAATTCTGAGAACAAGGCTAGGAAAGATCTGCATTTAAACAAGGCACGACTGAATTATGCAGACAAACGAGGACAGAATACAAGGCAGGGAGTCTGCATAAAACTGGGCAGTTCAAGAAGAGTGCACACTGGAAACTATGAACTATGGCTAACGGTGGAACAGAGATGCAGGAAAACAATGGACAGAAACAGATACTAAAAATAGCCAAGAACAGGACAATAGGTTCATAGAAAAAGGGAAACAGAATCAAAGGACAAACCTGTAGTACAGCAGCAGAAACACAGAGCACAAGGAGATGCAACAGGTGTCAGTTGCAAGCTGGTGCAGCCTGTGCTCACAGGGCTGAAATAGCCGAAGGGTCAGGGGAGGAGCACAGGTGCAGGAAGAGAGCCATGTGCAAGGAATTAACCAGGTGCAGGGAATCAGGCAACCACCAATGAAGGGAAGGCTGAACTGAGGCTTGTAGGAAGGAAGACCAACGAGAACCAGGAGACACACGACTGGGAATAGGAGAACCTGGACTGGAGTGTGGATCAGAGCAAAAATAGAAATGGGGCCAGAAAAGGGTTCAAAATAACCGTAAAAATCCAGGAACAAATCTAGTGCACAAGAAGCCATCACCAGGATGTAATGTAGGAATGTCTTAAGACAGAGGGAACTACAAGGACCATGCTGCATCAGGACAATAGAATGAAAGCCTGAATCAGAATACAGTGTGTATATGGCATGGCAAGTTGTAGAAGTGTATAACCTCATGGTCACTGATGAAGGCAGGAGTTCAGAGGGCCTTCGTGAGCTCTGCCTAGTGGCAGGATGGCAGAATGCTGACACATCAATGCATCAATCCATGCACCTGTATGTCAGTGTATCAACTTAGTAATGTAGTCACAGTTCTTAATCTTGGTGTCTGTAGGCCAGCGTGATTTGTCTATGACAATGTGTGTTGTATGTTCATGTCTCTTTGTATATGGGTGCCAATATTCATGTTGGTCTGTTTGTGCAAGATATTAGTAGGTGTGTTGCCCTATTAGCATATGTGTATCTGGGCACACTACGTAGAAGACAAAACCATTGGCTTTGTCTTTGCTTTTCAAAATTGTTTTTTTGCCCATCACTGCTTTATGGTTTCATACTTGATATTGCTGTTTCTTTTTACTAAGTCCTTAGATGTCAGGATGTGGTCAGGTAACTCTTGAAGCTGCAACCACTTTTGCACCAACGGCAAAATATGGGTAATGGTTAATTGTGGACCTGTACAGTGATTGACTTCATATCATAGTAGGTAGGCACTACTGATCTTTCACAAATGCTAGAACACTACAGTGAAGGGCTGACACTCTTGCTCTTGATTATTTCTTGTGTCAAATATGCATGGGATCGGGAAGGACAATTTATACAAATGTAAGAGCGTCCCAATGCTTTGTTTCTAGGTGCAGCTGCTGGTGTCCAATCAAGATGTAGACAACTACAAGCAAATCAAGGCTGATTTGGACCAACTACGATTGACAGTAGAAAAATCTGAACTATGGGTTGATAAGAGCACTAACTATGAGAGCGAAGAAATGAGTGAAAATCAGACAAAAGATGGCAAAGAGCAGTTGAACGAGGTACTGTTTTAATTTGTAAGAGGTGCATAAAAACAGTTACAGATACAGCAGTCAAAGATACAACAACAACATTTCTTGGCAAGACATTTAGTAATACAACAGTGTCAACGAATGGAAACTACACATGAAAGGAAATCTAGAACAGTACCACTTTATTGTTTTTTTTTTTTACTTGGAGATGTGTTGAAATGGAGGAAGCCTCAGGCTATGGCAGACGTAGGCGTAGGTTTCAGGGTTATGCAGTAGCTATTGAATTTAGAATTCAGATAACTCAGCATGATATATGCCAAAGATATGTTTAATTTGTGGCAAAAGTGCCAGGGCCCAAGATATATTTCAGGAGACCCCTGAAGCTTTTACCAGCCATTCCCCCTGCCAAATGTTAGTACCAATAGTACCTACTTACCACCAGACTGCCGCAAGTGTGACAATGTTGACTATTCCTGATCATCCACAGCTGTAAGAACGGTCTGGATGTTGTAGTATTATTATTTTTTATGTATTTTGCAGTGTTAAATTGTCTGTCTGTCAAAGTTTTAAAATAGACGGACAGTGCCACCATGTGATGGACTTTGGCACAAATGAAGTACTATTCCAAAGAGTTACAATATTTATAGAGAGCACAAGCCCCAGACGTAAACACAAAAATAATGTCCTTGCTCTTGCAAGGTTTCCAAAAGCAAAGACTTTGGTACAATGTTTAAAAAGCACACAAGTTTTACACGTAAGTTAAATAATAGCACGTTATTGTGCAGATCATGAGACGTATTAAATTAATAAACACTTGTGTGATCACTCAACACACCAAATTGTTTGAGCACACAGCTGCTTTTCTTGATAATGTGAAATAAGCACAACTTTTTACTGATTCAATGCTTTTTAGTTGAATGCACATTTTTGTACTTAGTTTTTCAAGTGGGCAGTTCGGTTCTCAAAGGACATAGCACGCATGCCAACACCAGGGAACAAGTGATGAGGAAGCTTTAGAGATAAAAATCGTCTGCCTTTACATTTTTCCATTAGCTTGCAAAAGGAATCATTTTGTTTAAGAGGGAGAAAGTTAAAATACCAATTCTTTGCTAGAAAATGGTGACTCTCTTTGGTTTTATTTGTAATTCATAGCACAAATTTGAATCATTTTGATGCTACTAAGCACTTCTTTCTCATAAGACAATACATGCTTCTTGTGAGAGAACATAAAAATCTCATTGTGGTAACTGCGGTAGCCACAAGTTACACTGCCCAGATAATTTGATTCCCACATTTGATTAGGGATATGTTAATAGAAATGTCCTAAAATGAATAAGAGAATAGATGCGGACATTTATTTTTCCTTCCAGCAGATTATGTCCACAGATCCTTGGTATCGGCACATTGAGAAACAAAATAGAAAGAACTGTGTCTTACGTGTTCACACCCTTCTAGCCAAACTAATCAACAAGCACCTTTGACTATCCAACTTCATTTTGGTGTAGTCATTTTTCACTTGGCACATGTGTTCCTGAGGATGTGTTTATATTGTTAGGGGAGGAATGTCCCCTGCATGGTGTACAGTCATTTCCCCTGACCTGAATGACCAACTGTGAGTATCTTGTAGCCATGGTTTTGGATTTATGGCCCCATAATCAAGCTAATGTAGAATTTATGCAAAGGCCCAAGCCTGTCTCTTGATATGAGTTTGGCCCTGGACTTAGAGGGGCGCACCAAACATACTCTCCATAGTGACAGGGGAACTGCTGTCCCGGTCACAGTTTCAAGCCTGTAGTGGAGTGATGTCAGCTCACCCTGATACAATGTTTTGTAGTGGTCTTAGTGCGATCAGACTTTTTTATCTGTCATGAGTGGTGGCCTACTAACTCACTTGTGTAAAGTTTTGCTGTTGAAAGCGAACGCAGATGCCAACATTGAAATCCTCAGGATGTGTGCATGTATTTATGTATGTGGTTTTTGTGTAGCACACACTGTGTACATCTGAGTGAACCATAGGGAAGATGTTCTGTGTATTCCATTTTGGAAGCCTGCAGCCTGCTCATGTGCACAAGATGCAAATGAGCTTCCTTTCTCAAACTGCAGAAGTGTATTGCTGACATGGGTAAAAGCAAGCTCGAGATTTCACTACCAGGCCGCTGGGTGCCAAGTATTTCAAAAGCATTCAATAATGAAGTCTAGAAAATCTTTCCAGAAGGATGCTTGCATGCTGCCACTCGTGGTCGTCTGGCTCACACTGCTTTCTTGCATGCAGCCCTATGTTCCTGACTTCTTCAGACTTCTTTATTGAATGCTTATGAAATACTTGCCACCAGTAGCCCCATAGACTGTACATAGACTGTGATCAGCTTCCTGGTCTTTATTTTACCCATTAGTCCTGATAATGACCATCAAGCCACCCCTGGTCAAAATGTTGTCGACGCCTTAGTCCGTGCGAACAGAATAAATCTATCAGTTGCCCTGGAATCTGACAATTTGAGACCATCGAACTGTACAAAGTTGTATACGGTATATTTTGCCGCCTTGTATGATACTTGCCAGCTTATTTCCACCTACCATGTGATCACTTGAGCACTATTCTATGAATACTGCCAAACTGTATGAGTTGAATACAATTATTTATGAGAGTCAGTCAGTTTTCTTCATAGATTATTTTCGTTACTGTTGTTTCTATCAGTTTGGACATATTTGTATTTTTAAAATGCTGGTCCATCCAGGACCATTGTTTGAGATGCCAGTTATATACCCCTGGTTCCAGGCCGGTTCAGGCTGCCCTTGTTATTTATGGCCCTATGCTGAGGCAGAGCACCGCTCCTGCAGGAGTTGGGCATCGAGCCCCAAACATGACAGAGGGGAAATCTCAGCCTGTGCCCTGCTGCTGCCCTGTGGCTTCAGACAGCACTGAGCAAAGAAGGTGGATAGGAGCACACCCCACCAAAGGGCATCGAGCCCTGAAAATTCATTGACTCCCCTCCAAACACTCTCCAAACCTCTTGTCCAAGGGCACCGACTCAGCCCTTTTTGGAACTTAAATCAATGGCAAGGGTATTCTCGACCTGAGCCCTAAGTCAAAGCCAAGGCTCCTGTCGATGCTGAGAACAATGGAGTCCGAGGCTGCCAGCCTGGATAAACTGGCAGAAGAGCTTGATGCCAGGGAGAAGCTTCTCTTTATGCCACTAGAAACTGCCCTGATTTCTGCCCCGATTTCTGCCCCCTGGAAAATCATCAGCTCACTCTGCCTCTCGATTCCTAAGAAAGGAAGGCTGACTTTCAGGGAGGAGCTTGCCTTAGATGCACCACGTTATCTGGTGTACAAGATGCATGACATCAAGGCTATGAGCCCTCCAACCCAATCTCTCACATCTGGGCAATCACCACCACTACCTCCTGCTGCAATCCCACCATCACCACTATGCACATAATCACCTCCATCAGAATCACCCCACAGGTCAGTGCATACAGATTTTGACCAAGGTAGCCAGCATGGGGTAGGGATACCCTTACACTCAGCTTGCTCGGGAGGAGACTGGGACATCCCCTAGAACAGCTACTGTTTGACCTTGCGGATGATCACAATTTTGAATCATACCCGTCAAGGCCATCCCCACCAGAAGATACTACCATTCAGAGGACTAGCTGCCACCATAAAGGTGATATGCATGTCTTACAGGACGAGGATAGCATTTTGGTGAGGATCCTTCCTAAGATAGAATGTACCATCCAGTTCCTCCCCATGCGCAAGCCAGCCACAGACTATTTCAAAGACCCTGTCAAGGCAAAGGTAGTCACTCCACAAATCAAGATGAAATTGAAAGCTGCGCCCAGTTACCCACTTAACATACACAGCCAGGTCCTCTTGATTACTTAATCACGCATGCAGTATGGAAGCAAGGGCGCGAGGTGCAGCCAGCAAGTTTATGTAATTGGCGCAACCAGCCAGTGGCGTCTCACCAATTCGATTTGCTTGCTGATGAAGATCAGCAGATTTTACTAAAAGGAAACACAGTCACTGGTGCAGCACCTTCCTGAGACCTAAGAAAGATGAGGAGGTATTAGTTCCGGAGGGAAAAATTATTTCCAACGCAAACATTTGCTGCATCATCAGTGCTGTGGATACCACCTCCCATAGCATCAACATCAGTATCCTACTTTGCCGCTAAGCATAGCTTCTCATCTCGGGAGTCAAACCAGAGGTAACAATACCTCCTCAACATATCCAACAGGGAAGAACTCTTTGGACCCTAAGTGGATGAGATGTTGGGAAAGGTAAAAAAGGATACTGAGATTGTAAAGTTTATGTGCACCTTGTAGTCTGCCACTCCGATGGGTTACTTTTCCAGACAGTAACCCTGGGGCTGGAATAAGACCACACGCTCTGGCCAGGCACAAACCTATTGGGGCCACAGCAGGCCTTTCACTAGTCTCAGGCAGGCTGAGGATATTTGAGGGGTTGTTCCAGGGGCAACACTGGCAGGGGCAGAGGTGGCTCTGGTAGAGGAGTCTTTGCTCCAAAGCACTGACTCGCTCATGCTCCCTCCTGATCACATTTATGGAAGTTTGTGTTCCGGCTCTATGTCCCTGTGATTGCACTCCGAAGGATGATCTTGGTGACTTTTTTCCTATGATGTTCAGCCAACATGTGGTTTAAGCACTTTGACATTGCTGCTGGTCAGATTAATTCTGGCTTCTTTGTTTATAAACCAGTCACAGCAATTATTGGCTTTTCAGATGTGTTTAACCTTTTAGGTCTTTATAAGTGTGATGTGTATGGAATTAACACAGGAATTAACACACACTGACTTGTTAAATCTAGAGGAGGCCACAAATCATTTTGCCAAAACATGTCAACCATGGCCAGTGAGGAGTTAATCGCCAAATTATATATTTTACAACCAAAAGTGGTCGCTCAGGAAATCCTTCTTACCCTTGCAGTCTAGTATGGAACTACCCATAGGTGTACCACGGTAAATTGATGATTTTGAACACTTGATTGCCTGAAAATCATAGTGACAAGGACAGTGTAGTTAACAATGTTTTTATGTTAATTAAATATTGTACTTTTGTTTGGTAATGTGTGATATATCATATATGTTTGCATGTAATTCATATGCTCTAAGGATTGTGCAATTGTAAATGATTGGATTTCCTAACATTTTCAAATTGAGTTTGTATGTCCAATAATAACTAAAGCAACTATTGTGGGCCATTTACATCTTTGGCTGTTTGATCCCTTTTAAAGGAGCCTTGTTACATTGCTCCCTTGTTTTGCCCAAATTCTTTAGGGCAATATGGGCTTGTCCTAGTGTTGACAACTTCCCGGTCACACCACACCTATTGGGGGAGATTAAAGGATTTCCACCCTTGCTGCAAGGAAATCACCTTAGATCAATTAGTGCTTGCAGTAATTCAGCAGGGTTACTGCTTAGAATTCCAAACTACCCCTAATTTATCACCACACATACACATCCTTAGCCAGTGTCCTCCCCTCAGTGTAAGAGGACCACGTAGTCCTCCAAAAGGGCACAATTGCAACCCTTGACCCCACACCAATGGGGCACAGGTGTCTACTCTGTGCACTTTCCTATTTTCAAAGGAGGACATATCCCACCGATCTCAAACGTCAAGCCGCTGAACCAGTAAATTCTGTCAGAGTACTTATACATGACAGCTTTATAGGATGTCATACTACTGTTCCGCCAAGGAGACTTCATAACAATGTTATAAATCAAGGACGCCTACTTCTACATCTCCATCCACCCTGTTCATCACCAGTACTTTTGCTTTGTAGGTATGTCAACACTATCAATTCACAGCTCTACCCTTTGGAGTCACTGAAACTCCCTAGGTCTGTACCAGGTGACTGACGATAGTCCCTGCTCATCTTCGCAGAGCGGACATCCACGTCTTCCTGTACCTCGATTATTGGCTGATCAAGAGCAACAGCAGGCAGCAATGCCTAGCATATAGTTAAAAATATGTAACCCTGCTCCACAGCTTAGGCTTCACCCTAAATGCAAAGAAGTCCAACCCAAATGGATCCTGCCTTTCCTGGGTTCAATGTTGAACTCTGTTACATGGAAAGCAAATCTCAACTATCAGAGGGTGATAACATTTCAGCAGCTGTTGCTTCTTTTTCATTTCACTTGTCCACTAACTGTAAGAGCTGTAATGATGGTCTTGGGTATGATAGCATCCTGCACAGCAGTTGTGCCACATACCAGATTACACATGCGCCCACTTCAACGCTGTCTCACCAGTCAAGGGTCAGTGAGAAGATCTATTATTGCTAAAGGCGAGCTCTCAATGCTCACTACAGTGATAAAACAGCAACAGCCTGTTGCTCAGCAAGTATTTCTTGGACCCTTTTCCGCAGGTGAGCATTACCACAGATGGATCGTCACCGTGTGGGGTGCACATGACTCTTCCCCCCCCCCCCCCCACCACTATGACTGACATCAAGTTCTTAGAGATGATGGCCATTTGCATAGCCTGCTACAAGCTTCTTTTTGGCAAAGTGATCCTCATCAAGATAGATAACATGACAGTGAGGTATTGAATACAGAAAAAGGAAGGTAACCATTCCCCCCAGCTGTCTGAGCTAGCACAGAGTATCTGACTAGTGTCAAATTTGCGGTAACATCTATCTTCTAGTGAAACACCTACTGGAGAGAACAACAATGTTGCTTGCCTTTAAACAGGGCACATCGAGCAGTACACAAGTGGGAACTCAACCCTCAAGTCCTCATTGGGTACTATTCACAGCAGAGAACCCCAGCCATCGACCTGTTTGCCACCCCAGAAAATGCAAAATGTCTGAACTTCACCTTTAGGTACCCTTACCCACATTCCATGGCCAATGAATTATGGATGAACTGGTCAATGATATTTGTTTATTCTTTTGCTCCTTTCTTACTTATCTTGGACGTGGTGAGGAAAATGAGGCAGTTGTCCGTGACCCTCATCCTAGTGACCCAGACTTGGGCCACAGAGCCCTGGAATGTAGTTCTCTTGGAGATGTCCATAAGACCTCAGGTGAAGTTACTGATCTGGCCAGATCTTCACATCCAGCCAGATCTAGCACACATATCAAAAGCATCTCAACGTAATGATCTGGTTTTTAGAGGTCTCAGAATTTGGCTACCTAAACTTTGTGAGGAGTGTATGACATTATTGTGTGAGATAGGTAGGCCTATTAATCTTGGGTGGTATGCAGCCAAATGGACGAGATGTGTCCACTACCGCATTTCCATGACCCTAGAATCCTTCAATTCAAGCATCAGGACACCTTCTGTTACCTTTTACACATTAATTACTTTTCAGGATTCCTGTAGTGAAGGAGTTCATGAATGGCCTTAATACCTCAAAGAACGCCTCTAGCCCCAATGTGGAACCTAAATGTAATTCTCACCAGGCTTATGGGTTAGACTTTTGAACACCTCAACTCTTGCAACCTATAGTTCTTGGAAGGTGGTTATTCTAATAGCCATAACCTCACTTTGCAGCATCAGAGAGCTACAGGCACACACTATTCAGGAAGCATATATTCGTGTGCACAAAGACAAGGTAGTGATTACAACTAACTCAAAGTTCCTGCCCAAGGTAGTTTTCCCCTTTCCACATTAACAAGACATATTACGTTACCTGTCTTCTTTCTTCACCCTGATTCTGCAGCAGAAAGCGTGTAACACACTTTAGATGCCAAGTAGGTAGGCACTCCTGTACTGAATTGACAGGACAAAGTCCTTCTGCAAGACTAACTAGCTCTTTGTAGCTCTCATTAAAACCCACAAAAGTCATCCTGTTTCCAAGACAGGAATCGCATTGTGGTTTGCCACTTGCATCCAGTCTTGCTTCACAAAAGGTAAATGTGTACTCAGTGCACCTCACAGGGTACGCGCTACATGATGACGGGAGCTTCTTTAACTTTCCTAGGTAACGTCCAATTAGCAGAACAGCTACCTGGCCAACACCAGGTATCTTTACATAGCATTATTTTGTGGTCAATCAGTAGGCTATGGTTGGTCAGACTGCACTATGAATATTATTCCAAGCCTTTCCCTTCGAAATTGGAAAATTCACGTTTGAAGAGGTTTACCTAGCCCAAGGGGGGCCCAAGTGATATGTTTTGCTTTATGAATATTGCCACAGCCACACAGGATGGGACATCATTTAGGCTTTAAAAGGCATATATTGCAGAAAGGGTTTATGATTGGGGTAAGGGTGCTAGAACATGAGGAGGAGTCACAAGCTGTGGGGAAGCTGTGGGTGTGACACGGTTTCTTTTTAAGGGCCATTCGGGGAATATTGCTGAGAATGCTGTGGGGGTGTGGCACAGGATGCGGTTGGGGAGGTAACTCCAGTGGGGGATTGGTTGCTCCCAGAGTAAATGGATTATATAAAGCACATATATAATGGTGTACTAAACAGACAACAAGCCTACATGTGCGCACATAATGTAATAGAAGGTGTACCTCATTATTCTAACTACCCCACTTATGTTTTAAAAAGGTTATATACAATTTAATGTTTGTCTTGTGACCTACAGTACAGGGTCCTTGCGAGCACTACTTTCAATTTAAACCAGCACTCTAAAACTCTATTTGTTTTGCCAATGCCCTTTTGCACTGCTGTGCATGAGCATGCGTGAATGGCAATTTTTAAATTAATTTTCAACACCTTGTGACGGGTGCCTTGTGATACATGTGTACACATCCTTCCTGATGCCGATGACCATTTTTAATTTACCAATCCAGCATGGCACATACTATATTAGATCAGTAAAAGATCTTAAAAAAAAAAAGAGGTCAAAAGGTTGTGAGCGTCCAAGCAGCACTCTACAGCAGCAAGGCCCACCTGAAAAAAATAAAAACAAATACAGGTGAGGGTGGTAAGCAGGATAGGCGGTGAGCATCAGGTCACAGTTTGAGGGGAGATGAAAAGAGCACGAATGGAGCAGCGGGTTTGGGGGTATTAAAAACACACAGCCTGGAACCGAAGGGGCAGGAAAAGCAACACTGAGAGCAAAGTGGGCAGGGGAAAGTGAAGGGGGTAGAAACGCAGGGGAGAGATAGGGAAAGTAAACAAATGCACTCCCATGGAGTGTGTAAAGTAAAATAAAGTAGTTCCCTGAATGCAAGCAACATCAGCGGTGGAAGGATACAAGTTAACCAATGAGAACCCTCAAGACTGAAATGCTCCTGTGTGGGACAAATTCATGAATAAGGATGAAAGCCACAAACCAAGAGGAAACATCTTAAATAGACAACAAATCTATCCACTCATGAGCAAGATGCTGACTCAAACCCCACAATGGTTGTGGCGGAGGCCGCCCGCCAAAGTTCCCCCAACAGAATACCGCTACGCGGTCAGAAGACCGCCGCGGTTATTCTGTGTTTCCCGCTGGGCTGGCGGGCGACCGCCAGAAGGCCGCCCGCCAGCCCAGCGGGAAACCCCTTCCCACGAGGAAGCCGGCTTCGAATGGAGCCGGTGGAGTGGGAAGGGTGCGACGGGTGCTGCACCCGTCGTGATTTTCAGTGTCTGCTATGCAGACACTGAAAATCTTTTAGGGGCCCTCTTACGGGGGCCCCTGTAGTGCCCATGCCATTGGTATGGGCACTGCAGGGGCCCCCAGGGGCCCCAGGACACCCCTCACCGCCATCCTGTTCCTGGCGGTCACGACCGCCAGGAACAGGATGGCGGTGAGGGGGTCGGAATCCCCATGGCGGCGCAGAAAGCTGCGCCGCCATGGAGGATTCCTCAGGGCATCGGAAAACCGGCGGGAGACCGCCGGTTTTCCGTTTCTGACCGCGGCCATACCGCCGCAGTCAGAATGCCCTTGGGAGCACCGCCAGCCTGTTGGCGGTGCTCCCGCGGTCGTTGGGTCAGAATGACCCCCATAGTCACGTTTTGTTCTTAGGCATGCTCAAATAATAGCAGATAGAAATGCAAAGAACATTGCTATTTTTCTGTAGCAGCAGTTATATACTATAGACTCCTAGTGCACAGATTTTGTTTAAGGTGCTTTTATCCACCTCCTACGTGATTTTCCACCCGAACTCCTCAGTGACAGCTGTGTCAGTTCAGTGGATCTCTCTGTCGGGTTTTGTGGCAGGAGATAGCGCACCTCTTTACCCCATTGAAAAACTTCATACGTATCTTTTCTCTGTGGTAAAGAGAGTACTTTCTCTTGATACTAGTGGGTAGAGACAAACAGATTTCAATTTACGATCTTCAGTGGACCTTATTTAATTACAAGAGATTTTTTTCAAGATTGTCCTGCTGCAGCAGGCTCTTTGGTGCTTTGAAGCCTCTGGATTGTATGTGACAAATGAACCAGTGAGTTGCATAGTTTGGTGAACTCGTCCATTCCGCCCCAGGACAGATTTCAGGGTTTTGGATGGGACTTTTCACTGAAAGGCCCATGCCCTTTTAATTGATAATAGTCTGGTGGTCCTGAAAATAATAATAGCGAATCTGAATTCCTCTTCAGAATAATCTTAATATGTTTTTGTATACTCAACTCACTCTGTGTGGGAAGTGATTGAGCGTAGGAAACACATGTAACCATCATCATTTATTTGACTGAGAATCTTTCCTTCACCCCAGTATCATGCGACTGTTCATCAGCAGCAAACTTAAACATTGTCTGCTCTACTATTAGAAATTAGGTCGCTAGTTGGCAGAGGCATACACCCTGTCCAAGTAGGGATCACAATCCTAGTCAGGATAAGTCCGATACACACCCTGTATTAACCTGTGCTCACCTTCTTGTAGTTTGGCACAGAGCAGGCAGGCCTAACTTAAAAGGCAATGTGTAAAGTATTTGTGCAATATAAACGCACACAGTAACACAATGAAAACACCACAGAAAGACTCCCAACAGGTTTAGAAAAATAGAGAATGTTTACCTGAGTAAAACAAGACCAAAACAACAAAAATCCTATCAGTAGAGTTTGAGATATACATTTTTAAAGAATAAACTTGAAATACTGCTTAGAAGTCTCAAGAGGTCAAAAGGTTACTTGAGGTCATGCAAATTCTAAGTTCAGGCCAAACACAATGGAGGGTAGGCCAGCTACAGAACCCATGTAGGTTCAGCTGAAACAATTCCCTTGGTTGGAGGAAGTGTCGACGTTGAGGAGCAAATGTTAAGGCGATGTGTTGCTATTTTCCATGCAGTTGGTCACTGTCTCTTAATTGAGCCTTGCAGTTAGTTCCCGCATTGGCGTCTAACTCCGTTGAGATGAATGTGATGAATCGCCTTCGAGCCGCGCAGAGCATTGTCGTCAGGCTGTGCAGGCAGTGGATCCACTGTCATCGAACAGTCTTTGTGTTGGAGCCGAAGGGCGATGCGTCTGTTCCGACCAGCAGAGTGGTGACGATGCACCCGTTGTTAGCAGAAAGCAGCTGCCATTTCTTAAACCCAGTGCTGTAGGGGTCACCTCAGGCAAGGGTACAAGATGGCAGAATCAAGCAGCACCCGGCGAGTTGCAGGCAGTGTTTGATGTATCAAAGACTGAGGAAGAACAGGGGGCAAGCCAGCAAGCCCTTGCGAGTCACTCTGCGTTCGAGTGAGATGGGTCCAGTCCTTGTCCTCAGCAGGGCAGAGATCAGGCAGCAGGGCAAGTCAGCAAAGCAGAGAAGCAGTCCCTCAGAACACTCAGTCCAGCTAGAGTGGCAATCCTTACAACACAGCAGTCTTTACTCCAGCAGAGTTCGTCCTAGGTCCAGCAGTATACTAATTTGCTAGGGTCAGAGCCAAAGTACTTATACCCAAATGTGCCTTTGAAGTGAGGGTGACATCAAAGCAGCTCTTTGAAGTGTACAGGTCTCCCTTTCAACCCTGTCCTTGCTCCAGACTAATGGTAAGGGGTAATCAGCCCTTTGTGTGGGGACAGGCATTTCCCTATATAAGTGTGTCAGCTGCCCACCACCCTTACTTCCCCGGAAGGACCATCAGAATGCAGAAGTGTCCTTTGGCACACCCAACATTCCTGTGTTTGTGAGTGTCTAGAGGGAATGCACAAAGTGTAGCTGTCACCTAACCCAGACATATATTTAAGAATGGTTGCTAGGCATACAGAGCAGCGGGAGCGGAGAAATGCCCACTTTCTAAAAGAGGCATTTCTAAAATAGTAATATTAAATCTGATTTTACCATGAAAGCGGATTTATCATTACCATTCCAATGATATGAAACATGATGTAGCTATTCCGTTCTGATCAGGAATCACAACTTAGTGTATTAAGGAATTCCTAATGCTGGCCTCACAGTAGTGAGAAAATGATTAAGGGACTAATAGGACATGCACAACTTAAAAGTATAGGGCCTACTTTAGCGGTGACTTACATGTAATAAAAGGTTAGTTTAAGGCTTGGCAAGAGGTTTTAAATGCCGAGTCAAAGTGGCAGTGAAACTGCACACACAGGCTCTGCAATGGCAGACCTGAGGCATGTTTTATGGCTACTGAAGTGAGTGGCACAATCAGTGCTGTAGGCTCACTAGTAGCATGTACTTGACAGGCCCTGGTTATGTCGGACACCACTTAACAAGGGTCTTAAAAGTAAATTAAATATATCAATTGTGGATACACCCATGTGACCATGTTTAGGGCAAAAGAACATGCGCTTTAGCACTGTTTAGCAGTGGTAAAGTGCTCAAAGTCCTAAGGCCAACAAAAAGATAACAGCTAAAACAGGAGGGGGAAGACCATGCTAAGGACACCAGGTCTAACAACTACCCAGTGCACACTTGGGGCTGATGGCTCATAACATCATACATAAATGATGTGACAAGGATCTGGTCAACCTGGTTTGGCCCCACCCGGGCATTTTCCCACTGAAAAACAAAGTTAACTGCACAAAGTCACCATAATTTGTACAGCTGACACAGTATTATCGTTCTGGCTTTAACAGCAGAAATGGCAGACTGTGGTCAGGTAGACATAGTTTACTAAAGTGTAGATCCAGGCTCGATCTATCTGTACCCACAGAGGAGAAAAAGAAATCTATGGTCACCACCACCTTTATAGGGGCTCTTAACAAATTACAACCTAATCTTTACTCTCTGCATTCTATTATATATTTAATTGATTTAAAAAGCAAAGACATGTCACTTTGGAAAACTAGAGAGAATAGTGACATAAGCCCAACAAGGGACTGCCCGTTGGAATTGTCAAGTCATGATTCTCGACTTAGTCATTGATTCAGTCACCAGCTCATGTTTGATGCTATTCGTTCTTTGGTGTTACCAATCACTTCTTTTTAAGTCCCCTCATTGTGAGCATCTTGCCCAATAAAATTAGGTGGATAGAGTGAGGTTGGTGTTTTCAAGGAACGTGGAACTGTATCCTGACCTCTGGTGCACTTTGCTTGAGATATTAAACTATTTTGTGCTAATATTGTTCTGAAAACAAAAACTCTTTTTGATGTGGAATGTTTAAAAAAGCAGGGCCCTTGAGATGACATGTAGCTTAAATGCTTTGAACTCCAACTGTTTCCTCCTTAGTTTAGTTTGTTGTGAAACCTTTTCCCCTCTGTTTAGAGTGTTGTGAGATCTACATCTTATCTTGGATTGAGATCCGCTTGATCAAGACGTCATGGTTCCTGCCTTCTTTTGAGCCTTTTGACTCAGTATGTTTTCTATGGGTGTGGCAGAAGAATAGATGGAAATTGCACAGCTACTAAGCAGTGCCTGTCAGCTCTCGTGGCTAGGAAGAGCCTTCTGTCTGGAGGCATCCTTGCAAGTAAAGAAGGGGCAAAAGTGTATGTTAACTTGTATCTGAGCTTCTATGCTACTCGCATAGTACCCTTGCAGGGGTAAAATACTTTCAATTTGTGTGGTCTTGTAGTCCTTTTTTAGCGATTGACTAAATGAAAAGTGACCCTCAGGGACAAAATGTACAAGCAGGGTTTATAAGTAAAACCAAAAAACAATTCAGCAAGAAATAGAAATTTAGACTGGCCACACAAAGGTTATTAAAAACAAACCAATATAAGATGAAGTTAGGTAGGAGAGAGAACTTGAACTAGAGTTCTACCTTTTCTTCATATGGAAGAACCTTTCAAATCAAGGAAGAGTTCCTTCTTTCACTTCAACCCCTATGCCAAATCTTCTAATTTGCTAAGGCATTTGTGGTCCCTTTGTAGCTCTAACCCAAGGGTCAGCCCAAATGAAGAGGAGTTTTAGAGCTCGCCTGAGCAGGAGGCTAACTACTGGTTCATATTCCTTCTTGACAAATTCAGTATCAATAGCCCATTTTGCCTCACTGTCCCGCATCTGTCTATTGTCTCCTTGGATGCACAAAACTAAAATCATGACAGTCATAGCTGGTAAGGCGAGGGACTTTATGCTCTTCACAGTAACATTCATTGTAAGCACATTAGCTGCTTAGTGAGTGACAAGCAGCATACATTCACCTGAAAAATGAAGGAAGTTAGGCCATGCTCACCCTAGACCGAAGTCACCACCTTATAGTTCTATCAAATTTCAGTAGTATGTACGTCTTACCTCTATATCATTACACAGAGGTTACCCTCTATCCCCACGATGTAGATAGTAATCATCTTTCTGTAATTTCATTTCACCTTTGGCTGGGCCAGCACCCTTGGCTTCTACAGCCTGTTAGCCAAGACCTGTACCCCACAACAGTGATCTTATTAACTTTCTGCTCTCTGACATGGGTCTAGTTATCACTACTCCAATCATTCTGTACTCACAGAGAGCCAAGACTGAAAAAAGGTAGGCCTGCTAGAACATGAGATATTCTGCAAGAATGAAAACAAATAGCATTTTAAACAGACCACATTGTCTGTAGCCTGAAAATCCAAAAACATTGAAAAGCCTAAATCAAATAATGCAGGAGAGCACACAAGTGGATTTCCAATATTGACCCTAGTTCTAATGTATTTACTTGGGTGCATATGATGAGCTGGTAAACATGGGTTGGTGGTCTGACTCTCTCACTTCTGGGGAGATAGGCAGCCCAGACCAACTACTTCACAGGACATCTGCATAATATTTGTTACCACAAGAATATTTGGCCCTCATTATGAGTGGCCAGTGTTTTAAAGTAATGACGGCATCCTTCACAATTTTCTCCATGTAAATTCTTTCAGGTGAACCCTGGGGAAAGTTACAGCAAATGCAAGCTAAATATTGGTTCATGTGTATTCTGAAGGAAAATTCTTACCACAGATTCCTCATCTTAGAATACTGCCAATGAGCTAGACTGGATCAGGAAGCTTTTCTTCAGCAATCCTCCTGTGCTCTGCTAGGTGGTTCATTGCCTCTCTTAACTTCGAGAGGGCACAAGGGTTTCATGATGTGAATCAGTCACCCATGAGGGCTCCAGTCACAGAGACAATTCCTCAGCTGATCCCAGTATATCCCGAGTTCCGCAGGCCATTGATAATGCTCCAGCATGCTGTAACATTTATAGAGCCCATTCTGCAATTTTTTGGTGTGCTTCTGGCTCTCAGTAGTACACTTTTGGTCCCCAAAAAACAGAAGGGGTTCCCTGTTGAGTTACCACTGGCGGATTCTTCCTCAGTGTCATTTGACTCCTTTGGACCTGCTTCAGGCCCCGTATTAACTCAAATACAACCTTCTACTACAGTTCCAAGACCTGCACTGGGCCTTTCCACCTTGATGTTAGTACCAGCACTACCAGTGCTGGTAGACGATCTTGTGCCGCTTCTGATGTTGGACACCGAACCGACTTCAGCTTGATCTCGACCGATGTCACACTATGAGAACATAAAAGCACAGCTAGTCCTTAAACAACCTTACTCTGATCCATTGCTTTTAGCAGGGCAGATGTTCCAGCAGAAGCCCCTTTGCCTTTCTGGCTCTGACTCTGAGAAACGTACACACCAGGATGGGGATAATTATAGTGAGAATTGAGATCGATTTTCTTCCCCCTCATTACACAGATTATAATTTTTACATGCATTTAAAAGAGGTCAAATGTGCTCGGCATCCCCCCTGAGGCATGGTTTGAATTGCCACTTTGGCCACCAACAGAAGAAAGTGCCTCCTTTGTGGTAGTAGTCAGGACGTCTGTAGAGATCCTAGATTTACAGCTGCTCTTAGCCAAGGCCAAAATATGTGTTCTTACAAAAATTTGGCAGCCCCGTCCAGCAATGTCTGAGACTTTGCTCCTTTTTAATGAGAATATTGTTGATACCTTGATAGCCACTTGGCCTAAAACATGTTTCTGCCACAAGTGAATAGGTAGGTGGTCAGGTGTCACAAACGGGCTCTAGACGATTCTGATTTTCTTGCCAAACATTCTGCTGCAGAGACCTTGTGGTTCAGGCTTCAACCAGAAAATTGAACTGCAGTTCATTCCCCACGACTCCACTGGATAGAGAGTCCAAGAAGATTGAGGCTTTTGGCAAGTGTATGTTTTCCTCCTCCAGTCTAGCATTGTGGTTGGTTAATGCTTTGTTCCTATCTGGTCACTATGCACGTGCCCTGTGAAACATGGCCTTTGAAATCTTAATCAGTCCCAGAAGATTTTAGGGCCTCCCTGGTTCAGGTAATTCATAATTGACTTGGCAATCCAAATATGTTAACTTACTGAGCTGATATTACTGATTGCCTGGAGAGGACAATTGGCACCAGCTTTGTGCTTCACCAATACACATGGATGCATTCCACAGGATTTCCTGATGATGTACAAGCCTCTGTCATACCTTTTGATGGCTTTTTGGTGAAAAGGCTTATTCTTCCTCGAAGCACTTTTGGAAAAATGAAGTCACTGGATCTGTTGACCCCTGCATAGCAGTTTCTCTACCAATTCAAAAAGTATGAGACTATTCCAGACGTCCAGAGGATTGGTATATAGGTGAAGACATCTTTCTCAACAGGTACAGAAGTCACTCCAGTCCTTTCAAGGACATGGACGCTGGTCTGACAGGCAGCAGTCAGACCAGTAGGGACAACAATGTTCCCATTCCCTCTCCTATGCTGCAACAGCCCTTAGTGGTGCATGCCTATCCAGTGGGGTGGTGGGGGCAGGATCCAGTGCTTCCTCCTATGCTGAGGATGGCGATCCATCATGTCAGACAAATGGGTCTTACCAATCGTTCAGCATGGCTATGCCTTGCTTTATTTTTTTTGCACCACCAAACTTACTCCCCACATCAGTGACAATTTCAGAAGACCACCTGTCCATTCTTCTGCAGGAGGTGTGCTTGTTACTCTCGAAGGGTGCTCTTGAGAGGGTACCAGACTCAGAAAGAGGAGTAGGTTGTTAATCTCATAATTTCATCGTGTGGAAAAAGGACAGAGGTCTCCATCCTTTTGTGCACATTTGACCTCTGAATGCTTTCTTGTGGAAGACAAATTGAGGATGCTAATGCTAGCTCAGATCCTGTCGTCAGTGGACCCCAGCCACTGGATTTTGCCTTTGAAATAGCAGGAGGCTCTTTTTCATATACCCAGCCTGCAGTACCATGGATCTTATCTGGTGTTCTGGATAGGCCAGAAGCTTATTCAGTTTGCTGTGCTCCATTTTGGTCTCATAAATGCTCCTCCAGTGTTCACAAAAGTGACAATGGTGGGCACAGCCAGTCACATAGATATGGCATAGCAGTGTTCTCCTAATTTGATGACATGGTTGTTGAAGGTGAGGTTGCCAAAGTCAGTCATAGACAACCTCATGGCATCTTTGGAGTTTGCTATCAACAAACCGAAGTCGCACCTAACTCCTGTGCATTTCTGACCTGCTGTCCACTTCAGCGTGTCCAGAACATTTGGAGGAATGATCACAATGTTTCAGCCTCAGTCCTGAATCACAGAGATAGCATCTTTAAGACTTTGTGGCCTCTTAGCTTCCTGCATCCTCCTTGTGAACTATATCAGGTGGCATATGTGAGTTGTTCAATGGAATCCGAACTTCCAGGGGGCTCAGCACCAAGGAGATCTTATGGATGTTATCCAGAATTCGAGGAGGCAACTCACAGCTTGAAAGAAATTAGTCCAATGGAAGGCACTCTCCCTTCCCGACCCAGAGCTGGTGGTGGTGATGGACGTTTTCCTGCTGGGCTGTGGAGGCCATCTAGTGGAGGTGGAGATCAGTGTACTTTGGTCTCCAGCAGAAGCTTGGTTCCGCTGGTCGGATTGTGATCTATTGGTCTGGGTTTGAAGGGCTTCCTGCTGTCCATCAAGAGGAGGCTGGAACATATTCCCACAGACACTACTGCCATTTGGTATTGCAACACACAGAATAGAATTGGGTCCTGGGACCTGTGTCAGAAGGTTCTGTGCCACTGGAGTTGGTTTGGAGCACCAGGGTATTTCCCTGATAATGAACCACCTGGCTAGGTCCTTGATTTTCAGAGCGGACGAGTTGAGTCTGCGCTGTCCGGCAGGTCATAAGTGGCGTCTGCATTCTGAGCTGCCTAGAGCTTTTTTCCAATGGGGTGAGGGGGAGAACCCTGACTAGATATTTTTGCCACTGTTGTGAACACACAATATTAAAGGATTTGTGCTTTGGAGAGTCCACAAGAATCATTGTTTGGAGATTGATTCTGGCTGGAAGGGAACATAGGACTCCTGTACTCCTTCCCACCTCTAATTCTGAAATACTGTATGAAAGAACATGCATATTTCATCCTTGTGCCTCCTGAATGGGACCAGTAGAGCACTGTACCTGGAACTTCTGGCATCCGGGCATAAACATCTATCCTCTGACTTGACTACTACTATGAGAGGATCTTCTGTCATAGCAACATGGCAGGTGAATCTGTGAACCTGAATCTGTGCAATCTACACCTACAGGCACAATGATTGATTGGCAGGTGAATGCATTTGACCTGCTGTCTGAGGTGGTGGTTGTCATGCTGGAATTCCAGGTGCCATTCCACAAAATCCATATGTGCTGGGACAGATTTTCATCCTGGTATGGCGCTAGTAAATTGATCCTCTACAAACAAAGCTGTCAGACGTCCTTTTTTAGTTTTATCTTTAGCTCTTCAAGGCCTTGCAGTGAGCACTATTAAAGGTTATTTGTAGGTCAGTTCAGCCTTTTTGTATTTACCTGACCAACCATCCTTTTTTTTTTTAAAACATCTGTTGTGATGAGATGTGTTAAAGGTATGAGACACATGTTCCCTCCCGAGCCTCTTGTGATAACCAAGTGGGACCTTAACTTGATCTTGGCATTTGTACACCTTTCGAGCTGTGCATAGTTGCTCTCTCCATCACATGACTTTGAAGGCTGTCTTCCTCATCTCAATTACATAAGCATGTTATGTGAGTGAACTTTAGGCACTTTCATTTCAGCTGCCAAATACAATTTTTTCCCAGGTAAATTGCTGCTGAAGACCCTGGCAGCATTCTTGCCAAAAGTTGTGACTCCCTATCCAGTAGGGAAGGCACTCCATTACCCTGCCTTGGCTTTTTATTCCCCTGCAACCCTCGAAAGAGGAGGCGAGGCTGGACCTCAACAAGGCTTTAGGCTTTTATTTTGATCGAATTACGAAACCCTGTGTGGACACTCAGGTTTTTTCGTAGGTTTCTCTGGGGTGACAAAATGGAAAGCTGTGTGTAAAAGGAACCCTATCGAGGTGGATGGTCCTCTGCATCATGTTCAGCTACACACTGGTCAAGAAGCAGTCCCCATAATGTCTGAGAAACCATTACACCACGGTTAAAACTGCTACCACCGAATTGTGTATTGGTTTGAGGAGTGCCTGTCCTAAACATCTGTCAGGCTGTGATGAGGGTTTCAGCATTTCATTAAAGAAGCACTGTGACTTTAACTTCCAGAACTGCTGGGAAGGCGAATTAGCTTGTGCAGTTGTGCTAGACTTTATAGTCTGGGTCCTCTCCAGAAATCCTTTACCTGGGGAGGTACTTCTTTGGTATGTATTCTTAGGTGACATATCTATGGTTCAAATTATCCATGAGAAGAGCACGTTACATACCTTCAGTATACTGGATACTCTAAACGCAGATTCCTCAACTACCATTCTGTGGAGTGTCTCTTTTTACCCTCTAAAAAGATCCTGAGTTGCAGATCAGCATATTGGTGCCAAAAATTATTCATGCTCCATATCTGAGGGCATGAAGGGGAAATAGGAAACCAGCGTCATCGGACAAGGGGAGGCACTTACAGCCGCTCGTTTACTTCCCAGACAGTATGAAGCCAGCTGGGAGCAGCATGGTGCAACCTAGAAGCATGCAGGAGCACTGCAGATAAAAAGTTTCCAGACTTAGGGCCTTATTACAACCCTGGGGGTCTTGGTGGTGATCGGATCGCTGCCAATGTGGCTGTCCAACAGCCACATTACAACTGTGGCAGTCGCACCACAGTTGGACTGCCAGCACTGCTAGATCTCGACTTTTTGTTGGTCTAGCGATGCTGGCAGTCCTAATCCACCAGGGCAGCGCTGCATGCAGGACTGCCCTCAGATTTACAAGTCCCTTCTACACTGGCGGTTACATGGCGGTAGCACCGCCCTGTAACTGCTGGCGGAGACAGGCTGCCCGGAGGAATGGGGGCCCTGCACTGCCCATCCACTTGGCATGGGTAGTGGAGGGGCCGGCATGGCCAGCCCCATTATGAACTTCACTATCTGCTTTGCAGACAGTGAAAATCGTGACGGGTGCTTGTGCATCCTACGCACTACAGCATTTCTACCGGCTCTATTATGAGCTGGCGTCAGTGTTGTAAGGTATTTCCTGCTGGGCAAGTGGTCGGAAACATAATTTCTGCCCGCTCACCCCAGTGGGAAACTCCTAATGGGGCCCGCGGGAAACCGGACGCACTGGCCCCGTAGTCATAATGACCCCCTTAGTCTGCCACTTGGGGAAGTATTCTAAGTTGAGGAATCTCTGGTTAGAGTATCCACCAGAAAGAGCTTTACTAGAGGTTTGTAACGTATACCTTTGGTGTAGAAAGCATCAAATTGCCCATGTCATTCCCCACTGGGATGGTTAAACCTAGTGCTAAGAGTTGTTTATTGACCCTGATAATTATCAATCACTGAGCCAAAATAATGTCTCCCCCCCACCATGCCACTTGTAATGGCGACCTAGTAGTGGTGCCTCCTCTCCTTCATACCTTTCACTGTGCCCACAACCTCAGGAGTAGATTTGAACGAGGAACAGCTATGATAAGCTTACCAATAAACATTTTAATCCCACTCTTCCCCATGCAAGCTGTTTGTTGCGTGTAACTGGCAGTGATAGTATGTATGTCTGTCAGTCATGTCAATTCATTGTTCTGAAGTCATAGTGCCATTTCCTTCCATATGTATACTTAAAATATTACTGCATTCTTTGAGAGATAGTAGCTACCTATTTGATTGCAATCCGTACATAACCATGCTGTTACTGCCTGTTCTAGTTGATAGTGCTGACTCTCAGGCTTAACTCATTTCATTCACTCTTTGTGCGTGTAACTGTTCTTTACCAAAAGACTACTTGGACCAGCACACCTGCTCATGCACTGAATGCTACCTCCATCCTTATAGCTAGAGTCTTTCCATATAACTTCATAGTGGTAAAGGCATAAGGAATTAATATCTACCAGACTCTAGATAGTTCCCGTCTCTTGGTGGGGAGGTTGTCATTGATCTGTCCAATTTGTCTTCTGTGGAGCTTCTCCCTGATGTATTCTTCAAAATATGCACGTGGGTCTGCTGAGCAGTGTTCTGTAGGTGATCAATCAGTAGAGTGCGTTAGCAGGAGAGGATGCCCAGGGGTCTCAGTGCCTTATTCTGTTGGTGGAGGTGTCAGAGCTGTGGCTGGGCTGCAGTGATTGTTACTTGGATAAACACAATGAGTACCAGAAGAATGGCTGGTGAAAGTACAAGTCCTAAATGAATCCTGTCCTCTTTGTCCCATTGCCTTTTTGTCTTTCATGATCTGTAAATTTGCTTTGATAACTACTAAAAGCAAGAAAATTATTGTAGTTAAAGAAGTACATGGATTTAGTAATTCATACGATGTGTTTAAACTAAATTATTAAGCGCTGCATAAACTTGTGTTCGATTTTAAAGAGTCCGATTTGGAAATGCAGGGAGTTTGGCTTTATTTATCTTTGTAATCACAGACTTCCTAATGCTTCAACAAAACTTTAGGGCACATCTGTTTCTCAGTCAGGTTGATAGAGCATTTGGTGTACTGCAGAAGCAGTGCACCTGTGCTCAGATATGAAGAAAAAGGAATGATCAGACTTCTCTTTATTAAGCTAGGAATCGTGATGGAAAGTACATACAAATTAAATGTTCATAGTTTGAAGTGCACTGTTTAGGCAGGGATCTAAAGAAGCTGGTGAACATTGAGATACTGAGGTCCAGAGAATATCTTGGGATTCTACACTCAAAGGATGTCATAAAAGCGCATGAAAAGTATGTTTGTTAAATAATCTTATGCAGTGACTGCATTTTAACCTCACAATTCGTTTGGCAAAGAAAACATTATTTTAAGGTCCTGATGAGCATGGGTTATGCAAAAACCTGTATTTATAAAGTTGTGACTATAATCCAAAGCAAACAGCCAGCGTCCTGGATGGAGAGAAGAGTTATTTATGTTAACTGGGTAGCTAGACCTTAGTACTTCTTTTTAGAGAATGTTTTATAGTTGTATACCTCTATTTCTACAATGAAAGGCTAGCTTGGCATATTTGTGCAATTGCCACGAGGATAGGAGCATTGACCAAATAACAATCAAGCTGATACCGTGGACCAGTGAATTACATCTCTTTAATGCAGGCCACGCAACAAAGGGAAACATTTCCAACTAGCAAAGACCTTAGTGGTCTGTTCCCATTCTTTTTTGTGTCTATTCCCGTCCATTGTTTTTAGATCTTGTGTACAACATTGAGCTCTTCGTTGTTGAACATTTATGGTGGACAATACCAATACTTAGGGCGGAGATTTGTTAAGCCTACAGCTTAGCTGTCTCATCAATCTCAGTTGCTTGCATTTTATTTGATGGCTTTAATTCATCTTTTTGCATTTATCCCTACCGCGGAGCATGGAATTTTTACTATCCTTTTGACTGAAGGACAAGTATTCTTCCACTGTTTACATCCTGGTAACTACATTTTTTATTTTTTCCTTCTGCACTTTGCAGATGCATATGTTTTCTTGCTGCTCCAAGGCGGGCATCCACTACCTTGGAACTATAATTGCAAACGAAAAACAAAGTGACGGATACATAACATGTGCGCATGTGTGGTGACACTGGCTCCTTGTAGTGTCATGGTGCTTAGGTATGCACGTGGGGTGTTGCATGCATGTTCGAACCTCATTGCCTTATTTATTTTTGTTGATGCTGTTTTGTGCTGGCAAATGTCTTGTACCCCATTAAAAGGAAAGACCTATTGTCCATACCAATGCCTGTTTCGTTTTGATGGCTCTGGTTTAAATCTAAGATCTTTCAATGTATTTGTGTAGCCTTCCTGGTATGGTCTGAGTGTACCTTGTATCTTAATTAGAACCCCAAAGTGTGTTGTGTGTTGATCCGGGTTCTGCCACATACAAGTGGGTTTGGATTTATTTACTGAAAAATGATTGGAGCCTTTGTAGAACAAAATTGATCAATTGCCATAGACCGTCAAGTGTGGGATTTGAATAATGAACAGACATGACTTGAAATAATTCACCTATGGTGGAAAAATATCAAATGACTCCTGCAGGCTTCGACTCAATAATGTGTGACTAGATATGTGTTAATATTTACTACATGATGAAAGAATGTTAAAAAGAAAATTGCTAAAACATACAAGTAGAAATTTACAGATTCAATTTCTTTTAGGAAAAAATATTATAATTGCAAAGAAAGGGGGAAGCAATTTTGCAAAGAAAGGGGGAAGCAATTTTATGAGATAAATTAGGATTAAAATCACAATGTAAAGCCCATTTGTACATGGCATAATTGTCTAAAAACCCTTAGTCAGCCTAATAGTGCACTAGATCAGGGGATGGAACTTGTAGGGCAATTGTAAAATGCAGGTTAAAAGGTCTCACTCTAAGCATGAACTATATTATACACAAGACGTTACCACTTCTCATTTGTCTGATATTGTATCGCAGATTTCGTGAGTCTTCCTCTGGTCTCAAGCAGGGCGTTCATGAGGTAAGGGGAACACCCCTCCTCCACCAAATGAGAATTTCAGTGGTATGTTGTGAAAGGTCTAGAGTGAATTTAATAATGGATAAAGTTAACAAATCAAAGTTAATCATAAATCCTCCAGCTCAATATATAGCCAATTATGTTTCTCCCTTGAGCGGGGGAAATGCTAGCTTCTACAACTATGAGTAGTGATAATATTACTTAGAAAAGGAGAAGAGATAATATTGGAAGATTTAGTATGGGGAATTACACAGGATGGAAATTAATGGTTTACATGTTAAGGAGTTATAACCAGGGATAGTACAGGGACATAACCTTGCAACTACTTGCCCTATACTAAATGTACCTGTGGAAGCAATCACAGTTACACCTTTTATACCATGATCATGACATTGTTTAATTAATAGTATTGAGTAAAAGCATGTTTGAATTCTGGAAAATTACTATACTATAACATGACTTGCTCAGTGGGCATGGCTGTCTCACTTTGTCGCACACTTGGAGCCATTCCTCTTGGTGCCTAACCCTCTTGGACATGCCTTTCGATGGATGTTCAGAGAGAAGTGAGATTTTACCTTTAAAAACTTCTTGAAAAGGAGAGCTAAGGCTCACACACTGATGTTAGCCTTCCAGCTAGATGGTTCTACCAACAGCACAGAAATTTCAAGGCTATTAGATGGCATTGCATTCGCGGCAGAGACAACCTTCTTAAACAATCCAGAAACCCCACAAATGCACCCCTCCCTTCAGGGCAGTAGTGGCTCTGAGGTGCCCCACCACCCAACATATCCAGCTTCTACTATTCTCTGTCAGCTCTGCTACCTCAAAGCCTTGTTGTCTCATCCAATGCTCTTTCAACCTAATTAGGGAGAGGATCTCCTATTCCTTCATGATTTTGGAAACAGTAATGGTGTGGTGCTGGGTCATTCATCTAATACACAAAGAATGCATCATACCCTTTCTGTCCCTTCCTGCAAGCTGCCCTAAACCAGGGTATGTTCTCCAGCCACAACTAAATTTTAGAGATGGACATCCCCTCCCTATTAGACAAAGGTGCCATATAGATGATGCCTCTGGATCAAAGAGACACAGAATATTATTCCCTTTACTTCTTGGCCCCCAAAAAGGTTGAAGGTCTTCTATCCGTCTTTGGCCTTTGCCTCAATCCTGATGCTGTCTCCGAGCCACGTTCTGCTGGTGCTCAGTGAGAGATTTGTTGATGTCCCTGGCCCTTCAGGATGCCTCTTCTGTCTCACAATCCTTTGCACCCACAGACATAACCTGAGGTTCATGATGGGGGTCTCAGAACTATCATTTTGCATTCCTACTATTTGTACTGGCAGCTGCACCAGGTATTTAGAAGAGTGCAGGCAGTTGTAACAGCTTTGCAGTAACGGTCAGGCGTTCCTGTATTCCCATACTTGGATGAGTGGCTGGTGACATCTGTGTCTGGTCTGCTAGTCATAGGGCAGCCTCAAAACATAATGACTCTTCTGTATGTCTTGAGTTTAAGATGAGCACTCTGAAATTCATAACACTCTCCAGCACAGACATTACAATGAATGAAGAAGTGGTTGACATGACCCACATGAAGTACTTTCCTCTGTGAGAATTGCCAGTATTTGGGATATGTTTCAGGTGTTTCTGATTTGGGTGCAGATACTGGTTCTGCATGTCTTATATCTGCATCCTGTTAATACCTCAGCCCAGATCTTGACTGAGAACCCCTTAGTGGTGCCTGATAAAACAGTGGTGGCTCCAGTAGAGACTCCCCGCTCAGGTCGTCCACTCAGTTCATCTGGATCTACACTGTTAGATGGACCTCGCTAATCTTATGGTGGGTCGTTCAGTCAACTGGCCTCAGGCCCAAACTACTGTGGTTATTAAGAGATAAAACTTTAGGTTTGTTGGCCATTCATTTGCTCTGACCAGAAAGCATCCGTGTGTGAGCATCAAATATGTAGTGTTAGCCCGAACCTCCACGTGGTGAGCTCCAATTTTTTTTTCTCATTGAAAAAGAGAGTTGGACATCAGGTCGGTGGTACTCAGCATCTTAGCCTTTGACATGTATGTAGAAGACTAAAAAGCTGATCTCCACTCTTTAAAGTGATAGAGCTAGGATGGTGACAGGTTATACTGGGCCTCAACTAGCATAAGATAAAGAGATGTATCTTTGAACAAAGAACATTTTCTTAAACCAATACAAAACATAAGGTATTGCTCTTCTTTCAGTATTATTCTAATATATCATGTTTCCATGCAGTAACTTGCCTCTCTATAATCACCTTACTCCATAACTTAATTTGGTCTCCTCCCTGGCCAGACGATATAATCTAATAGCTTTAGGATTCTGCTTTCGAGACACAAATTACCCTGTTTGCAAGAGTGTATGCATGTAAAATACATTTGTTTTTATGTAAAAAGTAATCTATGTATGTGAGGCCACGTTTCAAATCTTCACTTGATGCACGTGAACTTACATGGTTTCTCTACACCCCTATAATGTACAGCGCTCCATTGATCCCCAGGTAGGCTTGCACAGACTCGTTTATGGGCATACTTGATACTGTAACAAATTGCATAGCACCTGCCTCTAAAGGCCGACATCATGTCCCAATGGCACTACTAACTGTAACCTTTGCTCACTCACAACTTTACTTCTTAATTTATTGAGCAATCTGTATTGCAGCATCCTAAAGAAAGTGACAATATTCATTATGGGTCTGGTACCTCAGTGAACTAATGCAACCACTGTAGGAATCTGCTTGTCCTGATTGGTCAGCTGTTGTAATCCAGGCAGGTCAGCTCTGCCTTTTGTGCTTCCTAGATCGATAAAATTAGTGTTATTGAGCTGGGTAGCAATTAAAGTCTGTTACTCCTAAAACCCTTGTATTACTCACTACTATTCTTTTGAAACCTAAAGCTACCCATCCCTCAACCAGTGGTGGCCAGTGAATTTGTAAGTGGTGGGGCGTAAAAGTCTGGGTACGACTTTTATGTAGTGAGTGAAGCAAGCAAACTTAATAGACAAATGTGGGATCCAGGGTGGATCCTCTTCCCAAGAAAAAATTGAAAAAAGATTGACAAATGGTGCATGTGAAAGGAAATTAATGTTGTGAGAAATAAAGGTTTATAAAGCAATGGAAATGTATAATCTTGAAATATTAAACATATTAAAAACTGTCCCATATCATACTGCCTTAATATGTTCACCCTTTACTTTAATGTACACATTGTACAGTGCAACAACTTCAGGCTCTTTAAAGTGTTTGCTTAACCAGTGACTTGCACTGCATGCAACATCACCTTTGGAAGAAAATGCTCTGACCGAGCATCAGGAAGCACCCACAGCCGCTGGCTGCAGTCAGTCACACAGAAATATGTGCAGATGGGTGTTTAAGGGGGATGAAAAAAGTGGGGTCTCTCTAAAAGGGAACATGCAAAATACATTTCTGTGATTCCCATGTTGTACCACCTGGCCTGTATTTTGGTTTCTCGCTGAGATATTATTGCATCCAGAAATATAACACAACAACTGACATACACCTAAAATCTGTCAGTACTGTTGGCTTTGTCAATAGCTGTTAGCTGTTTAAGATAAATGAGTAACAACACTGATTAGTTATAAATAATTGACATTGGGAAATGTTTCAATTATGAAATTATGAGACTCTGAAATGAATATTAATGAAAGAAGTAGGGCCTTTAGTTATGTGTGCTTTATGTAAAGTTTGTAAGTCTCTCCTCTCTTTCCTGTTCATCACCCTCTTTTCACTCTCCCCTAAATGCACTTCCTCACATCTCCCTCATTTTACTACCCCAAACATACACTGGACTCATTTACATTTAAGCACTTTATTTTATTTTGCTTTTGCCTTCTAAATATTTTGACCCCTGTGCACCCCTTCAAACACATTTACACTGAATTTCATTTGCAACTGGAGTACATGACCATTGTTCTGTGTGCTCTGCAGAAATGCCAACCCATTGACAGGCACTTTGCTTTGCCTTCAGCCTCAGCACCAGCACTCTCAATCAAATCCCCTCATAAACACCTGGCACAAGTCAAAGTATGCACTATGGAAAGAACTACATTGCTTTTTAACATTCATTGTTTGCATATCAACCCATGTGTTTGGCATTAATGCTAAGGGCATGACAGTAGGGCCTGTTTTAATGCCATACAGCAGATAACTGCCTTTACTGTAAGCACATATTTCTCCCTTTGCGCTTGACTCTGATATTTGGATCAATTTCATAAGGGAGCAAGAACCCTGCTCAGTACTTTGTAACAATTTTGTGGGGGAACAAATACAGCAGCTCCACTTCTGAAGGAGCCAGCGATCAGCAGCCAGGGCCTGGGGTGTCACATTGGGGGTGGCTAGTGTGCCAAGGGGTCTCAGTATAATAAAAAGAACACAAGATTATTATTCTTACCATTACCAAAACCAAGGCACCAAATTACATGTGCTTGCATCCACTTCTACTGTGTGACGATTGGGGAAAGGGTGGGATCTGTCCCTACGAATGACAGATGGCTGCCCTTACGCAGGGATGAAGAATTCAATGCCTGAAACCATGATGCTAAAAGTGTCACTGGCTTGATTGGATACTGCCATAGACCACATTGGGAATGAAGGGCTTTAGAGCAGTAAGCCCTATGTCATGAGTCACAGTGCAGAAAGTTTATTTTCTGACTGGCTTCCATCTCCTGCTTCAGAACAAGGCAGGACAGGCAGCCTGGGACAGACAGCCCAGACTTAAATGCATTGATTTGTTTAGACCACTGGTTCCCAATCTGGGTGTCCGTGAAGCCTCCTCAAGGAGTCCGCTACTGCATAGATAATTGAACAATATTAACAGATTAATAAAGTGTATATATATATATATATATATATCAATTAGGTATTCCTGACACATTTATTTCATATAGCAGAAAAAAGGGTCGCACCCAACGTGTCAGCTCCTCAAACCAAAATCTTTATTTGATTTGACAATCCAAAGTTTACATTTGATATGGCCTTATCAAATGTGGCAGGAATACCTAATTGATTTATAATGGGGGCCACGACCGTTAGTCAGCACCAGCCTTGCATGGTGGATGCAGCCGGCTTTCAGTGGAACTTTATTTTATTTATAATTTTTCTGATATATATATATATTACACAAACCCACAGTATTTCCTTGGCGTGCGGACGCTACTTCACAGCGGTCCTGACTGGGCTCCGGGTCGCACAAAATCATTTGTAACGTACGTACTCTTCCAGTATGAAGAGAAAACAGGACGCCTCCGTAAAATGGAAATCCAATTTAATTAAGCAAACACAAACTCCAACGCGTTTCGGCTAAACGCCTTTGTCACGGATAGAGTATTGTCATGGCAATTCATTCAAATAGCCCCAAACAATAACATAAAAAACGGACCATTTTAAGTTCATACTTTATTTCACTCGTATCCGTGGCAGCCATCCTTAAATGCCAGATTTTATACATATGCATGAAATATGCACCAATGCAATTAACAAATCAAAATTACCATAATCAAATGTAATCATGCTCTATTTATAAATTATCTGTTAGGCTGCATTTAATTACTCAATAACTGTATCTATAATTTCATTACATACATTTTTATTTTCATTTCATTTGCCCCGCCATTATATATATTTTAGTCCTGATCCTAACAGTCTAAAAATGATGTATTAACCGAAAACCAACACTTGGATTTCCATTTTACGGAGGTGTCCGGTTTTCTCTTCATACTGGAAGAGTATGTATGTTACTATATATATATATATATATATATAAAGTGACTAAATGTACAACTGAAAAGTTAAAAAACGACTGTAAATGTCAAGAATTTGAAACTGGAGGATAAAAATGAAATTAGTACCTTCAGATTGATTCATGGGAGCAGTACAGGTGCATCAAATGTAATATAGTAAAAAATGTGTAGCTTCTTGAATTTAGGAAAGCTCCAACCAGCCTATTCAAATTATTTTTTGTTTATATTTGTTTCCAAATTAAATAAAATGTGTTATCATTTGATGAATGCTTATTTCTGTATTTTTGGTGTATTATTTTGCATTTCAAATCATTGACGATGTTTGGGCTGGGGTCCACAGCATCCAGTAATAACTCAGTGGGGGGTCCCCGGATTTGATTCAGTGGTGGTCCCCAGGATCCAGTAGTGATAAAGTGGGGGTCCACAGAAGTCAAAAGGTTGGGAACCACTGGTTTAGAGTTATGATTGAATCTCTGAGCACATCGATATATTTAATATTTTTTGCTAGTCATGTGTAGGACATTCAGAGGGGCACAGCCCCTCAGCCCTAAAGAAGAAACTGCCCCCGCCCTCAACCACAAAAATCCCCACACGACCCCTTACTGCTACTCTCGCCTGAACCCTACAAACCACTAACTTCCTGGTAACGATACCAATCGGGGAACCCTACCACCCCCTTACTATCCTTTAGTAATACCCTTCCCTGAATCCTATAAAACATTCCCACTTGCCCGTGCTCTCAATACACTTACCTTTGCCCTATAAGGTACAACTTTTTTTTTCGTAGCCACGACACTTTTCATTCTGTATTTTGAGCAGACATTTTTTTAGCAACTTTATCAGTCTTTTTCCCCATGATGTGTTTTACTGCAAACCCAGTTTTGTTTATTCCAGACTAGCACATGGCCATATCGTTTTCAAAAGCTGGAGCCAGTACATTTGCAGTAGATCAGTGTATTCAGCTTCTCTTGCACTAATGTTATCCACCTGTTATGGCTTCCTCAAGAACTGTAATTACTTTAGCAGTCAAAACGTCTTTCAACATATTGCCTATCGTCAATCTTTTAATAGCTTTTAATTGAATGAAATAGCGTGCATACTTCTTACAGTAACACAGCACAGTTCCCCTGCACGTGTTTCTGTATTAAGGTACCTATTTATACCTGAAACCACTTGTATATCAGCCCTAGTACTCAGGTTTGCGAGTACTAATATGATATTTAGGTCGTTTTGGACCAGGGTTGCATGTACTCTTCAGTGGAGATTGTGGATTCTCTTATGCCTCTGGTCTGAAGCTTGTCTTGCTGTTAAGCTTGGGGTGGGTGCTTGTTCTGCTGTATGCGAGGCTATTCTTGCTGCAGAGTGGGTGTAATCTCATTGCTCAGTACTGGGGTCATAATTCGTGGTTAGAATCTGAGCTCAGCCTTAAGTGGCTGTGCTCAGTTGAGGGAGTGACTGTGCTCAAATGTAACTTTAAAGGTTCCTGCACTCTACAGGGGCTTAGAGAGTGAACTCTCAGGTTAGACATGAAGTGGTGCAGGTTTGCCCTACTGGCTAGTCCAACTCTGAGTGGGTGCCTCTGGTCTTGGGAATATGTATGGATTTTTCATCTGCTATGAACCTCTTCTTGCTGTACTGATGTAGGTTGGCAGTGATCTGTAGTATGTAATAAAGTTTGTTATTCTTGGGGATGCTCTATCATAGAGTGTTTTTTTGTTCCGCGATGTCGTCTGAAGCCTCCCTTGTTCTGTGGCCCTCGGTGTCAAACTGCGGTGCGCTGCACACTCTAGAGTCATTCCCTAGTGAAGTCAATTTTCGACAATAGTCACAGATGACCTACTTTAGAGGAAGGAAGTGCAAATTTTAACGTAAATAGGGCTGAGCTACGTCAATGGACGTGAACCGTTGGTGGCATGGTTGAAGAGACACAGGCAGCCAAAAACCACTTCCGAATCCCTTCTAGAGGTGTTGAGGATATCACTAGTTTCGCTGTTGCAAGTGGTACAATGGCAGAGTGGTGACGATCTTAGCAAAATATTTGTTTACTCCACAGAAAACAGTAACTGAACCCATGCTCGTCGTATACGTGCCAATAGACTCCATCCAGGTTTGGGTACTCATGATTTTTTTAAGCCAGGTGTGGCTTAATTGTAGTTGTCTCTGGCCTGATTTTTTTTTTTCGTTAATAGAGGAAAAGAAGATCCTCGATTTTTTTTTCTCCAAAATCTCCCGCTTTCTAGTTTCTAAATGTTGCCATGTATGTCATTGCCTAAACGTTTGGCAATATCTCAGACCCTATCTTGGCAAGTTGTGACCCAGTAAATGAGGCACAGCTTGTACAAATACGGGCATACACTATGTTTAAAAAGTTAAAAAGCCTGAGCGAGAAAAATAAGTTGTGTTTGAAAAGATTATCTACTTTATTCCTTCAGTTTAGTCATGCATGTTAAGGAATTGCCAATGCTTGTCAAGCTGATGTGTTAATGGAAAGATTGCATATAAAGAGTCCTCATTGACAGGAGTGAAAGCTCACATTGTAATTTTACTTTTGAAAAAAACATCATAAAATGAACAATTATTTTACTTTTTCTCAGTTTTGAATTGCATTGTTGTCGTTCTTTTGCGTTATGCAAAAGTATTTTTTTCCAGTTTAGTATCGGGGTATGTTGAAGTTGCTAAATACGGTTTTGAGAAGCAGATATCGTGGCAGATGTTGTTTCTTGGTTTTAAACTATGTTCAATTTAATTGGACTGCCAGAAGATGGACGGTGCCATGATGTAACCAAACATCTGTTGATGTGTTATTTTTCAGGAGCCGGGTATTCTTAGCCCTATGCAAGATGGAAGTAAAAAACCTCAAATTGACAGCAACAAAGCAAATAACTACAAGATCGTTAAAGAGGTTTGAACACCTACACGCCTGTGTACTTTGCCTTATTATTCCGAGCCTATTATGTCTAATTTTTTCTTGAACATTGTGTTTTCAATTTTTTCAGATTTTGATGAGGCTCAGTAAGCTCTGTGTTCAGAATAAGAAAGGTCGAAATCAGCAGCAGCGTTTGCTGAAGAACATGGGAGCACACTCTGTGGTGCTGGACCTCCTGCAGATACCCTATGAAAAGGTAGCGCTACTAACCAATGAGACGTTAATAAGACATGCAGCACTTCTGCCGCAGACAGGTTTCAACAATGGCGAGCCAGTGTGTGAAGGCAAATAGTAGAGCAGATTGCTTTCCTAACAGTGGCATGACAGCGGTGAAGTACGCGCAGTTTCTTCCTACCAGTTTTATACCAACTCCTTCTGTATTAGAGCTCCAGTGCCTATTGGTTATGTAGTGGCCAATGCCGTGCTAGAACAAGTTTACATTGATTTGTCCGATGCGGATTACAGCCTCCTACTTTATAGCAGCAGGTGAGATGATGTCATGGCCAGTCTCCATCGCTGTAAAAGCCGATATGTGGTTGGTTGTCAAAATATTCCTTCATCTGTGAAGTAATGGTAGCGCCATTTGATACATCACTTGTCGTGCCAAGAAGAATCGTGCTCAGCACTGAGGTTCTGCCAATATGATGCCCTCTGTGTTGTTGTCTCTGCCTTACTATTCCCATTCCCGTCCTCCCTTTCGCATTTCACTCTGTTACTCATCTGTTTAATAAACCGAAGTGACCAGGACCAGTATCCTTCTGAGTATATAATCAGACATTTTGGAGCTGTGAAATCTGCCTGTTGTTGGCAAGTTGAAGTTGTGTTCTATTAAGTGTGAATATTTGTAGCGCTTCACTATATCCTGCTTCCATTCACTAACCTTTGATTATTTACTGATACAGCTAGTAAGTAATCATTTTCTGTGGGATTACGGTACAGTTCATATTTGCAGTCTTTTTAATAACTTTATTTACAGTTTTACCAGGAGTTACTTGTTAATTCATGAGGTAAACGAGACAGGCCCACCCATACACTGGCAACCTTGTACACACAATTAGAAGCAAGTCTTGAATAAATATTTATGTTATCTCTGAGTAGAAATTGTCAGTGGGAGTGTGTCTGCTCAGAGTTTATTTATATAGTAGTTAACATTATGTTCCTAGGTAAATGATTGCTTGTATTCCACTTTTTAAGATAGGAATGTACAGCTGTGATTTTTCACTAGCCCTCCAGCCTTCTTTGTGTGGGTAGCAAAAAAGTCTGCACTTATTTATTTCATCTTGGGCATCATCTTCATGGAGGCAAACTAGCATTTTGCAGCACCTCGGAAATTGGTACAGTTTGCCCATGATGGTTTTTAGCAACCTAAAAAGCGTGCTATATTCTGTTGGAGAAGACAATTTTTGTATCGTTTTTGCATTCCAATTAAACAAAATGTATTTATTCAACAAGCATCCACATAATTGATCTGGTACTAAACATTGTTAAGTCTGACCAGATGCACATCACTTCTGATAGATACTTTTATCCAAAGATTCCTCATCTTTAGAATATACCCTACGTGCCAGATTGGATCTGAAAGTTTTCGATAGAAGGGCTTCTGCATGCTGGTAGTTGGTGCAGTGCAGCTCCACTTTGGCTTTGTTCCACCCTCGAAGTGATAAAGCAGAGACGCATATAAGCACCACCCTGCCACACCAACGACCGTTCCTTTCTCTCTGCCCATTCAAACATGACTCTGGATCTCCCTTCCCCGTCAGTATTGACAACTTTTTCAAATTGAAATACAGTGAGCAAGGAAATGATGTCCCTAACTAAACTATAGAATTTAACTAATGCCATGACTGACAGAAACAGGTGTCTGTAATGTATCCGCACAAGCTATGCATTTTGTGTTTGGGCTCCAGGGAAGACTCTTAGTCATGCAATGCATTTCCTCATGCACCTGAAGGTGATCTTTGACTTTGATGTGAAGCACTATGTGGCCAAACATTGAAAACATGTCACGGATCTCATTTAATCCCACTCCAAGTTGAGGGTACAGCCCCATTACCAATCTTGAGGCTGATCCCGCAAAAGGTCTCATTGGCATTCAAAGTGTTCTGGTCAAAGTCCAAATCGAAGAAAAAACATGAGAAGGCGAAGAAAAACTCAACCCACTGCTTTCTGTCTAAAAGAGAAGTTGTGAGGGTGATAAGGTTCCACTTCATCTTGCTCTCAATCCTCAAATGAGGAGCCTATCCCGCAGTTGATACTGATGCACCCCAGTTCTCTGGACTACCTCCAACACCGCAGCAGGCTGAGGCCTTCTAAAAGGCCATGTTGCATAAATATTGGCACGTTCCAGCTCCCCTGGTGCCATTTGAGCCCCCTGAAACCATCTTTGGTTCCTTATCAACTTCAGTACCAACTCCAGTTCTGGCTTTAATACTTGCACTTGTCCCTCTTTCATCTACACTGGTCCCAAAGTCGCTGGCACCAAACGGAGATCCCCTACCAGCTCTGGTGTTTATTTTCAAGCCAAATCTGTCTCGAACTAGGCAGGAATCGCAGTCCAATTCTACTGAAATGCAACCGTTTCTCATACAACCTGATTCAGACAAAACACTCCCACTGTTACAGAGCTGTCACCAGAGTCTGTGATTTTGGTTTCAGTTCTGACCAGATTTTACAACCACTCCCAGATGACAATGTGAGGATGATCTACCCCCACATTATGATGATGACATAATGCCCAGGTGGTTGATACTTCCTTTGGGTTAAAGGTTGATTTCAGCCCCTGTGGGCCCGCTAACAGAAGACAGTGCTTCCTTTGTTGTGGTAACCAGGTGTGCTGCTGAGGGCCTGGATCTACAGTTACCTTCTATTGAAGTTAAGACAAACATCCTTACAGAAATTCTTCAACCTGGGCCTGCATCCTCTAAGCCTGTGCTCTGCTCCCATTCAAGGAGGCTCTAACTGACACTTATGGTAACGAAATCTAGCCTTGATCTTCCTCACCAGAGAACAGCCAGGTGGCCAAGCACCCCTGATAAAAAAAAAAAAACATTTTCTCACTACTAAGAGTTGGGTGGTACAAGCTTTCACTAGCAAGAAGAATCCTAATTCATTCCCCACATTATCCTCAGCTTCCCTGCCCCTCAGCTCCCGCCCCTGAGACAGGGAGTTGGAAGGTATTGAGGCATTCAGGAAAAAATGTTATCAGCCAGCCCAGCCTTGAGATCTGGCTGGCTGTCTCAGAAGAGTTGGGGACTCCTTGGCTCAAACCTTTCAAGGGGATCAGTATACAGCCTAATGTGGGATTCATGCTGATCTGTACACTACAAATTGCTGGTGGGTAGCAGTTTGCACTAGTGTGGTGCTCCATCGCCATGCGTGGATATGAGCCAGGTTTTTGTGGTGATGCGCAACAGGCATACCTCATTTTAGATGGATCCATTCTATTTGGTGAAAAATCTGATTCTGCCTTAGAACGCCTCAAAGAAAGCCAGACCATGGTGCATTCTTTGGACCTTTCGACCTCTGCCAGACAATTTTCTCATTATTTTTAGCCCTTCCAATACTATTCCAGAGGGCTGGCATATTGGCAATGCCAGAGCCCTGCTCCTCCGTAGTAGGCATCCATCCCTTTCGCAGCCAGGGATCAGACAGGCAGTGCAAAAGGTCACCACAGACACCATTATTCTCAGTCCCCCTTACCTGCAGCACCAGTCTCGAAGCTGCTTTAGTTTTCCCATAGAGGGGCACAACCGCTCTGTGGGAGGCAGAATCCAACATTTTGTCCATGGTGGCAATCCATTATTTCTGACAGATGGGGCCTCCAGATTGCCAGCACGGTTGTGCCCTTCTGTTCCTTTTCAACCTAATTTAGCTCCCTCCCACTTCAGATCACCATTCACAGGAGCACCGTTTAATCTTAATGTAAGTGGTGCGAGCTCTACTGTTCAAAGTGGCATCCTGAGTGTTTGTTAGCCTTGCTATTTCTTTGTGCTGAAGAAGAATGGAGACCTTTGTCTTGCATTCGATCTGTGCCATCTTATTTCCTTCCTGTATAAGAACAAATTTGGAATGCTCACACTGGCCCAGGACCTGTCTGCCTGAATCCAGATGACTGTAAGGCTGTGCAGTCCTACAAACGTTATCTGTGGCTGAAGTTTGGCCAGGAACAAAAAATGTTTGTTCTGTTCACCTTTGGCCTTACCAGGGCTCCTTGGGCAGTGTTGGACTGACCTATAGGGGCATCAGGCCGTGTCCAATGGGCTGGTCTGACAGATCAGTGTGTGGGCCTGTGTTTTTTATTAGTGTGTGGGCTGTTTTTTATTGTTGATTTTCCGGATATTACCACAAACATTGCATGTAGCAAACAGCCTCCCATACCTTGCATCATGCCCATTGATTGTGTCTTTACAAGTTCAAAAGTAAGCTGATTTTGCAAATATGGGCCACTTCTTTTAGATATCTGGTTTGCCAATGGGGGGCACTTTTATTTTGGAGACCAGTGCCTATTTTTTGTCATAGTCCTACCCTGTCCTTGGATGTTCACAAAAGTGGTTGGTGCTCATCTTTGGAGGTTGGGAATACTAGTTTTAATCTACCTCTATGACTGGCTGGTGACGTTGAGGGTCACCGCAGACAGTTGTAAACAACCTCCAGACTTTGGCAAACCTCATGATATCGTTGGGGCACACGATCAACGAGCTGAAATCACACATGACTCCTTCACAGAGACTTGCTTTCACAGGAAAGGTCTTTGTCACAGTGCAGCTCAGGGCTTTAACTGTGTCACAATCAGTCCAGGACATTTGATATTTCAGCCCCCGTCTTGATTCTCGTGGGAGCAGCTGTGAGGCTTCTTGCCCTGTTGGGCTCAAGCATCCTGCTTGTTCACTTTGCCAGGTGGCCCCTTTGGGCTCCGCAGTGGGAGCTGAAGTCTCAATGGGCCCAGCACCAGAGAAACCTGTTGGATGTTATTCAGGTTTCGGAGGAGATTACGCAAGCTCTGCAGTGGTAGCTGCTGGGCTTCAACCTGACCAGCAGCAGATCCCTCTCCCTTCCTCATCCAGAGCAGACGGTGGTGACAGATTCATCACTGGTTGGTTGGGGAGGTCATCTGGGAGAGGTGGAAATCAGAGGGCTATAGTCTCTGATGGAAAACCGCCTTCATATCAGTCAGTTGTAGTTGCAGACCATTCACCTGGCGTTGAAGGCATTCCTCCCGTCCATCAAGGGAGGGACTGGTACAGGTTTCCACTGGCACCTCTACCGCCATGCCAGGATGTTATGTACCTTTGGAGTTGATTGGAACATCAAGGCATCTCCCTGATTGTGAACCACCTGGAAGGATCGCGGAACACTAGGATGGACGTGCTCAGCTGGAGGTATCTGGCGAATCATGAAGGGCAGCTGCCCCCTCGAGGTGGCATCTTACAACACTGAAGAGAAACCTGGCTAGATTTGTTGTCCACTGCAGAAAATGTTCAGTGCCCAAACGTTGGAGTTCCCCTGAAGATCCTTCCAAGGATATGCTTTTCGACTGAGTTGGAAAACAGGATTCATGTATGCATTCCCACAAGCGTTTCTTATACCCAGACTTCTGAAAAAAAATTAAGAACAAACAAGTGCCGGTCTTCTAGTGGCAAGCAGAGAACTTCTGAATGTGTGCCTGCCCTCAGAACAGGCTATCACTTTAGGAAGACTATCTGCCACAGCAACAGGGCAGGGATCTCCACCCTAACCTGCTCAATCTACACTTCCCTGCGGGTAGATTGAACGAGGGCAGTCCACAGCATTTAATTTGCCAACTGAAGTTGTGAAGGTCTTCCTGACTACCAGGTGCCTTTCTCTGATGTTTATTTAAGCCGTCGACCAAATTTGTGATTTGATGCACAGGACAAACCCTTTGCAAAACAAGATATCAGATATTTTGTTATTTTTTTTGTCTTTCACCCAGCAAGGTCTTGAGGTACGCACTATTAAAGTTTATTTATTGGCCCTTTCAACTTTTTTACATTTACCAGACTCTCCCTCCCTATTTGAGTCAACTGTTGTGATGTGGTTTATTAAAGATTTAACAAATGTGCATCCTCCTAAGCCATGTGTGATGCCACAGTGAGACCTTAATTCCATCCTGACATTCTTGATTGACAGGGGCTCATTGCATCCTTGGTCATTACTGTCTTTCTTATCGTAATCACTTCAGCTCATCCCTTGAGTGAGCTCCAGTCTCTCGTGGTGAAACCACACTGTACCACCTTTATTTCCCAGACAAGCTGATGCTTATGATCAGGGTGGCCTTCTTGCTGAAAGTTGTGATGCCTTTTCACTTTGGGTAACCCATCCCTCCACCAACATTTTTTCCCTGCCTCACCCCTCCGAAGAAGAGAGACCCTATTGAAGAGAGACTTCATTAGGTGGTCCCAAAAAGAGACTGAAACTTTTACATTGATTTCACCAAAGATCATCAGGTCAGCTTTTTGTGGTGCACGTGGGGGCAAAGAATGGTAAGGATGTGCAAAAAAGGACTCTGTTAATGTAGATTATCCTTTACACTAAGATCTGCTTAGCATTGGCCAAAAACAGCCCCTGGAAGGTCTGAGTACCAATTCCACGAGGGCCAACACTGCCACCCCCACTTTGGTATGCGGAGTGCCTGTTGTTGACATCTGTCAGGCCATGACGTGGATGTCAATGCACACATTCACAAAACACCACTACCTTAACAGCTACGTCCGAAGGGCATTTTACTTATTTGGTCCTGCAGGACATTATAATGTGAGCCCACTCAACAGACTTTCTATCTTGGGAGGTACTGCTTTTGTATTTGTTCTGAAGGTGAGGAACCTACAGTTAGAAGTATCCATAAGATGAAAAAGTTACTTACCTTTGGGAACACGCTTTTTGGTGAATACTCTGACCACAGATTCCTCAATGCCAGCCTAACTCCCCATTCTGTGAATTGGTTTCTTTTAACATCTAGAGAGGTCCCAAATTATAGATCTCTATTGGTGTATCCAATTGGTTTCCCCCTGTGTCCGAGGGTGGAGAAAATGTCAAGAGAGAAACTGACGTTGGTGCACAAGTGGTGGCGGTTATATACAGTTCTGCTCTGTGACTTCTGTGGAAGAACAAAACCAGCAAGTAATCACATGGTACCACCTAGAGGCATGCAAGAGCACTGCTATGGAAAACTTCCAGATCCAGTCTGGCTCCTGGAGAACGTTTCAAAGGTGAGGAATCTGCAGTTAGATAGAGCATCCACCAGCAAAGGAAATAACTTGTTCTTTTGTGTCCATTTATTGTGGATACACTATATAAAGTTAGAAAAAAGTGGGCGTAATTCATAGTAAATCCAGATGCTAATACTTTTAGTATCACCATGAAAGTTCCGCTTTCAGAGGGTTTGATATCCTAATGCTCGTTCACGATTAAGCTGCCCCATAATTAGGTGAAACACAGTTTGGTTTGATATTGGATGGTTTGTGTTACTTAGCTTACATTTCCCACGTACTGGACACTTTACGATATCTGTAGGAGGTGCATATTGGTTGTAAAGGTTTAAAGGATTGAAGATTCATTTAGAAATCCACTGTAATGTTAAGAAATGCCCTTGCGTTATTTAAACCAATACGATTCATGCTTTCTTGAATAATAAACTAGTTGCTGACAAGCGTGACCGTTAATAAGCCAGAGCTAGTTCACAACGGACTTGCTCGTGCCAGATAAATAGCGCAGAATGCAGTGTACTGGGGTTAAGCCTCCGAGCAAAGCTTGCATATTTATGAGATGTGTTAATGTTTGAATGTTAACAAAACGTTTTATTATTTTATATGTATTATCTCTAATGCAGAACGATGAAAAGATGAATGAAATAATGAATCTGGCCCACATATTCCTTCAGAATTTCTGCCGTGGAAATCCTCAGAATCAAGTTCTTCTGCATAAGCATTTGAACCTATTTCTCACTCCTGGAGTAAGTATGGATTTGCCTCCTGTCTGGAGGTGAGAAGCATGTGCTGATTGATCACTTATGCTTGAAGATGGTCGTTAAGATGTTTTTTTAGATGAAGGATATTTTCATTTATTCTCCTGTTCGGAAGGAGACTGGTACTATGAGCCTTTGTATTCTGCCTGACAACTGACATTGGAAAGACTAGCAGTACTCATGGCCTCAGTGTTGCTGTAATTTAGTTCAAGGCCGCTTCTGCAAAGTTGTGCTGATAGGGCCATGTTAATTTGCATCCCCTTATTTAAGTAGCTTGTAAACTGTAGAGATTATCCTTTCAGTGATATTAATCTGTTTAACAAAATCAAAATCCATACGTTTTCCAGTTGCTACGATATCACTAGTAGGATCATAGTCCTGTGACCAGCAAGCAATATGTCAGTCTGTCAGAATGAATTCTGAATTTTAACTTTGTACATACCTAATCCTACATTTATCCGCAACGGTGGGATCCTTGAAAGATTTCCAGGATATCCACATAATTTAAATTTACATACAGGAAATATAAATGTGAATCATTTTACCTGATCATTAGCACAAGTCCCTAGTACTCGGGCCATTGGTAGACATCCTAGCCTGGAGTTTCCTTAACTTGATGCACCTCACAGTTTGCATGATGTAATGTAAATAAATGAAAGATAAATTAGCAAATATCTGAATCACATTACCATAATATCTTATCTAAAATATTTATGCTAGATAATTATAGTGAGGTCTACTTTCTTAGCTGTATAATTTCGGCACCAACCTAATAAAAGGATAGAGCCCCGGTTTATGAAAGTAGTAGTATATGTGCTTAAATAGATGTATACCTACACTGGGGTGCAGATTTACTGCTTTCGGGATTTCACAAACTTTTCCAGACTGAGACATTCCCTGGTGCACCCCTGAGTGTCATGTGACACCTCCCACGGGACCCGTTCTCCTTTACGGACATCTACATACTGCAGATCTAAGCAGAGAAGGAATGGAGCCCCTTATATCATCTTCATTTTTATTTTTTGCGTTTGTTTCTTTCACAGAGAAAATATGTTCCCCATGGAGAGAGTCCTTCCCCTGCATCTCAGCAATTTTGGTGGTGGTCCAGCCTCCTTCCCATCCAGCCTTTGCCTGGAGAAAATCTCTGACCATTTCCAGGGAGAGAAAGGGTTAGATTTGAGTTAGTGAATGCTGTCAAATATACAAGTTTGTGGATAAACATAGACTTGCAAGGCTAATCATGCTTTCTGGAGCCCATTCCCCAAATCTTACATGGTGTTTAGTACTATAGATTACTCCACACTGATGGTGGATACTTCCACAGTGGTAAATTCATTCATACCTGCCATGAATCCTTTTATGAATTCCTGCAAGGCGTAACTGAGCTATTTTTTGGATGCACACATATGCCTATGGTTAAGAATGCCTTTATGGTTTGAGCCCTTTTATCTTTTCATGGTCAAACACCTCTGTAAATGTGCACCAGTCCCTCACCCTTCATATGCTGAATACTTTCTCTGGCATGACTGCTGTAAATTCGATGTTATTGATGTGTAAGAGTAAACAGTGAAGTAAATGTGGTCAACTGTAACTGACTCCAGGCAGCTAATAAAGTGCAGGTGATAACACTAGTGTATTCATTTTTGGATCTGGATGGTTTTGATAGCTACCAGTGATCCCACAAGTCTTACTTGCAGTGGCATGGGTAATGTGTACCTATTTTATCAGTTGTTTCAAGGGTTGACCATGTCTGTCATAGCAATCTCATATGTGCAGCCTGTTAATATGTCCTGAGGTGTGGACTTGCAAGAACTCACCTGGATTTTGGGGTCCCCCATACCTGAATGAAGTATTCAAGATTCTTCAGAGATTACATGCTCTCTGGACACAGCAAGAGCAGTGGTTTGGAAAGAAATACAACAGACAGACAAGCAAGTTCATTTTGACTGCCATCAGTGTTGCAAGCCATGATACGATTAACAAATTCTGTCCAGTTACATCTCCATAGAGAGTTACCTTATGTGGAAGCCAATAAGCTTTGTTGAGGTTGACTGAGTTTAAGTTAACTCTCAGATAAGCCCTTTGTTAGATTAGCACCAAAATACCTAAGTAAGCCTATAGCCTAGGTGTTGGACTTTTTTGCTTATGCAGGGTCATTCCCAATCTTTTTGCCTCCGGCCTCCTATTTTTTTCTGACCTGTTGCTGTTGGCTTTTTAACTCTGAGCACTTTACCACTGCTAACCAGTGCTAAAGTGCATATGCTCTCTGTATAAATTGTATGTAATTGGTTTAAGCATGATTGGCATATTTGATTTACTAGTAGGTCCCTAGTAAAGTGCACTAGAGGTGCCAGGTCCTGTAAATCAAATGCTACTAGTGGGCCTGCAGCACTGGTTGTGCCACCACCCTAAGTAGCTCTGTAATCATGCCTCAGACCTGCCACTGCGGTGTCTGTTTGCAGTTTTAACTGTAAATTAGCCTTGGCAAGTGTACCCACTTGCCAGGCCTAAACCTTCCCTTTTCTTACATATAGGACACCCCTAAGGTAGGCCCTAGGTAGCCCCAAGGGCAGGGTGCGGTGTATGGTTAAGGTAGGACATATAGTAATGTGTTTTATATGTCCTGACAGTGAAATGTTGCTACATTCGTTTTTCACTGTTGCAAGGCCTGTCCCTCTCATAGGTTAACATGGGGGCTACCTTTAAATCTGATTAAAGTGTAGATTCCCTTTGGGAGCGAATGGACATGTGGAGTTTGGGGTCTCCGAGCTCACAGTTTAAAAATACATCTTTTAGTAAAGTTGATTTTAAGACTGTGCGATTGATAAATACCAATTTTAGAAAGTGAGCATTTTCTTGCTTATACCATTTCTGTGACTTTGCCTGTTTGTGGATTCCCTGTCTGGGTCAGTTTGACAGTTGGGCTGGTTGCACCTCACACTAAAAAGTGACGCAAAGGGAGCTGGGGTGTAGTCTGCATTTCCTGATGAACCATCTGTGCTAGGAGGGAGGGGAGGAGTGAAAGGGCTGTACCTGTCCTCACACAGTGCAGTCGCCAGCCCCCTGGTGAGTGTTTGCTTTGAAGTAGGCCTACTTCAAAGGAGAAATTGGGCATAAGAAGGGCACCCAAAACCACAGACTTTAGAACACTTCTGGAAACCAAGAGGAACCTCTGCCTGGAGAAGAGCTGACGAGCTGAAGAAGAAGAGCTACCCTGCCTGTGCTTTGTGGAGCTATCCTGCAGTTGCTGCTTCTGCCAGAGTAAGAGGGCATAGACTGGACTTTGTGTGCCTTCCATCTTGTGAAGATCTCCAAGGGCTTGATTTAGAGCTTGCCTCCTGTTGTTTGAAGTCTCAGGGATAGCAAAGACTTCTCTCTGCCAGCACCTGGAGTCTCTGGAGAGACTCCTACTCTGCCCTGTGGTGCCCATCCAGTTCCTGGGACCCTGAAAGGAGAAGCTGGAAGCCTAAGAGGAGAAAATCCACGCACAGGGCACCGTGCGGGGAAAAGATCAACGAGACTCCGATCTGCAGCTGAAGAAATGACACGCCGATGGCTCCGCAGCTGAAAATCGACGCTCGCCGGAAACGCGACCGAAGAATCGACGCACTCAGCTGGAGAAACGATGCCCAGCATTGCTGACAGAGGGGGGGGGAGGAGTGGTCACTCACACCTGAAAGGGCTGTGCCTGCCCTCACACAATGTAGTCTCCAACCCCCTGGTGAGTGTCTGGGGCCTGGCCAAGGCAGGATTTCACATTCAAAAGAGACTTTACTTTGAAGTAGGCCTACTTCAAAGGAGAAATTGGGTATAAGAAGGGCACCCAAAACCACAGACTTTAGAAACCCTTCTGGAAACAAGAGGAACCTTTGCCTGGAGAAGAGCTGAAGAGCTGAGGAAGAAGAGCTGCCCTGCCTGTGACTGTGCTTTGTGGAGCTATCCTGCAGTTGCTGTCTCTGCCAGAGTAAGAGGGCAAAGACTGGAAATTGTGTGCCTTCCATCTTTAGAAGAACTCTCCAATGGCTTGATTTAGAGCTTGCCTCCTGTTGTTTGAAGTCTCAGGGACAGCAAAGACTTCTCTCTGCCAGCACCTGGATTCTCTGGAGAGACTCCTACTCTGCCCTCTGGTGCCCATCCAGTTCCTGGGACCCTGAAAGGAGAAACTGGCAGCCTAAATAAAAGGAAATCCATGCACAGTGCACCTTGCGGGGAAAGATTGACGCCACTCCGAACTGCAGCTGAAGAAACTACGCACCAAGAGATCTGGGGCTGAAAAACGATGCTCGCCGGAAACGCAACCAAAGAATCGACGCCCAGAGCAGGAGAAACTACGCACAGCATCGTTGACGGAGGCTGGGAGATCGCAACCTGCGCTGCGTGGTTTTCGGATCATCATGCGACTGGATTTCCGACCCATTTACCGCTGGGTGTGTAAAAACAACGCAATGCCTGCCCGGACCCGAGAGTGCTGACCGGATCGACCCATCGCTCTCCTGCGGAGGGAAGAAACGACGCGCCCGACCTGACGAGAGGAGAAACAACGCAAGGTCCCGCCTGTGAGTGGAATCGATGCCTCGCAAGCCCTTTTTGACGCACACTTCCCCGTGCGGGGTTATTTTCGACGCACCTATGGTACTTTTTCACGCTAACAGCATTAGTGTGTGTTTAAAACTACTTAAAAGCTCTTTTTGCATTTTTATGAATAACTTGACTTGTGTATTGTGGATTTTGTCATTTTGGTCTTGTTTTGTTCAGATAAATATTTCCTATTTTTCTAAACCTGTGTTGTGTCATTTTGTAGTGTTTTCCTTAAGTTACTGTGTGTGTTGGTACAAATACTTTACATCTAGCACTCCGAAGTTAAGCCTACTGCTCTGCCAAGCTACCAAGTAGGTGAGCTGGGGTTAGCTGAGGGTGATTCTCTTTTACCCTGACTAGAGTGAGGGTCTTTGCTTGAACAGGGGGTAACCTGACTGTCAACCAAAGACCCCATTTCCAACACTAGGTAACTGGACTATCTCTTTCATAGATGCTCCAGGGAACAATAAATTCCTAGGAGTAGCTTCAGCTTCATTCCTCAGTACACCATTAATGGTTATTAATATTTCATGATGTGTTAACACTACCAAAACAATACTTTGTAAATGCCCTACCCTGTGCCAATTTTCTGTGCTTACTGCTAAGCATGCCTACCTTTGCTATCCAATTTTATAGCAGAGTTTAAATTGATGTCAGTCAGAAGGGCGGGACACTTACATCTTGAGGATTTTAGGGGCCCCTGGTCAAACACATTTTGGGGGCTCTGTTCCAAACAATTTTGAATGTATGATTCATTTTCAGCTAAATCACACCCATTGATCACACCATAAAAGTTAAGCAATTGTAAAAGACAGAAGACAATAGGCAATTGTTTGTTTAAAATAGGCACCTGTACCCTTTAACATCCCTCCTTTTCTAGAGTTGCCCTGGACTACCTTGATTCATGTACAGCACACAGATTGCCTTGGAAGTGGACCATGGAGTAGCCCTGTATGAGGCTTAGGTATACTTGACAACATTCTGTGTCCAAAAGAGGTAGAGGTAGAGGTAGTTATTACAGCTTGACTCTTCGGATAACTTGATGAGGGGTCCTGTCCTGACCAAATAACAAGGTACGTGGGGACTGGACCAGAGCCCACTTAACCTATGCCTTAAAAGGCCTCTGTGCCAGGAGCTTATTTGCTTTTTGACATAACATCATTGTTCATTTGTCTCTTGAGTTTTTTAAACTTCTGCCTGTCCATATTCTTTTGTGGTTGACTATCTGTGTGAGAAAACTGGGCTGATTGCAGAAGCCCCCTCACTTTTTGCCCCCATTTTTAACTGGTACTGGTGCTTTCTGACCATGATTGTGCCCTGGGAACTGCTAACCAGTCCCAGGGCCAGTGCTCTGTTTAGAAGCGTATATGCCAATTATGCATAATTATAATTGGCTCTGACCTACCTATGAGTCCCTAATACATTGTAGGGCATGTAAGTTTAGGACCCCAGTGTAGTTAGGACACCCATGGGTGCACTGTTGTGGTGTCTGGTGTCATTTTAAAGGCAGGCCTACCTTGCTGGCTGCTTTTAAAATAAAATCCACCCCAAATTCTACTTTGGAATTAAACGTATTTCCAAAGTCTCAAACTACATTCGTTTTACATTGTCACCCCTAGGTGCCCCAAGGGTTGGATGCAGTGTAAATATAAGCAGGGTCTTTATGAAATGATTTATAAGCCCTGCTGAGGGAAAACAGACAAATCGTTTTTTCTCCATTATAATACATTAGCTCCATGGGCTAACATTGGGAGGCTTTATTTAAAAATAATAAAGTATAATTTACGTTAGAAAAGAGCTAAATATGTCATGTTTTATATCAATTTATAAGTTAGAATAAGTCCAACAACTTGCCAAGGTTGGATTTATTGTAACTAGTACAGAGAAAGAGTTTTAGAACTATTTCTGAAGGTTACCAGAATCAGCACTATAGTGTCATTTCCTGATTGGTCAGTCTCTGTCAGCCTGAGCCCAGCTACCTTAATGAGGTGTGAAGTTGCCTGGGCTGAAACAAATGAATCATCTGGTGGGAGGAGAGCTGCTTCAGCCAATGGCAGAGCAAGAAGAGGGGGTAGAAATGCCAAACTGGTTTTCAAAGGAGGGAATGTCACCTTCGACAGAAACTAGAACTCCGTCATTTCCTGCTCCCCCAGCTAGATGGCAGCCCCTGTAAATAGATTAGGAGAGGGGCTGGAAGGGCTGTGTTAGATGTAACCTCCAAGGAGTGTTTTTCTCCATGATTAATTTTTAAGGAATGTTGCTTTCTGGGATTGATTTTTGCCACACTTTGCAGGAAGTTGTCACCCCGGAGGGTGGCATCCTGCATCTTATTGGTCAGGGGTGCTCTCCTGCTTGCCAACGCAGGAGCAAGGATAAATATGGCAGAGCTGCCCAGCATTTCAGATCCCTGCTAGAAGAAAAGAGTGGAGAAGAAGCACTGCCCTGCTGAACCCCTGGTCTGCACCCACAAGGTCTGCACCAGCTGCACACTTTGGGCTTTGCCACAAGAGGGACTTTGCCTTGCTTCTGCAACTCCAGGAACGGAGTCCCTGTAAGCTATTGGTACAGAGGAGCTAACCAGAGTCCCTTGCATCAAGCCCTGCAAGAAGAGCCCAGCTGACTAGCGTCCAGGGGCCATTTGAGGATTCTGACCAGGTGCATTCTGGGAACTGTAGTCCAACTTCCAAGGAGCGACTTGAAGCTTCTGGAACCTTGGATCAAGTTTGTGGACACTTCAATGACCCAAAAAGGACTTCTGGAAGAAGATCCAGACGTTTGGAGCAACTTTGTGAAAAAGCTTCATAAGGTGACCGACCTGTCGAGGAGAGTCAAACGTGCTATGTCGAACCGTGGCCTGAATTTCAGGTTCGTCCCGCACATGCTCCAGAGCTTTTCCCTGTTTATTGGGACCTCACTCTGAGCCAAGCCGACGATGTTGCATTGCAAGGCGCACTGAAGAGCCTTGATCGACGACAAGATAAAAAGCTCCAAACAAGAGGCTAAGTTTGAACGTAAAATTTTGACCGTGGCCTACCGCTTGATGTATTCGACTTGGACTCCATTGCAGTCAGCCTCAAACTTTGACTTTGCCCAGTCAAGCATGACCAGATATCCCCGGTAGGCACTTATTATTTTTGTGCATTAGAAAACACATTTCTAATTTAATATTTAAAAAATCCATACCTCTGGTTCCCTTCATTGGATGTTTGTCGTTTTGGTGTCATTTTAAAGATAAAAATATTTCCTACTTTTATAAATTGGTGTTGAATCTTGATTGTGTGTTGTGTTTTACCTATTTACTGTTTTGTTGATATTAAATGATTTACACACCTGTCTCTTAAATTAAGCCTAACTGTTTGTGGTCCAAGTTACCAAGCGTTGAGCATGGATTACTTTTATTGAGAACTTGACTAGACCTAGTGTGGGATTGTGGTTTATTAGGTGTAGGTACCTACCTGCCCTTACCCCACTTTCCAACAATCTTGCTTCCCTAATTTATTGCCAAATTTTTATCTCCTAATCCACTCAATGCTATTGCAAGTCTATTAGTGCTAGTAGGAGCATTTTCATCTGCAATCACTACATGTATGGTGAAACTACAGTAACACTGCCTGTTCTGCTGAGGGTGTGGAGGTGATAGAATTAGAGTAGCAGGGTGACTTCAGAAACTGGAAGTTCATGTCTGGTGTTGAAATGAACTGTGGAGGAAAAACATTCATTTGGCCCTATGATCATTAAATTAAGACCAGCCCGCAGATCAGGAACATGACACCACAGTGTAGTCTGTCAGATGGCATAGTGTACAACTGAAGCACACACAGTACATAAGATACCATAATTTTAGGAAAAGAGCATAACTCTCAAGCCTGAAGGAAAGTGTTAATTGTCCTTAATTCGTGTAGTAGGTTACACTTGCCACGTATTAAATGTGGCCACCATACACGTGCACCTGATTTAGAGTTTATCGGACAAGTTACTCCGTCACAAGGCGATGGATACCCTGCCCCTTTATTACAAATGCCAAATGATATAATGCATATGCAATAATGTGGTTGGGCTAAATGTCATGTTTATGGTGGAGTAACCAGCCTGCCAACTCTAAATCACGAAATCAGGCCTATTTATTTATGGAATATGGTGTTTAACATACTGTACATGGTTATAGTGGATTTCCCGAAACATCCAAACAAAATTCCTATGGCATTGTCCCAGCCTACCGATGTATAATTAGTATTGCTTTCCTGTTTACCATCATACTGAAATGAATACACTGTTTTGAGGTAATTGCATGTGTCAGATCGATTCTGTGCACATAACATCTGCATTGGCTTACTTAAGACCAACTGTGATCTAGGTGCAGTATACATGAAATACAGTTCTCTGGCTGCACAACGTAAAAGAAAGCTGTAAAAAAATGAGTGAATCATTTATATATGATCAGTAACTTTGCTCCTAACTTTGGTGATTTTTGCATGCAGCTGCTGGAAGCTGAGACTGTGCGGCACATCTTCACAAACAACTACCATCTTTGTAATGAAGTAAGCGAGAGGGTGGTACAGCACTTTGTACATTGTGTAGAAACCCATGGCCGCCATGTGGAATACCTGAGGTTCTTGCAGACTGTTGTCAAGGTGGATGGAAAATACGTGAAAAAAAGTCAAGATGTTGTGATGACCGAGGTACGTCAAACGTTTGTTTCAGAGCTATGCTTGTGTACTAAATGCGATAGTATATTAATGTGTTGTGTAGGATATCTGTAGATTGCTTTAGAATCTTCGTAAAATCTTCCAGTTTCTAGTTAGTACGTTGTCCATAAAGTGTGTACTTTAAGGGCCTCATTACTAGTGCCCTAGTATTCCTTATGGGACCGTTAAAGATGGTACTGGCCCTGCTGGAATTGTACTTTTCACGGCAAAACCTCCGGTCGGGAGTCTTTCATCCAGACCCGTTGAAAGCAGTTGAAATCTCAGGATGAAATACTATGATGATGCTAAGTGGAAGGGGGATAAATTAGAATATCTTGTGCCATATTCCCGATTCCTCTTATAATTCCACATTTCTCACTGAGCCCTCGGTGACGAATTTAATCGCCTTTCTCTCTCCTGGAATTACCAGTGGCCGTGCTGTTTGTAATTCAGGGGTGAGGGGTTATACTGGCCATTTCCCAGCCCACTCATAAAGAAGTCTGTTGTGTTTTGTGAGTCGAAGTAAATGCACCTCGGAGACCGGCCATCTTGTCTATTACGTTTCGGGACGTAGTAACCAATCAGCACACAGGGCAGAGCTTGCGGAATGATAACCAGCCTCGTATCACCTTATCGTAGGCACATACATGATTTACAACTGCCGCCAGTGCTTTAAGTGGGTTGGTACTGTCCGGTACTGAGTACTGGCACTTTTTTATTTTGAGAGGGAGAGTACCTGCACTTCTCAAGAAAACCGAAATACTTTAATTGGAGATTACCGGCACTTCTCAGAAGCACTTCTATTTTTCCATTTCAAGCAATGACTGCCACCATACCTTACTCCTGGCTACAGTTCTAAGCCATCGAGGCCTGTGCTGTTAAAAGATCTGTTCACCTCGTTTTATTAATTTTCTCAGGGGTAGAATGATTTTGGAGGGAAATTCTTTTGGTGGTAGTTCAACCCAGTCGTGCTGTTTGCCCTGGGAGTGGGGGGCCTGGTATTACAATTTTTCCAGCGCTGCTTTAATCTTCCAGTACAGCACTTCTGTGTTGAATGCAGACCCCTAGAAGGTAAAGAGCCCGTGATTTATTTTCAGAAGAATATGAGATTACATTTGTCCAGGTTTGGATTATTTGCGACACAAGGAGGCAATCGTCATTTGAGGCATTACGAGACGCCTGCTTTGCTCAACTAAATTCTTAAATTCTGATTCTCACTATATAGCTTTGAAATGAACCGACTCGCAATAAATAGATCCGTAAACTCTACACGAAATGCACCAAACCGCCCACGGGTATACACGAAGAAAGTGGGGTGAGGAGATAAGAGCAGCATGCCTTGGTGAGACAGGTTTATGGACACATGGAGAGTTGAAGTTGTGTGAAATGAAGAGCGCAGGAGCAACATAATCTAAGTGCAAAATATTTTTTTTTTAAAGAAGGCAAAAAGGCATAGATTACATCAGTTTGGTTGCATTTATTCTACTTCAACGTGTTTGAATCTAAATGTTGTCAGTTATATTTCAGTGTTACATTTTGCGGAATTTAAACTGTAGTGGTGCAGATTTCGTTATGTTGACAACTCACGAAGACTTCAGAACTGTAATCATACAAGTATTGTCAAGAAAGGCGCGGCTAGCTTGCGTTTTAGATAATGGTGAGTAATGAATGTCCACGTTGTCCTTTTAGTTAATTAACGGCGGCGAAGACGTGCTGGTGTTTTACAACGACAGGGCCTCGTTCCCGGTCCTCCTGCAGATGATGTGCTCGGAGCGGGATCGCCGGGATGAGAGCGGGCCCCTGGCCTACCACATCTCCCTGGTGGAACTGTTGGCGGCGTGCACGGAGGGCAAGAACGTGTACACCGAGATCAAGTGCAACTCCCTCCTGCCCCTGGATGACATCGTGCGGGTGGTGTCCCACGAGGACTGCATCCCTGAGGTAAGCTGGGCACACGCGCAACAGATTGCACTTTTACAACTGCTTACGGAGAACCGCAGTGTCTAATGACTGAAAAGAACACAGACTTTTCCTGCTGCTCCCAGCTGTATTTTGTGCTCCTAAACCGTGTTATTAAGAAAATCAATCACCAAGAAGGCCCGACAGCCCAGTGGTCGTGTCACTGCTCCACATTTTCTCAGTAGCCTGCAGTTCCTCTCTTGGCTTCTCGGAGGCTGCCTGTGGCAGGCACAGTGATTTGAGAACAGGGCTCCCAGCCCTAGGGAGGGTGGGGTGAAGTTGTTGATTATCCAGCAAAACCTTTCAGCTGCTTTATGAAGCTGCGGACCGAGAGGGTGTTTTAACATTTATCCAATCTGCTGTGCCAGACAAAACTACTAGTCTGGAGAAGGAAGGAGGGAGGTTTTCCAGCTCTGCCTGTGCTCAGTCTGTGCAGCCAAGAGTATGAAGTGGGCTGGGAGCGCCTGTCTGCTTCACCCCCACTCCCTAACCCAACACCGAAGTATATCACATGTAGTAGTCATTACATTTACATTAGATGGTGGACTAGGTGGGGTTACGTTTGCTACAAGCATCAGACTCGAGCACTGGGTTATCATGTAAATTGTGTCCAGTTGGTCTGTGCGGACTTGCTTTTTTACTGTGAATGCCACAAATCTCCACGGTGCTTTATATACCACACGTGTCACTTGGAAGGAGATTCGATCATTAAAACTGCGAAAGTGCAAGATTGACGAAATGCAGCTGAAAGCTGCTAAAGCTCATAGGTTTACAGGCGTAGGCAATTCAGTGCTGCTCTCTTTGTGTGGTCCGTGTATCACCTTTGGTATTAATACTGGCCACGCTTACCTGCTGAAAGTATTGGGGACAGAAATGAAAAAAACACAGTTTCCATTCATTAAAGGTGTGAAAGATCCAGTTCATAATTCATAAGAAGTATATATATTGGCACAAACACATAAAAAGCTGAGAGCATAGATATAGTTAAACATGAAAAGTCCTTTTTGCATTAAAATCGTTGATAAAGTGGAAGTCCCCAGGGATTACTAATATCTCTGGATAAGGTACTTATTAAAAAAATATGACCAAAGGACTTTAAAATTAATTTGTAACAGAACATCTTAAGATTGTGGAGAAGAATCCATCGGCTGAATTTCCTCGCCAATTATATTCCTTTGGAGAAGAAATTCAGCTCTATTATCTCCATACATAGTTAGAGCGTCTTCCAGAAATCGCAGGGTTTCAGTACCCACCAAATATAAAGCCAGGCCTAAATCCCAGCAAACAAATTTCGCTCGAACTGGGGCCTCTGGGCTGGATATTGGACCTGGTTGAGAAAGAGATATATGTATAATCACTTGTCTGATGTTATTTCATTTCCTTGACGGTATTCCCGCATATCATAGGATCCTTTCAATTCATATATATCAGTCTCTCTCTTTTTAACTCACACATCTAGATTTATTCCATTCCAGTTCACCATAGGCATTACGTTTTCAAACACTGGGACTTGGTAATACTCCCTTCACTGAGAAGGAGAGAAGACAGCAGTTAGACCCTCCGTGACTTTCCATTCCTGTTCTGCTGCCCTCTCTGAAAGCGGCCTTCATGCAGAGGAAGTGAAGCGGAAGGTTGGTGCTCATAGTGCAAGGCTTAAGGTCAATACACCTGGGCAAGTTGCTGTTGATGGAGGAGCCTGTCCATTTTTCCTATGGGGCGGCCTGTATTTCTCCAAACCTCATCCGTCTTCCTGACCGTTTGTCTATCGGTACATATTCCCCTCCATAGTCATGATAGGGCAGGATTCCTGCCTCCTTGGCTGTCAGGTGTGAAGGGGCCCAAAGCATACCTAGGAGAAGGAGGTAATCTTCCTGATCCTGCAGCTTATGCCACTAACCTGGTCCTTGTCTTCTTCTTGTTTTTAGGGATTCTGGTGAATTGCAGCGACTCCTGTTAATAGTTAAAAGTGCTAACTAACGTTTGCAATAATTGTTTTTTGCAGATTTTATCACCTGGTGAAAAATCTTCATGACTAAATGAGTTATTAAATCTTCATGACTAAATGAGTTATTACTGTTGCAATTTTGCCGGAGTGCATCTGAAATTCTTTGGGAACGGCACAAACGTTTGAAAACTACTCCAACCCTAACATATAGTCTGGTGGCAGCAACTTTTTGACTTTGCAACATAGGCTTTTTGAATCTGACCAAAAGCGTTACTACCTAAAAAAAAAAATCAGGGGATCAGGTGTCATGCCTACATGAAAAAAAGCACAAAGTCAGTGGTTATTGTTTGTGGTACTTCCCTTTTTTTTTGGTGGGAAGCTAAAGGCAACGAACCGATCATTCAGTGAAATTATACATCCTTGTGGAGGTGTCTAGCTGCAGCTGCTAGGGCTTTTGGGCTTGAGAAGAGTGTATAAGTCTGAAGGTAAAACTTTCAGTGAGACCAAGAGGGTTGGTAGCTCCTAGTACATTGGATGGAAGACACGTTTAACATTTTCCATTTCTCTTAGGATGGCATTCTACTCCTTATCCCTTTACTTTCCTGTGGGGCAGTTTTGTTTTTTGTTGTTAATTCTGCTCCCTTTATTCCACTTTGTTGTGACAGTATGCACCTTTGTCTCTCTTGACTGTCCTTTTTGGCCGTTTTTTCCCCAACTGTATTTTTGTTGTGACTAATAGTTGCTTGTGTAACACATGCCTTGACGAAGACTTTGCTGTATATGCCAACCTGCCCATGGGTGAGCCATGAAGTCCTCTCAGAAACCAGTATATCTATGGATTGGGTTGTTTGGGTCTTGTAGAAGCTCAGTCACACCACAACTGTGACTTTTCTGTTTGGTATACTGCCACTGGGATTCCCTCTGATTGTGATAGAAAATGTACTAAACATTTCATAGTTGGGCCCTTCAGCATCTAAGCTTACATAGTTTACTCAAGAGTTTAATTTGGAGGGATGGCCTGAGAAATATGAAAAGCAAACATGCATTGACGTGGAATTGTTTGTTTATTGGTGTTTGTTGTTGAGCTAGTGAGGCATGATTGGAAAGTTTCGACAGAGAGACATCCTAAACCTGAAAGAAGGTTTTGGTCAGGGTTTCACAACTGAATATTTTTGGGATACAGTCAGTGTCTCTGCAAATTGTAGATACCTAGTGGATTCTTAAACTTCAGAGTTTGTTTTCATTCTTAGACATTACAGTCCAACAAATCAGTTTATATCTCATTTTAAAAAATATTATGTTTTTACTGGTAGCAACCAGTAGCTGCTGAGTGCACTGATTTATTGGTGTTTATTTAGTAAACTTGTGATTCCTATTAGAAATTTTGATCAGTATAAATGACAGCCCAGATCTCATACTTTCTATGCCACGGATGGCCTCGGAAATATCTTTGTTTGTGCTAGCTGTTGGCCTCAAGAAATTAGGTCTTGCTACAGTACATAAATATACCCCATTGCAAGACACCCAAACATAACTAAATATGAGCCTGACAAAGTCTTAGGCATTGTCAGGCATATATATTGGCAGACATATACAATATAATATCATACATATACAATGTAACACAGCCTTGATAGGCCTGGATAGAGGAATGTCATGGGTCAAGGCATTGACTGGAGGCATTAGTATTAGGTAATATTACTAATGCATTTGGACATTTTCAATCATCTAATCATTCACAGACTTTAGTTGGTTGTTTGTTTGCAAGTGACCCATATCAAATTTAAATACGCCTTTCTTCATTGAGATATGCAACTCTAAAAATAATTCTACTCTGCATTGGAAGCCAGCCAAAGAGCCTCAAAATGCTAGGTCACAGGACTTGTTTTACCAGATGATGAGTTGCTTCATTCTGCAGTTTTTGCAGCTTTGAGACAGGTTTGATGACGATTTCAGGCTGCGATTTATAAGTGAAGAACTCATTTCCACCACTTAGCCTGCACCATTTTACTGAATAAAGTGCCGTTTTTCACAGTGTTTTTTAGTGTTTGCATGTGGCCTCTACATCATTAAACCACACTGTCTATTTATGTTTTCTGATGAATACTTCTAACTGTAAATTTGTCACCTTTAGAATATCTCAAGATGCCAGACTGGATCTGGAGAATTTGTTAGCAATACTGCACCATGCTAATAGGTAGTACCATGTGGGTTTGCTCTGACTCCATGCTGCCTGTATGGGATGGAGAAATGCGGCCTATTTAAGAGCCACCTCTGCACTCTGATGTTGACTCCTTTCTTAAAGCGCTCTGCGGAGATATGGTGCTCCACTCCCAACTTTGAGGGTCTTTCGAAACGCCAAAATTAAATTTAGACAGTATGCCTGATATGATTTCTGCCTTGAAAATGACAGTATTTAAGCTGTGTAGTGCCTACAGGAAGCAGATATCGCTCTCAGAACAGCACAACATGTGTCTGTGGTGGTTGAACTGAGTTCACCACTGGCAGTTGTGAGAAACAAGGAGCCCTTGAGCACCCAAAGGTAATCTGGGAATGGGAGGGTAAACTCTACATCGTTGAACATAAGAAGAGGTCACAAAACATAAGTCCCAGTCCAATTATTATTGCACAAACTGTCTTTCCAGGTTGAAGTCTTTTGGTAAATCGAAGTTCAAGACGGACTATAAGCCCAAGAAAGATAAGTGGAACTCAAAACCCATCCAGCCAAAACCGCACAAGAAGGGACACGGACGTCAGTTTGAGGATCATATCCCATAAGTGCCTTCTGTCTTTGAGCCAGTTCTGCAACTTGTCCAGTTGGGTTCCGAATTCCCCAGGCCCTGGCTGACCCCACATAAATTATCTGCCTCCAAGGGGGCATGCTGCAGCTCTTTCAGATGCTTCTGTCTCAGTCTGGGGTGCCCTTGGGCTCCATGAGCTGTAAGGGACTTCAATGGGACTTCCACTAGCAGGCCATCCCTCAGTGCCATCTGACCCCCATTTGACCCATTTCTGGGCCCATACTGGTGCCAGTTCAGATTTTCACTAGTGCCCCTGGGTCTATGCCAGTTCCTTCTGTGTCAGCATGGATGCTGACCCCATCAGCCCCAGCCAAGGATCAGAATAGGTCACTGGTCTCCGACCCGAAGCTGTTGTCTGCCCACTCCAGGCGTATTTCATGCTACATAATAACAAAAACGCAAACAGTATGCAGTCAGGCTCTAATTCTTGGCCTTTGCCGCAACACCTATCAGAAGCTAGAGGCCCTATTTGGATCCAACTATGATGCAGTCCAGGTTATGCAAAATGTGCTCCCAGAACACTAAAAATGATGAAGAGATGGACAACGCACTTAGCCCTTTTCATACCCACAACAGGCTATACCTGGCTTCACAGAATGCTAGTGGGCTCGATCCATCTCCAAAGACTGAGCTAGACCACAAGTGAAAAAGTGTCTCTTTTGCAGTAGTTATGCAAAGGGCAACATTTGCCTACTTTTAAAATTAAGGCAAATTTATTAACGGAGATCCTCGTATGCACTCTCATGGTCACATGGTCTAAGCCTTGGTTTGGCACACCAGTCAGACCTGGCTAGGTGATTGTAGGAAGCTGGCCTGGTGTGTGGTGGGCACCTGTGGTGTTATCACCTTATACCAGATCCAGGTATCCCCTATTAGGGAGGTGCAGACAGTGTCTAGGAAGCCAAGGCTGTCTAGAAGTAGCTGTGGATATGCAGCCAAGACATATCTATGAGACAGCCAAAGCTTATGCAATACCACTATAGTCACACAGCACTTACACACATGTAAGAACCACACAGTGTTACACAAATAAAGGTACTTTATTATGGTAACACAAGTACCAAAATACTGTATAGGCAATGCTTTACTAGCAGGTGAGCAAACACACTATTGTATACACATTAGTAATCAGGAATGGGCATAGGAAGCAATAGAAAACAGTGAAATAACAGAAGATAATGGAGACCCTAGGGGGAAACCGAACCATATACTAAGTAAATGGAATGCAAAAGTCAGGTCCCCACGCAAGGAAGTGGAATCTGTAGAGGAGAGATGGAGGAACTAGGAACCCCAAAAGGTAAGTACCAGAGTGCCCTCCAGCGACCAGGATAGAAGAGGTAAGTACCTGTTTTTTCCCCAAATTCACAGGTAAAGTCTGTAAAGGGACTGTGCAAGTCCCAAGCAAGACTGGAAGAAACAGAAGAAGGATCCTGAAAGAAGAGGACGTGCAAATGAAGGGGACCAGGTCCAGGTCCAGTTCCAGTTGGAGTGTCCGGTTGGGGCAGGAGCCTCTACTCACTCTTCTGGAGATGCAGGACCAGGTCGACGATGAAGACTAGTAGTCAGCTATGCAGCACAGGAGCAGGAGGGGAGTTCCAGAAGTGATGCAGTCAATGTCCCACGTCGGAAGAAGAGTTGAAGTCAGTCAGTGGAGTAGAAAAACACCAACAGGCCTTGGCAAAGGCAAGATTCACAAAAGAAGTATTGCAGAGCTGCTGGGGTCCAGGAAGGTCCGGGGGGACTCAACCAAAGGAGGGGAGTCCCAGGTGACCCTCAACAGTGAAGAGAGTCAGAAGTCGAGGATACATCCCCCATAGGCAACTCCCAGGCAGCAGGCACAGGAGTCTGTGAGGCCCACTCAGCACACCTGGAGAGGAGTCCCATGTCGCTGGAGTAGCAGGCAGGAGACTGTGCTTTGCAGGTAAGAGTGCTGGAGGCCGAGGCTACACGGAGCTGAAAGCTCCCTTGGAAGAAGAGCCAATAAGCCTTGGTAGCTGCAAGAGTTGCAGTGCACAGGGGTGTTGTCCTGCAAGGAGATGCAAGGGCTTACCGTCTCCCAAGTTGGACAGCTGGTAGAGAGGACCAAGGGGACCACTCCAGACCACCACTTGTGATGCAGGATCCATGCAGTTTTGCAGGAGAGAACATCCATGCAGCCGGTCATCGTTGCAGTTCGTGCCTGTGGATGCAGGGGAGTGACTCCTTCACTCCAAGGGAGATTCCTTCTTGTTTCTTATGCAGGCTGAAAACTCATCACCCTCAGAGGATGCACAGCCAAGGAAATGTTGCAGTTGCTGGAAGGAGCTGGAGAAACAATATTGCAAAGCAGAGTGGTCGCTGGAGTTGCAGATTGTCAGTTCCTGGATTGTCCAGTTGCAGTCCTGGTGGCCAGAAGATGAAGTAAACGATGCAGAGGAATCCTGCTGGAATCTTGCACATCGAATCTGAGGACCTACCCAAAAGGGAGACCCTAAATAGCCCAGTCAGTGGGATTGGTCACCTAGCAGGGTGACTACCTATCAGGAGGGGGCTGAGACGTCACCTGCCTGACCTGGCCACTCAGATGCTCCCAGGGGCCTCTGCCCACCTTGGATTTAAGATGGCAGAATCAAGTGGCCACCTGGAGGAGCTCTGGGCACCACCCCTGGGGTGGTAAACGACAGAGGCTTGGTCACTCCCCTTTCCATTGTCCAGTTTTGTGCCAGAGCAGGGACCGGGGTTCCTGGACTGGTGCAAACCGGTTTGTGCAAGGAGGGCACCAGCTGTCTTCAAAGCATACCAGTGGCTTGGGGAGGCTCCCCCTCCCAAGCCATGTAACAACTATTTCCAAAAGGAGAGGGTGTTGACTCCCACTCCTGAAGGAAATCCTTTGCTCTGCCTTCCTAGGCTTGAACTGGTCAAGCAGCAGGTGGCCAGAAACCTGTCTGTAGGATGGCAGCAGCGGGGGCTGCCCGGGAAGATCTTGCAAACTGGTAGGAGCAGAGCAAGGGGTCCTCTAAGGAGCCCCCAGAGATTATGGAATCATACAACCAATACTGGCAACCGTATTGGGGTAGGATTCCGACATGCTTGTTACCAAACATGTCCAGGTTCGGAATTACCATCATGTAGCTGGACTCAGGTAGTGATGGCAGTGATGGTAATTGTGGATTACCCTGGAAGGGGACCAAGAAAGTAGCAAAAATATGTCAAAATTTTGGGAGATTTGGGAAAAATGGCAAAAAGTGTTCTGCAAAAACATGTGTTTTTTCCCTAAATATGGCATCACTGAAAGGTGTACTGTGCTAAAATCACCATCTTCTCAGTTTTCAGTAACACAAAGAGCAGTATTGAAATCCCACTTTTTTACCACAATATTGTTATTTTTGTAACGGGTAGCTAATTTTTCTGTTTTCTTTTTTTGTACTGTCAATGCACTTCCAGTTTGTAATGGAAACAGGAGTGAAACCCTCGGATGATGCCAGAAAGCTATACATTTCCAAAAAGTAGACACACTTCTGAATCCATCAAGGGGCCATTTGTGTAAATTCTTCAAAGTTTTCCCAGACAAAGTAACTGTTGGAATAAAAAAAATATGAAACATGGGTAGGAAAAACAGCTATTTGTGACAACATTTTCATCTGTAACTTGTTGTCACAACGGTCACTTTACAAAAGCAATGCACCGGTAGGTCTGTTAGATTCCTCTGGTCACTGGGCTGTGTAGGGTTGGTAGGTTCTCAAAGAACTCAAGGTCCCCAGAGCCAACTACTGAGTTGCACCTTACAATGGATTTTTATTGTGTACAAAGTATAGAACAATTAATATGGTAAAATATTAAGAGTGAACATGGGTATGAAGGAAACCTATGTATTTCTTAAATTTACATCAGATACTGTGTTCAGGAGCAGTGGTTATTTGCACCTCTCTGAATTTGTGGCTACCCATTCTAGCATGTGATTCAGAGGGCAATTTGCACAATTTATTTTCTTACATACTGGCTTACATTTGGAAGGCACAAATCCAATAGGTAATAATAGATGTTCTACTAGTCTGTGCTCCCAAATATCTCAAGATAAATATGGTACATACTTGTGTGACTGGGCACAATACACCCCTAAATGCAACCTGAAGGCATCATATTTTATACAGCATAATCCATGCCTTTTTAAAAGACATATCTCCCGATTTTAGGTCCTAGCTCAGTTGCAGCTGTGGAAAAACTACTGTGCCCACACATTTCTGAAAACTAGATACCCGGGGGTGGTCAGAGGGTGTATTTTAAGGAGGTGTGCTTACCCATAAGCCCTTGCATTCTTCAAACTTAGGCTCAAAACACATATTGACCTCAAGTTTCACTGATGAAAAGTTCTGAACTCTATGGAGAGCCACAAATTTCATACAATCCAGTGTTTACCCTGGTCTCTGATAACAATGGTACCTCATTTGTAGGAGATGTCCTTGCTCCCCGACAGGAAAGGGCGCAAAACACAACGTGGACACATGATAATTTTGGATTGAAAATCAACCCATTTTTTGGCAATTTGGTTACTTCTGCATTTTGGGCCCTAGCTCAACCACCAACTGCAGAATCCTACTAAACCTGCAGATTTTAGAAAAGTACACATCCAGGAGAGTCTAGGGTGGCCTGACTTGCGTGGCTCTTATCAGATTATTTTACGCAGAAACTCTTGCAAACCACAAACGTAGGCTAAATACACATATTTTCTTCAGGTTCCTGTGATGTAAAGTTCTGGAATTAGCGAGGATCCACAAATTTCCTACCACTTAGAGTACTACAAGTCTCCCAATAACAATGTTGTGTGGGTGGGCCATGAGACAAAAAAGGCCCTACAGAGCTCTGTGTAAAGATCAGCGATAGGGATAGCTGCTGTAAAGAAGCATTGCTAGACTGCCACCCACTGGTCTCTACCAACCACAGACATTTTTAAAAACTAGGGGCCAGATGTAGCAAAGTAACATTTTGCGAGTTGTAAATAGCGAGTCATAGAGACTCGCTATTTGCAGCTCGCAAAATGTTATGCAGAACGGTGTCTCAGACACCGTCTGCGAGTCGGTATGGGGTCGCAATGACCCACCTCATGAATATTCATGAGGTGGGTCGCAAATTGCGGCCCCATACCGACTATGGGCACTCGCAAACATGGAGGCCTGCTGTAGTCAGCAGAGCTCCGTGTTCGTGACTGCTTTAAATAAAGCAGTTTTTTTTTTTTAAGTGTAGCCCGTTTTCCTTAAAGGAAAACGAGCTGCACTTAAAAAAAAAAACCGAAACCTTTAGTTTCGGTATTTTTTCAGGGCAGGGAGTGGTCCCTTGGACCACTCCCTGCCCTGAAAATTTTTTTTTGGGTCCAGTCACAAACTGGAAGGGGTCCCATGGGGACCCCTTCCAATTTGCGAGTGGGTTACCATCCACTTGAAGTGGATGGTAACTGCAACACCATTTGCGACCGCATATGCGGTCGCAAATGGTATTGCATACCACTAGGAATCGCAAATAGGAAGGGAACACCCCTTCCTATTTGCGATTCTGAAATGCATTTTGCGAGTCGGTCCGACTCGCAGAATGCATTTCTGCATAGGAAAATGCGATTTGCAACTCGCAAACGGCAGTTTTTGCCGTTTGCGAGTTGCAAATCCTTTCCTACATCTGGCCCTAGACACCCAGGGGATTTCAGGGTGATGTGCCATGTGTGGATCTCACAACATTTTCTTGCCCACAGTGCCATTCAAATCTCAAACATTTCCTAAAATTGTGCAGTTTCCATGCATTTCTGTAATGTAAATGTCCAAAAACTACAGGGATCCACAAATTTCCTACTATCCAGCGTATTCCCCTCAATGTCTAGTTTTCAATAAGGTCAAGGTCTAGTCAGCCTTTCCAGGTGACAGCCTACTTAAGTCCAAAAAGTGCAGCCATTTAATATGGCAAGTGAGTCAATGTTGGAATTTACTCCCACTCTCCTGCCCAATTTGTAAAAACACCACCTAAATAATCAAAATGTCCTCATGCTTGCCTTTGGGATGGGCATGTTTTAGCCCACCGGGGAGCAGAAACACTGTTGAGGCTTAAGGGGTGAGTGTGAGGCCTGCTGTAAGGATGGGTCAGACCGCACCTTATTATTTTAGAAAAAAAAGTCTTGCCATCCAGTTGGTTTTGTCTGGATTTTGGGCGCAAAACATTAATATATACCATAAGGAATATGTATTTAGAAGGTACACCCCTAACATGCCCCTTCCAAATACTGATTCCCAATGGCCCTTATGGTTTCCTCTATCCATTTAACAAGAACCTCTTCCGATTTGCTAAATGGGCTTAGTACATTCCAAAAATAGTTTTAGCATTCGATAACGCAAATGTAATAACCCTTTGTACATGAAGACCAATGTTTACATATGTCTACTCTGCTATTAGTCATTTCTAAGCATTAACAGAAATTCTATGAAACCACTGAGTCTTTGGCAATATTTTGCTGACCTTATTTGAAATGCATTTTTTTCTTTTCCTCTCAATACAAACATTTCCAAAGCTGTTTCTAACTGAACCATGCACAAACAAAAATATTTCAAGTAAATGTATTTTATGAATAACGTAAAAATTTAAGCTGTCGGTTTTTTGCGTTCGTAGGACTGCAGCTTCTACAAAGCTCTCTATTAATTTCATAGACTATTTGTCACTTTGCCCAGATGGGACCTTGAAAAAAATATGAAAAACAGATTGAACTGAAAGACAATTTATTGATTATTTACGTTATTCAGACCCATTTCCCCATGTGTTAAGTTGCCATGTACAATACCGTAAATTTCATCCAGTCATTAGAGGTTTCCGTTTACTTTTTGTAGGTCAAAATTGCATATGTGAATTTTGTCAACCACTGTTACGTGGACACTGAAGTCGAGATGAAAGAAATCTATACCAGTAACCACATTTGGAAACTCTTTGAAAACTTCCTTGTTGATATGGCCAGGGTAAGTTGTGTGAGTCCATATCAATCCACGTACATACAACTGAAATAAAAATAATGTTTTAGTTTTGAAAAACATAAATGTGAATTGAATGTTTCTTCATAATGTGTACTTAATAATTAGCATTTAATCCTCTTAAGGATAGTTTCAGCTAACCGATAAGTCATCAAATCAGGTATACCTGCATGAAGAAAAAAGAAGGTAAACTGAAAAACAGACTTTTTATGAACACAGATAAATAGCAAAGTGACTGAGGCCATTCAGAGTACATAATGAGGAAATAGGACTGAAATCTGGTGTTAGTTCACTGTGATTGTGCCACTACTTTGCCACACGATTATTCTACATGGGCATGCTGTCACAGTCACACCAAGTGGGGAGTCATAACACAGAGTTCTCCAGTATTGGATCTGTCATAGATTCACATGCTTGAATCATCCCCGTCGTCGAGGTGGGAGCCTCACGGTAAGTTTAAATACATAAAGCAGTAAGTCAGTAAGTGTAAAACAAGTAGGCCTCATAGAGTATTTTACAGTCTATCCACTTTGTTTTGTGGAAAGACCCAAACTTCAGTATCAACCAATCAGGATTCAGCCCCTCCCAAACACTCCCAACAGAGGCTGAATTCCCTCAGATTTTCTACCGCACGTCGTGTGAAGGGAGTCTCCCTGAGCTCTGCTCAGTTTTTTTCCTTATTTCTGACTGAAGATTGTTTCTCTCAGGAAACTAGCTCTACAGCTTTACCATGTCTGAAAAGACAAAGAAGGGTCTGTTCAGAGACTGTGACAATTGTGGGAAGAAGAGACTGCATGTTGATGACCCCCACAAGAAATTTATCTACTGCCTCCATCCAGACCACAAGGTGAGAGACTGCAAAATCTGTCGCACCTTTAGTCAAAAAACCCTCAAGGACCGTGAGGGTAGACTTCTCTTATGGCTGCAAAAACAGAAAGCCATAGAACATCCTTCCTCAGATGACAGCGAATCGTCATCTCAGGCTTCTCGCCCTCAGAAAAGAACAGGTGAGAGAAGTAGAGGGTCTGATGAGCCACCAAGTAAGGTGCCCAAAAAGGCAAAACAGGTCTCTACTGAGACAAAAAAGGATGTTTCCCACTCAGAGACACTAAAACATTTGCCAAAAAAGGTTCATTCAGAGCCTACTACGCCTTTGCATCGGAAAAGCACCTCAAAAAAGGCATCCCTGTCTCTGTCACCCCAAAAAGAGCCAGAAAAAGCCTCTTCAGGGAAAAAACAACCGTCGACGACCACCCCGTCGACGACGGTAACATTTACTACGGTGTCGTCGACGTTCACAACAGCGGTCTCACCGATGATTATGACGTCGTCGCCGACGATAATTACGGCAATTTTTTTGAAGAAGGCTTCGTCGGCAACCACATCGTCGACGGCGGAGGCCTCCTGGGTTCACCAATCGACCAGGGCACTCCCATCTATGAAGCACCTCTCAATGAGGTTTAAAAAGGCACTGCCGACGACGGCACCTACAGAGGATATGTCGATGAAACAACGGTCGACGAAGGAACCATCGACGAAGGATTCGTCCATGAAGGGCCCGTCGACAAAGGGCCCGTCGACGAAGGACCCATCAACAAAGACGCCGTCAGTGACGGATCCGTCTACGAGAGAACCGTCGACGAGGGAACTGTCGACTATCATATCGTCCACAGCACTAACAGTGTATAAACCATCGACCTACCTGGATACTTCACCGCACCATTCCTCATATCATCAGGACGACTCCACCAGGTTCTTACCCCTTTCACTTATTACCATGGGGGACAAAGCGTCTAATATTCTGCCAATGCATACCTCACCAAGTAAAGTGTTGCCATACCCACCACAACATCTTTTAGATGATGATGACGATGATGCATACTCTCAAAATGACGGAATGTTTGTGGCAGCTAGTAGCCCGTCCCAACTCCATGTCAAATGCCAAGATTTTGATGATGAGGAGGAACAGCATTACCAGCCTAGTTATGCCTCAACATCCTACCCACAAGCAGAACAACAATCGCCCCTCTCCATGCCTAGCACACTAGTAGCAGACCTACAATATATGTTGAATGACTACTATAAAAGGTTTCCACCATCAACTCAGACCACGCCACCTAGACCTGAAAGCTACCGGACACCTCGGCAAACCCAGACTACTAATCTTCCGGAAACACCACAGGCTAGCATACCGGTAACTAGCCAAACTCAGGAAGCTCATCCCTCGTCAGACGACGAAAGGGAAGAGGGTGAGCTAAGAGATTCGGCGGCTAGTGAATGGGATGATTATCTCATCCCCACACCATCTCCACCGCCAGCAGGTCCAGTAGATTCTCCTCCAGAGGACATAGGAGGCTTCCATAATTTAATAGAGAGAGCTGCAAAACGATTTTGGCTTTTCAATTGTCTCTCATGAAACCGAATGTTTTCTGTACGACTTCAAAGAGCCATCAAAGAGATCGGTAAGAGCAATACCCATAGTAGATTTCTTATGGCAGGAGGATTTGAAGGCAATGAAAAATCCTGCAACAGTGCCTTCACAAATGCCATGACTGGAGAAAAAGCACAAGGCCCCAGATGATTCTCCGGCCTGTCTAGTCTCACAGCCAAAACCTGATTCTGTCATATCACAGGCGGCGCAGCGACGTTCCAGAAACCCCTCCACACCTATAGCATCTCCCCCAGACAAAGAAGGAAGGAGATTAGACAACATCAGCAAAAAATTATCCTCTGTTGCAGCGGTCACATTTAAGGCGGCTAACTCCCTCGCCATCCTAGGAAGGTATGATCGCTAAATGTGGGCAGACATGTCTGCCTTTTTGGATCTACTGCCAGAAGACGTCAAGGTGGAAGCAAAAAAGGTGTTGCAGGAGGGAGAAAGAGTTTCTGCAGAGATTATAGACAGCGCAATAGACATTTCTCTAACTGGCTTCAGAAAATTAGCTGGCGCAGCAGTACTGCGCAGGTAAGGATGGCTTAAGGCTACTTCATTTAGACCGGAAGTCCAGAATCGTGTTCTCGACATGCCTTTTGATGGAGAAAGTTTGTTTGGGAAGCATGTCGACAACATGTTGCAGGCTATCAAAACTGATACGGATACGGCAAAATCTCTAGGTACCCTTCAATATAAAAAACATTTTCGTGGAGCAAGGGGAAGAGGAAATTACTCCTTTCGAGGTGGATACCAACAATACAGATCCCAATATCAGTCTTCCTCCACAGGATCACGACACCAGTACCACCAGCAACAGCAGCATTATAGGTTACCACTGGCCGCAGCTTACAAACATCCAGCTAGAGGAAGAGGAGCTGCCTGAGGAAGAGATACGGGCAGAAAACAATGACCCGCCGGTCATCTCAGCACTTCCCCACCCACCAGTATCGAGGGTCGGAGGTCGCATCACTTCCTATTTCCCCCAATGGGAGGCTATAACATCGGACAGATGGGTACTCGATGTAGTGGCCAGAGGTCATACTCTGGAATTCACACGAACACCACCAGTTGTTCCTCCATCGGGTCCACCACCCCCGAGGATGAACCAACTCCTCAAGGAAGTAAGAGTGATGCTGAGAAAAAGGGCGGTAGAACCAGTCCCTTTCTCTCAAAAGAACAGAGGATTCTACTCCCGCTTTTTCCTCGTAAAGAAACCCTCAGGAGACTGGCGCCCCATCCTGGACTTGAGAGCACTAAACAAGTTTCTAAAGAAACAGTCGTTCAGGATGGTAACACTTCAAGATGTCCTGCGTCTTTTAAATTCTGGGGATCTGATGGCATCCCTAGACCTCCAGGATGCTTATTTTCATATCCCCATATATCGCAACCACCGCAAATTCCTAAGGTTCAGAGTGGGGGTTATGCACCTCCAATTCCGAGTTCTCCCATTCGGTCTCAAATCGGTCCCCAGAATCTTCACAAAAATGTTGGCTCCGGTAGCAGCACATCTCCGCCAGTCAGGTATCCAGGTCTTTCCTTATCTGGACGACTGGCTTATAAAGGCACCCTCAAAGTCGCAAGTAATAAGTCATATCTCCTATTGCCTTCAATTGTTACACAGCCTGGGGTTTGTAGTCAACTACCAGAAATCTCAGCTCCACCCAAAACAGGTATTAAACTTCTTGGGAGCAATACTAGACACAGTCCGCAACAAAGCGTACCCATCTCACGAGAGGAAACAAAAGTTAACCTCCTTGGCAGGCAGGCTCTCCAGAAAAAAGTTTGTTTCAGTCCGCATCTACAAATCATTGCTAGGGATGATCTCATCTTGCATTCCGCTAGTCCCAGATTGCAGGCTCCAGATGCGACCCCTGCAAGAGCAATTGGACATACAATGGACCCAGATCAACGGTTCCTTCGAAGACAAGATTCATATAACGCCTCTAATGATAAACACCATGAGGTGGTGGGCGACTCTAACCAATTTGTCAAACGGACTGTCATTCCTTCATCAAACATCCAGTTACATAGTAACAACGGATGCCTCTCTCGAAGGATGGGGTGCACACTGCCAGGACCTGCAAATCAGCGGAACCTGGAATGCGAAAGAGGTTCAGCTCCACATCAATTACCTAGAACTCAAGGCAATACACTTAGCTCTAAAAGCTTTCTTGCCAAAGATACAAAATTCAAGCGTCTTAATCAGGACAGACAACACAACCAGCATGTTTTATCTAAACAAGCAAGGAGGCACGAGATCCCTACAACTCTCGCAGCTAGCACAGCAAATCTGGACATGGGCCATCAAGAACAATATTTCACTCAAGGCGGAGCATGTGCCAGGGCAAACCAACGTTCTAGCAGACACCCTGAGCAGGACAGTGATTCCTTATCACGAGTGGGAGCTAGACCAAAAAACTCTCAACAGCCTTTTTCTATTATGGGGCAAACCGAACCTAGACCTATTTGCCACTCTCGAGAACAAGAAATGCCAGTTCTACGCAAGTTGGCTTCCCCAGAAAGGTTCATGGGGGAATGCGTTTTCGATGAGATGGTCTGGAGTTTATGCCTACGCTTTTCCTCCGATCCCGCTCATTCCGAGAGTCATCAACAAAATAAAGGCGGAGGGGTGTCGCCTCCTGTTCATAGCTCCCAGATGGCCCAGACAAGTCTGGTACACGGAGCTCCTCATGCTCTCCGAACGGCCACATCTGCAACTCAGACAGAGTCCGACTCTTTTAACGATGCACCAGGGACAAGTTAGACACCCAGATCCGTCATCTCTTCATTTGTCGGCTTGGCTCCTGAATACAATGAATACTTGAATCTCAACATTTCCCCGGAGTGTAGAGACATCTTGGCAAAAGCTAGAGCTGATACTACCAACAAAACCTATAGACGTAAATGGAAACGTTTTTGTATATGGTGTGCAGCAAAAGATATACATCCTTTGTTCGCTCCTCCAGAACAGGTACTTCCATATCTCTTGCTCTTGGCAAAGTCAGGACTTTCATATTCCTCCATTCGAGTACATCTGGCAGCAATCTCCAGGTACCGCAGATCACCACACAGAGTCTCATTATGTTCCACAAGAATTGTCAAGCAATTCATGAAAGGCCTTTTTCGGGTTTTCCCGCCAGTTAGAAGACCTCCACCGTTATGGTCCCTGAATGTTGTATTAATGCAGCTCATGAAAGCTCCTTTTGAGCCGATCCACAAAGCTGATCTAAAATTTATCTCATGGAAAACAGCGTTACTGCTAGCTCTTACTTCAGCCAAAAGAGTCAGCGACATTCAGGCTTTCACTGTCAAACAGCCTTTCCTCCAATTCACAAACTCAGGTGTGATCCTGCGAACAAATCCTAAATTCATCCCGAAAGTTCCCTCAACGTTTCACTTGAATGAACCAGTCATCTTAAAAACCTTTTTTCCAAATCCGCAAACAGTAGCCGAAAGGACATTACATTCCCTTGATATTAAAAGATGTTTAAAGTTTTATCTACAGAAAACGCAAACCATCCGCCAGTCTGATCAATTATTTGTCGCATTTGGCGGAACAAGAAAGGGGCATGCGGTGTCCAAACAGACTATAGCAAGATGGATTGGCCTGGCTATTCAATTCTGCCATGCAAAAGCAGGTAAACCGCTCCACACCAAGGTGAGAGCCCACTCTACAAGATCGGTAGCCACTTCAGCTGCACTCTTTGCAGGGGTGACACTACATACCATCTGTAGAGCAGCCACATGGTCCAGCCAGCATACATTTACAAGACACTACTGTCTTGAGGAAACTAATAACGTCGATACAGCAGTGGGACAGGCAGTGCTGAGGCATCTATTTCGTTAAGGTGAGCTTCTTACACATCCCACCACCACACTCAAGGTATGTTCGATATTGGTTCTCAGTCTCGTTAATATCTAATTTTATATCACAGTGTGGTTTACTCTAATAATGTGCTTCAAATTATTTGCTTTGTTATATTGTGTTAACATGTTGTAAACCTCAAAACGATAACAAAACAGATTGTGTCAAAACTTTCTGCCACACAGCTTTTCTATTGCTCTTCTATTGAGATATCTATATATATATATATATATATATATATATATATATAGATATAGATATAGATATATAGAGATATAGATATAGATATAGATATATAGATATAGATATAGATATATACGTGGATGTATAAAGCTGAACTAATGTGAGTCACATCACTTAAAGAATTATGATAAAATTACAGTCAATGTAATTCACTAATTAAGAAGACATTACTGCTCGTTATTCTGATTCAAGCATGTGAATCTATGAAAGATCCAATACTGGAGAAGAAAATTAGTTACTTACCTGTAACTGCATGTTGGACTTTTGGCCATACGCATGGTCATCCCTAGTCTTTTTGCCTCCTTCCTCCTGTTTTTTCTGACCTCTCGCTGTTGGCTCTAGGACTCTGAGCACTTTATCACTGCTGACCAGTGCTAAAGTGCAGGTGCTCTCCTATCTAAAGTTGGTATGATTGGCTTATACCTAATTGGCATATTTAATTTACCTATAAGTCCCTTGTACAGTGGTATCTCTATACCCAGGGCCTGTAAATTAAATACTACTAGTGGGCCTGCAGCGCTGCTTGCGCCACCCACTGAAGTAGACTTTCAAACCTGTCTCAGGCCTGCTAGCGCAGGGCCTGTGTGCGCAGTTTTCTGCCACAGGGACCTGGCATCTAAATTTACTTGCCAGGCCCAGAACTCCCCTTTTACTACATGTAAGTCACCCCTAAAGTACGCCCTAGCTAGCCCTATGGGTAGGGTGCCATGTATGTAGAAAGGCAGGACATGTGCCATATTGCATGGCCTGTCCTGGTAGTGACAAACAGCCTAACTTGGTGTCTCACTGCTGTGAGTGCTGCCTTCTCATAGGGTTGCATTAGAAATGCCCTGCTTTATGTGTAAAGGGTATTGTCTGATTTATGAGGGGTAGCGTAGGCGTGTTTGTTATGGTTGTGATGGTGATAATAAATACTGCTTACTGCTGTGGGTGTATTTTTTATTACTATCACAGAAATGCCACTTCTAGAAAGTGCGCATTTATCTGTGCTTATGATTCTGGTGTTTTGCAGCTTGACTCCAATCCACGTCTGGGCAGAGTGACAGTTGGGGCTTTGTGCATACTTTTCAGACAGCCTATACACAGGGAGGGTGGAGGTGTCACCAAGGTGCATCTGCATACTGAATAGTCTTCCTGGGCTGAGAGAAGGGAGAGGCGGGGCACTCCTACATTTGTAAAGGCTGTGCCCTGGCCTCACACAATAGGGTCGTTAACCCCCCACTGATGTTTGGAGCCTGTGCTGAAAGGAGAGAGGGGGCACGCCCAGAACCAGTTGTAACTGGCTGGAACCTCCTCTCCCTGTCATTGTACAACACTTTAAAAATGGACTATAAGTACAGGGGAATTTTCCCCACAATTTGAACATTCTTGGAACTTGAAACTGGACACAGAACGCTGATGAATGGACTCACCAGGAAACCGCCTTGGACTGCTGCTGCTGTGCTGACCTGTGACCTGCCTGGTCACTAGGAGGAATTGCCACCATCTGCACCCCTTGTGCTGGCCTGTAGCTGGGCCCACCAGCCCTGTACCTTTTCCTTGATTATTGTTCCCAGGGGCAGGGTGCTGTGGCCCCTGACCCCTGCACCGATTTTCTATAGTATTGCCTTAGCGCTTAGGGGAAAAGCGATCTTATGGAAATGCTGCAGAAGATCACCGCCGCAGCCCAGGCAGCATGAGTGTCGTAGCGCTTTGAAAGCGCCTTTCTTGTGCCCAGGGAAATCACCGCCGCAGCCCAGGCTGCATAATTTTCTTAGCGCTGTGAAAAGTGATTGATGGAAATTCACCGCCGCAACCCGGGAGCCTCTTGGTGCCTTTGCGCTCTCTACGGCGCATTTTTTTTAAATAAAATCACCGCCGCAGCCCGGTCAGAGCATCTGATTCCAGGCGCGAGGTTTGCGCCGGCTCTAGTGAAGTGAAGGAAGGAGCGAGCCCGCTCCTATCGTGCTCCCGGGGGACGCGCGCTTTTCAGGGCGCCCCCGGGGCACCAGCAGGCCCCACCTTGGGCCGCGACGTCAGAGGGACGGCGAGGGATAGGAGGACGCCTCTCCCTCGCGTGGAGGAGTCCCAGAGGACTCCCCTGTTGTGTCTGGCCGGGCGGCAGCCTCGCCGGAGGCTCGCCCTGGCCCCCGGCTCACGGATTGGCCCCCTCGCGGGCCCGGAAGTATTTTGGTTCGGGGTCTCCCTTTGAGGAAGGGCCCCGGAGGCCCAGGGAGACCCCAGAGGCTAACGGGACCCCCGGAGGGGCCCGTGTGGAAACCAGGAGGTGGTGCGAGGCGCCCCCCTCCTCCTTTAAGCATTGGGTGACCTTGGCCCCCCCACAGGAGGGTCGGTGGAGGCCCGGGGGGCCCCCAGTGATCGCGGGCCCCAGGAGGGGCCCGTCAACAGTACAGAGGGGGTGCGTGCCGCCCCCCTCTTCCCCAGGACTTTAAGGAGGCCCCCTCGTTGCGCAGAGGACCGCTGGGGGCCCCTTTCTTCCTTGTCTTCAAGGCACGGAGGGTGCCTCTATCCTTCATCAGGTACTTTTAAACGGACCAATAATATTATAATCCAAGTTCTTTCTACAGACCTTGCTAATTGTGATTTATTGCCTACCTGTTCTAGGATGCTTTTACATATATGTGCACATGTTCCTTTTATGGACATGACTTGCTAATATGTTTCCCTAACTTGCCATAGGTTTTCTAATGTTCCTACTATGGGCGTTTTATGATATCCTTATGACAAGTGTTCTAATGTAATCACGTGTTTCCTGACTACTGCTTATGTTGCAGAATACTGAGTAACCTGTGTGTTATGTGTGACTACTGCTAGTTTGCAGAGTAACTAATGTGTAACGTTCTGACAACTGCTAAGGTAGCAGGATAGTACTGTTATGTGATGTTGGTCTGATAATTACGTTGTGTACAATACAGTATATTTTCATATAATCTGGTGTTGTGTTTCCTTTGTGGTGGGGATATTGCGTCACATGTATGTGTGTGTTGTGCAAACGCTTTACGCATTGCCTCCGGGTTAAGCCTGACTGCTCGTGCCAAGCTACCAAGGGGGTGAGCAGGGGTTATCTTGGACGTGTAACTCCCTTGCCCTGACTAGAGTGGGTAAGTTCTGCCTGGCTGAGGCGCATACCCTAGCCAACCAGAAACCCCATTTCTAACATTGGAAGTCAGCGGTGAGGATAGGACTTGCGCTTGCACAATACCATTGTGACTCATTATTTCACTACAAGGATTGCGTTTAGACAATCACATGTTTGGCTTCTCTTAACTTTCTCTCTTTGGTCATTTTTCCTGTTTTCAGTTCTCACGCTTGGGTATTGTGATTGTCACAGTTGAGTTATTTGTACCTTTTCAAGATGGGGCTTACCTTTGATTTAGAGGACCTGCCGTTTTACACGCAGGGGGAATTAGAGGGGTTCTGTAGAGAGAGAGGGCTGCCTGTAGAAGGGGACCTCAGGAGATCTCTGAATTTCTTTGAAAGGTTTGTGACATTTACCCAGGGAGGGAGTGTGCGTAGGGGGTACCCAGAGGATCCTGAGTGTAGCGAGGGTTCCCAATGGGAGGGCTCCCAGACCTCATCCCTAGAGAGTGGTAGAGAGACTGATCAGGAGGGTGAGAATGACCGGTTGGGGACGACAGTTGACAGGGAAGGCCCCAGTGATAGGGAGTCCCTTGCTGGGTCCAGTGTAAGAAGCAGGGCTACCTCTCATTCCTTGACGCCTGATGAGCTAAGAGATAGGCGGGAAGAGAGGGACCTGAAGTTGCAGTTAGCGCGTCTAGCTGTTGAGGAGAGAAGGGCTGAGGTAGAGAAGGCCTTAGTACAGGAGAGAATGGCAGAGGCAGAGAGGGCCTTTGCCAGAGAAAGACTCGCTCTAGAGCGCAGTCTGAAGGTTCTGGACTCACCAGCGCTGCAGGTGGAGTCCAGTGGTGGCAGCAATGTACAGTGCTGTAGCAAAGATGTTCCTCACATACCCATAGATCTGGTACCTAGGTTCCAAGAGGGGGGTGACATACGTCAGTGGTTAAAGGAATATGAGAGGGCTCTGGTAGAGCGCAGGATCCCTGAGAAGGATTGGGGAACTGGCCTAGGGAGTTTTATTCCTGAGGAGGGGAGGGATGCCCTACTGACTCTAGAGGAGGGTTACTCCGCAGTGAAGAACGCACTGATTGTGAAGTATGGTTTTTCCCCTGAGGAATACAGAAAAAGGTTTAGGGGTGGTAAGAAACTGTCCCACCAGTCTTGGGAGGAGTTTGTGGAGGATTGCTGCATTGCACTAGATGGATGGGTGAAGGGTAGCACAGTAAACAATTTTGAAGGGCTGTTTAATCTGATTCTCAGAGAGCACCTGTTTCGTTGTTGTTTTTCAGAGTTACGCCAACACTTGTCAGTGTGTGAGCTCTCTGACCCCAGGGAGCTCGCAAAGGAGGCAGACTTCTGGTTGCGTACCAGAGGGTCTGGTGTGGCATTAGGGGGTGTTCCTAATGAGAGTGGTCTAGGTGTTTCCCAACAAGGTGTGGTGGGAAAGGAATGGAGTGTCCCAGGTAGGTCCCAGTGGACTGGGATGGGTGAGGGACCCCATGTCCCGTCTCTGAGGAGAGGGAATGGGGCTGGGCTGAGGCCCAAGCTGCCCAAGATCCCGTCCCAGGCCCCTGAAGGTTCCATGAGTGAACGCCAGGAGGTGAGCCTAACCTGTGCCGTAGGGCCAGCTGTTCAGAAGGATCCCATTTTGTCATTAGGACTTAGGCGGGTGGCTGGTGATAGCGTTCCGCCGGTCCTGGTGTCTGGTAGTCTCGCTCTACAGCGGAGGAGGCGGAAATCCAGACATAGGGTTGAGAGGGGGCTGCGGGCCCCAGTGGAGAACCTGGAGGGTCAGGGGTCAGCTCTGAGAGCAGAGCCCCCCAGGAATGACCTTGGTGAGACCATTTCTGGGCTGGGGGGAATCCAGACTCTGTCAGATGGGCAGAGGTCAGGAGACCTGCGCCAGCCAGACTCTTGTGTGGCCCTTGGGGAAGGTGTTTCCCTGGTGGGGGGTAGGTGTGCCCCCCAGGAAGTCCTGGTGCGCCAGGCAATGATTCAGCCGCAGGGTGGTGACTCTGGGTTGGATGATCAGGTTCAGGGGGTAAACTCTGACCTGATGGGGAGTACGTGTGCTCCCAAGGAAGTCCTGGTGCGCCAGGCAGTGGTTCAACCGCGGGGTAGTGACTCTGGGTTGGATTGCCAGATTCAGGGGGTAAACTCTGATCTGGTAGGGGGTAGGTGTGCTCCCAAGGAAGTCCTGGTTCGCTGGGCAAAGGTCCAGTCTAAGGGTATCGTCCCTGGACTAGATAGACAGGTTCAGGGGGTAAACTCTGATCTGGTTGGGGGGGCGGTTAGTGTGCTCACCCCCCCGTGTGAAACTTCTGGTGGCTTCTCCCGAGGTGGGGAGACGCAGGACTCTGGAAGTGGGGTTCAGGGAGGGGGAAGCCCGCCCCGGACCCCGGTGCAACCCAAGAGTGTCGTCCCTAGGTTGGGTGGTCAGTCGCCAGGTAGTGATCCTGGGCTGGCGAGAAAGTTGTGCAGGGCTGCTGTACCCAGCACCCTGGCAAGTGTGGATTCTGGTGATACCCCTCCTAGGAGAGGAGGGCGGGATCCTAGAAGGAGGGGTAGAGGGAGGAGAGCCTCGCCTCTAGCCCCTGTAGAACCTATGGGTGCGGACCCTAGGTTGGTGGATCAGTGGCAGGGTAGAGCCCCTGAACTGATCGGAAATGGAGTGGAGACAGGTTGCTTTGCACCTGGGGCTACCGCCCCCCACTCATTATGGTTTCAGAGACCAGAGGCTCCTAGATGGCCTGGTGCCTGGTTCTGGCCATTGGCTTAGAGAATCCCCGTGGGTTGGTCTAGGCTGCCTGGGACGCATTGACAGAGAGATCCCAGTGGAGTCAGGAAAGCGTAGAACTGGAACATGCCCCTGCTGTTGTGGGCCTGGGTCCTTGTTCTATCGCCCCAATCAGGAAAGTACATCAAGGTATTGATTGTTCTCCCCTGGATTTTGGCTGGTAGGGGGTTGTGTTGGACTTTTGGCCATACGCATGGTCATCCCTAGTCTTTTTGCCTCCTTCCTCCTGTTTTTTCTGACTTCTCGCTGTTGGCTCTAGGACTCTGAGCACTTTATCACTGCTGACCAGTGCTAAAGTGCAGGTGCTCTCCCATCTAAAGTTGGTATGATTGGCTTATACCTAATTGGCATATTTAATTTGCCAATAAGTCCCTTGTACAGTGGTATCTCTATACCCAGGGCCTGTAAATTAAATACTACTAGTGGGCCTGCAGCGCTGCTTGCGCCACCCACTGAAGTAGACTTTCAAACCTGTCTCAGGCCTGCTAGCGCAGGGCCTGTGTGCGCAGTTTTCTGCCACAGGGACCTGGCATCTAAATTTACTTGCCAGGCCCAGAACTCCCCTTTTACTACATGTAAGTCACCCCTAAAGTACGCCCTAGCTAGCCCTATGGGTAGGGTGCCATGTATGTAGAAAGGCAGGACATGTGCCATATTGCATGGCCTGTCCTGGTAGTGACAAACAGCCTAACTTGGTGTCTCACTGCTGTGAGTGCTGCCTTCTCATAGGGTTGCATTAGAAATGCCCTGCTTTATGTGTAAAGGGTATTGTCTGATTTATGAGGGGTAGCGTAGGCGTGTTTGGTATGGTTGTGATGGTGATAATAAATACTGCTTACTGGTGTGGGTGTATTTTTTATTACTATCACAGAACTGCCACTTCTAGAAAGTGCGCATTTATCTGTGCTTATGATTCTGGTGTTTTGCAGCTTGACTCCAATCCACGTCTGGGCAGAGTGACAGTTGGGGCTTTGTGCATACTTTTCAGACAGCCTATACACAGGGAGGGTGGAGGTGTCACCAAGGTGCATCTGCATACTGAATAGTCTTCCTGGGCTGAGAGAAGGGAGAGGCGGGGCACACCTACATTTGTAAAGGCTGTGCCCTGGCCTCACACAATAGGGTCGTTAACCCCCCACTGATGTTTGGAGCCTGTGCTGAAAGGAGAGAGGGGGCACTCCCAGAACCAGTTGTAACTGGCTGGAACCTCCTCTCCCTGTCATTGTAAAACACTGTAAAAATGGACTATAAGTACAGGGGAATCTTCCCCACAATTTGAACATTCTTGGAACTTGAAACTGGACACAGAACGCTGATGAATGGACTCACCAGGAAACCGCCTTGGACTGCTGCTGCTGTGCTGACCTGTGACCTGCCTGGTCACTAGGAGGAATTGCCACCATCTGCACCCCTTGTGCTGGCCTGTAGCTGGGCCCACCAGCCCTGTACCTTTTCCTTGATTATTGTTCCCAGGGGCAGGGTGCTGTGGCCCCTGACCCCTGCACCGATTTTCTATAGTATTGCCTTAGCGCTTAGGGGAAAAGCGCTCTTATGGAAATGCTGCAGAAGATCACCGCCGCAGCCCAGGCAGAATGAGTGTCGTAGCGCTTTGAAAGCGCCTTTCTTGTGCCCAGGGAAATCACCGCCGCAGCCCAGGCTACATAATTTTCTTAGCGCTGTGAAAAGCGCTTGATGGAAATTCACCGCCGCAACCCGGGAGCCTCTTGGTGCCTTTGCGCGCTCTACGGCGCATTTTTTTTTAATAAAATCACCGCCGCAGCCCGGGCAGAGCATCTGATTCCAGGCGCGGGGTTTGCGCCGGCTCTAGTGAAGTGAAGGAAGGAGCGAGCCCGCTCCTATCGTGCTCCCGGGGGACGTACGCTTTTCAGGGCGCCCCCGGGGCACCAGCAGGCCCCACCTTGGGCCGCGACGTCAGAGGGACGGCGAGGGAGAGGAGGACGCCTCTCCCTCGCGTGGAGGAGTCCCAGAGGACTCCCCTGTTGTTTTGGGCCGGGCGGCAGCCTCGCCGGAGGCTCGCCCTGGCCCCCGGCTCACGGATTGGCCCCCTCGCGGGCCCGGAAGTATTTTGGTTCGGGTCTCCCTTTGAGGAAGGGCCCCGGAGGCCCAGGGAGACCCCAGAGGCTAACGGGACCCCCGGAGGGGCCCACGTGGAAACCAGGAGGGGGTGCGAGGTGCCCCCCTCCTCCTTTAAGCATTGGGTGACCTTGGCCCCCCCACAGGAGGGTCGGTGGAGGCCCGGGGGGCCCCCAGTGATCGCGGGCCCCAGGAGGGGCCCATCAACAGTACAGAGGGGGTGCGTGCCGCCCCCCTCTTCCCCAGGACTTTAAGGAGGCCCCCTCATTGCGCAGAGGAGCACTGGGGGCCCCTTTCTTCCTTGTCTTCAAGGCACGGAGGGTGCCTCTATCCTTCACCAGGTACTTTTAAACGGACCAATAATATTATAATCCAAGTTCTTTCTACAGACCTTGCTAATTGTGATTTATTGCCTACCTGTTCTACATATTTTTACATATATGTGCACATGTTCCTTTTATGGACATGACTTGCTAATATGTTTCCCTAACTTGCCATAGGTTTTCTAATGTTCCTACTATGGGCGTTTTATGATATCCTTATGACAAGTGTTCTAATGTAATCACGTGTTTCCTGACTACTGCTTATGTTGCAGAATACTGAATAACCTGTGTGTTATGTGTGACTACTGCTAGTTTGCAGAGTAACTAATGTGTAACGTTCTGACAACTGCTAAGGTAGCAGGATAGTACTGTTATGTGATGTTGGTCTGATAATTACGTTGTGTACAATACAGTATATTTTCATATGATCTGGTGTTGTGTTTCCTTTGTGGTGGGGATATTGCGTCACATGTATGTGTGTGTTGTGCAAACGCTTTACGCATTGCCTCCGGGTTAAGCCTGACTGCTCGTGCCAAGCTACCAAGGGGGTGAGCAGGGGTTATCTTGGACGTGTAACTCCCTTGCCCTGACTAGAGTGGGTAAGTTCTGCCTGGCTGAGGCGCATACCCTAGCCAACCAGAAACCCCATTTCTAACACTGCAGTTCTCCAGTATTGGTATCTTTCATAGATTCACATGCGACCCACCCTCCTCCCCTCACAGGCTCCCCTATTATACAGATATTAAACTTCACACTCCTACTAGAAAATCTGAGGGAATTCAGCCTCTGTTGGGAGTGTTTGGGAGGGGCTGAATCCTGATTGGTTGATACTGAAGTTTGGGTCTTTTCACAAAACAAAGTGGATAGACTGTAAAATACTCTGAGGCCTACTGGGGCCTACTTGTTTTACACTTACTGACTTACTGCTTTATGTATTTAAACTTACCGTGAGGCTCCCACCTCGACGACGGGGATGATTCAAGCATGTGAATCTATGAAAGATACCAATACTGGAGAACTGCAGTTACAGGTAAGTAACTAATTTTATTTTTAATATCATCCTGAACTTAAGTTTTCTCCACAATATTGACTACCAATGTATTTTCATGATATGCAACTGTGGAGTTAAGAAGGGTAAATTTATACTTCTTTTAAATGTATCTGTCTGATATAGTGGTAGTTGATACAGTGGAGTTAATATATATGTAGGTTTATAATATTGTGTTGGGGCGGAAAAGTCCCTCCCATGGTAGTAGCCATGTGCTCATGCCCTGAGTGCCCCAGCTGCAATATCATCTGGAGCCTTGGTAACACATTTTTGGTCATGGGTGAAAATGCATTATGCATGCGTGCCATGCCTTAGGCCTCTTTCATGGATCTGTTTATACCAGAAAGGGTGACCACACATTACTCTCATAGTGCTGGAGGGCTACTGCTATTTCTGGAACCTGAGTAGCATGAGCACGGTGGTAGCTTACCGTTTTGATAGTAAGTAATCAAGTAATATTGGTAGGCCATCTGACATGTGTCATGGGAACTCATAGTGAGTTCCACGCCTGTGTGCTCATCTCAACTTTGGCCTGCATCAGGACAGATGTCAGGAGAGAATGCATGCATTTTCGGGTGCTGCTCTGAACTGGTATATACATGAGCCAATGTGTACTACAAAGCATGGAAGCAGTGCATGCATGTATAAGTGCCTTACACTGAAGTGTACATGTGCCTGGGAAGTGGTACAGTACTTCAAGGACTGCAGGCATGTTGAGGTGCAGTGCTACTGATAATTGGGTGCCGGTGAGTGGTACAGTTCATATGGGCCTGGTGGTCCCATATTGGGAACCCAGGGACTTGCTGGAGGAACATGTGGAGGTAGAGGAGCCCTGCAGATAGATTTGTAGATTGCTGCATTCTTGAGAGCTGGATAAGACATATACCTGAAGAAGGAAGATCCAGGTTCTTCAGTACTCTTCAGATGGGCTCTTTGATTCTGAAAGAGGTCACTGTTCAGAGGAGCCTGGGCACATGTCAGGAAGAGATGAGGCTGATCAGAGAATCATAAAGAGTAAGGCTGAGTGCTTTGTAGCCTTTTGATATATCTATTACTGAGGCTGACATCCTCCAGATGTGATAATCTCCCATGGCCTGTGTTTAGGGCTGTCAGATTTGGGGACACACTTGCTGTGATAGACTGCTCTCTTGATAAAGAGCAAGACAGAGGAATGGACACTTCAAAGTGGACAATCACCAGAACACAAACTTGTGGTGCCTTGGGTTCTTAACCCACATTGATGTAATTGCTGGGTAGACTTATCCATTGGTTAATTCCTTGCTCCTTGGTGGAATGTATATTGTCGACGAACGATCTAAGTTAAAAATGTTCCAACCTGTGTAAGGTACTTTTTTGATTTTATGGGCCCAGAGATGTCTTTCCATAATACGAGCACCCAAGTGCAGTTTCACACTACTGTCTCTATTGGCAAATTTTACTATCCTGCAATATAAAGGATAGTGATTGTCAAATCACTGGAGGAGATACAATTGGAATCTATTGGGGGGACTGGGAGAATGAGTCGGTCCTAGTGTACTATCTCCCTAATCTTACATCAAATGCAACAAGGTATACTGTTCTGAAATGTAGAGTCCTCCTCAAACCCAAATAGGGAAGAATAATCAGGTCATCTAGGCACGTAATTGCTAGAAGCAGTAGGTGGCATGCTAGGACCTGTTTCTCGTTGGGCCGGCACTGCAGTGCCCGACGGGCCCCACAAGGGGATTCTTTGCCAGAGATCTTTTTTGTTGAGGAGTACCGATGTTCCCTACAGGGATATTCTCAAACCTCTAGCCGTGTGAGGTGAAGGACTGGAATGTGTGAAGTTAAAATGGACCATAGGCCCTGTGAAAGGATGCTTTATTACTACCCAAGGGGCCTATGTTAGGGTTAAAAACAAGGGGAGAGTATCTAGGAAAATAATGTTCTTCCTTTCTGTATGTGGAACTGTGTAAAAAGAAAAAAAAAAAATGTTCTACTCAAGTGTACTGGTCGACATGTTTCACGCCCTTGACATCCAAAAGGACAGAGCAGCATTTCTTCAGAACCAAAAAAATATCCTTCCTAGTCCTCCCTATTTGGCAAGAAAGTGTGCTCTCAGTGTGTGTACCTGTAGGTGCAACTTACACGGATATAGATTCCCTAATTGGGATGACCTGGAGAAAAACAAAGAAACAAACAAAAGTATTAAGACAACTGATCATAGACACAAAACAGGTTGTGCCAATAAAAGTCGCTGTCCACACGGCACACTGTGAGTAAACCCTACTAGTGTTGTTGCCATCAAAAACTCATGATGAAATAACACTACAACGTGTGATGTAGCACACACAAACACAATCGTACCCTTCTAAGGTTAGGAAAAGGCCTCTTGGAAATTCGCATGCTGTAGGTCTGCTGCAAACTTCAATGCTCTTAGTGGGGTTAAAGCTCACCAATAAACACCAACAACCATGAGCAATTTCAAAGCATCTACATCTATGTCTGAAATTGTGTTCATAAAGCCAACTCATGTCAACAGTGTCTAATCTTAGGTCTGCCTGTGGTTGATGCACAGCTAGAGTCGTGTGATAGACCGGACTCCTATGATGCCCTTCGGTAACAGACCCTGTTAACGAAGGGGGGGGGGGAAATGTATGGTTAAGTAGTACAAATATTAGAGGAATGGTAGACCCTCATGTACACTGACACCTTTCAATGTGCTGTTGTATCGTTTGTACAGGTACAGATTGACACTACTCTGAATAATGTAGGTATAGGGTGTCCCTCTCAGATATCAATGGTAAACCCAGTCAGGACATTCTCTTCCGCTGGCTTACACACAGATAATCACAACCATCCCACTATAGTGTTTTTTAGTGTATATGCCTGCAGAATTGCTCTAATCTAAAGTGGAACAATGAAAAACTTACAGCGTGAGAGTGCGGTGCCATTATGAGCCCCTTCATATTAATGTGGCAGCTCCTGCCTAGTTTACCCAATATTCATAACAGAGCTGGGGATCCAGCATCGATTCAATGAACCCCGTCATTATGTGTGTAAACCAAAGTGCATGCTCGTAGTCAAACACTCAACCTGGATGAAGTATCAATATTTTCTAAATTTGCACTCAATATGTAAAAGGAATGCAATCCTCTGCCATTAAACAAGGCATCTCCCACCAAGAATCACCCTTCGCATGGGGGAAACTTTGGTAAGTATACATGAGGACACGGAACCATCATTAGTCCCTATGTGTTACTGTGACAGCTCCCACCAAGGTTAACCTCCATTTAGTGCACAGCTGGGTGATCCAGCATCGATTAAGTACGCCCCATTACTGTGTGTGTGAAACAAGGTGCGTGCTCGTAGTTAAGCATTTTAGCCTGGATGGATGAATATGAACTGAATTCACATCCTGCATGCCGTATGATTATAATCCCATGCCTCTATATGTGGCAGCTCCCACCAAAGTTACAAAGGTAGGTAATAACCGTATGAATCCGAAGACCATCTAGCAAAAGAGTATCTAACGGAGCTCCATGGTGTAAACATTGCACTACTGAAGCCAGTATTCCCACGTACATTGTTCCCTGCAAAAAGACTACCCCAATAGAGTGGACCCCCGGAAGTAGGGGAAACGAGGGTTGGTTACAAAAGAAAGACCGGGTATGGACAGAGTCCCTACTTACATTCTGCTGTGTCAGTCCATACTGGGCAAGCCACCCGCTGCAGCGAACCAGGAAGTGAACAGGTAACCCAGCATGGTAATATTTATGTTGGCGTTTCACGTCCCACAGGTCTTCCTGATTGCTCCATGTGACCGGTAGCAGGAACACTAGTCCGCTGCCAATCACAGCGGGCAAACGGGCACGCCAAAGCACTGCAACACCGGCCAGTGTAATGCCCTCGGAATATGGGTGAAAAATTATTTTGGTATATAATTTGACCATGGGGAACAACAAAAAAAGGAATGATTTGAAGAATAAAAGTTTGGCTCATGGATTTATTAAGAATGTCAATGCAGGCTCCATACAGACTTTGAAAGTGAATTCCCAGCCCCTGTATAACTACCGTGTCCAGTACCCCAGCTCCTTATAATAGACCACCGTTTGCTGATGATTTTCTTGACTTCATTTGATAAAGGTGTGAAGGTGGTAACACTCATGAGTCAAAGATCTTCTGGTTTCTCATAAATAGCCTGTAAGGCCTTTATGATTATTGCGAGCTGTTTTCCTTGCAGTATTCACAATGTGTGTGGGGTAGTTACAATTGACTTGTTTTTGGGTCTAGTCATCGGCTTGAGCCTCAAATGTTGTCCCCTTGCTGCAGTTGCGTCTCCGCCTAAGGAACTGTCCATAAGACAAATTATTAGTTAATGCTCAGGGATAGTGGCTTTCATGTAGCAGTAAGCTGTTATGATCTGTTTTCTTATGGAAAGTCTTTGTTGTTAGTTTGCCCTGATTGATGGTAATCAAGAATGAAGTCTCCTTACCTGAAACAAAGGTAATGAACTTAAAAATGTATTCAGGCCATTGATCAGGGAGACAAACTGTTACATTCTGTATGTCGCAATTCCAAACAATAAGAATGTCATCAATAAAATGCCATCACAGTCTGATATTCTGTGAAAGAGGATTTCCTTGGTCCAAGACATACTGTTTCTCAAATTTAAGATGTAGAGGCAGGCCAGAGTTGGAGCAAAAGTAGTGCCCATTGATGTGCTGCATATCAGATGGTACAGCTCGTCTTCAAACTAGAAGAAATTGTCCATGAGTGCCAGTGTGGCACATTCCATAATGAAATGGATTGGTGTGGCCGAAGTCCAATCCCTGATTGTTAACTTTTCCTTCACAGCAGTCAATGTGCCTCTTGCGGTATTTTGGTATAGCGTGTCTCCACATCGAGACTAATCAGAGCATCCACAGGACCTTCCATGTTGATGTGGCCAATATGGTTCAAAACATGATTTGTATTTTTTAGAAAAGTTTGTGTAGCCTGTACTGTTGGTTGGAAGAAGTCACAAAACATAGATGAAATTTCCAAATTGGAAATTCCAGAGACAATAGTTTGTCCAAGAGGAGGTTGAGCCCCTTTATGGATGTTGGGGAGACAATAAAAGTATGGGGGTTGTAGTTCGTGGTTCAGCCTCCTTATGGGTGATCCACTCATTAATTTCTGCTTCTTCTAGCATAGAGTGTATCCATAGTTGTAAGCCCTCTGTTGGATCTCGTTGTATTGGATCAAAATGGAACGTGTCACTCAGCAAGGGCAGGCATTGTTGTCTGTATGCTTCTGTGTCAAGTATGACGATGGCTCCTTTCCTCTCAGCAGGTTTGATCGTAATAGTCTCATCACTTGCCAGGGCTTCCAAAGCTTTTCTCTCCCTTGTTGAGATGTTGAAAAATGTTTGTATGGGGTGTAATATACTCACATCTTTCAGGACCACCTTCTCAAAAGTAAGGACATCACAAGGAACCATGTTGTCAGGGGGAGTTAATACCTCAGTCCTGTATCTTCCGCTCGGTTCTGTGTCAGTTTGTTCTGGAAGAAAGGATGAAGCCTAATTTTCCTAAAAAAAAAAATAGATAGTTCGCAATTTAATCCAAAGAAGTCCTCCTTCGAGCTGGCACAAAACGTAGTCCTTTATTGAGGGCATGTTGTTCAATGTCTGTTAAAGACCTCTTTGACAAGTTGACTTGTTGTTTTCACATGGATTTTCCTACAGCTCCTTGTTACCATCTGTGGTTCCTCTTTTTCCCATTGTATGTGCCTCCCTCTTTCTCTGCCCTGGCCTCTGCCTGAAAAAAGCATATATTGAATGGGTGAGTGTGGTTGAGAAAATGGGTATGGGGCTGCCACAGGGAAGGGTGTTGGTAGGGGAAAGGAGTACCATTTAAATGACATCCCGGGTTATTCTCCTATTCCTCATCAGTGCTCCATCCATCAGATGATGAACTATTACTGTAGGTTTTTGATTTTCTACTGGTCCCCCCACACATTCATCAAATGAGCACGACTGGACTTTTTCTTGGTGATCTTCTTTAGTGTATGGGTATACTTTTTCTCAAATGAATTTGGTAATGTCTTTTTGTAATTCAGTAATCTACATTTCGGAACAATGTACCTTGGAGATACAATGGTCCCAGTAGGAGAGTTCATTTATCTATGTATTTAAATCTGCACACTTTTTGCCGCACTTGACAGCCGCTTCTGTAATTAAAAGCCCCACCCTCATTATTTGGCTTCCAATAATATTAATGAAGTAGGTCACAATATGCGACTTACTGGGAACCGCAAAAATCACAGGGATTGTGGTCTGCTGGGGTCAGCAGACAACCATATCTCTAATTGCTTTCAAATAAAGCAAACTTTTTTTTAAACAGTTTGTTTTTCTTTTTGAAAAACAGAATGCGTTTAAAAAGAAAACATGAAACGTGGGATGGGTGAAGGCCTGTTAAAGGCAAAAGTAAAATTGCATGAGATCAGATTATCATACAAAAGTCACACTGCTGCCAGTTAGCTGCCTGTGAAGAACTGAGCTGAGCACTCCACCCGTATGCCACACGTTGTCTCCTCTTCATTAATTGTCTGCGACGCATGGCCCACTGCATGTAGATCATAAAAAATAAAGCCACTGCCTTTTCAATCAGTGTGCTGCGTGTGAAGTGTAAAAAAAAATAATAAAATAATAATAAAAAAAAATCATACACCGCAAACCACTGTGGTGTGCGATTTAAGATTAACTGATTACATCGGCACAAATGATCACACTCACCTCCGAATGGACTTGGGCTGGCATTATCAAATCTGACTTGGAAGTGCTGACATCAAACATAAAAGATTCAAGAGTAGTTCCAGTTTCTCAGCTCACTGGTTTTGCTATACTGCCATCTACTGTCTTCTAGTAGTGCTGCAATACTGGTTTACTGCAAATGGTGGAAACCCTTATAATCATCTTACTTTAGTGAAAACAAAACGCCTGCAACGTCTGCAGTGATTGGCACGCTCTATTCAGTGCATGTTTTTGTGCCATTCTCATGCTCTTGTGGAAACGAAACGTCTACAGCAATTGGCACGCTTTATTCAGTGCATGTTTATTTTCCTGCCATCCTCTTGCTCTTGTGGAAACGTCTACAGTGATTGGCACACTTCATTCAGGGCATATTTAGTTCTGTGTGAACTACACAACTTTGTCTGGTTTGTCAGCAGCGATTGGCACCTTTTTTTAAAACTAATTTTGTGTTATTTACAGCCACTGGCACACTATTCTTTTCTGTGTCATAGACATTTTGGGCCACATGTTCGAAAATTGGTAATTGCGATTTCATAATTGCGATTCCATGCGAATCACAATTAGGAAATCACAATTCCAAATGTAAGAAACTCCTTAGAGTTTCTTTTGTGATTCCCGGTGGGTCGCAAATAGATCTACCCCATTAATATTAAGGAAGTAGGTTGCAAATTGCTACCGACTAGGAATCGCAAAAATCACAGGAATGGTGACCTGCTGGGGTCAGCAGACCACCATGTCTGTAATTGCTTTTAAATAAAGCAATCTTTTTTTTAATCCCAACCCGTGTTCCTTAAAGGAAAACAGGATACGTTTAAAAAGAAAAAAAATGAAACGTTCCGTTTTCATTTTTTAAGATTAGACAGTGGTCTATGGGACCTCTGCCTGCTCTTAAAAAATGTTTTTGCATGCATTCACAAGGAGAAAGGGGTCTCTTGGGGAATGGGTTAATACCAATTTGAAATTGGTACTAACTGCAATTGTTTTGTGACCGCATTCAGGGTCACAAAACAATCATAAATACCATTCAGATTCGGTATTAGTAAGGGATGCCCTGAACATGTTCCTTCCTAATACCGAATCACAAAACCCAAATTGCGATTCGGTAACAAGCTACTGAATCACAATTTGGGCTTTGTATATCCTAAAAAGCATTTTTTTAGTCACAAACCGGCTGATTCGCAGAATTGGCCTCTTTGCAACTAGAAAAATACTTTGTACATGTGACCCTTAATTTCTTGTTGACATATTTGTCTTGTTCTGGGCAAAAAATGTAAAATTAATTTTTTTTGCAGGTCTTAAATCAATGTTACATTATGCAAAATGTTATGACACTCAATCCCTTTTTTCAGGAACCTGGAGAACCACCTTTGAGCTTCCTGTTATGATACAGATCCTTTATCCCATATTTAGGTGCTATATATAGTCATAAGTGCAAGCCAGAAATAGAAACAGCATTTGCTTTGAAGGGCAAAATGTATTTGGTCACTTGTTGGATTGCGTTTACCAATGCTGAAGAACTGGATGAATTTCTGACCGCTGGACACGCACTTTGAAGGGCAGGTTAACTTAGTAGTATACAGACAGAAATTTTTGACGTGAATACAAAAACCAGATACATGACTGCTTTAAACATGCTGGCATCATATTGTGTATATGAAGCTTTTATTTTTCAATTAATGAGCAAATTGTTTGTAGGTGTCATTGAAAAAAGATCCAACAGAGATTATCATCATGTAAAAATCCTTTGCTGGATGAGTCAGTTAACATAGCTAAAAGCATTGAATGCTCAGAAAAAAGATGCTAACCAATTAGTACCTCCAATTGCGGTAGCAAATATTAATGTGCAAAGTAAAAAACGGACAAAATTTCACATAGTGCAAAATAAACCTTCACATCATATAATTATAACAAAACTAGAAACACAGCTAGATGTTCTCTTAAACAAATGTGTTATATATGTGGTCCACAACTCAAATTTCTAATTTTCGAAATTGCCCCGCAATTGCACAAGAGTGTTGGAAGTGTAAAAAAAAAAAAAAAATTGTAATTTTGGGAAACTTTGTAGGGTGGAAAAAAATTGTGTACAAGATACTTTGTCCAATGAGGAGGATGAATCGGACAGAAAGGTAGAGGAACTAGTGTTATCTGTAGATTGTATAGAGATAAATAGTGTTTCCGATAAGAAAAGTTATGGAGACCCACTTGTCACAGTAAAAACAAATTGCTCCAACACACCTTAACTTATAGATTCTGGGGCTAAAATTATCATCATATCGGTGGACAGGTATAAAGCATGACGGTCCAGTAAAATACTATCACCACCAGACATTGTTACTATTGCTTCTGAAGGAAGCATAATTTACCTTATGGGGTAATTCATGGCTGATTTGTCTTTTGAGGACAAAACAATCAGAGGAAAAGTGTTTGTTGCATTTAAAGGTATGAATGTATTGGGATGGTGGCATCAAGCAGAATTCGGCATGATTGTTAGACCTGGTCAGAAATGTCCTGTCTCCCTGGTTGAATCTGTAGCTGGTCAGTCATGGAAAGAAAGATTTCCAGTAATAACAAGGTGGGCATGATCAAAAATGTTTTACACAACATTAAAGTCCAACAGTGTTGCCAGTAAAATATAGACTTCAAAATGTACCTCATAGTGTTCAACAGGAATTACCAAAAATTCTCAAAGAAGTGCAAAATGATGGAATCAGAGAATTAGTGGATGCCTCATTATGGCTTTCGCCGATTGTTCTGGCCAAGACAAAATCAGGAGATTTGCACTTATTTGTCAATCTTAGAGCAATTAACAAAGCTATATTGATTGAAAATTATCCGTTAATGAGAATTGAGATCTCATCACGGCTGTAGGTCAGTTCAAATAGTTTACAAAACTTGATCTTCATGCTGGATATCATCAGGTAGTTTTAGATGAAAGTTCATGACATCTCACTGAATTTGGTACAACTGATGGTACATTTAAACTTTGTTACATGCCATTTGGACAGGCCTCTGCTGTTTCTGTTTTTCAGAAAGTCATGTCTGGTATGTTTATAGGATTAAAAGACGTAGTTGTGTTTCAGGATATGTTAATCAATTCTAGTGCGGAAGCAGCTCATTATAGAGCAGCAGAAAATTTAACTATTTTTCCAGCCAATGGTGTCACTTTGAGAGATGACAAATGCACGTTCTAATAGAATGAGAATGAGATTGAATATTTAGGCCATGTTTTATCTGGCGAGGGAATCTATTTGTATTTTATTTGAACACGTGTTTGGTCAATAAAAACCATTACACAAAGAAAAGAGAGAAAAAGAAAAGAGAGGAAAAGAAGAAAAAGAAAGGCAAAACAACAAAAAGACAAGAAGTCCTAAATACAGTAATAAAATCAATTTGAGTTAAAATGTTTCAGCTAAATTACGGAGTGCTACGACGTTGCTTGCAGGCTGATTGTGCGCATTTGTCTCACTTGTTCAGTCTCTTGAAGAAGGCGTCCTAATTTACCCAAGAATTTAGCCAGTCTGCAGCTGTACGTCGTCCTCTTTGAAGCCAAACTGGTTGTAGGAGCCTGGTACGAACTGTTGTGATGCTTTTGCATAAGCATATCTGATGGATCAGCGTTTCCGGACCCAGCCCGCATAATCGACAGGTGTCAGTCATGTTGACTCTCGTCCACCTGGGAAGGTGGGCATATGTTGGAAGGCAGCCCATTCGATATTTCATAAAGGCTGCTTTAATCTGTGGATTAACTGCTGCTCCCAGATATAGTTGTGGGATTAGAGAGCCGTATGATGATAGAACCAACCAGGCATGGCTTTGTTTCTATAAAGCCTCTTTGTCCTGAAGATGTAGGAGAGACTTGACACTTACTTTCATTGAGCTTATGGCTTAGGTTGATAAATGCCACTTTCCTTGCTAGAGAGTGCCTTACCAAGCCAAGTTCAAGGCGAACTTGGGCCGGTGAAACATAATTTGGTAAGCTGAACAACCTCTTGAAGAGCTTAGTGATAATTTTTTCCAAGTGGTCGTCGCCACAGCCTCTTAAAACTTTGCTGCCATATGTGATTGTTGGTATTAATTTAGCTTGGATGACCTTTAATAGCGGCAGATAGGTTGAAGAACCAGTTGCTTTTTTAACGCTGTTGAACGTGAATGCAAGCAAGGTGGATTTCCGACTGACAAGAAGAACCCCTAGATATTTATATTTGCGCACTGTTTCAACCTTATTGTTACCCAAGAACCACTGATGTCGCAGCCGCCCAGTCGTCTTAAAGGGCATGATTTTTGATTTATTAAAATGAATAAGGAGAGCATTTTTTCCAGAGTCTTCAGCTGTTGTGTTAAGTAGCCTCTGCAGGCCTATTCTAGTGTGGCTGAAAAGGACGAGATCGTCGGCGTACATCAAGCTTGTCATGGCAGGTTGCCCCAGCCTTGGTGAATGTGAGTTCACCTTGTCCAGTTCTGCCGGTTGGTCAGCCAAAAATAAATTGAAAAGAAGGGGTGCAAGTACACATCCATGACGCAGACCCTGAAGAGTGGGAATTTTCCTAAAAAGGTGCTTCCTACCACCCAGTTTGACCCTCACCCAGGTATCTGTGGAGAAGGACTATTGCTTTCAACAACTGGGAGGGAATGCCCCAACTTGCGAGTTTAAACCAGAGTTTCCTTCTTTCTACTTGATCAAATGCAGCTTTATAGTCTATAAATGAAAGAAAGAGGGACTTCTTGGCACTTTGGCATTGGTCAAATAATAGTGCGATGGTCATGAGGTTGGCAGTCGTGCCCACCCATTTTGAGAATCCAGTTTGGTGAAACAGGATGAGGTTGTTGACATTAGCCCAGGTTTCGAGCTCTTCTAAAAGAATTCCTGCAAAGATTTTTGATTCGACATCTAGAAGTGCTATTTATCGGTAATTTGCTGGGTCGTTAGTCGTACCCCGTTTATAGATGGGGGTATAGTTGAGCCTCCCCATGCTTGCAGGATGATGTTGGTAGCAAGAATGCAATTGTAGAGTGTGGAGAGATGTTTTGATCAGAAATCTGGGTCCTCTTTGTACAGGGTAGCAGGGATACCATTGGGTCCCGGTGCTCCCTCATTCCAGCACTTAATAATTCTCATCCTCACTGTTTCTGAGGGAACTAAAAAGCAGCTGCATTGTTGTTTTGGAGAGCCGGTGGAGGTACAGGTTGATGCATCTGCCTCACCTACAGGGCGCTTAGTTGAAAGGCCAAAATGGTATGAGAGATACTGATACCAGGTGGGCTCAGAGATATTAATCATGGTGGGGGAGTGTGTTGCAGAGCTTAGGCTATTTATAAGCCTCCAGAACTGTGCATGCTGATTTCTCTTTGATGTGTGCAAGAGTTTTGCTGCTAGCACAGCTGCCTTGTCTCTTCGATGTGTCCATAGGTGGCCTCTGTAGTCCAGTCTGGAGGTAGATAGCAGCGCTCTCAAGGCTTCATTCCTAGGTTCTTTCTGAAGACGGCAGAGGGCGGAATTTAAGTTCCGTTTAAGTGTCTTTGTATACCTTCTCGATGAGGGGCTTTGTAAGCTGTGGGGTCTTGTTCCTTGAACCTGCCGATGGTAGGATGCCAAAAGCTCTACTACAAACTCATCCCAGGTTGTTTGTGGCGCTTACTCAGGGTCTGCGAGGTTCAATTTAAGGGACCATATTTGCTTGGCTGTCTCTGCCAGTGCAGGAGTGGTCTTGGAGGACCACTTAATTTGCCTCCCATTAGATATATGTATGGCTCGCTGCAACGTGTCTGAAGGTTTGTGATGTTCAGTCGGGTGACTAAAATGCAGCTCTTGCTGTAAGTGGTCACTCTCCCCTTGCTTGTTACCTGAAATTTCAAAATTCAGCCTAACAGGGGTAGGGCTAAAATTGTGGGGGGTTGATCCATACAGTAGCAGCCGTTGGCAGATCGGAGTCCCATTGCTTCAAGATCTTTTATGAGTTGTTTCCATATCTCGCCCCCCTTACAAGTCCCAAGTAGAGCTTGGTCCGGTATCTGCTTAAGAAAGTTCTGCGCCATAGTGGCTTCGTCAGAAGGTTCAGATCCCAGCAGGTTCATGTTGAAATCACCACTTACGATCATTTGGGGGCATGGAACATTATTGACTAGTTCGTCAATATTCTCATTCAGCTGACATGCAGCTTCTAGTTTGTAAGCTTTTCCCGGTGGGATATAGATGTTCATTAGAGCTAGATGAAGGGTGGAGGGGCCTTGAGTCACAGTAAGAAGAACTGTCAACAAATTGCTGCATGTTACTTGAGACGTATGATGGCGCCCGTTCATTGTTGAACTGAGATATATGATGAGTCCACCACTCAAGCGCCCCAAGCAAGCCCTCCTTGTTGCCGGGACATGATAGCTCACAAATCCTGTAATTGCAGGTGGGGATTCTGTCCATGTCTCTTGCAGCATTATTATCTGGAATGACGTTAGGTAGTTGAGCAGACACTTGTCCTCCAGTTTGTCCAGTAGCCCATTGATATTCCAGGAACATATTGCAAAATTGGACTTGCCTTCTTCCTTGCTGATCTTTAGCCCGTCCCATCCTGATTGCCTTGATCCTGTGCTCAGTGCACTGGGTAACCAGCTCTAGGCGTTAGAGAAGGATGGTGCCCCAGAGCAGGGCAGAGATGCTGAACTGGGCCATGCCATGAGAGTTCCTTGAATTCCTTGAAGTCTTGTTGGAAGCACTGGGTGATGGTTAAAACCCTTGACCACCATGTCGACTTAATAGAGGTTGTGGATAAGCAGGGTGTATTGCCGAGGTTAAATGTATCCCCAGCCTCTGAGTGTAGTGCCTACTCCAAGCACTTATTCTGCTACCTCTGCCGAGGTCCAGGTAACTTTGGTTACTTCATTCTTCTGGGGTGCCAAAGGAGGGATAAATGCCACTGAGACCATGTCCGCCGAGGTGAGATTTGCGGTGTTGGGGATCTGTCCTAACAACCATAGAATGTTCCCACGGTTCAGCAGGTCAAATGAGCCTCTTGATCTATATTGCGGGTGTAGCAAGGTTATTGAGGAGCTTGGGTCATTGTTGCGCAGGATCAACGGAGAGCTCGTAGGGGTTATTTGCGGCTGGAGCATCATATGGCTGGTCCTGCTTTGAGGTCTGGTAGCCTAGAAAGTTGTTGGCGCTGTCGATGTAAAGTAGCTCTCCTGCGCCCTCTCCCTGAACTTTTCTTGACTTACTTAGTTCTGGGACAGTTGGACCTGGCGGGATCTTTTATCAAAATTTGCTGTAACACTAAGGAGCACATTTGATGAAGTAAATTTATTGGGCATTTGACGGTTCCTGAAGAAGGGGTCCGGGACATGCCTCCTTTGGCAATGATGTTACTACTAGAATCACCAACGGAGGTGCCTTCTCGCGATTGGCTTGGTGGAGAGGTGGAACTGGAGCGGGGCGTCGGTTTGAGAGCGCTAGATGACCCACCCTTCGTTTCCGATGAGGATGTGTGTACTTGAGTCTGAAGCCCTGAAGGAGAGCAGGACGATTTTTTGAGACCCCCTACCTGGCTACTGAAGAAGGAAATGATGTTCTTGTTATTGGATGTTCTTAGCCTGTTTTTCCTACTTTCCATTGGCATTTCCTCCGGAGTGGGGATGGTGAATCTTTTTTAGCTGGATTGTCAATTGTGGCGTGAGGAAAAGGGGCCCCAAAGCTGGGAGGGGGCCCGAGCTGCTCAGTGAGTCTGAGTTCAGCAAGGCGGTTCCTGGGAGCTGTGCTGCTTGATTGTTTGCTAGCGGTCGGTGGCCATCCGTAGGTTCCTGTAAATAGGGCTTGGAAGGTTCCAAGGATGTGTCTTGCAGACATGTTGTTGAGGGCTGCAGAGGGTTGTCGCTCATGGGGATGGAGGCGAGTCTGAGAGCAACCACCTCGTTTTGAGCCAGTGCTCTTTAAGTTTTCAAAGATGCTGCTTAAAGCTCCTGGTAGAGAGCTTAGTTTATCCAGGATTGAAGAGCAGATACAGGGACAGGTGGGTGACCAGGAATCTGCAAAGTTCTGAGCTCTGACTATCAAGTTATTGAGATCTGCAATTTTTAAGCCAATTCCTGAAGTACAAACTGCTAATGTATTTAGCAATTTAATTTGGGTGCCCATTTTGGTGGACTGGAGGTTTAAGGCTTCAGTAGTAAGCTGTAGGGTACTCTGTATGATATTCAAAACTGTTGGTATATCTGGGGCAATGGCAATCTCAGAAGGTATGTCGACCTCCAATTGGGGCCTAGCCTTAAAGCAAGTCACTGCAGTTGAGCGCGGGGTAGAGCAAGACTGGCTCTGCCCCAGGGCGCCTACCCCATCTCCGTCACCGTATTCTGCCACCATTGCTTCCCATTCCAAGGAGGTAAGCGATGACTGATTCTGCTGCAAGCAGCTTGCTGGTTTATCCAGGGAGCAGAGCAGCTGAGGGGTGCAGAGCTGCTGAGGGGTAGATCGAGGCAGGGTCCATCCATTGGGTGCTTTGAACGCTTTAATGAGTCCTGGCCAAATTGTTTGAGAGGGAGTCAAACCTTAGCCAAGTATTGTAGATGGAGTAATTAAAGCACTTCACCCTACTGAGACAAATCAGTTATGCTCTTTCATAGGGTTGTGTGAATTTTATTTAAAAATAATTAGACATTTTTCAGAATTAAGAGTGTTTCAGAGTAATGTTGTAAAAAGCTTGTGAATTTGTATGGACTTCTCCCTGACAGAAAAAGTTTCAGCTCATTAAGAAATGTGTATTGGAAGCACATACTCTACAAGTATACGTTGAGGGACGAGAAACTTTTATTACAGTGAACGCAAGTGCTTATGACATGGGAGCTGTTTTATCACAGATTGAGGGAGGAAAAGAGGTCACCATAGGATCAAAGAGGCAGAGACTAAATATTCTGTAATTGAGAAAGAAATACTAGCCTGTGTATGGGATATAGAAAAATTCAGCCCATATCTATGGGGGAGAACATTTTATTTAAGAATGGATCACCAACCCACGGTGGACATTCAGGCAATAAGTTAAAGAAAACTACATCAAGCCTTGCCAGGCTGGCCAAGAAAATGTTAGAGTTTCAGCCACTAAATGTAGGATAAGACATGATTTCTGGTGGCCTGGTGTAGATCATGAAGTGGAAATGGTGGGGAAAGAATGTGTGCAATGTTGTTACAGTGACAAGCACTTAGTCACAGCTGTTCCCGCTATTCCTTTGAAATGTCCAGAAAAAGTTTGGCAGAGAATCACTATGGTTTTTTAGGTCCTTTTCATGTTTTGCCCAACAACATGAAATATTTTCTTGTAGTGGTGGTTTACTTGTCCAGGTGGGTGGAGGTGAAAGGAGTGTCTGAGCCAAACACAAAAGCTGTAATTTATGTTTTTTCAAGAATTATTTAATAAGGAGGGTGTTCCAAGTGAAATTCTTACAGACAACTGTGGGTCAATTCACTTCTTCCACTTTGGCAGAGTTTCTAATTTTTTTTTAGGGAGAACACATTTACGCACACCATTATATTATCCACAGGCAAATGGAAACGTGTAAAGATTTAATGGTGTGTTGGTGGAATGCATTCAAAGTGCTCGTAAATCTAATGTTAACTCTGAAACTGCCATCAGGGAGCTGTTGTGGGCATACAGAACCACTCCACACTCTGTAATGGGTATGGTACCATTTCAGCTTATGAGCGGGACGTAAAGTAATGTCTACTGTGTCCTTTCTGGAAAGTTAAAGTACTTAATCAGAGCTTTCATGTGGAAAAATTATCACATAAGCTAGAAATGCTAATGGCAAACAAAACATAATGAGATGTGTGAAATAAAATAATTTAAGAGGTAGTAGATGCGAGACCAGGTTCAAATTTAAAGTTGGAGATATGGTTTCCATTAAGGATCTTGTCTTATTGCAAAAAGGAGCCACAAATTTCAGAGATGTTACATGTATAACTGATGTAGGAGGCTGGCTCGGTATATAGCGGATGACTATAGATGAGGCACCTTGTACTGAGTCTAGGCAACCCTTAGTGATAGTGTAAACGGCTCTAGATAACCAGAGCTTGCATAGGGGTAGCTGTGGAGAGCAGGTAAGGCTTATCCAGGATGGTGTAAAGCGGTTGCAAATACCACACAGGTCAGTCACTGAAGTACACACAAGAATGAACCACACCAGTGTTAGAAAAATATGTAATATTTATTATAACACACTCTAGAACTAACTTTGGTATATCTCCCAACCGGGGATATGGTCATACAAAAATATACTTAGCAACAGGTAAGTAAAGGCATAAAATAACATGGGCCCCCATGGGGGGTGAGTGGGATCAAACCATATACTGAAAAAAATGAAATGCAAAACTCATTTCCAACCCAAACTACCACCCAAGGACCCTTAGGACTGAGGAAGTACTAAAACCACAAAGGTAAGTAAGTAGAATTTTCCAGGCACCCGTGTGCAGAGTAGAAGTCTGAGGTCAGTGTCCGTAGGCTAACATGAGGAAGTCATGGTTGGAGTTTTCGCATTTGAGGACCCTTCCCAGAGGCTACAGAGGAAACCCTTTGGGACAAGGGAGGTTGGATAGTACCCCCACCCATAGATACCTAGAGCAGTGGAGTACCTACAACAGGGAGCCCAGGTGCATAGGAGTGAAGTCGTGTCGGAACGTCCCACTGAAGTCACCGGGGATCTCGGTTGTCCAGCTGCTGCCAAAACCTGTGGACCAGGTCGGTGGAACAGAGGTGTGGATTCTGGGAGAGGAGGACCTAAGGAGAGAGGAGATTGAGTCCAGACCACCTGGAGGTGCCCAGGTGGTGCAGGAGAGCAATGCCCACCCTTCTTGGTGATGCGTTCTGTAGGACAGTGGACAAAGAAATTAAGCTGTGGAGTCTAGGCGATGCAGAAGGACCACAGGAGTTGTCCATGAGCTGTCCCGTGCTGCTTGTCGAATTACAGAGGGGTCAGTGGTCAGCGGGACCATCGACAAGCCTTGACAAATGCAGAGAAGCATTGCACAATGTTTGCAGGATTTGTTGGGACTAGCAAGGACTAGGTGACCCAACCATGGTAGGTAGGTCAGGGCCACCCCTCAGCAAGCAGGAGAGCCAGCAGGAATAGTCTGATCCCCCAGAAGGACCCTCTGGCAGCAGGCACAGGGAGTCACAGGGAGGCCTCAGCAGCACAACAAAGAGGGATGCCCACATCGCAAGAGTTGCAGAGAGGATATTGTTCTTAGAGCTGGAGAGTACTGGAGACTGAGGCTTCTTGGAGCTAACAAGCTTTGGCAATGGTATGTAGATGCGGTGCACAGGGTTCTAGCTGAGCATCTCCAGCTAGGTACCACAAACGTCCCAGTTGCAAGGAACACAGGTCAGACCTCTGGACAGCCACAGAACCACCACCTGTATTGCGAAGCCTTGGAGAGTCCATGGGACAGTGGGATCCACAAGCCAGTCTTCTGTATTGAGGTGTCTGTGGATGCAGGTGAGTGACTCCACTCCAAGGAAGATTCCTTCTTGCTTTCCCAAGTGCAGACAGAGTCCCAGTGACTCTAAAGAATACACGGCCACAGTGTGCAGAAGTCTTTGCAGAACTTGGAAACAACGTTGCAGTAAAAGCCCTTTTACTGGTTACAGTCTTGCTCTTGGTTCCAGTGAAGAACAGCAGAGGTTCCGGTGTCCAGGTTGCAGAAGTGTCTTGCAGAGGAGACTTGCAGATGGTTCCTGAGTGCTTGCAGATGAATCTGGGGTCCCATCCTCAGGGGAGCCCTTAAGTAACCCGGGGTGGGGGTTGGACACTGACTGCACTAACCCACCTATCTGTGGGGGTCAGGGACATCACCTAGCTGGACTCACCAGTCAAATGCTCCCCAGGATCTCTGCTCATCTCATTTCCAAGATGGCAGAATCAAATGGCCACCTGGCAGAGCTCTGTGCACCTCCCTAGGAGAGGAGCTGGGTAGGGGGGTGGTCACTCCCCTCCCCTTTGTGTAGTGTTGCACCAGAGTGGGTACCAAGGGTTCCTGCACTGGTTAAAATTGGTTTATGCAAGAAGGGCACCAAATGTGCCTTTCAAAGTACTCTTGTGGCACTCAGAGGCACTCCCACCCCAGCCCAGAGAAACTTATTTCTAAAGAAGAGGTGGTCACACCTCTATCTTACAGTCCTGCGTTCCCCTCCATGAGATAAGCTCAGCAGCAGGAGGGTAGAACAGTGTCTGGGGTCCGCAGCTGCACGGGCTGGCATCCAGACCCTACAAGGGTGTATAGGCAGACTTTAGGGGATCCCTGAGAGAAATCCCAGAATACATGGTATCATGCAACTACCACTGGAACTGGTTTAGTTGCATAATTCCAACATTTTTGATACCAAACTTGCCTATGTTCAGTGAAGACATTATGTAGTTGAACAACTCGTGTTGACCACTGTCCACTACATGCCTTAAGATGGCTTTCCCTCACTTATAAAGCCCAGGAAATGGAGCCTAGGGCTTGTAGGGGCACCTCTGCTCATGCAGGGGTGTCCTCCCACTTAAAACCTTGCACTGTGCCCTTGGGCTGAAGGGCCTACCTTAGGGGTGACTTACAGAGTCAGAATGCAGTGACCACGATATAAGGCATACCTACATGCACCATTTCACACAGGCAGCAATGACAGACCTGTATTCACAGTTTGCATGGGCCACCATGGGTGGTATAATACATGCTGCAGCCCATGGGGGACCTCTGGTGTACTAATGCCCTGGGTATCTAGGTACCATGTTCTAGGGACTTACATGGATGCATCAGTATGCCAATTGTGAGATGTAAAAGTTACCTTGCAACTAAATGTAAGGGAGGGAGCACTGACACTGGGGTCTTGGTTATCAGGATCCCAGTGTACTACAGCCTAAACAGTGACACCAGGCTACTTTCCTACAACTGATATTAGTGGTCAGGCTGTGAAATTGTGCAGTGGTCAATGGTGTAAAATCTCTTGTGCAGCAAGAAGCCATGAACCAACACTGACAAATGACTTGATTAATAATTGAAGCCATGAGTCAACACTGACAAATGATCTGAATAAGAACAAAATTAATAAGAGTAACAAAAATGCTAATAATGGTTCAGTTTGTTAAGAACTGACTGTACGAAGAGGCAATAGCAAAAGAAAAGTTCCTGTTGGGGGGCCGAGGCGAAGATTAAAGGCAATCGTCATTACGCGTCCTGCAATCATGAAGAGGGCTGTCATCTGGTGTGCCACTATAACCTGAAGGAGGTGTTGCACTGCGTGCGTTGTTATGACCATCCGTATGTCTGTAGAGGGTAATGGTGAAGTGACCCACAGAGGAAGAGCAACAATTCAACAATCCAACTCCAGAAACACTTAAGACTTGCGGCCGGACTCAGAGGGGCACTTGAGGCCCCCTTGAGGTCCCGGACGCCTGCTGTTTTGACAGCAGCATCCCAACTTCTTTTCACTCCCCGGCTGCCAAATTGCACCCATGGAATCTAAACCACCACTGCATCAAGAGTGGGTAATATTGAATACTGGGCTGCCGATCCTCTAGGGAAACTTACTCAGACTCTTGCACTATGGCACGGGAACACTTCACTTGAGTGTTTATGGTTGAAGACTTGAGCTCACTAGCAGGGCCAACTTGAATGGCACCTCACACGAACTGGAAATAAACACTGTCCTTAGAATGGAAAGTGAGACTTGAGGGCTGACCCAGGTAATGCTAGCGGACCTTCCTTAGGAATACTGTGTATTTTGTTTCTGGTTGTGCCATGTTGTACTTTGTGTTAGTAGATAAATACTCCCTTTTTCCTAAAAGCAAGTATTTGACTGAGCAGTAATTTATTGGGGTTGCCGGATGATTGTTGAGTTGTGATCCAGTTTTCACCCTACACCTCTCGTCTCCCTAAGAAGACTTGGACTGCCCAACCTGTGCTACCACTGACAGGCAAGTGCTGAAAGGGCACTTACCCAGTTGAGCAGAGCCCAGAGTAGGTCTGTCCCCAGAACTTCAAGAGTGAGAGGCTTGAACCACCAAAGTTGGGCTCAGTAAAGCCTGCTTGTCCCTTGGCTCTCTGAAAGTGGTTCTGACAGATTGGTCTCCATAATATTACCATCAAGTCCTCAACATGCACCCTTTGATCGCAAGATCAACTGCCAAAATATATTTGTAGAGTTCTTCCATTAAGAGATTAGAAGGCACTTCATTGAGCCATTTGGAGAAAATGTGAAGTGGTTAGGCAGGTAAGCTACAAAAGGAAACTTGTTGCCAGTATTGAATGAGCTTATGTTTATCAATCAGTGCTAGGGTATTACACTGAAAGGGAGATATTTTGTACTAGTCCCATAAGAGTTAGAAAAGAGTATTTCCCCTAAGAGTTTGTTTAAAGAGGTCACCTTTAAAAACATTAATTAAAAGTAGGGTAATCCCCCATAAGGCGCTTCTTCTTCACCAGAGTCAATGCCTTGCTTCAACCTCTGCTTTGGGCTGGGGGCCCCACAGATTCCCCATGGGGAAGTGCTTCTGCCCCTCCTATGAAGGTCAGATAACTACCCCAGATATTCTTCTATACTACCAGGCTGCCCACCTTCTTGTTGTAAATGACTGGTGGTTTGAGGGGTTCAATAACTTGCCGTACGCGACAGAGGGGTAGATCATGGCCGCACGAGTCTCCCACATATGCTATATGGAGACGACTACATGAGCCTTTTACCCACCGCTATGAAAATCATGGTGACAGTATGGGCAGATGCACTTAAATCCACAGGATGGGTGGGCAGACTCACTTTGGAGACCCCAATGTGGTGGAGGAATCATCTCTCGTGGGTCGCAGCACTTTGCAGCTTTTCTGCCTGGGACACTATTGGTATTTATGTGCTTGGAGATGTTATGCTCGATGGGTCGCTGAAGTCCTTTCAGGACTTGCAGTCAGACTGTGACCTCCACCGAACTCAATTCTTTTGGTACTTCTACTTCGACATGCCCTACATACATTCCGTAGTGGATGTTCCTGAATATTCCCCACTAGAGGCCAAAATTCTTGTGACGAACATAAAAATTCACAAATTATTAGACATATACCGGATGCTTCTCTGCAACATGCTGGACTCTATGGTGAGGGAGGCATGGGAACGAAACTTGAGTCCGCTGGAAAATGAAGATTGGACTGAGGCAGTAGCAGCCCCTAGAGAGGTGGTGATCATGTTGCAGTTTTGTTTGATTTAACTCAGATTGCTGCATCGTACTTTACCCAGGCTAGGTTGTTCAAAATGGGATTGATCCCCTCAAGTACTTGCTTATGATGTGACGATCCTACCAGAGACCTACAACATACAGTGTTGCAATGCACAGCCCTTTTTCCATTCTGGAACCAAGTACTGGGAACTTTAGAGGGCTTTCTGAGCTGGGAAGTTCTCAGAGACCCTAAGCTACATTTCACAAAAGGCGACGGAAGGGAATAGATATCAGAGGGCGCTGCTGTGGTAGTGCTTAGTAATCGCTAAACGGTACATAGTGCAGCCTGGAAAGCCACAACAGCCCCGCCTGTCACCAAATGGGCCACGGGCCTGGATCATTGCATGGGTTTGGAGTGCCCGATATAACGTAGTGCAAGGTTGTCCCCAGAAACATCACAGAATTTGTAGGGGATGAGCTGACTTTAGAGGATCACAATAGAACCATGCTAGCCACAACCCTGGTCCATGAACTGGGACTTGCATTCCCGCAGAGACGTCTTGGATTGAGCATGGGGGATTGGGCCACCCGAGATCTGTCTTGCGCTGTCAGGCTGTAACATTGCTTTTGTATACCTTGTCATGCTGATTTAGTAGTCACTGTATAATGCCTTGCTGAAATTTTATACCATTTGCTATTTGCAGTGTACCAACTGTGAGAGTTCAGTGGTTAAAACGAAAACCAATAAAATGTTTTTTCCAAAAATTAAATGTGAGGTATTCTCTTTGCTAAGCAATAACCCTTCAGTTTTTGCTAAAGACCCTGCAATGGATGTATCGTGGCTGAGGCTTTTTTGTTCAATGGTTTCTTTGTGGTTAAGCAATAAACACGTTTGTTGCTCTGGATGTTTGTTCTTTTCTTTGTGTCTTTTCAGCCAGCTCCTAAATCTTGACATTAACATGCCACTAGGTAACTCAGACCTTTCTCATCACTCTGGGGACAGGACACGATGTGCTTAACTTCATTCAATCAATTATTTGTATAGCGCTACTTCACACCCTTGGAGTCTCAAGCTGCTGCTGAGTTGGCACTGATCAGTTGAAAAGCCAGGTCTTGAGGTCCTTCTTGAACTGATACAGCGAGGGGCAGCGTGTTCCAGGTCTGCGTGGTTTGATAGGAGAAGGATCTACCTACTGATGTGTTCTTCCTGATTCTAGGGATGGCAGTGAGGGCCAGTTGAGCAGAGCGGAGATTTCTGGAGGGGTGAAGAAGGATAGGCGGTGGTTGAGGTAGGCTGGTCCGATGTTGTGCAGAGCCTTGTAAGCGTGTGTCAGGAGTTTGAAGTTGATGCGTTTGTTGATGGGGAGCCAGTGCAGATTTCTCAGGTGGACGGAGATGTGGCTGTGACTGGGGATGTCCAGAATGAGTCTGGCCACTCCGTTCTGTATTCTCTGGAGTCTTGTTTGAAGTTTCTTTGTGATGCCGGCATAGAGTGCATTGCTGTAGTTGAGTTTGCTGCTGCCAAGTGCGTGGATGACCGTCCTTGTTTCGATGGGGATCCACTTGAAGATCTTCTGGAGCAGGCAAAGTTTGTGGAAACACGACAAAGAGACGGCATTTACTTGTCAGGCCATGGACAGCGAGGAGTCAAGAATGATGCCAAGTCTGCGTGCATGGTCAGTGGAGCAAGGGCGGTTCCAAGGGCTGTTGGCTACCAGTAGTCGTCCCAGCTGGTGGGTATGTGGGCCCACAATGAGGATATCTGTTTTGTCCAAGTTGAGCTCGAGGCAGCTGTCTTTCATCCAGTCGGTGACTGCTCTCATTCAGTTGTGGAAATAGCTTTTGGCTGGTGATGGTTCGTCAGTAAAGCATAGAATAAGCTGTGTGTCATTGGCGTAGAAGACAGTGTTGAAGCTGTGGTATCTGACTATCTTGGCGAGCAAAGCCATGTAGATATTAAAGAGGGTGGGGCTCAGGGAAGAGCCCTTGGGGACTCTACAGCTAGTTTCTGTTGGTTCCGAGATGAATGGTGGGAGTCTGACTTTCTGGGTTCTTCCGGTGAGGAAGGATGGTAATCCACCTCAAGGCCTTGCTGCAGATGCCTGCATTGTGTAGTCCGGTGCATAAGGTGGTGTGGGAGATGGTGTTAAAGGCGGTGGAAAGGTCAAAGATCATGAGGGCAGCTGTCTCTCCATCGTCCAGCAGGGTGTGGATATCATCCTGTGGCTGTGAGGAAAGCAGTTTTGGTGCTATGGTTGCTTCTGAATCCGGATTGGGAGGGGTGTAGGATGTGGTTTATCTTGAGGAACTCTGTGAGCTGCGTATTGATAACTTTTTCGTTTACCTTGGCCGGGAAGGGGAGCAATGAGATTGGTCTGTGCTTTTTCGTGTCCCTTAGGTCAGCATAGGGTTTCTTCAGTAGAGGGGTGATCTCCTTGTGTTTCCAGTCGTCCGGCAAGGTGGCGGTCTCAGTGGAGCGTTGATTGTCCGGCACAGTTCGGGGGCAATGGTCTCGCTGGCTTGGTTAAAAATGTGGTGCGGGCATGGGTCCGAGGGCGCCGCTGAGTGGATAAAGCTCATAAGTTTTCAGGTGTCTTCGGTGGTGATAAGGGTCCAGTGGCTCAGGGTCGGCTGGGGGTTGGGGTTCATGGAGGTGCTGGTTGGCCGGGGGGAGAGGAGGGGACTTGGCTCTCAAAACCTTCATGTATGTCCTGGATTTTTTGTGTGAAAAAAGGTGGTGAGGTTGTCGCTGAGGTCCTGAGAGAGGGGATGTCTATGGTGTCCGTGCCGGAATTCGTGAATTCCTTAACTATAGTGAAGATCTCCTTGCCATTGTGTGCATTGGTGTTGATGCGCTGCTGAATGGTTGACTTTCTGGAGTATCTAATGCACTGGTGGCGTGAGGTGACTGAGTCTTTGTAGGCTTTGCGGTCTGTCATGCTCTTGCTGTTTCTCCACTTTCGTTCTAGTCTTCTGCAAGTGTGCTTTAATTCTTGGAGATTGAACAAAAAACAACTGAGGTTCCTGTGGTGCTGGTTGCCGGCAGGTTCGTTAGGGGGGCAAAGGTGTTGGCACGGTCGGTGATCCAGTGGTGGAGGTTGCGGGCAGAGGCGTTAGCGTGTGTGTTGTCCGGTGGTGGGTAATGGCTTAGTGCATCAGTGAGCTGGGCTTCGGTAACCTTGCTCCACTTTCTGTAGGAGGGGCAGAGGGAGGAGGGCGTGGTGGCCTACAGTGGTCTTGGTGAATGAGAAGTGGACACAGTGGTGGTCGGTCCAGTTGTGTTCGGAGGTGTGTGAGAGGGAAATGTTGTTCATCCTGAGAAGACTAGGTCGAGGGTGTATCCTGCTGAGGTTGTGGAGAGGTTGACCAGTTGTTTGAGTCTGAGGGTGGCGAGGTTCTCCAAGAGGGATGAGGTGTTTGGGTCATTGCAGTTGTTGAGGTGGAAGTTAAGGTCACTGAGGAGGATGTAATGTGTAGAGGTGAGGGCGTGGGGAGCGATGAGGTCAGCAAGGACTTCCTTGAATGGGGGGTGAAGTCAGGGAGGACTGTAGAGCCAGGCGGGTTCACAGGAGGCAGGGCAGTGGCAGCAACAGGTAGTGCCGCTTACGCTACCCAGATTTTCCTCTGTGCCTTGCCAGTCTTATGGGCAGCTAGGAGGTTTCTCATGCACACTGACTTCCTTGTTGCATCCTGCATTCCTGGCTATGCTACATTTTGCATTTTACAGGCTTTATAGTGTGTAGATCCTGCTGATTTCTCAGACCTTTACACTCAAATAGTTTGTAGTCCCCCGTACTTACTCACTTATCAACTTAAGTTTTATGTGCTATAATACTCAAGTGTTACATATGCGAGTTGATATCAAGGTGATATGTGTGCCCTGCAATTTCTGATACTTTTTCAGTCAAAAGCAGAATATGGGCAGTCCACTTTTCACACAGATTTCTAGAGCTAAAGCTCACTCCTTCTTGGGCAGACATTCCAAACCGGGATGGAGTAAGGTGGTGGATCACTCGGGCAAGAACACTCCACTGGGGGTGAAGTTGAGCTACCTAAATGGCTTGTTCCAAAGAGTCTGATCACTATGGTGCCATGGTGTATCCTAAGATGACTACTGGGCAAACCACCAGACCTAAGTCAATCCACTTCAGTACCATAGCTTATCCAAAGTGCCCCCTGCATTGTAATACCCAGGTTTGGGCTGGATTTTTCATATGGCCTATAATGGGTTTGCCATGGGGTGTCAAAGAAGACTTTAACTGCAACTAATACAAAATGACAAAGGCACCAGTATTGTAAAACTTGATCTACATGGCCTGTTTGTTACCCATTTTAAGGGACTAGTACCACTAGACAAGTTCTACAGAGAAAGCATACTCTGTCAAGTAAGGCTAACCAAGAAATGGGGTTTGATTTAGAAATAAAAAGTCTGTGGAACTTGCTAAGGGCATAAAAGCTAACACTAGAAAGCATTGCATTGTTATCTTAGCCCTTACTCCACTGGGATCTAATGCATTGCTTGAAATGCAGGTGTAACTGTTTTTCTGTATTTTAGGCCAAACATATGTGACTGGCTGACCGCGATGAGGCACAGGTTGGGTATCAGGACTAAAAAGTACCTTAAACCCTAATTTGCAATGCTTTGCAAGGTCCTATGTCAACAATGCAATGCACCGCAGCGGTTTCGAGGAAGCTGCTGTGCTGCGATGCGGATTGTTATGATGTAGTTGAGGATATCATTGACAATGGCCTTGCATTGTGAGTCCTGCATCAAGGATGCATTGTGCTGTGGCAATTCTGAGGGAGTTGTGGAGCTGTAATGCGAGGTCCTGCTTGGGGGATGCATCACACAACAGCTGTTCTAATGTAGCTGCGAAGAGATGCATCCCGATGTTTCAATTGTGCTCACAGGACCACAGCTGGGCTGGCAGTGCACCTTTAGGCCCACTTCCAAAGGCCCAAAACTGGGGTGGCACCACTTGGGGGTTAGGACTCACAGCAGACAGAGGTAGAGGTGCTGGGTTCAACAGAGTTGCAACTGTTTCTGTCCCTGAGGCTCTGATCAGGAGGCAAGCCCTTAAAGTCACTTTGGTGGTCTTGGGGTCAAGATGCATGTCCAGTTCCTCTCACTCAGGCAGCAGGGCAACAGAGTAGCAGTGTTTCTTGCAGAGCAACACAGCAGTTCTTTTCAGTTATCCGCAGGTCCAGGGTTGTACTGAAGAGTTGGGTCTGAGGGTCCCATTATTTTGACATAATGGCCACTTTGAAGTAGGAGAACATTTTAGAGGTTTCCACTCGCATAGGTGCTTGCAATTTTCTGCTTTTCTGCCCTGAGCCCAACTTATCTGGGAACACGGAAGGCTAGTGTCAAATTCTTTGTGAGTGTGCTGAGGCAGAGCCTTTGTTATGTGCAAGTGTGGTAGGTGAGAGTTCCGCCCACCCCCTATTAAGTCAGAGATGGCCTATCCTGCCAATATCTATTCCCCCTTTGCCTCATTTTCTGGGAGCAATACACAAAGACCAACTGCCAGCTGTACCTAGTTACGTGACAGAGCATAAAGGCACCAAATGGTTGGGACAAGATAATGCCAACTTTCTGAAAGTGCTATTTTCACAATGTGTGACTCAAAATCAGACTTTACAATCAAAGGGGGTTTTAAAGTACAATTCTTTGGAAATCAAACTCAACATTCCCACTTGCTCCCAAGTTATTGATTATTAAATGTTATAAGGTAACCCTGAGTTGTCCTACGAGAGAGTTAGGCTTTGCAGTAGTGAAAACATTATTTTAAGAGTTTCTCACTACCAGGACATGTAAATAGTAAACGTACATGTCCAAATTTTTAAATACACTGCACTCTGTCCTAAATGCAGTTTAGGGCCTGCCCCAGGGGTGACATATATGTTTCAAAAAGGAAGATTTAGACCCAGCAAAAGGCGTATTTGGCATGGTTGAAATGGCAGTTTAAAACTGCACACATATTGCAGTGGCAGGCACCCTGAGATGTGTAAGAGGGCTACATGAGTGGGTGGCACAACTAATGCTACAGGTCCACTAGTAGCATTTAATTTACAGGCTTTGGGTACATGTAGGACCACCTCACTAGGGACTTACAAGTAAATTAAATATGCTAATTGGGAATAAACCAGTGTTACTATGGTTTAAGGAGTGAGCACATGCACTTCAGCACTGGCTAGTGGTGGTAAAGCAAGCAGAGCCCTCAAGCCAGGAAAATCGTGATCATCAAAAATAAGAGGAGAAAGGCAAAATGTCTGGGTGAAGACCAACCTAAGGCTAATGGGTCTAACACCCTCCATAAAGGGCCCAGAGCAACAGGTACAACGAGGGCCATCTTCATCTTGCCGGTCACCTGGCTTTGTCAGTCAGTCTTTTAAAATTCTCTGCTGTGTGTCTTTGGAACATAGAGAATGTCATGGTGTAACATCAAAAACCGTGCTTGCTCATTCATTTACAAAAAAAGTCTTTAGACTTTCTAGAGCAGGCAGGTGAATGGTCTTTGTAATGTGTAATATGATAAAAAATGTTTCACTATCTGGCTATCTTCCAGTTTTATCAAACATTTAGTAATTCATTATGCTACAGAGTTCCAATAATTAGATGTCTATACAAAATGGTTCATATTGTATGGTTCCACAGGCAGAGGTACAGAAAGTCAAGTGAAAGTAATGAATGGTAGCAAATCCTAGAACATCGTTCTAAGAGTTGAGGTAGCAGTTTTAAATGCAAATCCTCCTTTTTTTCATGACAGCAGAACCCGTAATTTGGTCCCAAAAGTCTCATTATTCTGCGTGTTGAGTGTTAACTTTTTGACCCAGACATTTTAATCTATCTGTCATTATTGGCACACAAGTAATTTAGTTAAAAAGCTTACATTTCAGTATATTCTAGCATTGCCATAGAGACCTAGCTCATTATGCGTTCATGCAGCATCACCAGACGCATGTATCAGCCGGTAGAGTTTCACCCCAAAGAATTACATTAGAAAATAGTTAATTCAAACTAAGTCAGATATCAATCCCAATAATCAGCTGTGAAGAAGGAACTCTGGCCTTATGGACCCAAGTGCTGGACATTAGTGAACACAGGATGCAAGTAAACCAACCGTCCTTGCCTACTATGTGAGAGTGAATGACGGACTGAGTGTGACTGAGTGTAAGTGAGCAAGAAACTATGAGTGAGTCAGAGTAAGAACGAGTGAGTGTGAAAAGTTTGAGTAAGAGTGAGCGGAGAGAAAAAATGAGAATGAATGAGTGCTAGCGAGTGTAAGTGAATGACAGTGAGTGGGAAGGAGTATGAGTGAGAGAATGTAAGTGAGTAAGAATGTGGTGTTATTCTTTGGCCCTGGCATACTAAAGGTCATTCTTGGCTTCTGGGAGCAACCATTGCAGAATACTGGTACTGGCATACAGGAGGAATTGTCAGGCACCTGCAACAAAATACTGGCATAGTAGGCAAACTTGGCATAATGGGCACCCATGTAAAGTAGAGGTTCTGGCATACTAATGATAATTCTTACCGTATGAACCACTTGAGGAAAAGTGCTGGTGTTGGTACACTGGAGGCAGTTTGTGTCCTAAGTGATGACAACAATGGCATATGGGTTGGGAAACTGTCAAAATGCTATCTCTCACATGCTTGAGGTCATTTTTGACATAGGAACACCCATGGTGTAAGGTAATGCCTCTTTTTGCATGCTCAACCCCACATTCTTGGACTTATGCAGCTGTTTTTTTGACTGAGAGTGCACGGAGGCCGGCTAACCAGACTTCAGTGGCAGTGTTCTAACCTCATACAAATTACATGTCTAATTGGATACACCCAGCTGGCAAGGCCTGGTTTACTTGTAGGTCTTTAGTATATAGTACCCAGGGTAGCCAGGCCATATAAGGGAGAGTGTTCACTCAGGGCTGCAGCACTGTTTGTGACACCCTTCACGTGGCAAGGTACCAAATGGCTTCCAACCTGCCACTGCAGACTGGAAGGTCAGTGTTTTCACTGCCAGGTCTACTTTGCCTTTCAGACCAATGGCAAAGCCACCTTAAATCTTAACATTATATATGTCTCCCCTAAGGAAGGCATATGGAGTGCTATGGCAAGGAGCTGTATTTTGTAAAGTAAGACATAAGACACAGCAACACTTCCAAAATGTCATTTTGCTGTGGGTAATGTTGATAGCCCCACTGGCTTTCACAGGGTTACTGAGTGGCATCCCAACCCAGCTAACATTTGACTGGGACTAGCAAACTGGGTCATGTAAGGTATCAAACTAATTGTGGCATTAAATGCAACCTGATAGCAGGTCACAATTAATGTCACTATTAAAGGTAAACAACTTTTAGATAGTTGCTACTCAGTGCTCTGCTCGTCCAGTAGCCTCAGAAAGACACACACAAATAGACATCTTTCTGACCACCTGCGAGATGTGTGAATGACTTCCAGGCTCAGGAACAAAGGCGGTACCGCAGCAACTTCTGCCAGGATGGCCGCTGGCAGGGTGGTTAGTCCAGAAGCGAGCTTCAAAGGGGGAGACGTTTTGATGGACTGCGTGGTCCAACATCACAGAAACTTTGTCACTAGGTATGAGGGGACCTAATAGCCCATTGGCTAGTGACCAAGTGGTCCCCTCAGGCCACTTTCCTGGTGTAGATATGGCACCCCTTGCACCCTGACCTTCAGATCACACTGGAATCAGAGAGAGGATCAAATTGGGACTGCCCAGCTGCCCTTCGACTAACACAAAGAGAGGAGGACTGCATTTGTTGCACTTTGGGCTAGCAAAGATTGTACTGTGTCTACAGCTCCTGGCTCAGGGAAAAGTTGATTCCCAACATCCAATAACCGCAGTGACTCGAAGGATCAGTTGGCTGATCTCCTGCAAACAGCTCCAGGGACATAAGAGCTGAAGTTGCCCAGTCGCAAAGTTGGTAGCCGCTGCAGAAGTTTTACTGCCACCAGCTACCGGGCACCCAGGAGGATAAATCTGAGATCGCCAAACCCTGCACCCATGTCTGCTGACCTCGAGAGTGCTATCCAGGACTGGATTTGTCATACCCAAGGTACACTAGCTCCCACCAACCTATTTTGCTCCATCTGCTGTGAAGACTGACCATGAGCCGCGCATTGACTAGCTGGCTACTGCAACATAGAGAACTTTTAGAGGGTGTGCAAGGTGTGTGTCCGCACAGCAGACACGTGCAGCGGGCACACCACTCGCATGCCAAAGGTGCACCTAAGGCAAGCCCGTCTGCTCCTGTCCATACTCGGATGGTGCCAAAGGCCAGGACCCCTGTTCGTTCTGGGACAGCCCTTAAACAGTACACTTCTATGGAGTTAAGAAAATTGGCATCTACCATTCAAAACGCTTGCCACCATACGCTTATGTGTCCATTTCTCATATTTTGTTTTCTGCTTTATTGTTACTTTCACCAGTACTCCTCCCTGGTGGGGAAGCCTTTCAGGAGGGAGAGGACCTGCTTCTCTCCAGTTTGTGTTATTTTGCATCCCTTCTCCACCCCTCCCCACCCCATGGGTTTCAGCATTCATAACGCCGTAGCCACGTCCCCTTCAGGGGCTGCCTACTTAGTTATGCAAGGTGTGTGTGTCCACACAGCGCTCACGCAGAGCGGGCATGCCACTGGCATGCTGAAGGCGTGCCTGAGGCAAGCCGTCTGCGCCCATCCATGCTCGTATGGTGCCAAGGGCCAGGACCCCTGGTTGTTCTGGGACAGCCCTTAACAGTACTTTTCTATGAAGTTAAGAAAATTGGCAGCTACCATTCAAAACTCTAGCCACCATGCGCTGGACCTTACCCATCTGACACCACTCTGCTTAAGTGTTGGTTTTTTGTACCCTTTACCTAGCTGGCTCCTGGCTCTGAAGCGAACACGATTTTGCAATTCTTACACACAGCTCATTTCTGTTCTCTTAATTGCTGCTCATTAGTCAAGCATAACCTTGGGATATATGACTTTTTTTTACTGACCATTCGCCAGATACAGTTTTTGTATTGGAAACATGGCTTACCAAAAACTTGGTGCCAGACTTTCTTTCAGCTACCCCTCAAGGCTATGTGATTGTAGCTGGGTGGTGCACGAGAGCCCGGCCGCAAGACGGCTGCCACTTTGTGAAGCTCTGCAGACCGGAGGCCTTTATCTACATTTACCCGCCTGAGGGATTGATATCAGTGCCTACAGAGCACTGCACATTTGCATGGGACCCTGCTGCCTCCTGAGAGCTCCTTAATTGTTAAGCCATTGCACCTGTTCTGCTGACTGCCACCACGTTGACTTTTGCAGCCTGGCGGGTGACCAGGGGGCAGAGCCTGGAGACGTGGCTGTGACCGAAGCCTGTCCTCAGGGCTTGCTGTGCCGTTGAATGTGCCTTGAGGTGCAGGGAAGCCCTGAAGCCCTATGTGCGAGGAGAGGTCCTGGGGACACCCGGTGGGGCGCATGCTCTGGTGTGCATTTCAACTGCTTGCGGTGGCTAATGGGGGAGATTGCCACTACCTGACCAGTGTTGAGATGAGCCTGCCATGAGAGTTGCACCTGCCTCAACTCCCCTGTTCTGATAGCCTATTGGCTCGCTTCTCATCTTGTTCGGGGCCCCTGTGCTGCACCATCTCTCTGCCTGGTGTGAAGGTGTTGCATTCCCAGGGCATTGGGCCCCTATCTGAAGCCAACATTGCGGTGTAGTGATTGCACTGCCTGACTTTACTGCCTTATTGTCCTGACTCTCCATCGGACTGCAGTGCTACTGCAGACCCTTGTCCCTTACTGTTGCTGTTCACTCTGGCTCCCTCGGATGCCTTTGGTGTACTCAGCATTATGTGCTACTGAGATTAGCTGCTGGCCTGCCCTTGCTGCCCTCACCAGATTAAAGGGAAATGGTAGGACCCTCCTCACAATACTCTGCAGGACAGACCTCGGCAGGGAATGTATAGCAGTGACCTGACCTGGTAAATTGAGTGCATCTCCATTGCGTGAACCTTATCAGAGCTGGGTGGTTTGCTCTTGCCCTTTGGATATGTCCTTCTGGGGTGTGGTGGGACCTGGAGGCACTACAGAACACTGAAAACTCATCAGCCCAATACTGACAGCTCACCTATATGGCCCCCCAACTGCCCTACATGACCTCCATGATTGGGAAAACAGTCCTTTGACCAACAACAGCTGACGTGCATGACTGAACCACCCAGAGAGGACCACCGCTCATGCCCAGGGAGCGGGGAGGGTGCCTTTCACGAACCTGACATTCGAGCAATGTTTCTATTTCTAGACTTGAAACATAGACTAAGAACCATAGATACCAAAATTGATCTTTTGGCAAACAGGTTTGACCACCGCAAGGAATGACTGGATGGAGATGGGGAGCGCCTCTCACAGCTCGAAAGCCGCACATCAATGATAGAAGATGACGAAGCGACAGTGCGTGAGAAGATGCTGCAGTTGGAAAAAGTCTTAGAGGTCATCCAGAATAAAAATGAAGACCTCGTAGCACGCTCACGGCAGAAATGATAATAATAGCCATTCCTGAATCCACCGCGATGGGTTGCATGGAAGACTATGTCAAAATTATGCTATGTGCACTCTTTAGGGACTCGCTCCCTGCCATGCTAATAGTCAAGAGCGCACAGATCGTTGGGTTGACTACCCCGTCTGGCACTCCTGCATGTCCCGTAATTGCTCACCTACTAAATTATAGGGATAGAGACAAAGTGCTGCGACTCACTAGACACCAACATACCCTCAACTACCAGGGCTCAATTATCTCCTTATACCCACATTTCACAATGGCTGTGCAGGCAGCCAGGAGAGATTTCAGGCCAGTCACTCTCTCTCTCCTAAAGACAGATGCAAAGTACTCCCTGCTGTACCCCACTAAACTTTGCATATTTAACACAAGAAAAAACCCATACTTTACCAATCCGAAGACAGCTGCCAAGTTTGTTAGAGGCATTCCTCTGCTGACACCCAGACAACAGGTGAATCTAATAATGTTGAGAATAGTCACATCTGTGAGAGCCATTCAGACTCATTGTTTATTGCATACTGTTTAGCACTCAACTGCATGCCACTGTTGCCTTAGATAGGCCCAATGAAAATCCTTACAATGCTTTACGCTATGCATAGCTCCGGGGCAGTTGGTTCTGTGACTTGACCTGACATAGGTAACTGGAACGATGGTGGGCATAGATTGTCATCCCGCTCTTCCTCCGGTCACCCAGTTTTTTTTATGGCTGGGAGTGTGCTGGGACTCCAGCTTTCCCCTCTGGGATGATTCCCCCAAATTGTTTTCTTTTTCATGTTTGGGGTCTTGTTTGGGATGGGATGCATGCATTTGGTCCAGTTGGGGGGGTTGTAGTGAGTGATATGAATGTTAGGTTTTTGTTCCTGATTGTTTTATACCTTTCCCCTAACCTTTCCCTACTCTCTACTCCTTTACCTGCATTCAGAGGACACATACCACTTCAATGGCATAGTATTCCCCCTGAGTAATGTTTTTACAATTCACTCCGGGATGGGCGCACAAAAACAGTTATGACACCACTGACGTGTGAATTGGAATATCCATGGACTGAATGATAGACACAAAGCCTGCCTTGTCCTTAGTTACTTGCAGCGGTAGAGCATGGATATTTGCTTTCTATAATAATAACATTTGACAGAAACTACAATGGGTTGTTTAAAGGCAGGCTGGATTGGGGAGAAATACATAGCACACCTCTCAAATTATGCCACGAGGGGTTGCAGTGCTCCATCAGTAAGGTCCTTCCCCTTCATACCCACCACTTTCTCTGTGACAAACACAGCAGATATGTGACTGTTTCGGGGACGCTGCAGGGCCATCTACTTAAACTTATGTCTGCCTATGGTCCCATGTGGATGTCCCTGGTTTCTTCATTGAAGTGTGGCGGCTGGTTAGCACTCTTGGAGCTGGTGCTAAACTATAGGTTTGGGACTTTAGTGTTCAGCACTCAGGCGGACAGGACAAGAGCATCTTACTGGCCTTACCCTGGTGCTGCCTCCCTGTTACGCTCCCTTATGACTGATAATGACCTTGTTGACCTGTGGAGGGCCAGTCGTGGTGACGGTGAGGAGGGTACGTGCAGAACACCTGCCAAGCCTGCTTGGTCATCTATTGACTACTGGTTAATCTTGTGGGACGTCGCTCCTTGGACCAGCGAGGTCCTTCACATGCCGTGCATACTTTTCAATCATGCCCCGGTGTTAATCAAGTTCTCCCCTCCCAATTTTAAATCTTGCACCTTTATGTGGCACCTCCCCTCAGGAGTGTTACAAGATCAAGTGTTCCGCAAGGAGATCCGGGCAGTGATTCTGGAATACTTTGCATTGTATGCTGGCTCAGTTGACTCCAGCTCTACCATCTGGGAGGCATTAAAAACTGTCAACCGTGGGGTGTGCATGGCAAAACAAGCCAGGGTGTTGTGGACACTGTGTGGGGACCTATCGGGCCTTAAATCGGAGATCTGCAATCTAGTTGCAACCAAAGCAACTCCACGCTCACCTCCATTCATAGCAAACAATGAATTTGAAGGAGCTGTGTATAGGGAGGCACTCTACCTGGTCAGAGAGGCTCGAGCCCGGAGCTACGGTGAGGGTAACAGCAGACAGGACACTCACAAACATGTTGCGTAAGCCCGGGACTAATAACTATATTATAGAACGGGGAAGACAAGGTGGTTGCCGGAACGGAGGCAGTGCAATTCGGAATTACAAATTTGTATTCCTCACTCTACCAGACGACTCAGGAGACAGCTTCCCCAGATCTGGCCTTTTTTTTGGATTCATTACAGCTATTGTGACTCAGAGATGGACACTGCATGTTCTTAGATGAACCATTCACTGTTAAAGATGTCATGCAGGTGATAGGTGTGATGCAAGGAGACAAGGCCCCAGGCCTGGACGGGCTTACGGCTGTGTTATATAAAGAATTCACTTTTCTCCTGGCTCTGCACCTGCTCACCATGTATCCCTCTTTACGCGAGGTGCTCATTTTTACCATCTTAAAACCTGGGAATGATCCGCAGAAATGTGAATCCTACAGACTGTTGTCCATTATTAACATGGATGACAAAATCCTTACCAAGTTGATTGACTCCAGACTTCTCCTGTTGCTCCCGCATATGGCTATCCTGATCAGTCTGGCTTTGTCCCTAGGCTCTCCACCTCTCACAACCTTTGAACCTTTTTTTGCACTCTTACACACCATTGATACCAGCTTTGGTGCAACTGCGATTTTCTTGGCTGTCACAAAAGCATTTGATTTGCTTAAATATCCATATCTCTTCACTCTGCCATTTTGGCTTAGTATTAGCCATAAGATCATCAAACCTGTTTTCCTCCTCTGGACGGCGCTTGTGGCCCACCTCCAGGTTAACTGCCTGATTACCCCTGCTTTTTCTGTCTTTGAAGGCACACATCAGGGATGTCCCCTACCATCCCTTCTTTTTGCCATTGCGATGGAATCACTAGCTACTCACCTCTGACAGTACCCCTCCCATCACGTCCTGGCCTTCACACCCCTAGTGGTACTGGTCTCGCTGTATGCAGATGATGTCACATTATGGGGGTTATTCTAACTTTGGAGGAGTGTTAATCCGTCCCAAAAGTGACAGTAAAGTGACGGATATACCACCAGCCGTATTACCAGTTCCATAGGATATAATGGACTCGTAATACGGCTGGTGGTAAATCCGTCACTTTTCCGTCACTTTTGGGACGAATTAACACCTCCTCCAAAGTTAGAATAACCCCCTATATGTCAAACACCCCCATGACAACTTGGACCACCTGATTTGAGAATTCATTAGATTTGGTGGACTATCTGGAATCTCCATCAGATGGGCTAAATCAAGATCTTCCCTCTTACAGCTGCTACCCAGGAGGTGACCTTAGATTTCCACCCACGGTGGGCGACAGAACCAATCAAGTATCTTGAGATCTGGCATAGCTGCGTTTCAGACTCTTTGTGGCGCTCCAATTATGGCCACCTAATGAACTGTATGGAGGAGTGGGTGGATGCTTGCAAGAAGCTCTCACTTTCTATGGCTGGAAGACTAGCTTTGGCTAAGATAGTGGCTTAACCCAAATTTCTCTATTTGTTTAATAACCTCCTACGTCCGTTGCTGCTGTGTTTCAGGCGCCATCAATGTGTACTCTTGGTGGCGCTAGCTTCGGCAGACAAATAGCCCAGAATTGCTAGGAAGATCCTCATGCTTCCATTTGAGCAGGGTGGGCTGACTGCGCCAGATATGGACCTCTGTTATTGCAGTGCACAAGAGCATTTTACGCACTATTGGCTGTAATAAGATCAGTACATGGCCACACGGTGCCTGAACACGACCATGCCGCCCGTGCCCCCTTCAAAGGACAATGTTCCAGCCTCTGAGGTGCCCCGGGCTTGGCTGGATACGATGGGATGCATGGTATGGACGTGGGAAGAACTGAGGATGAGAGTTTGTACAGATGACCACTTTTGTCCCTCCATTCCCTTAATAGGCCACCTTGCACTACCCATCATGTGTGATGCTGGCACTAGATTTCGCAAATTACACCTCAAAACCACGGGAGACGTCTACCCTGAGGGTTCCTTCATTACACCTCAGCAGGCCCTACAGGGACATAATGCCTCTATGCTGGAAATGTTTACATACTACCAGCTGAGAGCGGCGATTCATGGCCTGCATGACTTGTTTCTTGCTGTGCCCCCTATTTTTCAAGCTCTTAAAGCCTTCCTGGTCAATCTGTCTCTGCGCAGGCTCATCTCTGGAATATTTGCAGATATGCTAGTGACAGCCCCAGTGAGTACATCCCACGCTCAACAGGCATAGTCTGACGTCCTTGACAACCCAATCTCAGAAGAGCAGTGGCACACCTGCTGTGCCCAGGTGCGGGTGCTGAGGTCCAACTATGGCTGTGTTTACTCTACTTTAAATATTTACACGCTACATCGCACCCCAGAACACATACACAAAATGGGCCTTCTAGATGATGTGTGCTGCATTTGATGCTCAGCACCATGTGCCGATTTTCTACATTCAACATAGGATTACCCAGAGGTGAGGTGGGTTTTGCAAGCAGTCTTTGACACAATTGACAAGCCCACCAACTTGCGACTAGAACAAACGCCCCAAGTTACACTGCTGGTATATGTCAAAGAGATTCCTTTGGAGACGGGGAAGCTGACTGCACTCCTGCTGTTGTTGGCTAAGAGGTGAGTGGCAATGCACTGAGGAAGTTACCCTTTCCCACAGGACATCTGGCTTAAAAATGTAGCACACTGTCAGGACAATTTAACCTCCTACTGGAATCTGATACCAGTGAGATCACGCCCTAAAGACATCTGGTCCCCCCCCCCCAGAGGAATACTTGGGGCACAGGCTGGGAGGGACAGGAAAGACGCTGTCTCTGCTGCTCAGGACGACAGATTAGGAGCAACTGTGCCTGATGCTTGTGCATCCTTAGGAGGTTGTCGCTCAAGGCCATCACACATGATGCACTATTTGGCACTACTGACGGTGCAGCTAGTATCACACTTGCAATTTCTTAGCCCACCTTGCTTGCTGAGTGGTCCTGTATCCCCTTCCCCTTCATAACCCTTTGTGAAGTGTTTTTTTCATTTGTTGGAAGTGAAATTGAGAATGGTATGGAAATTGTCATCAAGTTCTAATGTCATATAGGAACCTTGCTGAAGATTGTACTTGCCTTCCAATACGTTGCATATGCCTTTCCCTTTGTATCTGTTCTTTAAAAATTCAATTTAAAAAAAAGGCTTTGCGATTTCAATGTGAGATAGGCAATCTCAAAGGGAGGAGTGAGATCCCCAATATAGTTAAACAGTCTGACCTTTGCACGTTCATGGAGTTAGCGCTACAGTGTGTAAGGCAGCATTTTTCTCTCTTACTTTCTCCAGCAATTCCACCTTAGCTGGGATTTTAATTTACCCACCCTATGTCCAGCATCTAGCATTATTGCATCATTAGCAGATGCATTGCCAACACTCGTCTTGCATTATTCTAATTTGACTGTCATATCCATTTTGATGACAGCACCTGTCCCATGGCAGCCGCTTTGGTTGCAGATCTGGAAGGTCTTCATCTTTTTCAGTTGGTTTGCATCCCCCAAACATAGGTTGAGGCACACTCTTGTTCCCATTTTTGTTAATCTGACCAGTTTATCGGTTGATTCTCCACTTCCACTCTTGTGGTCTGTTCATTTTGCCAAACCCTTTTAGGCCAAACCCATGCCTGTATCTGTCTCTGGTCAGTTGGTAAAGAAACAAAAGTGGCACCGATGACCTCGGCCAACTTCACTCAAGTTCTGGGCGCTCATCGCCCTATCCTAGACAGCTGTGTAGACAAAGCTAACTGTCAAGTGGTGACTGGATATCTGATGCACTGGATCAAATTTCAACTTGAGTAGATCAAACAAATTATTAGAAGAACCAAGCCTTCGGTGGAATGGTTCAATAGTGAACTGCTCGTTCTGAAAGAGTTGCAAACACCTAGAGCACAGATAGTTTGATCTTACTATCAAGGCCAACTATTGGTTGGCCTTAAAGGCCTATCACCGTTGTATCAGGCTTATCCATCATCACTTTTGCCCTAACAGAATAGAGTCTGCTGACAACTTCTCTCAAGACGTTTTCTCAATTTTGAGTTTCAGCTTTAACGCCACCTTCGGAGGAGGGCTGTAATGCCCCCGTGCAGTCTTTATTCGAAAAAGGGGCATCCATCTAGTCCTTTTTCCCTGAGGTTTCTAGGGATGCTCCATATTTTAATTGTTGGTTCAAACCTGCTACCAACAGTTTGAGGCTGTCACTTTTTAAACCTATTGAGCTTTAGAAACTGTTTACCTTGATGGCATCAGTTAAGTCTGGTTCCCCTTTCGACCTGCTTCTCTCGCCATTTTGGAACAAGGAGCGAAAGCAGTGTGACCTGTGTTCTGTGACCTACTCAGCAACCCCTTTGGGGTGGGTCAGGTTCCACGTGCTGGAGACACACTACGGTGGTCCACGTCTCAATAAAAACCTTCCTGGATTTATCTAAGCCTGAAAACTATAGACCTATTTCACTGCTCCTTTTTTTCCTAAGGTTACAGAGAAATGCTACCCAGCAGCTTTAGATATTTATTGTTGCGAAGGACCTACTCCACAGGACACAGTCAGGCTTTCAGCCTCTTCATAGTAAAGAGTCTGCACTATTGCTTGCCTCTTAGTCCATGCACCAAATCCTTGACGGGGTAACATTGGAGCACTGCTGATGTTGGACCTCAGTGCAGCCTTCAACACTATTTTCCACAATCTTCTACTTGAACTGTATCCTTTATAAGGGCTTGCAGTGGTTTGCTTCTTTTCTGCAGAATTGCACCTTTCAGGTGGCAAAATAACCTTTCCATTCTTAGGTTTTTCCACTGCAGCAGAGGGTTTCCTTGAGCCCTAGCTTATTCACTCTGTATACACTACCTGGCTAATGTTTTTGAGTGCCGTAGTTTTAACATCATATCGTACTTCATTGACACTCAGCTGATCATTACCCTGTCACAGAATATTGGCAATACAGCTTCCTTACTGAGGACATGTCTGTTGGAGGTTGCTCAGTGGATGGATCTCAATTGTCTTTAACTCAATGCTGGGAAAACAGAAGTCCTTATCCTAGGCAAAAGGCCTTCGATTTGGTCCCTGTGGCCAGATTGTTCAAACCTTTACCTGCCCAAAGCCTAAGGTCAAGAACCTAGGTAAATGGTTTGCTGCAAAGCTCACCTGTGATAACCATATTTCGGCTTTGGTGGGCCATTGTTTTGGGGTTTTAAAAACTCTTAAAAAATCAACTGCCTTCTTCCTGAATCTGCCAGGAAAACAGTAGTCCAGACACTGGTCATGTCCAGGCTGGGCTACTGTAATGTCTTATCGTTGAGAGTCTTACAAGGCTGTCTGATGAGACTTCAGCGTGTGCAGAACATAATAGCTTGTCTGTTGCTGAACCTTCCTAGATGGGCTTCCATGGGATTTGTGCTTTGAAAGCTTCATTGGCTACCTCTGATAAAGAGGCTCTCAATTAAGGCCCTGTGCTATTGTTACAGGATCTTTATAAACAAGGGCCCTCGCTACTTGCGTCCTTTTATTAGACAGAGTCATAGAGCTAATGATAGTAAGTGTCCAGCAATAAAGGTAAGATGTCACATATGTGGAAAAAAAGGACATTTTGGAAAATTCTGTAGAAACAAGGTGAAAGAGTGGCAAAGAGAAAGCAGCACATGAAGTACAAAACCATGTGTTTCAGATAAATGATACCATAGATTCAAAACAGATCTGTGGGAATACAGCTCATGAACACCTCTCTATGTTGGTTAAGATTAACAGTGTTAAGTTTAAAATGAAATTTGACTCATGCTCCCACCTTGCTATAATTTCACAAAAAGATATTTGACAAGTGCTTTGTAAATCAAGAACTACTTGCAGAGTTGGAAGTACATCCAAGGGGCTGTGGTGGCACACCAATTGAAATGGCAGGATGATTCAAGACCTATATAGAACATAAGTGTGAAGGAAAGATTTATGTTGAAATCAGGGGTGATAATTTAATTGGTTGGTTTCATCAAAAACAATTAAGGGTCAAATTAGATCCAAATGCAGTACCTCAGGTGATTGTTCAAGACATCCACAGTCAACCTGTAAATTTTGTAGAGGAATTTGCTCAATTATTTCAAGAAAAACTTGGCTGTCTAAAAGGTTGTGAACATCATATCTGGTTGAAGGAAAATGCTGTACCTGTGACGGCCAAATTGAGACAAATATCTTTGCGTGCATAAGTAAATGTAAGTTTTGAGTTGCAAAACCTAGCTGATCTGGGTGTGATTTCTATATAGGACATAGTGGTTAGTGCCTGCAGTCGTGGGCAAAAAGCAGAATGGGGACATTTGACTTGTTGTAGATTTAAAAGCACTGAATCGAGATGTTGTGATAGATAAATTTCCACTTCCAAAATTCAAGAATTGGTATCCACACTGCGGGAGCAAATATTTTTAGTACACTGGATATGACATCAGCATATCACCAGATCAAGTTAGACTCAGTCTTACAAGATCTTACTGACTTTATAACACTGATGGGGGGCATACAAGTTCAAGAGATTACCCTTTGGACTTGTGTCTGCAGTGTTGGTGTTTTGGAGAGTATTGTCGGAAGTTCTGAAAGACCTGCAAGGAGTCAGATATTATCAGGATAATCTACTTATATATGGAAGTGATGAGCAAGAACATGACTTGAGAGTAAAGATCGTTTTGGAAAGAAAAATGAGAGATGAATTAACCTTAAGAGAAGGAAAGTGTACATTTGGGTTGCAGGAAGTGAACTATATGGGACATCTGATCACAGGGTCAGGAATTTTACCAAAAAAAATAATTGAGATGAGTTGGTGTCTTTTTAAGGCATGACAGAGTTTTATAGTAAAGTTGTCCCTAATTACGCAAGAAAGACAGTCAAGTTGAGAGCTTGTTGGGAAAGAAGGAAGATTTTGTCTGGAAAGAAAAATGCAAAAAATAATTTTAATTGGTAAAGAATGCTTTAATGATGGCACCCTGTTTGAAAGCATTTACCCTAGGAGATGAACCCATAATAAGTACTGATGTAAGTCAAAAAGGTTTGGGGGCCATTTTGATACAGAAAAGAAATGGGGTGAATGAATTGATTGCCTGTGCTTCCAGAGGTTTGAAAGAGACTGAGAAAAATTATTCAGTAATTGAACGTGAAGCTCTAGGTATTTACTGGGCATTGCAAACAATTCAATTAAAACATTTTGTATGGGGCACAAACTTTGAGGTAAGATCAGACCACAAACCCCTAAGAGACGTTTTCCTAAAAAAGGGCTTGGATGCAGTTTCTGCAAGGATTAGGAGGTGAATCATTTTTCTACAAGATTTTAACTTTACAGTAGAATATATACCAGGGGCAAAGAATTACTCAGCAGACTGTCTTTCTCATTTAATCAAAACAGATGATGATGATGAAGAGGGTGATGATGATTTAATGGAAAAGGGAATTGCTGTTTGTGAAATCACTGTGGGAATCATTTCATAGAGTGAATGACTGAAGTAGAAAGAGGTAGCACTTTAATGAAGGTTATTGATGCTATGTAGTGTACATAAAATCATCCTGTAGTGTGATAAGATTAGTGGGTGATGTTATAAAAGAAAGTTTTCCAAGATCAACACTGACTGATAATGGTCCTCAGTTTTGTTCAAATTAATTTGAAACTTCCCCGAGTGAGTGTGGAATTGAGCACAAAAGGTGTTCAGGCTATCACCTAGAAACAAATGGTCCTGTAGAGAGACTCAATAATATATTGAAAGAGAGCATTCAGTTGGCAAAAACAAATCATTTGACCTGGAAGGATGTTTTGCAAGATTGCTTAACTGCTTATCGAATGCTCCTCACTTATCCACTGGAAAGTCACATTTTGAATTGTTTAAAGGATGTTCTCTGAGTACTAAACTATTCCCAAGCTAGATGACCTGGGACAAAGGTCTGAAGTATAATGAACCCAGTGACGGGAGAAATAAGGAACTACAAACACAATTAAAAATAAAGGAATATTTTGACGAGAGGAAAGGGTAAAGGTTAATGTGATTCAGATTGGTGACATGGTAAAAATAAGAGCATCAGTCAGATGTCCACCATGGTCAAAATTTACACATGAAAAGAGAGTAGTGAAAACTTTTAAAAATACAATCAATACAAGTGATGGGAGAATATGGAACTTGAACAGAGTTGTAAAGGTGAAAGGGACACAAGATAAATCAAGGGATCTTGTGGCAAAGGATGAGATGTTGAAAGAGATACCTAATGTGAGTGGTGATAAAGGCCAGGATAATTTCCAATTTTAATTTCATGAGAGAGGGTGGTAGGGGGATGAGTCTGAGAGAATGAAAGACTCCTTCATATCTTCAAGACTATGGCCCTCATTATAAACTTGGCGGTCGGGACTGCCACACATCGGCATTGACGACTGCGCAATGTCCCGGCCCAGCAGAATGTTTATTATTCGGCTGGCGGGGTCTCAAAGGGGCTGGCGGTCTGTGATAAGACCACCAGCATGGTCACAGTGGGGATTCCCGCCGGGTTCATAATGACCCCCTATGTAGTTGAGAAGTGAAATGTCAATTTCTTCTGGTTTATCTGCGAATCTTATTTTATGTAATGTAGGTGTGTTTGAAAAGCATGTTTGTATACTTATGAGTTCAATTTATTCTTCCATAAGAAAGTGTTAAATTTACCTTAGTATAAACAATATTTAAGTTCGACTAATTTGTAGAGGAGGGAGAAATGTGGTATTCCTGTAAACATGCATCCGACATGTCACGAGATGGAAGGAACTGTGGGGTTTTGGAATGTGAGGAAACGTGGAGACGGTTGAGAAAAGAGGAGCGGGATGAACAAGGTGGACTGGCTGAGGTGTACGATGAATAATCAAGACTTCCTAAAATGGCTACTTGTTTCTGCAAGCTTATTTAAACATCACACATACATTATAGAAAGGACAAAGCATGTTGCATAAAAGTAAGTAATATGCAGACTCTGGGCGTGAGATAACAGAATTCATCCTAATGTAGGATTTATTTTTCTGAGAAGAAACACAGCATAGTGAACAAGGGGAGGGGCTTCATGTTAAAAGAAGAAATGGGAAGGGACCTTAACCTCTAAAGTGGTTATATTAGCAGGGAATAAAAGTGGATTTTGAATTGTAAATGTGCATGGATGGAGAAACGTAATAGCTGTAAGGATTACTGCTGGTATGGATATGTTATTATTAGTTTGTGTAAAGTGTTGTTGAATTATTCATTTGCACATATATGAAAAGGGATGTGGCAAAATGGCATTTGCCTTCAAAAGCCTGTATATGAACACCCACAAACTGTGTAAAAACGTATAAATTTAAAAGTATCATTAGTCTGAATATCACCATAATATTAACCCATGTCCAGTAAAAAAAAAAAAAAAAACACAGAATCACCAAAGCTAAAATGAAGTTGTCCAACTCGTCACACCCTTGCTGGCCCTCTGCTGGATAGGGTAGATAGGCATGACTGCTTTCTTGAAGTTGGAGAACGGCCTGGGGCTTCCTCAAAGTTATCCAAAACAATATGAAAGTATGCCTTAAGCCTCTGTTTGAGCCCATGGCTTCCTGATAACTGATATTTTCTGCATGGAATATAGGAGCCATCGCCTGTCTCCATATAGTCAACTAAGTCCAAGCTCTTTTCCCTTCAGAATGCTACACATTTTTGTTGCATCTAAGTAGCTCATCAGTCCTTACTGATGAGTTCTTTTTAAATAACCTCGTCTTTGTTTATTAGAATAACCATGATATGAGATTTGACATTGACTTTATCAAGTAGGTAGCATGACTTTTTTTCTGACTGGAACTGTAGCTTGTTTTTCCTGCAATTGTGATGCACAATCTGAACTGTTGATGTAGCATTACAAAATCATGCCTCCATTATTTAAGTTATGGGAGAGACCACAAGGTCTTAAGCACTTATGCTGCATTTGTATTCTTTGTATGCTGGCTTGACAATGGTACATATTTTGGACTCAATCATTTATATAGATGATTTCCCTAAGACAAGACTTGGGCTATGCTGTTCTCCTATTTCTGTGTATTCTATTTGGTGAAGTGCTAGCATTGGTTTGGAATGACACGGGTATAATTATTTTTCAGTAACCTGTTTCGTTATAGTCACCATGTATTGTTCCATTACCAATAGCTGCTCTGCATGCTGACTAATCTGAATAAATTGTTGCTATTGCTCAGTTTCCACATTTGGAACTCAGGAGCTGGACATGGGATCCACAGAGGAGGACAGGTGATGGAATTGAAGTGTGGTGAATAAGCTGAAAACCGGCTTGACTGACAAATCTCAAACATCTGTTGTACAGTTGTTTTTACTGCCTATTGTGGACACATGAATTGTACAATTTGATTGACTCCAGCATTTGGAGAATCTCCTTGCAAGATCTGTGCCCAGCCATTATTTTAAGCTTCCGGTCCCTGAGTTGATCAGCTGTCCTAACTGAACCTTTGGTTTAGCGCTAGCCTAAAACTGTTCATTCAATTCTAGTGTCTATCAAAGGTACCAAATATAGCACTGTTTTTACATGCAAATATTGTTTCTTTTGTTGTTTCTGTCTAGAGTCTTGCAAACACAAATTGCCAGCTGTCTAAAACAGCGACCTCTCTGACATCCAACATGCAAAAATTATCTTTTACTTAAAATATCTGCTTGTCTGTTATCTTTTCTCCTTCAAATGCCCCCCTTCATCCTTGCACATGCTTGTTTTCTTTAATTTCTATTATTGTATTTCTGCAGTAGGCCCACTACTCATTTCAAAGTTCACACCCTCTCCATTGTTAAGTCATATCCAGACAACCTAATATCCTCCTCTAGCTTCTTTTAAGCCCACTAAACATCAGTGCTACCCCTCTTCACACCTATGATAACCGCTAACTGCTATTACTGTAGTCTACTGCAAAGAAACAGGAGTGAATGCATGGAATGTTTTGCTTGACCACATAAAACTAATCTCAAAAAGCAACTGCAGCAAATAACTGTGGACTAACTAACAATCTTGGGTCCTGGAACAGTGCACTGCACAGCGTAAAAAACTTCAAAGTCTCATCAGGGATAGTAAGCGCTATATAAATGCAGTAGCCGTTAGAGACTTCTAGCTTAACTGCAGATTCATTTCCTTTAAATCTCCCCAGGCATCAGACAGGATCCAGAAGATTTTTCACCAGCAGCACCCCTGCGTGCCAGGAGGTGACGTCGGTTGGCTTAACTCAGTGTCTTCGGTGTAGTCCACACCAGAAGTGACTTCACCTATATAGGTGCCACCTTGGCGTGCTGACGTCAATTCTTTTCTTTACGCACCAGTTAGTGCTGATCCTAAGAAGATCTACCATTCTGTTGTTTTTTTTACATGCTTCTTTCAACATTTGTTGGCTTCGTTTTTGAGGAAATTTTCCTCCTGATGTTTTCGAGAAAGACAGGGTTTAAATCATGTGGCGCCTCTCATTGAGCCATATCAGTTACGAGTCAACACCTAGTGTGTCTGTGTTGTCGTGAGCGTGATCCTGACTTCAAGCTGTGCTCGGACTGCCAGGCCATGGCTCTGAAGGTGCGGTCCCTGAAGCTGCTAGCAGCCCGGCAGGCGACACAGCATCACACAACTCCAAGGAGATCTTTGGTCCAGATCGAGGAGAAGGTCGCGGGACCGTTCCAGGAGCCCCAAGCCTTCTTTGTTCCACTCCAGGTCATCAGGACATTCGAGAAAGAGGTATAAGAAGCATAAGAAGTTGAAGTGTGTTTCGAGTTCTTCTTGTACGTTGGTGGATGCGATGATGGAACATCGATGATCGAGGCACAGTTCTTCTGAGCTGCTTCCAGGTTCGACTCCGTGTCTCCCTGTGTTTATGGGAGCCTGAGTGACCCCAACTCTGACAAGAGAATTTTACAAGGCCAAGCGCTGCATATTTGAGCATGCCGACCCCTCTGCGGCATCTTCTGGTCCTGTGGGGTCGGGGGGCCCCTTCAGGTTCCACGCCGGTGGCTCCAGCCTCGGCTCTGATTGGCCACTGTGGATCGGATCACAGATCCGGACCAGCGCTGATCATGCCACCCCAACCTTCCCCGATGCCGATCCTGACACCAATGCTCCTGGCACCAGCCCCATTTGGGTCCCCGAATCCACACAGAACCATCCGTCAGGACCCATGTGTTCTAGGTTGGCACCTGAGCCATATTCTAAAGAGCTCGGCCTTGGTGAAGGATGTGAGGAGTCATTAGACCCTTTAGAATACCAGTTGGAAAGCCAGGAAAGCATGGATTGGTGTGAGGAACTGGGTGGTGCCAGTGGACTGGATACATCTCCAGATGAAGGCATGCTTTTTCCCTCTACTGTGGCTACATAGGAAGGAGCAACATATGCTATTGTGGTGAAGAGGGCGGCTGAGGTCTGAGACCTCGAGTTGCCTTCGTTGGCAGTTAAGACTAACATCTTGACCAAAGTACTACAGCTGGGAGCTTCGGTTTCTGAACACCCACTTCCTTTCAGTGAAGTACTAATAGATGTCCTACTGGGAATCTGGTCCAAGCCAAGCATAGGAGCTCCTGTGAATTGGAAAATTGGCCGCAGCCACCACCCCATACCTGGGGACCCAAACTTCCTCACCCAACACCCGACCCCTGAGAGCATGGTAGTCCAAGCCTCCACCTCCCATGGCTCGTTCCCTGCCACACCCCTGGACAGGGAATCCAAGAGGTTGGATAGCTTCAGAAAGGAAATGTTTCCTTCTGCCAGCCTGGCATTGCAGTTGGTGAACACAGCATGCTTATTGGGCCGCTATTCCCACACTTTGTGGGACAAGGTTGAGCAAGTGCTGCCACAAGTCCCAGGGGAGGCCCAGGCCATTCTCTTTCAACCGGTCGAAGACTGGAGCGAAGTTCACCATTATATATGGTTTAGACACAGCTGACACGCTGGGCAGAGCAGTTTCCACAACGGTGGTGCCACAGCGCTACCACTCCTGGCTGAGAATATCTGTTTTTTCAGGGGATGTCCAGGCTTCCCTTACGGACATGCCCTTTGACTGCAAGCATGTCTTCGGAGGCAAAGCAGACTCGGCACTGGGGCACTTTAAGGATTTGCGGGCCACGTCCTAATCCTTGGGCCTCTCAGCTGCCCTGCGTCATCCCCAGTCTGCCTTTTGCTCCTTTTGTGGCTACAGAAGGGGCTTTCAACCGTGCCTACCTTATCCCAGCCACAGGCCTGCACAAGCTGCCCAGCCTCTGCGCAAGGATGGCTAGGTCCATACCGAGCGGGTGGGTCAGGTAGCCGGAGGTCTGCTGCAACCATCGCCACCCCAGCAGCCGCAGCCCCTAAGCCCTCTTAATCTTGCCCTACAAGATCATGAGGGTCCAGTTGTTGGCAGAGTCAAACATCATCTCCACTACTGGCAGTCCATAACATCAGACAGGTGGGTCTTACAGATCAGAGGGTCTACTCCCTCCCTGTTGAATCCTCCTCTTACCCTTATACCTCCATCTCATGAACCGCTGATGGAACATCATTTGTCCTTGCTCTCTGAGGAAGTTGTGGCACTCTTGGCAAAGTGAGCCGTAGAAAGGGTTCCAATGGCAGTGATTGCTATTCTAGCTACTTTTAGATACCCAAAAAGAACAAAGGTCTTTGTCCTGCTTTAGATCTGTTCACAACAATCACTTTCTCAAGAAGGAGAAATTCAAATTGCTCACATTGGTTCAGGTCTTGTCTGCCCTAGACCCAGGAGACTGGATGGTAGCATTGGATTTGCAGGATACTTTTTTCCATATTCCTATCCTGCCTGTCCACAGACATTACCTGTGGCTTACCTAGGGCCACGAGCACTTTCAGTTTGCCATGCTCCCTTTTAGCTTTACCAGCTCCCCTTGGGTGTTCACCAAGGTGATGGTCACATCACATCTGCAGAGATCAGGGGTGTGAGCCTTCCCCTATCTCGATGACTGGCTGCTGAAGGAGTTCACCCCAGGCTGTCTCTCACCTTCAGACTACGGCGAACATCCTGCATTTGCTGAGGTTCATTATAAATATGCCGAAGTTACACCCGACTCCCTCTTAGATGCTCCCTTTCATCGGAGCTGCTCTGGACACAGTGCAGTTTCGGGCTTATCCTCCCGAGCAGCAAGTCCAGAATATTTGAGCTTTGATACTGATGTTTAAGCCTCTATCCTGGATTTCTTTGAGAATGACTCTGAGGCTGCTGGACCTCATGGCCTCCTGGAACATCATGGCCTCCTGCATCCTGCTAGTGACACATGCCAGATGGCATATATAGGCTCTAAAGTGGGATCTGAATTTCTAGTGGGCTCAACATAAGGGAAATCTCTCTGATATGGACTAGATCTTTGAGGAACTTCAAATGACTTGCAGTGGTGTTTAACTAACCGTGATCAGGTGAGAGGCAGACCCTTCTTTCTTTCCAAACCAGATTTCATCATAGTGACAGATGCATCACTCCTGGGATGGTGAGGTGGAGATCAGAGGACTCTGGTCTCCAGCAGAATCTGGTGTCCTCATCAACTTGCTGTAGCGCTGAGTGAGCCGACTGGCATAGAAAGTATTTCTACCCTGCATGAAGAGAAGGCTAGTGCAGGTGTTCAAGGACAACACCACCATCATGTGGTACTGCAACAAGCAGGGCAGGCTGCAGTTGTGGACCCTTTGTCAAGAGACTCTGTGTCTCTGGACATGGCTGGAACAACAGGGCGTATCCCTGGTGGTTGAACATCTGGCAGGTTACCTGAATGCCAGAGTGGACAAACTCAGCTGTCGAAGGCTAGCGGATCACAAATGGTGACTCCATCTGGAGGTGGCACAAGCTCTCTTTCAGCAGTAGGGCGAGTCTTCATTAGATCTGTTCACCTCTGCAGAGAACGTACAATGTCAGCAGTTTTCGCACACTGGCGTTTCGAAGGCTATCAATTGTATATGCTTTTCTTTTCAAGTAGATCTCAGGCCTCCTGTATGCCTTTCCACCGATACCACTCCTGCTCAGAGTTCTTAAGATAAAGAACGGCGGGGACCAAATCATTCTTGTGGATTTGGACTGGGCACACAGAGGCTGGTTTCCTGAGCTTCTGCACTTGAGCATCGATGCCCCAATCAGGCTACCCTTCCTGGAGGATCTTTTGTCACAGCAGGAGGGAATGGTCCTCCACATGAACCTGTTAGCTCTCTGCCTTCTTTTGTGGAGATTGAGCGCAACAGTTGACAGCTTTCGACCTCCCTCCCAAAGTCTGTAATGTAATTCTGGCAGCTAGGTATCCCTCTACCAAGACAGTATCTGCCTGTCAATGGAAAAAGTTTGTATTATATTGTACAGGTAAATCTATTGACCCTCTTTCTGCTTCACTCTCTGATGTTCTTCTTTTCATTCTTACACTTGCCCAGCAGGGCGGTTACTTTTCTGCTTTGTCTGCTGTCTTGCGGCTGCCTGATCAACCCTCTTTATTTAAGTTCTCTATTGGAAATAGATTCCTCAAAGGTCTTGTACATATGCTCCCTCCCTTCGCCTTTCAGTATGCCTCATTGGGACCTTAATTTGGTTCTTATGTTTTTAATGTGTGCTCCATTTGAGCCTCTACACAATTGTTCTGTTCAGCTTCTCACACTAAAAACAGCATTTCTTGTGGTGATAATAGCTGCGCGGAGGCTTAGTGAGCTGCAGGATTTGTTATCCAAGCATCCCTACTTGTCTGTTTTTCCAGACAGACTGGTCCTTCGCACTAGTCCCTCTTTTCTCCCAAAAGTGGTGACATCATTTCATGTGGGCCAATCTGTCGCCTTGCCCACTTTCTGCGCTCCTCTGCATCCCTCTAAAGAAGAGGAGACTCCACTGTTTGGACCCAAAAAGTGCATTGTCATTCTACCTTGACTGTACAAAAGAGTTCTGAGTGGATGAGCAACTCTTTGTGGGGTATGTTGGTGCGAAGAAAGGTCGGGCGGTGCAGAAATGAACTGTCTCCTGATGGGCCATTCTCTGCATCAAAATTGGTTATGCATTGGCAAAGAAGCAACCCCCTGAGGGCTTGTGGGCTCATTCCACCAAAGCCAAAGTTGCAACTACTGCATAAACATGTGGAGACTACGGCCCTCATTACAACCCTGGCGGTCCAAGACCGCCAGGGCTGTTTCTACGGAAGCACCCCCAACAGGCTGGCGGTGCTTCCTGGCGTATTACGACCGCTTGCAGCGCTGCCTAGGGGATTACGAGTCCCCGACCGCCAGCCTTTTTCTGGCGGTCTGAACCGCCAGGAAAAGGCTGGCGGTACGGGGAGTCGTGGGGCCCCTGGGGGCCCCTGCACTGCCCATGCTACTGGCATGGGCAGTGCAGGGGCCCCCTGACAGGGCCCCATGCGGCTTTTCACTGTCTGCTATGCAGACAGTGAAAAGCGCGATGGGTGCAACTGCACCCGTAGTACAGCAGCAACACCGCCGGCTCCATTTGGAGCCGGCTCCCATGTTGCGGCCCACATCCCCGCCGGCCCAGCGAGGATGTCCAAATGGGCACCGCGGGAGTGCGGCCGCACGGCGGTTACAGCTTGGCGAAAGTTGTAATGACCCCTAAGTCTTAGACATCTGCCAGGCAGCAACATGGGCATCCATTCTCATGTTCACCAAACACTACTGCTTGGACAGACAGGTCTGCAGGGATGGGCATTTTGCCAGTGCAGGACTTCCTACTTCCAATAATTTGTCTGCAACCCGCAACTGGGGACGGTCTTACTTTGGTATCTATTTAAAGGTATCGAATCTGCAGTTAGAACAGTGAACAAGTTACTAACCTTCACTAACGCCTTATCTGGTAGAGACAATATCTAGCTGCAGATTAATTACTGACCCACCCATCCCATCCCAACCCATCCTGCCCGATCTGGGCCCTACTTTGGACACAGCAGTATCAGAGCACTTCATGACTCCGCGCTCCTGGCATGGAAAGTCATGAAAATGTCACTGACGTCAGCGCACTGAGGTGGCACCTATATAGATGACGCGGACTACGCCACCACCTCGGAGCGGATCAACACCACCTACTGGTGCGCAAGGGTACTGCTTATTAACAATCTTCCAGATCCAGTCTGACGTCTGGAGAAATTCAAAGGTAAGGAATCTGTGGCTAGATATTGTTACTACCAGATAAGGGGTTACCGAAGGTAAGTAACTTGTTCTATAATTTGATAATGAAAGAAAGCACCAGACCTACTAATAAGTAATTTTTTTTGGAGATTCTAAAGATGTTTGGATCAGCAATATGGTTCAGTGCAACAATGTGCTTTTGGCCCAGCTCCTCAGAGGCATGGTAGTATCAAGGCATGGCATGGTTCCAGTTTTCGTTAGTACTAGAATGTAAGACTAGTGATGACTGCCTACTGTTTGTTTTTTAATATGATTTTACTGAATATGGCGATATAGCGTTTAAAGTTGTGATCATGGACGCCATTAGGAGTCACCAGGGGTTGCAGCTGTGATCCCTGGCTTGCCCTTTGTGACCTCTGGCACTGCTTTGGCAAATCCTGGCCTAAGAGGTGGCAGAATCAGTGTCAAGAACACCGGCGAACACCCTCTTCATAGGTGTTTGTTTATTTTGGGTATAGTAATAGTGAATTGTAGTATTTGACTCACTATTACCATAATACAAAATTAAACATCCAGTGCTGGAACAGGACCTCATCTGGTAGCTGTGGTACATAAAATAAAATGCTTTTAAATGTATGCTGGGTGGATGCAGTGAGCATTGTGTCTCTGTGTGCATGAAACTGAGAGTGAGTTACGAGTAGTAAGAATGACTGCGATGAGGGGCAGATTTATTTAATATTTGTGCCTGTGCAAAGTCACACAAAGTGACCCAACTGGTGAGGTCTTGATACACTATTTACTTTTCAGTGTAAACTTTCTATAACTCTGGAAAGTAGCTCTAAAGTAGAGCAAAGAATGCTTTGCGCTACTTTTCAACACCAGGCCTGCCATTTGTGTTATGGTGGTTTCCATGCTACAACCCAGGTTTTTTTGAGAAATGTTTTAATTTATTCTCATGTTTTACACAATGCATGTGTGTGCTACTCTATACAACATGCATGCCATGTGAGTAAAGTTTGTCCAAGCATAGTAGTTTGTACTGGAGGGTACTCCTTCAAGTACAAAGCCTATGCTAGACATCGTGTGCACACCTTTGCACAAGAGTGCTGCAAATGAATGTGTTGTGCTAGGCTGCTTGGGGTAGAGAGCAACAGTGCCACATCTTAGTAGATATGTCTCTGCAATGTTATCATGTTCTCTTCCCCTAGATCAATGCAGCGTAGCAACTTTGTTTGCTGTGCTGTATGCCTGTATAGTTTTTGTAAATGCACCTTTAGTTGTCAGTGAGTATGAGGAGTAGTCAGTGAGAGAGCGAGAGAAAGAGAAGTGCTGCAAAAAAGTGAGAATATGTGGGAGAGAATTAATGAGTATGTGTGAGGGAGTGTTAGAGGCTGTGAAGTAGTGTGAGCAAGAATGAGTTGGAGTGAGTGGCAACGAGTGAGCATAACTGTGAGTGAGAATGAATGAGTGGGTACAAGTGAGTGACAATGAATGAGTGTGAATGTGAATGAGTAAATATGAGTGAGAATGAGGTGTTATGCTTGCAAGTGTGCCCTTCACCTTGGTATACTCAAGGTAATGCCCCTAAAGAGGCACCCAAAGCTTAATGCTGGTACTAGCATACTGAAGACAGTTCTTCTGATGACAGGCACCTGTGACAAAATGCTAGCAACTGAAGGCACACTACAGATTATACTTAGCATATGAGTACACTGATGACAACGTGCTGGCGCTGGCATACTGAATGTCATTCTTGGCATAGGGGCACCTATGAAGACTGCTGGTACTGGCATAATGGAGGCAACCGTGGCAAAATGGTGGTGCTGACACATTAAAGATAAGTGTTGGCATAAGGGAGGACAACCATGGTATATACCATAGGTGGGTGCATTCGATGCCAAATACTGGCCCTGAGATAATTTCTAACATAAGGGTCGCCCTTGGTTTATGGACAGAACTTATGGCAAAATTCTGCCAGTGGCATACTATGTAATTTTAGGACTAAAGGGGCACCAATGGCATATAGGGCGCACCCCTGACAATAGGCTGAAGCTGGCATAGTTTAGCTCATTTTTGACATATGGGGTAATTCCTAGCACATTTTGGAAACATTGGCATCATCTCTAGGGGAGAATCAGGGTAAATTAGTTTGGCACACATTGAAAGATATTTAATGAGTGTTTATTCAGCGCCTGTTTTTTTTTAGAAAATGTAAGATGCACTGTCTTGTTACATTTTTTCAAAGCTTTCTTGGAGGGAGACCTCCCGCCCCAGAACTGTCCTTAGAAGATGTCAGGCTTAGGGGGGTGGAGCCAAGCAAGATGGCCACCTAGACATGTTTCTAGCGGGCTCCCGCCGACCTCCCAAATTCCTCCATCATCTTACAGTTCCCAATATTATAGAATTCTCCCATGTGAGTTGTGAGTCCCCTGTGGAGTGTGCATGGACATTTTTAGAGACAGGACAGCTTCTTGACCCCCTCTGTGTGTGGACTACCGTGGGAGAGCACTGCGTTGCCGGCCTGGGCCGGCCTTGCTGCTGGTGCGGTTCTGGCGATCTTGAACACAACCGGAGGTGATTACAGATTGCATTTACTTCAGCTGTTGAGTGGTTGGTACTGGAAATGGAGCCCTCTGGGGGCCGCTGTGAGCTTCACCGCACTGGGGAAGCTGGGCTGACCTGCGGAGTTTCGCAGCATGGGTCCGCCGAGTGACATTCTGCTTTTCCTCCTGGGATGGAGTGAGGAGGAGCCGACTGCACCTTGGGACTCGCCGCACTGAGGTACCTTTCAGTTGTTTATGTAGCAGGGTGAGCTTTGAGCTTGGAGCTGCCTGAGCTGTGGACTGTGTGGGGGTGCTGTGACCTCTGTTGCAGGGTACTGTGTATCCTTTCCCCTGCTTTTGTTTGCTGGATACGGCCTTCCTGCCTTTGGATTACTATTAAATCTGTGGCACCGACTTGGGACCCTGGACATTGAGGTGAGGGCCACTCTGGATTGGACCTTGCATCCCTGCTGTGAACTAGAGGTCCCTATTGGAAATTAAGGTACCTACAGTCCCTCGTAATGAGCTACCAGAGGGGGTTCCACCTGAGTCCTGAAACCTATATGAACAACCAGGAGTGGGGTGGGTGGATGGACTTGAGACAGAGTGGGGCTACCTCACATTATTAGAGGCCTGCAGTGCAAATGGCTATATGTGAAGGTGAGAGGGGGTGTGCACCTGTTTGAGGCCCTACCTGCATTGCTAAATGTCGTTCCGTAGGAGGCGCGCCACCGGGACTTTTACGTGCAAGAATGGCCCGGACTTTAGGGTGGTACTAACAGTGGGGTCCCTCTAAGACACTTCTCCTTGTTCCTGGGTGTGATGACCTCTGGGGGTGGTGGCATCGCCTGCTGACCTGAGCCTGGGCGCTGGTAATTGGTTAGGCTTCTGCACACTGCCACTTGCAAAAGACAAGCCTGGTAAGCTGGGGTAGACCAACCAAATGGACACTATACTTACCCTGTGCCCCTGGGTGAGACAGCAGGGGCCCCTAATGGGCAAGATCCGCCTGTGGAGAAAGATGCCACAATGATAACTGACATTATGGCAGCTATCACAAACTCAAAGGAGGCTCCGCTCTTGAAAACAGACATTGACTTGTCATTGCCATTGAGGTAGGCCTGCTTCGCGCCAACTTCAGCAGCATTTCGGAGTGGGTGATGGAGACTGAGAAACATGTTGCAGGCTTCCAGCAGGAGGTGGCAACTCTATAAAAGACTGTGGCTGAACTGTGCACCACCACCGCTCGCATGGAAGACCAGGTCGAGGATGTGAAGAGACGTTCCAGGAGGAACAATTTACAATTTGTTGTCTTCCCAGAGTGAACAGAGCTGATCCTGAGGAGGGATCATCACTGTTCTGAAACCCTGTAAACTCTTTAAAAAAACAATTTAAAAAAAAAAAAATCACAATAGAATGTGCTCATCGTTCGTTGGTGCCAGAGCCTAAAGTGGGGGTGCCCTCATTGCCAAATTCTTCAGCTACAGAGATCGTGACTCTTTATTACAACATATCCTGGTACATTGATCACCACAATATGAAGGACAAAACGTTATGATTTTTCCAGATTGTACCCGAAAAGTGCAGGACCTTTGAAAAATGTCCTGTTTACAAAAAAGAGACTATGTGACCTTGATCTTTAGATATGGCTTGATGTTCCCAGCAAGGCTCAGGGTAGAGTACAATGGAAAGGCATTCTTTTTTTATACCCCGGAGGTGGCCAGTGACTAGCTGGATATGCTGGGGGGAGTGAAACAGAAAACCTCCTTGAGCTGCAAATGCAGCACCCCGGCTGCTCCTCAGAGAGGTACAAGATTGCGACATAGTTCAGCTAGGCCAGAGGCACTGACTGGGCCATGCCAACTGGAAGAATATTGGTCCACCCGGATGGTACTCTTGAGGACTCCAGTTGTGTGCCAGACACCAGTGAATCCTTTCGCTGTCACCAGGGTGATCGAGGTAACCTCATTGACAGTACTGACACATGGCTTTAGATGCTCAGTGAAAACTCAGCTGCCCTGGTGATTGAGGTGATGACCTAGGGAGTGGACTGGCCCTGGGTGCTGATGGCCCTGCTGGATGCCACTATGGCTGCTGATCCCAAGAGACCAGAGACGCATGGACTTCTCCGACTGTGTGGCTGTCATCTGCATATGGGACAGTAATGTATAAATCTGCCTCTATTTGCTATATGTGGCCTTATACTGTAGGGGGCAAGCTTGCTCCTCTCATGTGAGGGGGAGGGGTTCTTCTTTTTGTTGCCTTTTCTTGTTTCATATTTTGCGTCTTTTTGAAAGGGAACCTGTTGGGTTATCTTTTTGAAGATCCTTGTGCTAATATTGCCTACGTGAACTGGTGGCCAGCGACCTCGCTGATGGCTAACCAGGAGGGATAGAGGGCTCCGAGTGCCTTTAGCATTGCTGCATGGGCATGATGCTGGGCTTGCAGTAGAAAGCAAAATAGAGGTTGAGGATTCAGCCTCTGTGGGATGGGTGGGACGATGGGCTCTGAGGTTTAGCCTGGCCCCTCTGGGCTTACGTTTTTTTAGTACACTACCTAGGGACGGGTAGGTGATTTCTTGTATTCTTGTTGATTGGTTGTATTGGGGAGGGAAGGTATGGTCTACCATGGATTGGTTTTATGGAGTGAATGTGAAGTGTGGCGAGACAGAATGGGATAGAAGCAGGGTTTTCTGTGTCACAATTTTGGGAAAGTATTGCATCCCCACTTTTAAAAAAAAATAACCAGCGCCCACTCCAAGAACACCTGTAGCAAGCACTTGGACTGAGACTGTGAGTTTACATTTAGTTTTGTTAAATTAATACATTCTGATTACATAACACATGAACCCAAAACAAACATTTTAAACAAATTCCTGCCATGGTTCAGTATTGTGAATACATGAAAAGTGTAGTGAGTGTCTGAATAAAAAACATTCATTTCTGTCCTTCATACGAGTGATATAGCCTTTGAAACCATCTTCAATCAAAATGTACGAACAGTAAGGAATAATTTAGGCCAATGAAATAGTCCATATTCAACATATAGGGGGTCATTCTAACTTCGGCGGGCGGCGGAGGCCGCCCGCCAAAGTTCCCCCGCCAGAATACCGCAGCCCGGTCAAATGACCGCCGCGGTAATTCTGACTTTCCCGCTGTCGCCAAAAGGCCGTCCGCCCAGCGGGAAAGCACCAGCAACGAGGAAGCCGGCTCCGAATGGAGCCGGCTGAGTTGCTGGTGTGCGACGGGTGCAGTTGCACCCGTCGTGATTTTCAGTGTCTGCCAAGCAGACACTGAAAATCAATGTGGGGCCCTGTTAGGGGGCCCCTGCAGTGCCCATGCCAGTTGCATGGGCACTGCAGGGGCCCCCAGGGGCCCCACGACACCCGTTCCCGCCAGCCTGGTTCTGGCGGTGAAAACCGCCAGAACCAGGCTGGCGGGAAGGGGTTCGGAAATCCCCATGGCGGCGCTGCTTGCAGCGCCGCCGTGGAGGATTCCCTGGGGCAGCGGGAAACCGCCGGCTTCCCTTTTCTGACCGCGGCTTCACCGCCGCGGTCAGAATAGCCCCAGAAGCACCGCCAGCCTGTTGGCGGTGCTTCCTCCGTCCCCGAGACCGCCAGGGTAGGAATGACCCCCATAGTCTACATCAATTAATACATGTGGACATAACTACTGTTTTTTAAATTTAATTTAAATCTTTTTTTCACTCCCTATAATTTATGAACACATTTCTCATTACAGTATCCAGTAAGGGAACTATTCACTCGGGACAGTTTGTGGTATAGAAATTTAGATTTCCTGTGCTGTTTACTGTTTTGTGGCATCAAATCTCATCTAACGGACACATAGCGCCTCATTTATATGTTGGCTGTATGTATACTCCTCAATGGCTACTGCAAGGTAGTATTCATACCCTCAACATGAACACGAACGCCTGCCTGCCCGATTTAAATGTGGACAGACTTTCGGTTTGGCTACATTAGTGACAACTCTGTCACCGCCATAGCCTAACCTGTCTGATGGCCCGACAGTGTAAAGGCCATCGGAGAAATGGTTACATGTCTGCCTGCCCAATGAAGATGGGTGGTTATGTAGCCATTTTATTTTACTGTCCATCACCATCACCAGGCAAACCCTGGTGGTGAGGAACAGTAAAACCAAATAATGCTCTCCCTGCTATTGGAGATAACTCCCCTGGTGAGGGGAGCATTCTTTTTTTATTTACTTATTTGTTTTACTCCTCTCCTGGAGGAATAATGGGTTGTCAACCAACATATAATAGTGGATCATAGTTTTTCAAGTAATACTAGGAGAAACTAATAATGATCCACTTGCATATATTTTCAACACTCTAATACAAGTGGTATCTAAAACAGACATTTGTCTGTGTTGTGTTATTATATTAATCATGCATTTGTTAAGGAACGTCAATTATTAAGTCATCAGGGTTAAGTTCTTGTGACGTCACATCCTAGGAAGATTGAGGGTCAAAGGTCATGTGATGACACTTCCGGTGATGTAATAAGGGTCAAGGATGTGTGATGTCACTTCTGCTTCTCCTGACATTTTGGTGAATCAACATCCATGGTTGTGAGTTCAAAGCTGAGGACTTGATAGCACATTGAATGCTGGACCATCCTTCATCTCCTCAAAAAAGATCTTAGGAGGACTTCTCAGCGTTCCTGGTTCATAATTAGGTAACTAAAGACCCCAAATTGTTAATGGTCTGAACCTATAAGGAATTTGTATAAGAAGTGGTTTAGCCTTGAGTTGCTATCCTGAAATCGTGTGTGCACAGGAGCCCCTCTGTCCTATTGGCATTGGCATGGGTGGTTTTTGCCCTATGTTTGAAAACAAAAGAATGATGTATATACTTGAAAATGCAATTACACATATTGTTATTGTGATTGTGAAACAAGCAAACCATTTAACCATCAATAATAATACGGGGTTACGAACGCCTTTCTTTTGCCATTTTTAGGTATGCAACACAACAACGGACAGGAAGCACGCGGACGTGGCTCTGGAAAAGTATGTCACGGAGGCAGTAATGAACATCGTGAGCGGTTTCTTCAATTCCCCATTTTCAGACAACAGTACAAGCCTTCAGGTGAGCGCGAGCGACAAAACTGACTTGCAAGCGAGTCACCCCGTAAATGAGGCTTCTTTGGCTCAGCCGCAGCGCGCGCTGCTTCCGCTGCCATCCGCTCGCCTCCTTACGCAGGCAGCGCGCTCCATGCTGACAGCTTTGTAGCTCATCAATTAGGCATCAGCACAGTTTGCCCCATCTCTGTATATCTTTTTAATGACAAAAACCAAGCACAGCCCAGACAGAAAGCGCGTCGTTTTGACGGACAAGTGGTGTCTGGGGAGGTTGCAGATCGCACTGCACCGTGCTTGTCAAAAGACGGCAAAATTGCATGATCGTGTGCTAGACAGATAGGCACGCGTGCTCTCTGCCTCCGTCGCGTTCCCGCGCTGGCGCGCTGCTCCCCCTCCCGCCCAGTCTGATAAAAAGTTGGGCTCTGGAGTCTTGTTAAGAGCATTCCTAATGCCTGTCCTTGTTTTACCATTCAACGAAATGATCTATGCGTCCGTTTCACATTTAAATACGACGAGGAGCGTGCTGTTGTGCAGGATTAATGAACAATCAGGGCTCATTTATCAACGTTAGCGGCCTCTGCTCGCAATAAAGAAGCCCGACTTGTGGCGGGAAGGGGGTTGTCTGGTCTGCCGCGTGCCCACGTCACTGGGGAGCGAGACGGAGTCACTTTCAATCAAGGTTGAGCCCGAAGAACTTCGTATTGGAATTTCAGTGGTTTTTGTAGTGTATTAATCTACAGTTCATTTGCAGGGTGTTGAGATGTAGCACTGCATGACTAAGCTATGGATTGGAGAAAAGTATAACAATATATGTAAAGGGGACTATATCGTGGAAGGCACATTGTGGGCATGCGAGCAAATGGTGAGGTTTTTAATGTGCGTCTGTGCTTGTATATGTGCTGGTGTAGAACATAATTTTTTAAGTATTTACAAGGCCGCCGAGACAAGACATAAGGGACAGTGGAATGCACAGGTTGCACTGAGGGACTCTACTGACTGAACACCGGGTGCAGGACTGACCCCTGATGTTTTTATTTTAAAAATACTGCTCTTTCAGTTTCACTGTACTCTGCCTTGCTTCCGCAGGCATCATTCAATATATCAGTGTATATGTGTATGTTTAAGGTATTTCTATAGCACCAGCCTAGCCAAAGGGCGGCAGAATGCCGTACATGGTCAAAGCTTACAGAAGAGAGAAAGAACATGTAATTTGCATTAATAGTACAAGATAAAATTGGTAACATTGAAATGCATGCCAAATAAGAGTGCAAAAACATTGAGCATTTAATTCATCTGCTGAGGTCTGGAGACCAGCGTGACTGTATCGGAGTCAATGAATATCCAAAATATCCGCCATAGCACAAGGGCAGGTGAATGTGAAATGTTTTCAGTACACATAGCTTGCGTGGGAACAGCTCAGAGCAGAACCATCAATGAATCATCTACCTCCTGTGTTAAAACTCCCTTACTTTCTGGATTATAATAATTCTCAGAACACCCTGGCCCTCGTTCCAGTCAGACCGGCAATCCCAAATTGGGGTAAATGGGAGTTTGCACCTAAGTTAGGGGTATAACTTGTTTTTGTAATTACTGTTTACTACACACATTTTACCAGATGAAACATAGCAGAATTTGTATAGGAACAACATCTAGCACTCAGGACTTATCAACTTGAAATGTGGTGCATAACGCAGAATGGGAAGGTAATATGAGAACCGGTAAATACTGCACATTCTAGTGTCAGTGTTCTCAAGATGTGATTTTACGTCCCCACACACCAGGCCTCTCATGAGCACTGAACACAGAGTACAGTACAGAACAGCAAAGTACTCATAATTACTTGAAACATTGGCCACCCAGATACACTGCACACAGAGGGGCCTCTGCTCTTACGAGTCAGGAAAAAATAATTTTCTTTATAAAAAGAAAATAAACAAAAAAGAATCCCCTCAAAACTAGGGAATACGGAACATTAGGACGGTGCAATGTTTACTAAAAAAAACGAAGCATTAAAGACCTATAAGTGACCGTTACCCCTACGTATGTCCTCCTCGTCATAGCCATAACCTATGAGGCCGCCTCACCTTTCGACAGGGAAACACTACCAAAGCTTTCCTCTATTTCCATTAAAACAGCCTCCACCAATAAGGTAAAAAGGCATCTCCGCCTAAACACTTCCTGTAAGTAACAAGGTCATATTTAATTGTGTCCCAGGATAGGTGCAGGTTGAGATGAAGCTGTCATGACAAGGAGGACTATCCTTAGGGTAATGAAGATGACCAGTAAGTAAACCATTCATTACGCCATTTGACAAAGGATAGGAAGACATTGCAGTCGCACGTGCAACTAACAGAGAGATCGGCAACAAATCGGACTTTACCAAATTGAAAATGACTACTGACCATTTTCCCCATACTTAATATGATAAAAGGGGAATTGATGTGATACAGCACATCATATCAGAAGCGGACAATTACTTGATTTCACCTGTATGTAGAGTGTTGGTGATAAGTGTAACGTCTTATTTTGTGGATTTACTAAATGAGGGAGTGATATGAGGGTGTAAATGTGTTTGACTGAGCCTGGTTTAGTATTGATTTAGCTTAAAGCATTCTTCTTGATGACAGCTAGTTTGCCTTGGAAAATATACAATGTGCAGATTAGGTGTGGTTTGGGATTGTGAGGACGTATTTAAGCCTGCTAGAGGTTGGTGCTTCTCTGATTACATGACACATATGGTTTTCCGAGACATCTGAGGTTAGAAGAGTGCTTTTTGGCTGATGAAACCGGGTGGGAGACGACTAGTTTAAACAATTGTGTTGGAATGTTCAGATGTTAGATGAAAGGCTTCCAGGCTGTGTAAATGTGCTGTCTGAATACTCTCTGTCTAGATCTCCTTAGAAAGCTGTGGTCTGTCACCCCTTTTTTTTTAATCTATCAGGAGGTAGTTGCCTGGACAATTTTCCTTGCGTGAAGGGCACTGCTAAACTCAAAGCTATCTTTGACATCCTTGCCTGTAGTCTGTGGGGCCAGTGAGCCTCTGGAGGAAACAGGTCACAAAAATCACTGGGACATCTCCTAATGATTAAAGAATCGGGTGTCGGGTATGGTCTATGAAAGTTCAGGGTGTATCCTGCTTTATAAGTTAAAATGATAAATCTAGATTCAATTCTGTTCTCAAAACAACTTTTGACGGTGCATCCAGAGTTCTGAAAAGGAGGGAAGACCCCATAAAATATCAATGTAAAAGAAGCCATTTCACTAATCAGATCTGTAGGGTAATAGAATTCTCTTGGTGGTTTGGTATGCTCTCTGCATGATAGTTGGTAAACTGATAGGAGGAAATGTTCTGAGATGTAATACCTCAACTAATTTCTGTAACTTTCCTTTTTTTTAAATTCCCCTTTCTTTGTCCCATTTCTTGTGTATAGCCACCTCCATTTAACTTGCAATGGAGTATAGCCAGGGCTACTGGAATTGTGCATTAGTGAATGACCAAAGTATGTAATTGACTAAATGATGTAGTAAAGAAAGGGAAATTATGCAGCTATTATGTTGCATCACCACCTTTAATAAAACAGCTTTGTAGAATAGCATTATACATTTTATATTAAATATGTACATGTCTCACTGTGTTTTTTTTTTTTCGAGTTCAGGACATGGACTCTTAAAACAAATGCAACATATTTGTGATTCTTATGAAGAAGGAGAGTGTTGATGAAATAAAAAGTCTTACTCATAGTCCATTTTATTGTAGTTATTCAGAACCTTTACAAACAAGCAAAGCAAGTCTGATTATTCAGCCTTCAGAATTAAAAGCACCATATTATAAAAATGACAATGGTACATTCAGGCCAGGAAAGATTCAACTGAGCCATTATTTGAAAGAAAAAAATGGCAAGTGCATTTTTTGGTCAATGCCACATGAAACAGGACGGACCTTTGACTCAGAAATAAAACAATGTGCAAAGTACACTAGGTTCGGTACCGTTTTGGGGCCGACAGATCAGCCTGCAATTGGCACAAGAAAGACACATGTTATTATCTTGCTCCCGAACTATCCCCATGCAGGACTAAGTAATGCAATTTGAAAAGTACCAGTGCAAAAAAAGTAATTTTGAACAATGGCATCTTATAGAAACACTAAACATCGCCCAGTGCCAAATATGGAACAGAAGAATTTGGACATTAAGAAGCAATACGCAGTGCGGAATTAAGACCATAGTGGACCAGTCGATAGGCAACATCTATAGTCACTAAAGTGTAATGTGCAAAAGATGCCGGAGGCATGAATAAATCCAGTTTGTTTGCAACATACTGTACAGACTGGTCATTTAAACGCAATGTGCAACGCTCAGTTATGACCGTAGGGGACCAGACAGTGGGCAACATCTATTTCGCTGAAGTAGGTACTTGTGCCGGAGGCATGAATAGACCCGCCCGTTTACGGCATGCTGAACAAGCAGGGATGAAATTTCTCTTTGGACTGCAGCATATAAGGCATGGCGTTTTTACTGGCTCAGTTGGCCCGATATTAGAAATGCGATGTGAAAATAGCACGGCTGTTACAAGATGAAGGATGCGCAGAACAGTTACAGTAAAAATAGGGTACAATATTTAGCAGTATATCATCACAGCACTGGACGAATTGACTTTGTCCAATTTGATCGCAGAAGCAACATACAGGGAGTGCAGAATTATTAGGCAAGTTGTATTTTTGAGGATTAATTTTATTATTGAACAACAACCATGTTCTCAATGAACCCAAAAAACTCATTAATATCAAAACTGAATATTTTTAGAAGTAGTTTTAGTTTGTTTTTAGTTTTAGCTATGTTAGGGGGATATCTGTGTGTGCAGGTGACTATCACTGTGCATAATTATTAGGCAACTTAACAAAAAAAAATATATACCCATTTCAATTATTTATCATTACCAGTGAAACCAATATAACATCTCAACATTCACAAATATACATTTCTGACATTCAAAAACAAAACAAAAACAAATCAGTGACCTATATAGCCACCTTTCTTTGCAAGGACACTCAAAAGCCTGCCATCCATGGATTCTGTCAGTGTTTTGATCTGTTCACCATCAACATTGCGTGCAGCAGCAACCACAGCCTCCCAGACACTGTTCAGAGAGGTGTACTGTTTTCCCTCCTTGTAAATCTCACATTTGATGATGGACCACAGGTTCTCAATGGGGTTCAGATCAGGTGAACAAGGAGGCCATGTCATTAGATTTCCTTCTTTTATACCCTTTCTTGCCAGCCACGCGGTGGAGTACTTAGACGCATGTGATGGAGCATTGTCCTGCATGAAAATCATGTTTTTCTTGAAGGATGCAGACTTCTTCCTGTACCACTGCTTGAAGAAGGTGTCTTCCAGGAACTGGCAGTAGGACTGGGAGTTGAGCTTGACTCCATCCTCAACCCGAAAAGGCCCCACAAGCTCATCTTTGATGATACCAGCCCAAACCAGTACTCCACCTCCACCTTGCTGGCGTCTGAGTCGGACTGGAGCTCTCTGCCCTTTACCAATCCAGCCACGGGCCCATCCATCTGGCCCATCAAGACTCACTCTCATTTCATCAGTCCATAAAACCTTAGAAAAATCAGTCTTGAGATATTTCTTGGCCCAGTCTTGACGTTTCAGCTTGTGTGTCTTGTTCAGTGGTGGTCGTCTTTCAGCCTTTCTTACCTTGGCCATGTCTCTGAGTATTGCACACCTTGTGCTTTTGGGCACTCCAGTGATGTTGCAGCTCTGAAATATGGCCAAACTGGTGGCAAGTGGCATCGTGGCAGCTGCACGCTTGACTTTTCTCAGTTCATGGGCAGTTATTTTGCGCCTTGGTTTTTCCACACGCTTCTTGCAACCCTGTTGACTATTTTGAATGAAACGCTGATTGTTCGATGATCACGCTTCAGAAGCTTTGCAGTTTTAAGAGTGCTGCATCCCTCTGCAAGATATCTCACTATTTTTGACTTTTCTGAGCCTGTCAAGTCCTTCTTTTGACCCATTTTGGCAAAGGAAAGGAAGTTGCCTAATAATTATGCACACCTGATATAGGGTGTTGATGTCATTAGACCACACCCCTTCTCATTACAGAGATGCACATCACCTAATATGCTTAATTGGTAGTAGGCTTTCGAGCCTATACAGCTTGGAGTAAGACAACGTGCATAAAGAGGATGATGTGGTCAAAATACTCATTTGCCTAATAATTCTGCACTCCCTGTATTTGTGATGCTTGTGAAGCATGAGAGCGCTGGTGAAATAGGTACAGGCTTGAGAGCAAGTGGTTTGTCTACACCGTTTGAGCAACAGTGTCACCTATTTACTCGAGTGATCATTGCAATCAGCAGTCACGGCTTTGCAGCCCATGTGCATTCACTTTAGTAACCTTTGACCCGTCTGAGATAGATAATATCTTTGTTAAAATCTGCAAATTATGCGTCAGATGATGGATTATGTGACAAATTCTTATTTAAGTAGGTAATGCAGAAGTTGCATAAACATGTTTAGCAAGTGACCCTGAATAAACTACAGGTGATGACCTGAAATGCTTATTACACATGACAATGTTTTTAGCCATTTACCAGCAAAACATTGGCAGTGTAGTTTCAGGAGAGCCCTCGACTCGCTCTCGGGTTTAGAGTGATTAAAGAACCAAAGTAGGTGCTGCTTCAGTCATCAGTGAATCCTAACATGAAGTGTGTGGTTCGGCGGACGGTTTGTTATTTCAGTTCCGTATCACAGCGTTCACTTTTCATTCGCTTTATTAAGAGGGCGAAGTTCTTGATCCATAAAGGCAAGCTTGCGAAAACACTCCCTCACATTAAGTGTCGAGAACAAGTAGTCTGTATCTTTATCACATGTAACTTCCGGTAACGTATGTAAACCATTTATACCTCAGTTGCACGATCGATAGGACTGCAAGTAAGTCCCCATGGATAATGCAGCCTGGTATGCGTTTTCAACATCAGCACAATTGATTTGGGTAAATGTAGCCTAACATGAAATTTACCTCGGAATCTGTTGTTATAGTAAATGTAGCATTAGTCTCTCTCACCTGTTAAGCCGTCACCTGAGCAACACTTGAATATCCATTTACTGACTGCTGATATCGTGCAAATGTTCTTTGGTTCGGTTTCCTGGATGGTGGTGAGTCTCTTCTCTTTAAGAGAAAAACATGGCCTGTTGTCTGCTCTTGTGAAGTAAAACATGTAATGACATAGTAAGAATGGCACATGTATATGGTACAAGATCTGTCTGTTTTGCTCACACATTATTATACATATATATGTTAAACGCCGAAGCACCAGCAAACCTGATATCAGAAAGATAACACAAAACACGTATGCCAACTTCGAGTCTACACACCTTCAGAAAATCAAACAAAGTGCAGTTCTCCACGCAAAGAAAGAGCACGTCACACCTGAAGTAGTGAGCATCCAATGTTCGCACCAGCCCTATTTGCATAGCCTATACAAGCTTTCAACAGACATTGCTTTTAATGAGAGTAAACATGACTCAAACAGAAACTTAGATTTGTAGGAGCACCTTTTTCTTAGGAGAAGAACGAAAAAGGACCTTGAGAAAAGATAAAAGAAATGTAAACTACCAGACACCAAGCTACCCATTTATAAATCCTCTTTTAAAGGTGTCAAACATGAGAACAAGGTTGAATATGTCAGAAGCGAGAAAGCAGAGCAGAGCAGGAGTGTATGTAACGTGCCCAATTTGAAAACAAGATGGCAGCCAATGATTCTTCATGACGTTAGGTATTCTAGTGCTTTTAAAGGAACTTTCATGCTTTTTCTCAATCACAAACTGGCTAATGTAATCCAGCAAATTCTACAGTACATGACTAGAAGGTTATTGAATGAGGAGTCTGAAGCCACATGGCTACATGATAATATGTAGCACCTGAAAACACACTAGTGCTATATGGAAATGCATCATGTGCTACGCTTTAATATCCCCCCTGGGACTGACTCCCCAATGCATAATTACATGAGGTACTCAAACAGATAAAGATTACTCCTGTGTCCCTCTTCTTCACTAGGAATGCCTCCAAAAAATAACCTTTTCCACTTTCATCCCTTCTGACAGAGGAAGTGAGGACTAAAGGACTAAATTGAGGGAGGGGGAATATGGAAAGGTAAAAAAAGTTCTGGAACCTAGGTACATTGAGCATAATGAGGATCCAGAGTTGTCCCAGTTCCCTAGTGTTGGGTATTAGGAATAGGATGAACAGACCATAAAGAAAAAGTATCCTGGAGTCATTTGTGGGTTATTCAACTATTACAAAGTGCTTAAACTGGATATTTCATTGCTATTGAAAGTAATGAACTAGAAGACCCATATGAAAGAGAATTCTAAAGTACACGCTGCTCATAAGGAGGGCGCTAACAACAACCCTACCATGTTCAGGAAAAATAACAAATAAGGAAGCAACTCTTAAGTTACAGCCTATCACGATATCTTCTTGCACCTGAAACCATCTCCTCCCACAACAACCTCCTGGCCCTTGCCTGTGGATAGAATGTTAATACAAGCTGTGCCTAGAACCAATTTCCTGTCAGCTACAAGTCCTGAGAGCATAGCAGGTGCAAATTCCTAGGTATACAAATGTGTTTTTATTTATTAGTCAACTAATACGTTTTGTTAGCCCTGAAGTGTATTAACCATTCATTGGTGTAGAGGTGTAGTTAATGCCCCATTTTGTACAGGGTTCCACCCATGGTGACATGAACTTCATAGCCATTCTTGGAACAGACATCAAATCCAAAGTGAAATCTAAGGACAGAGTATCATAAAAATAAGCTGATGAGATCTATTGACTGGGAGGTGGCAATGTTATGACCTGCTAGATCCTATTTGGCCATTTGGCAACTGCAGATATGTACCAGCTTGCCAACTCTGACCTGAAGGAACAGAAATAATAATGACCCAGGATCCCTCTCAACGTACCTGGCTGTAATACCTATTGGGCACCTAACACCCAACCTTTCATCACAAGTGCACACAAAATAAACCCACACTGTTGTTTTAAGAGGCTCTATTTTAAGATAATTTTGGTGTAAAATTGTTGGAAAGTGACTACTGGTAAGGGCAGGTAAGTACCTACACTTCGCAATAGGCCACTAACCCCCACTTAGGTCCAGCTAGTTCTCAATAAATTAAAACCAGCTCAACCCTTGGTAGCTTGGCAATGAGCGACCAGGATTAACTTAGGAGACAAGTGTGTAAAGCATTTAAAAGTCACAAAACAGTAAATAAGTAAAACACAATAAAAATCCAACATCAATTTATAAAAAGAGATTATATTTTTATCTTTAAATGACACCAAAATGATTAAAATCGGATAAGGGGAACCAGAGATATGAATTTTTAAAGAAATAATGTTTTCTAGCACATAGAAGCAACTAGCGCTCAAAGGGTTAAAAAAGGTCACACTGTTCAGGGACAAAGTCCAGAGTTCAGGCCACCCACAAGCCAACACTGTTACACTTACTTTCAGAAGTGTTTCTTGATTCAGGAAAGTGGTTCACAGCACCAGCCAAGGATTCAGAGGCTCTGGTTTGCCTCTTGGGGTCTGGGACTACAAGTTCCACAATGCACTTCTTCAACTTATGGAGTTGCTCCAAACGTCTCCAAACATGTGGCGCTTCTTCCAGAGGTCCTTTTTGGGTCCTTAAAGTATCCACAACTTGATCCAAGGTTCCAGAGCTCGGAGTTGCTCCTTTGGAGTTGGGACTACAATTTCCAGAATGCACCTTGTCAGAATCCTCAAATGGCCATTGGACACTGGTCACCTGGTATCTGCTTGCAGGACTTGATGCAGGGGACTCTGGACAGCTCCCTTGTACCTTTAGCAAACAGGGAGTCCCTTCCTGAAGCAGTAGAAGACAGGCAAAGTCCTTTTAGTGGTGAAGCCCAAGTGTGCAGCTGTTGCAGTCCTATGGAGTGCAGTGTCCAGGTGCAGGTAAGGGGTCGAGAAGGGCAGTCCTTCTTCCTCTTTGTCTTGTTCCTTGTAGGGATCTGAGGTGTGGGTGCTGCTCTGCCATATTTATACCTGCTCCTGGGGTCAAAACCAGGGGCCCCGAATGTCCAGTCACAGACAAGCCACTTCCCCCTTAGATGACCACTTCTTGGGCAAAAATCAATCCCAGGTAGCACATTCTTCAACAATCCAACATGACTGAAACTGATTTTTGGAGGTTAGAGCTGGCTGAGCCCACCCACGGGTGTGGCTAAAAATCCCAAACACACCCTTCTCCTGCCCTCACCTAATCTAATCAAGAGGGCACCTAATTGTCTAGGGTGGCAGGAAATGGGGGAGGACCTTTGCTGCTCCAAATGTCCTTCCCTGCCTTCGAAGACCAGTTTGGCTGCTCTCCCCCATCCTGTTTCACCATCTGCTGAGGAAGATCTCCTCCCCCCAGGCACATCCTTTGTGTTCAGTGCAGGCCACTTCAAACCTCATCAAAGCAGCCTGTCCAGGCTGCCAGAGGCTCGCCAATCAGAGAAGGGCACTACAGAGCTGAAGTTGGCAACTTTCAGGTAGAATTTTAAAACTCTTTACCTGAACTAGTTATATTAAATTCAACAATGGCAAGTTGTGGGATTTATTGTAACCATTAATTTGATTCCACATTTAAGATATCTGGTTCTTATGGGGACTTTATTAATTAAAATAAAGTCTCCCCATTTTAGCCTCTGGAGGCCATTCACTACAGTGAGGGGAAACCAAATCTGGCTATTTTACCTCACTGGGCCTATAAAACAATTTCTATAAGGTCCCTGCTTATAGTTACATGACACCCAACCCTAGGGGTCCTTAGGGTGCACCTTAGGGGTGACTTATATGTAAAAATAAGGTAGTTTAAGACTTTGGAAGTACTTTTCATTCCATAGTAGATTTTGCATGTAACTTTAGTTTAGAAGCAACTAGCAGGGCAGGCCTGCCTTTAAAATGACACTGGGCACCTCAGCAGTGCACCTATAAGTGCACTAACTATGCTGGGGTCCCTAAACCTACATGCTGTACCATATACTAGGGACTTATAGGTAGGTTGATATTGCCAATTACAATGAGCCTAATTTGCATACTCATTTTACACAGAGCACAGTCCCTGGGATTGGTTAACAGTACCCAGGTCACCATCAGAGTCAGGAAAACACCAGCAAAAAGTGAACATTGGGGCAAAAAGTTAGGGGGCCTCTGCAATTAGCCCAGTTTTCTCACAAGAAAAAATAATTCAAAATAATCACAGGAATCAGTAAAATCCTGATTCATTTTTTTAAGGAATTCCTGCATCTAATTTTAGCCAAATATTTTGATAGAATCAACACACATTCATATCATAACTTTCTAGGTTTTCCCCGTTTTAAGTCTATTTGTGGGACAAGGCCAATGTACCCTGATGAAGTCATACAAATAACTTTCTGGATAGTCTAAGGTGGGTGTGAGCACTCATGGTCAGGACCAAGAGTGCTGGGCGGAGGTATGAAATGTAGTCTGGGACAACAAGTGGGTGGGAGAATGAGACTGCAAGGGTAAGGTTCAATAGGACTATTGCAGACAAAATGAAAGGCTGTAGGAGGCAACAACAGGAGACGTACCTGCCAGCTCAGACCTTGCTGATGGATGTCACAAAGTTTCAGCACTATTTACCCACGTGAGTAGACATAAAATGAACACTAAAGTCGGTTGTAAACCCTTAATCAGAGTTGGCTTCCATCCTGTGTGGATACCCAGCATTTACCTGAATCTATGCCAGATATATACTCTTCTCAAGACATGGTAGGCTAACCACCAAAACCTTAGTTTGTGGTGTAGTGATGGGTGGGTGTGGCTTTAGTCTGCATGCAAAAGCTTAAGAGACTGCCCCACAGTTCCTCAGCCCTTTCCAAAGCTTTGTCCTAGGAAAAGCATTCCTCTTTCTGTCTCATAGGGTAAGAGTGGAAATACTTAAAAGGACAGAAGTTCTGAGAAGGGAAGAAGGATTGGGCAAAGGGACGACTGGTAGGCGAGGGGTGTGGATCATATCGGGCTGACAAACTCCAACAGCCTGTCACAATATGTATCGGGAGAGCCCTGAATAATCGACATGGGGGGTACAGGAATCCAACCCACAGCCATGAGTGAGATCAGAATGTTGGGGAATGTAATATCTGATTACCATTAGGCGGGATGGAGACACAACAAATCTTGTGCCCAATAAGGTCGGAGCAACAAAATGAACGAAGAGGGGATAGTGATCTGGTCCAGAAGGCAAGGCATCCGAGAACCCAAGACGAACAATGGGCAGGTGAGAGGAAACTGCAGTGTTATCCTATAAGGCAGGTGGGAAAGGAAAGGGAAACAGGATGGTTGGAGTTCGGAGATTGGCCAAAACGTTTAAAGAAGAGGAACAGTAGCACATGGGAATCACTAACCTGAAGTAAGATGAGACACACTGCCCTAACATGGCAGGAGAAAGGCTTTCTTACAATCTCTAGCAACAAAAACAGAATGAGGCCTCTGCTGTCAAGTTGCAGCCATCCTAGTTACAACATCTCGCTGTTTTTGACAACTATACTCAGTTGTACCAAACTCCCCAGTCCTCATCAAGTGTGTATATGTTCACAAATTTCCCATCCCTTGAATTAAATTTACTCTCACACAGTTTTCCTCCATTATAGTGTAGTATTATCAATGAGTAACAGCTTTACAAGTTGAAGTTCACCTTTTGTAAATATCTGTCACACTTAGATTGCACGATTCGCACGTGTGTTGGACTGACAAATGTTTTTGTTCATCAAGCCCTTAATGGGTAGATTGAGTATGGTATACTGTATCACTGCCTGCTATTACAGATCAATAAATATGTATTTTGTAGAATGTGTGCCTTGCAAAAGATTATTCTGTGCTGTTACAGATGGATATATATATGTATTTGCGATTGTATTAATATAGTGCTTAATATCCCTGGTGAGGCATCAAAGTGCTTTTCGGGGATTAGAACGCTACTTCTGGAACCGAAAATGATTAGTAGTGGATTAGTATAGACGAATATGAGTACAGTATTAGTATAGGGAGGTATGATTTAATTTGAGTGGAGGACGGGAGACTGTTAGTTGGATTGAATAGTGGAGGTATAGAGCAGGGAAGAATCCAGACCTGTTAACTGGGAGATCATAGTAAGAAGATGAGTTTTGGGATGAGTAAAGGAGAAATGGAAGAGGGAAGAGTTTGTAGAAAGGTACTGGGGAGATCATAGTAGTAAAATGGGAGTTGGGATCAGTTAAAGGAGAGATAAATGAGGCAGAATTTTGTTGTTTGGGAGCTCATAGTAGTAAACTGAGGTTGGGAATGAGCCAGGAGGGGTAGAAGACGGAAGAGTCTAGGAAGGGTTATTTTGGACATCATAGACGTAGAATGGGTTTAGGATGAGTCAGGGTGGAGATAGAGGATAGATTGATAGAGGTATAGGGTGATGGTGAGTCAGAAAAAAACTTTTGAGAGAGTAATTTTTATCCTATTGTACAGTAGGACTAAAGTAATACATATATAGACACATGATTACATAGTAAGGGAATATATGTGTAAGGAATACAATATATTGAGATTTGTCATACCGTATAAACATAGACTTTTAAGAGTTGCAGTATTTGAAGTTAATTTATTTGTTTACTTCTATAACCATATTTTCTTTCCTCAATATTTCAATAGTGAAAAGCTCATAGATAAATAGTTAAGATACGATTGCAATAGATAAAATAAAAACAGAGACTATTAAGCATCTTATCAAACAACTTATCTAGAAACTATGCAATGACCTATGAACATGTTAAGCATAGAATAATGTACACGCATATATGTGTATATATGTATATATATATATATATATATATATCTACACATACATAAATATATACATTTAACCATAAGTAAAATATACATTTGTTTAACAGGCGTAAAGAGTATGTATATATTTTAAGATAAAATAGTTATTATACATATTTGTACAAAGAAATACACATAGATATATACATATAATGAAATTATAAATGTTTACATATACAGGAATGTGCAGTCCATTGCTGTTTGAGTATGGTGGTTATGTAAGAAAGAGCCAACTCTTGAGTAGTATTCTGAAGATAGGATAATTATCTGTGGATCTTATATTTGGGGTTAATGAACTCCATAGTTTGGCCACATTAAAAGAGAAAGAGGTCCCACCTATTGTCTTTTCTTGTATGTTGGTGTTTGGAGGTGGGGTGCCAATCTTGAGCGGAGATTTATTTTTTCAATGTATTGTATGATTTTATTCCTGATGAAAATAAGTCATGTTCCATGAATTGCTTTGAGGGAGATACAAAGAAGCTTGAAGGGGGATCTTCTGGCAACCGGAAACCAGTGTAGGGCATTCAACACAGGGGAGATGTGGGCTTGTGGCTTTTTACATGTAGGATTAGTCCAGCAGCCGAGTTTTGAATACTTTGTAGCTTTTTCATAGTAGATAGAGATGATCCATGGTAGAGGCCATTGGTGTAATCCATTTTAGATAGTACAACGGAGATAATAGCCTGCACATTGTGTGGAAATTCGAGGTGGGGGAAGATGCATTGCAGAGTTTTCATGGTGATGAAGCTTGATTTTGTCCACTTGAGCATTCACTGTTAACTTAGAGATCATGGTAATTCCAAGGTTTCTAACTTCCTTAGATGCTTTAGGAGGTGGTCCCAGATCGTCAGGCCAGGCACATAGTGGGTCATAATTTTTCCAAACGCCACAGTTGAGTATTTCTGTTTCGGAACCATTCAGTTTGCGATGGCTCCATGTCATCCACTGATGAACGGCTCTGAGGCAATTGAAGATTTGTGAGTTTCCAATGTCTTAGGGGCATTCCATTTTAAGGAGTATTTGTGTGTCTTTTGCATAGTTGCATGTGAGTAGAAATTCATTGATCATTGCCAGAAATGACATCATGTAGATGTTGAAAAGCCTGGGTGAGATGGTTGAGCCTTGAGAGACCCCTGCTTTTGTGAAGTAGGGTTTGGACTAGAAAGGGGGAGTATGTATGACATTTGTTCTGTTCTGGAGGTACGGCTTAGTATATCCCTTTGTCGCGTGGGCTCTCATTATTCTAAATGAGACTACTGGATTTCTAGGCAGCAGGATCGATAACGGTGTGGGGGACTGAGTCTGACCCACGTGTAAAGAACTCTGTCACCCTAAATCTGGTTTTTGCTCCGGCTAACTAGCAGTGCCTCATTTCTCCCATGTGGAAGGAATGATTCGGCAGCCGAGCGCATGACATCTTTGGAACTTCTCAGGGAAGTCGTGGTTACTCAGATCCAAACCAACTCTCTTATTTCCAATATGATCTCATGTACAAATGACAAAGACAGTATAAGTTTTATATAATGTTTTAATAAAACAACTGTATTTTAGATATTAAGGTGTGAGCCGCAATAACCAGAACCATACAACACAGTAGGATTGAGATAGTCACCAGGAGAGTAAAACATAAGAACAAAGCTATCATATTGTCTAACAGTTTCTACTCTCCCTCTGCTTGTTCTATTTAGAGCACAGCATGTTAAGCTTCTAGCTTGCCTATTAGAATCACTGTGAAGACATCAGCCCTCATACCTGAGCAAAGACCTGTGATCTTGGTTCAGCATCTGCAACGAGGCAATCAGCGTCTAGTTGTGGTTCCCTGGTCGGAATCTCCCTCTTGTGTGTATTGGGACAAGGAAGTGATTTTATAACTAACATGTCATCGTGATCACAAAATGTCCCTACGCAGGAATGCCAAGTCTAAACTCCTACCACGTCTATCGGCAATGTACCAGACTGTATCCTTGACTGAAGCACAGAGTAAATATGTTATGGAGAACTCCAGTGCTGAAGTAGGCAAAACAGTGTGATATGAATAAAAAACAACACCGTAGAACTGGCTATTTGAAAAATAACAGTACGAAGCCTAATAAAAAGCATGTAGAGCAAAGTGCACAGAGGCTCTAAGCTGTCAGCAAATGAATAAAATATATTCAGGGCAAAGTGCACAAAGGCCTAAAGCCTAAAGCTAAAGCGCAATGAATACGTAAAACTAACCACACTACACCTTCTATTAAGATGCCATTATCAACTTTGTCAAAGGCATCTGAGAGGTCCAGGAGACATAGAACAGCAACTCCATTGCAGGCTATTGTGTTTTTAAGGTCATCCCAGATGGTGAAGAGGGCAGATTCAGCACCTCTTCCTGGGCAGAATCAAGTTTGATAGTCATAGTATGGAGTTATCTTCAATGAACTGTGACATCTGGCGTAAGCTCCTGTTTCAGTCAGTTTGCCAAGGAGAGGACCATTTGTAATCAGTCTGTAGTTGTTGGGGCCATGCAGGTCCAGATTTGTTTTCTGTAATAAGGGGTATTTGTATGCCTTTTTAAGGTCTTCAGGAAAGATTCCTGTAGTTAAAGAATTATTGATGATGATTATTACCGGTGTGGCAGCAGAGGTAGATAAAACAATGTTCTTGAAGATGTGTGGTGGATAAGGGGTCAGAAGGGCAGCCGGAAGGCCTGCTTGCTTTGACCAGATCCATAAATTCATTTTGTGATATTTGTTTGAAGGAGTGCAGAGGCTGGGTTGGCTTTTTCTTGGAGCGGATTTTTGGAAATGGGTTGGTGTTAGTGATGTTCTTTTGTTTTAAATAGGAGCCCAATGTGTCTGCCTTGGTTGTGTAATGATGTACCAGTTTTTCTGTGATTTCTTAAGTAACGGGATGAATACTTTCCATGCATTTAAGTTTTTGAAATTTGTTGAGATTTTTATAAAATCCTTTATTTGCAGATATAGGATTTTGAATTCTGTCTCAGTAGTACCTTGTTTTGCTTTTTTGATTGATGATTTGTATATTTTGTTAAGTTTGTGTAATTGAAGTTTGTCTTGAATGTTGTTTGTTTTGAGACAGGTTCGCTGCAGCCTTCTGATTTGTCTTTTTATCTTTTTTAGTTCTGTGCTTCTCCAAGGTGCTTGTTTTCTTTTGTCCTGTTTTGTTTTTATTTGAGTGTTATTAGGATATTGAAACCTTCCCATAGCCACTCATAACATTTTGAACAGAATTTATTGTGTCTAAATCTGTGTTGGCTGTTGTGGTGCTAAGTATTCAAAATTGAGTTTAGCCCATGGTCGATAGGTGGACGTATGCAAGGTGGTCTTGGGTGTGTTGTTTTGTTTTATGATGGAAAGTTAACAAATTATGTTCTGAACATGTTGCTGGTATGATGCTTTGAATGGTAACTGGTTCTGGGTTTGCAAAAATTGCATCTAGGATGTGTCCAGTGATGTGTGTGGGATTGTGTATAATCTGATGTAGGTTTAGTGTGACTAGGCCAGTGATGATAGCTTTTGGATGGGGCATATTGGGTTTGTCATACCAAATGTTGAAGTTCCCAAGAATGCAAAGGTTGAAGTATAGTGTTATAAGGTTTGAAACTGTGTCTAGAAATGTCTGGGAAGGTTGAATTGCTAGGTGGTGGTCTGTAAAGGAGGAGGAAGTTACAGGAGGAAGAGTAGAGTTGCATCTGTTGTTGAGGGCCTCACAACCGTGTAGGGAGATGTCTGTTTTGCTGAGATTTATTGCTTGTTTATAGCTACTCCACCTCCTCTTTTGCCTGTGTGGTTTTGTGTGACGGTTTGATAGCCCAGCAAAATGTCTTCATGCAACACTGGGGCCATGTCATCTCCTAACCATGATTCAATTATGAAGAGTAAGTCAGGTTGTGTGTTGGTGAGTAGGTCGTAGATGTGGTGCTTGTTTTTAGAGAGAGATTGAGAATTTATGAGTAGGCAGTTTAGAGTTTGTGTTTTGGTGATGGTGTAATTTTGTTTTGCGGAAGAGTAATCAGTATATTTTGAATTTGTAGCAGGTATGTCATTTATGCTGATATTAACTGTATGAGGGTCATAACAGTGATTTTCTATATTGTGTTTCTCATCCAGCAGACTTAGAAGGCATTTTGTTGGGTCTGTGTGTGTAGGTGGTGGAGATGATGGTTGCAAGTGACATGGTGAGTTCTGTTCTTTTTGTAGAGTAGCCTTCTTGTGTAATAGACATGGGGATGTGAAATTGTGAAGAGGGTGGTTGGGGTGGTGGTGGAGCATGTGGGTCATATTCGAAGGCTCTAAATTGTGAGAGGTCTGTGAATGAATGTTGCTGTGTTAGGGTGTTTGTGGTGGATGTTAGCAAAGATTGAGAATTACGGAGTGAAGTTAGTTCAGGATTTGTATTATTTGTGTAGTCATGAGGGTGGGAGTAGGTGTGACGGGAAGTATTATGAAAGTGTGTGTTATTTTGATGTGCTGGTGTGTGTATTTTGTTTTGTTTTTGAGGAGTAGTGAGAGGAGATATTGATGTAGTGGATTTCTGTGAAGAATTTGTATGCGAGTTACTGCTGGTGGGTTTTATTTGAATAGTACAGGGGGTGGTGATGTGTTTTGAAGAAGAGTATAAGTGGTGTGTAAGAGGTGATTGACAAGAGTTATGAGTTTGTGTTCAGATTTGATCATTGGAAGAGGTAATGTGTGGTGGAGCAGAGTGTAAGGATTGTATGGTTCTGTGTAATTGGTCAAAAGAGGAGCATGGTGTTGGTGGATGGTGTGATTGAAGGCTGAGTATAGGTTAAGTCATGATAAAAAAGGGGTCTGTTAGGAGGAAGTAGAAGGTAGAGCTGGTGTTTTGTCTGGATGCTTTAAAGTTATGTATAATGTGGCTTTGTGTTCTGTTGATCTGTTAGTTGTATAGGATAGAGTTGTGTTTTGTGTGAGAATGAAGGTGCCATAGCATTGTGGTAGAATGAATTGTGTGTAGTTGTGGTATGTGGCGTTTTGTAGTGGTTGTTGAGACATTGACATCTGCATGAGGTTCATTTGTGGTGTATGAGTAGAATGCCTTTGCTAAATTAGTGGTTGGATGTTCGTGGAGGGCTTAAGGTGGTAGCTGGTGAGGGAAAAAATGGGCAGCATCTCTGGCCCTAGGCCCAACCAATCCCAAACAGGCAGTTGCCCATGTCCTCTCTGCTCTCATCCTCGATGCCCAGGCTGAGATGCCCTGAACCATAGGCTTAAAAACCCTACTGGCCAATAAAACCCTAGCCCTAACCAATCTGAATCCTAACCCTAAAGCAAGTGGGAGTCCTGGCCCAGCTAACCAATCACAGCCCTATCCCTAAAATCCAATCAAAGCCAAAGCCCTAATGTGGTGTTCTGACTGTATGCTTTGTCTGGTATTGCTGTTTGTGATTTAGACTGTTAGCTTGACTAATATATGGTTTATAAATTGTGTTCATTGTATTTACGATAAAGAGTTCCCTGCTCTGAATTGTTGTGTAGTTGTAAAGTGCACTATCCCCTGAGAGGGTGTCTTGGTGCTGAGCAGGTGTGTATGGCTAACCCTGCCTAGGGTAGGTTGGTTAATGGAAAAGCCAGGTCTTCAGCTTGTTGCAGAAGCTGCTCTGATGTGGAGTGGGAGATCATTCAATGCATTAGGAGTGATGTAAGAGAATGCCTGTCCTCCTGATTTGGTTTTATATATTAGTGGGATGTGTGCAAGTAGGAGTCCTGCATAGTAGAAGTGTTTGGGTGGTTGGTGGAAGGAGATGGGACTATTCAGGTAGATGGGAACTAAGTTGCATAGTGCCTTGATTGTGTGTGTTAGTAGTATGAAGTGAGTATGTTTGTATGTCAGGAGCCAATGGAGCTTCATGAGGTGCAGTGTGATGCAAGTTCTTTGTCAGAGGTTGGGGATGAGTCTGGTTGCCGAGTTCTGGATGGTTTGTAACCTTTTGGTCAGTTGCTGTATGATCCCAGTGTAGAGGGTGATCCCATAGTCCAACTTTTTTGTGACCAGAGCATGGGTGATAGTTTTTCTTGTGTTGCTTGGGAGCAGTTTGAAGAGCTTCAGGGTATAGAAGCAGAGTGCAGTTATGGCATTGACTTGTATGTCCATATCCAGTTTGCTGTCAATGATGATTCTGAGGTTTCTAGCGTGGGTAATGGGTATGTTTTCAGCCTGCCACCAGTTGGAATGCCATGGCGAAGTGTTCTTGCCGAACATCAGTATTTCTGTCTTGTCGGTGTAAAGTTTGAGAGAATTGTTTTTCTTTCATTTAGTGACTTTGGTCAGACAGGTGGTTAACTTGTTTCTTGTGTTGGGGGTCTTGTCTGAGAAAGAGGTTATGAGTTGCTTATTGTCGACATAGGAGAGGATGTTAATGTTGTGTGAACAGATGATGTTGAGAAGCGGGATCATGTATGCATTGAAGAGGGTTGGGCTGAGCGATGCACCTTGAGGCACTCCTGACAGCTTGTGTTCTATCCATTAAGAAGGAGCAGATCCAGCTGTCAGAAGGTATTTGGATGACAATCTTGTGCAGACGCCTGATGAGGATGTGGTGTGACCTATGTCAAATGCAGCAGAGAGGTCCAGGAGAATGAGGGCTGCCGTGTCTCCTTTGTCAAGGATCATGTACCAGCAATGAGTGATGTTTCCTTACTATGATGGAGCCTGAATCCAGACTATGTGGCATTGAGGAACTGATGGCTGCTGAGGTGGTCGGGGAGTCATCAGTTGATTTGTTTCTGTAAGACCATGGCAGGGTACGGTAGATGAGAGATGGGTCTATAGTTGAAGAGCATGGCTGGGTTAGCAGATGCTTTCTTCAGCAGAGACAAGATGGTGACATGGTTCCTGGTGACCAGGAATGCCACCTGAGTTGATGTAGGTGATCAGTGTTAGTGCGTTGCTGATCGAGTCCGATCGGGCCTGAGTGCATTGTTTCATGGTTGCGGTGATTTCAACAGTGGTGAGTATGGGCCATCGATCTTCAGCTGTGATGGGAAGTTGAGCTGTGATGTTGTCAGGGTCCGGTTAAGTGTCAAAGTTTCTGTATTGTTACAATAATATTCTTAGAGCTTGTTGCAAAGGACTTGCGAGGGGGGTGATGTTTGTGAAGATGACAGGAGGCGGGATTAAATCTTTGATGATGGCAAATATTTTCTTGTTGCTGTTTGTGCACACAGCAATTCGGTCTGCGAGAGCTGGGAACTTGGTTTTCCATATCTGCTGGTGGTAGCTTTGTAGGGCACCCCTCTCCAATGAATCCACCCCAGTCCAATCCACCCCATTCCAGTCCAATCCAGCACACTCCAATTCACCCCACTCCAGTCCACTGCAGTCCAATCCACCCCACCCAAATCCAGTCCACCCCAATCCTCCACACTCAATCCAGTCCATCCCACCCTAGTCCGCCCCACTCAGTCCAATCCACTCACTCAATCCACTCCACCACACTTAATCCAGTCAACTCCACCTTACTCCAACCCATCCAAATTTCATCCACCCCACTACAATCCACCCCACTCCAGTCCAATTCACTCCACTCCAATTCACCCCACCCCTACCCAATCCACCTCAATTCAAACCACCAAAGACAATCCAATCCACCCACCCTAATCCACACCACTCAATCCAATCTACCACATACAACCCAATCCACCACACACAACCCAATCCACCTTACTCCAACCCACTCCAATCTCATCCATGCCATTCTGATCCACCCCACTCCAATCCACACCACCCCAGTCCACCCCACCCCACTCCCTCCAGTCCACCACACTCCTATCCACCCATACCATTTCATTCCACTCCACCTCACTCCATTTCAGCCATTCTCCAATCCACCCTCCCCATCTCAGCTCAGTCCACTGCACTTCAGTCCAATCCATCAGGCCTACCCCAGTCCAATCCACCCCACACCAATCTAATTCAACCCAATCCAGTCAACCCCACTACAATCCACCCCACTTCTCCCACTATCCCAGTTCAGTCCACTCCAATCCAGTCCATTCACCCTATCCGACTCCAATCCTCCCCACCTCAATGTAGTCGACACCACCTCAGTGCAATCCACTCCACTACATTCTACACCACTCCAATCCACCTCAATCAATCCAGTACACCCCACTCCAGTCCACATCACTGCAATCCGATCCATCCCACTGCAGCCGAACACACAAAATCCAATCCACCACAAACCACCCCATTGCAATCCTCCCATTTCAATCAATCCACCACAATCCAGTCCACCTCACTGCAATCCAGCCCACCCCAATCCACCCACCTCACCGTATCCCAGTTCAGTCCAGTCCAGTCCACTCCAAACCATTCACCCTATCCCACTCCAATCCTCCCCACCTCAATGTAGTCAACACCACCTCAGTGCAATCCACTCCATTCCAGTCTACCCCACTCCAATCCACCTAAATCAATCCAATACACCCCACTCCAATGCACATCACTGTAATCCGATCCATCCCACTGCAGCCCAACACACCCAATCCAATCCACCCCAAACCACTCCATTTCAATCCACCCATTCCAATCCACCCCAATCCAATCCTCCTCACCTCAATGCAACCCACCCCACCTTAATGCAATCCACCCCATTCTGATCCACCTCAATGAATTCAATACACATCACTACTCCACCCCACTGCAACATGATCTATCCCACTGCAGACCACCACATCCAATCCACTCCAGCCCACCTCATTTCAGTCCACCCACTGCAATCCAATCCACCCCACTCACTCCAATTCACAACTCTTCTCTAATCCACCACACCCCATCCCAGTTCAGTTCACCCCACTTCAATCCATTTAGCCCACCTCACTCCAATCCACCCCACTCCAGTTCAATCCACCACCACTCCACTCCATCCCCGCCCTATCACTCCAATCCAAACCACCCGCCCCAATCCAATCTATTCCAATCCATCTGACTCAAATCTCCCCAATCCAATACCCCCACTCCAAACCAACCCACCCCACTCCATCCACCCACCACACTCTATCCCAATCCACCCCACTACCTCAATCCACTTTAACACACTCCACCTTATTTCGCCCCACTCCACTCTGACTCTCTGCCACTGAACTCTACTCCATTCTGCTCAACTCTGACACACTACTCCCCTACTCCATTCTACGGCATTCCAACAAATCCACTCTGACACTCTACTCCCCCACTCCACGCCACTAACTTTTAGCCATGTTGGACAGCAGCCACACGTGTACAACATGGCAAAACACATTGCCAGAGCCAATAGTTCTTGTATAGGCAAGACCTATTGGCTTTGCCGGTGATTGTTTCTGTGTACTGCTCCAAGTAACCTGCCATTTTGGGACAGTAATTAAAAAAGAAACAAAACAGCACCCATGTCATACCATAAGCATTGCATATGTCATCCCACCTGGCCACCAGAGCTTCATGGAACATACTCGTACGTGTATGTTAGTGTTCCTTCGCAGATACACTCTCCTTTTTTAACTCTAATAGTTAACCATATGAAGAGGGGTAATTAAATACGTGCTCTTGCAGTGAAAGAACTTAAACATTAAAATACTTTTTCCAGAACCCCTTGTTTAATTAAGCATTTAAAACAGTTGCTGTGGGCTCAGAGCGATAATTTCTATATTCTGTCACTATTTTAGGAGCCCCAGTGATGTGACAGACTGATAAACATGCGACAACCTCATTGTATCGTTATTCTATGCAACGTGCCCTTTTATTCCGTTTTACAGTTTCAATCAATAAAGCGCACAGATACCCTAGTGTAGCTCAGGCTACACAAAAAAAGAAAAATAAATTTGTTCTGCGAAGTAGTGACGCACCTTGCTATGGTCGCACAACCCGAATGGGTATCAGCACCTGTAGTGCATCGTGGAATGGGTGAAATGTTTTATATCCCTCAGTCCAAAGTCCAGAACACTAAACAAGTGCAGAAGGTGCACACCCGGGAAGTCTCCCCCAGCACTGTCAGTATTTACTGACGGCGCAGTTGGTACCTGGGATGTGCGTGTCTCGTGGAATGAGCCTCCTTGAATTAACAAGTGCTTTGAAACTAAAGGTGCATATCTGTCAGTACTGAGGGAAATTGCGTGTTTTTTCAGACTCACCAACCGGTCTTCATCCAGCTGCTGCAGTCCGCTTTCAGAATATACAACTGTACCTGGCCGAACCAGTCGCAGAAGGCCTCGGTGGAGTCCTGCATAAAAACACTGGCTGAAGTGGGTAGGTTACCACGCCGAGCTCGCTTTAATTGTTTTCTGCATCTTGAAATTGCCACTTGTGAACGCAGACATATTATGGATGCGCTGTTCCATTTTGGAAACCAGGTCATGATTCCAGGAGCCTTATCTTATCCACGCGTCCTGCACAGACATGTCCTGTAGGGATGCAGTGCACTGCTTGGTATTTGTAGGCAGTTTCAAACGTTGGATATGCAAGCGCCATGATCCAAAGGCAATTACAAATTAGCATTTCTAATCAGTTTCGGCCACACAAATACCTGGATAGATTTGAGACGGAATACATTAAGCAAATAAATTGTTCCCGACATTTTAAGTACTAACCCGAGAGGACATCGGTAGCAAGTAATATTTTGATATTAGTTAAAACTGTAAGACGTGTCTCCTCTGCTCCTCGCGAACTCCAGAGTTGTAGGTTGGCTCCATGAGAATTGTTTTACTGCATGTTTTTTTTTAATGGAAGCCTGAGTTAAGGCAAATACTACTCACTGCGGTAAAGTTAGAAAAACAGAAATGTTCATATGGACTGGTGGGATTCTAACTTAATGAATGTGTATGCAATTTGAGTTTTAACATTATTGATAATAGATCTGTTTACTATTCTACTTGACCTGCTATTAACGTTATTTCCATTATGTCTTGCTTAATACTGTCCAGCGACTGAATATCCTTATCTTCAAACTATACGATGATCAAGTGTACCTATACTCCTTTCATTTTTTCTTTATACACTAAAAATGTTTCTAAAGAAATACTAAAGTTTATTGTATCTGTTTTTGTGTATAATGTGTTCTAATACTTTCATTAGTGCCCGAGCTCTGTATAAAACTGTCCAATCAACAGATAAATACACAAGTGTACTTAATTTAAATAGCAAACTGTGGAACCTAAACTACCCACAGCAGTAATTTTAGATTGAGAGAGTTGTCTTTTCCTGTTTAAGGAACTATGCTGTATTGTTGCTGTTGTTTTTTCACTCACATAGGAGGGTGCCATTTTCTTCTTGTGCATCTCTGAATTAGTTTTTAGGTCAAGCCTAGGCAGCGTGCGTGCGCTGTCTGCAAGACATGGTTCTGTATTCAGTCTATAGGTTTTAACCACACCCACTAATGCCATTCATTATTTATTGTGCTTGTCTTAAGTGCTTCCTTTTTATTGGTACATTTTTTAAATGTCCCTCACTTGTGTGCTTAGTTACCTTCCAGGCGATTTCACTAGGAAAACATTTTTGTTGGGCATTACCCTACGTTGACACGCACTACGTCGTCCTTTCTCCTGCTACAGCTTGTGATGGTCCTCTTCCCAGCTGGGTATTGCAGCCTTAGTGTTCTTTTTTGGTTGTCCAGATCAATGTGTTCACACCACACCAGTGAAAATACTGTGTTTAGAAAGGAAGGTTTCAAGTTTCATTTGTTCTTGTGCCTCTGCTCAGGTATACTTAATTGATTTTTTTCAAACCACTTTTCCCTCCACTGCAGTTTTGGCTCTGTGTGCGTCCGGTACACACACTCATCCACTTTCAGTCTTACTCATTCTACATTCCTCTAAACCGTGCTGCAGCTTCTCTGGTCCCAGTAGCAAATCCTCATTCTTAATCCTTTAAGCATTGCTGCTAGCTGCTTCTCTGGTCCCAGTGGTAATTCATCATTCTAAGTCCTCTAGGCAGTGCTGCTAGCTGCTCCTCTGGTCCCAGTCGTAATTCATCATTCTAAGTCCTCTAGGCAGTGCTTCTATCTGCTCCTCTGGTCCCAGGGATAATTCATCATTCTAAGTCCTCTAAACAGTGCTGCTAGCTCCTTCTCTGGTCCTAGTAGTAATTCCTCGTTCTTAGTCCAGCAGACAATGCTGCAACAGCTTCTCTGGTCCCAGTAGTAATTTCTTGTTCTTAGTCCAGCAGACAGTGCTGCTAGCTATTTCTCTCGTCCCAGTGGTAATTCCTCATTCAGAATCCTCTAGACAGTGCTGCTAGCTTCTTCTCTGGTCACAGTGGCAATTCCTCATTTTAAGTCCTCTAGACAGTGCTGCTAGCTGCTTCTCTGGTCCCAGTGGTAATTTCTCTTTCTATGTCTTGTAGGCAGTGTTACAGCTGCTTCTCTGGTCCCAGTGGTAATTCTTCATTCTTTGTCCTCTAGGAAGTGCTGCAAGCTCCTTCTCTAGTCCCACCGGTAATTCCTCATTCTTTGTCTTCTAGACAATGCTACAAACTGCTTCTCCAGACCTGTTGGTAATTACTCATTCTAAGTCCCTTAGGCAGTGCTGCTAGCTGATTCTCTTGTCCCAGTGGTAATTCCTCATTCTAAGCCCTCTAGACGGTGCTGCAGCTCTCTTTCATACATCCACTACACTCCAAACCAAAACAAATAGGTAAAAGATATTGGGCCAGATGTATGAAAGCATTTTGCATTCGCAAACGGTGCGAATGCCCGTTTGCGAATGCAGAATGCCATTTCAGAATGTACAAAATACATTCTGAACGCAATTTTAAGGAATCGCTAAAATAGCGATTCCTTAAAATTGCGACCCTGTTTAAAGAGTCGCAAATTGCGACTCTCTAAATTAGAAATCACAAATAAGGATTCCTTATTTGCGATTCCTTAGCACATGTATGAAGCAATTCCTAAATGAGATTTTGGCATTTAGGAATCGCTTATTACCACCAAGTTGAACTTGGTGGTAACCATGTGCAAAATTTAAAAATGCATTTAAAATGCATTTTTAAATTGTACATGTAAAGCACACATGCCCTTTTGGCATGTGTGCACCTTACATGTCCCCCAAAAAAATTTGGGGGTGCAGCAGAGGGGGCCTTAGGCCCCCAGCACCCTGGGGTTTTGCTTTTCCAAAATTACGATTTCTGGTTCAGAAATCGCAATTTTGGAAATGCAAAAAAAATCCCCGGATATGGGCCCATAGGTGCGAATGGGACCGGTATCGCAATTTGCGAATCAGTAATAGCATTTGCGATTTTTAAGAAATCGCTATTACCGATTCACAAATGTGATACATGGCACTTTGCGAGTTGGAGATACATCTGGCCCATTGTCATTTATTACACCAAGAACTCTCCCTCTCACAAATACGAGACCTATTGCATTGCAAATGCTGGTTTTTGGTTGCCAGTCCGTCCTGGGAGAGGGGAGCTTGGCGTGATATTCAGCATGATAACTGACCCCCAGGTCATTTACTTAATAATTGTCTCCAAATTATACTTTTTTCTCCGATTTTCTGGTCTTATATAATAGTCACTGGCCTCTGAAAACCAGATTTAGTTTGGCACAAGGAGACATTTTAGAGCATTAACAGTTACAGGAAGAATATGTATCCATTCAAATGCTGGTAATAAATGATAAATAACTCGCAAGAGTTGGATTGGTTTTGAAACGCGTTTTAATTTTAAATACACAGTAAATGAAGAAAAACAAAAAAGAAACCAATATATTATCATTGGGTCGACTGCATCACCACAATTGTTCACTTAACATTGCTGCAAAATGGGGCAAAGCAAAATACTATTGTTACTGAATACAACATTTTACTTTTAATTAAATGGTACTTTTTAATGGAGTGCAAGCAGATGTTTGAAACTAAATACGTCCTTTATCCGAGTCGCTAATATTGCCTTCTAAGGTATTAGGGGTCACTCGCTAACCAAACCAGTCAGAAGGTTAATCAGCTGACTCGAATTTTTTCCACCCAATCTGAAAACTGTTGGCCTTCACTCCAAAAAGATTAAAGAATCTGAAGAACACCGGACTGTGCTAGACTTGTTACTCACAGTGGAAAACAAATGACCATCTGGAAAACATTAGTTAAGCATACCCTTCATATTAAACTTTCACTACACACGTAAGACCAGCCACTATCTCTGTACAGGGTACAAGTCGGAGTTCTGCAGTAGTTGTGAGGAAATGTTAGGCTTGTACATGGTCGGGACAACTCACGTGGAAGTTTTCAAAGTGAACAAAATGGGTATTAAAGTGGTCTGGGAATGCATGCGTCGAAATCCAACGATGTGAAAACAGAAAACGTGCTGCATTTAAAAAGCAAAATGCTTAGCTCTTACAGTGGACCCCAGTTTAGTGTAGTGCCATGTGGTGTTCCCGTGCCCGAAGGTTGGCTAGAAAGGAACTCCAACCTGTTGCCAGTCATTTTACATTTAGATGAACACCCTTCAAAAACATAATCTGAGATGCTACATTTACCGTGGCTCCAATTCAACCCCTGGCCATTTTGAGTAATAATTCAGACCCCCAACTAAATTCTGTGACTCTCCTCTTCCTTACGCTACTACTACTCAGGAACCAACGTCATCACCTACTTTCTTAACTGAACTAGCAACACACATTGACAAACTTTCTTCACACAAAGTCAGGTAGATCTTCTGCTCCAACACAGCAAAGCCGGGCCGACCTTCAATGCCACCTTGCAATGCTTCAACAGACTTTATTATTGTCTTGATTTGCTGATCCTTCTCAACATCCACCGTCCATTTCTGCTGCAAAAAGGTTCACTCATTTTTTTGGGCTGCCAGTTTCTCACTGCTGGCTTCTCGTAGAATTCCTACTTACCGCTGCACCTCGGTTAGTAATAGACAACCAAGCTGTTGCCTTACACTTGACACCGTGCTGTGCAATTATACTCCTGCAACTTCATCAGCCAGTGGGCAATTATCAGTATGGAACGTCATAATCATTTTCTTGACAACAACACTGATTATGGCTCGTGGTCTGTTTTAATTTACAAGGAATTCCTCACAATCTTCTCTCCTCAATACATATGCTAACATTTACGGAAAGCAAGTATCCCCTCCATAGCTTTTTTTGCATCTTATGCAAGTGCTATTGTCAGCTCGCCTTTGTCATTTGTCTGAGTGAACACTGCACCAACCAGATTTACCTGCATCTTTGGCCACATCTGTGCTCCCCGCGTTCTTCAAATCCGTAAACACACTCTGATGCTTATTTACACATACATATTCCACAAAACATAGATCTAATTGGAGCAGTTTTCGCAGAGAATGTAGAAAGGATCTTTGTGTAAAAGTCAATTAATCATAGGAGTAGTGCTGTTTCTTTTCCATTGCAGCTGGTATACCCGTATGCACCATCTCGAATTAACATCTGCTTAGGACATGCAACCTGCAACACCTCAATTTGACATTTTGACAGCTTTTGCTCCGTAGGAACCCGTCCCATGATCAAAATGTCAGATTGAACACATGATGATCATTATCTCCCCAACAACAACTTTTCCATGACTTTCTAGAAAAATAACAGACACGAGTAGAATGCACCTGCTTGCACCCATGAATATGTTTAAACTTTTATTAAGTTTGAAAGTCATCAACAATAGACATAACTTTTTCTGATCCCCAGTTGCTTTGGAGGCTTCACAATTAAATACCACGGGAAACAAATCAGAAAGTGAAACTGGACCTTGCCTTTACCATTTGCAGTACGTAGAGGGTGACCCCTGACCTGATTTTAGGTTGGGTTTCACTCCCCACGCTGCGCAGCTCCCCCTGACGGCCTCCGTGCCCTCTACCCCGCCCTCGCTGGTGCTGCGAAACGCCTCAAGACCTGGCTGTTCGAGTAGTAGCACTCTCCCCCCCCCCTCCTCTCAGCACCTTGAGACCCAAGCGGGTGAGTAGCACGCTTTACAAAAGATTGATTGATAGTACCCTAATGAACCTCTTTTCAATATAATGCACCCTTCTCTTTGATACTTTCAAGCCGGTAATATGCTCAATTTCCCAGAATGCACACCTCCTTCTTGTCACCTTACTCTTAAATTCTTTACCCCCTCACGTGTATCCAGTGGTCGTAAGGGAGGGCGCACCATAGGCATATAGTCTTACGTAATCTGTTTCCAGCTCTTGCATTTCCCCTTCCAATTTTCTCACATATGTCATTTAGAATTAATATATAAGGAGAACCAAAGTTCTGTATCCTGCACCGCTGGGCATTTCACATCCAGCCTTGCAGTCACTTTTCACACTGTCACAAAGTGCTCGCTTTTTGCATAACACCTCTACTAAGGATTCTGTGGTGGGAATTAATTTGACATGATCAATTCACTGCACAGTATTTGTATGTACTTCATCACCTCCTTTCCTGTCTTGTATTTCCTTCTGGACTTCTTCTTTCTTATGTCCCCAGGATGCCACTCGTACGTCATTCCTTCCCTTACTCTGTTTTTTACAAAAACGATTTAAATAATTTTTTGTGATTGATCCTTCCCTCTTACCATAGATAGTCTTTTGTTAACTAGAACACCTGCCTGCTGGTGCGCTTGGTTATATAGTTTGACTTGAATGCTTGATCCCTAATGTACTCTTTCTCAACTTCTTTACATTTATATTGCAAATATGACAATAACACCCTGTTAGAAAATATGCTGTTCAGCCCTGCCAAGTATCACGCATCACGCAAGAGTCTAACGCATTTCAGTGTGTTGGTCCGCATCACCACACTGTAATGGAAAATCATGCACTATAGTGCCTTCTCAGCTGTTAAGGGGAGCGCTCTATAATGCACGGGTCAACTGTGAGCAGCAGTGCTGGGCAGAGTGCACTGTGTACTGCCTGCTTCTGGCAGGCTAAGGCCTGCTGGCTAGCTGTGCTCGCAGTTGAGTACACTTTTTGTGTAGTGTTACAATGTATCTAAAGTGAAGTTAGTGTGAACAGAGATATAGGCACCCAACCCCCCCCCCCCACCTGGCGGCCTGGCCAACACACACGCATTACAACTAACATCACTGTTAGTAAGCATCCAGTGGCCAGACAGTAGTTACTGCGCTTGCAGCATGTTGCTTTGAGCTGCCTGCGTTTCATATGTCGGCAACCACAAAGATGTTTATGCGGCGACCCTGCCGTGAAGCCTGAATCCTCCTATACAACCCTCCTTTGCTCGCCGCAGCAGGCCCTGATGGCTGCCGGCAGTGGTGGGGAGTGTGAGCCACAGTTGAAACCGCCGGTCGGATCACTTTCAATGGGAAATAAATAATAAATTATTATCCCGTGACCCACCGGCCAGGGCCTGTCACCGTGGCTGAGTCTGGTCTGTGGTGTTGTGGGCGGCCAGCTCAGGTCAGATCTGGCCCTGGACCGGCCACACTGAGTTAGCTGCTTTAACACCACCATGGCCTCAAGAGAAACAATGTCCTGCGACGATTCATCGATTCCTGCCAGACCCTCCTTCACGTAACACTGGTCTCCTGACCCCAGTAGTGGTGGGTTGAGATACTGACCACCACTGACTTTGGAGCCAGTAAGTGCCTGTCCATTTCTGGTGTTTTGCAGCAGTTTAAAGATATTCTTAGAGTTTCTCGTTGCTCAAATGGGTGTAATATCTTATATTTATGTTTCCCTCGTTTTCATTGCTTGATTTTGCTCGGGAGAAACTGTCAATTATAGTCGTTGAAATGTCACTCATATTTACACTGAGATTACGAAAATGTCACTCATGCCAATCTGAAACCTTGGCAGCTATGGCTGTTTACATATTTACCCACTGCTTGAATTCTAGAAAATACACTGTAATACTGTAATGTAACACGGTTCCAATAGTAATCTAACTTTGGTGTGGCCCTGTTGTAAAATGTCAACCTCCTACCCATATTTGGTTCACTAGACAGGCCGAACAAGTAACCGTGTAAACTCTAGGCCTACTGTCCAGTAAATTAATGGCCATTCCTATTCTCCGCTAATCTTTCTCTCCAGGCTGCGAGCAAATAATTCCGCAAAAGATCCTTCAACTACTTTGTTTTCTGTCTGCTTTGTATTTGACGCAGGGCACTTCTATCACTGAGTAGGGTGATAAATCTGGGTTTGTGGGTGACTGTGTATTTGACATTGTTCTATTTCCAGGAGCTGTATACCTTTAAACGTATCTGCACATTTGGGATTTATCTTTGCTACTTAAGTCAGAGCTGAAGCTGCTGACTCTTTTGGCTGACGTATAGGCTCGTGCGCTCCTTTAGCTGGAACAGGAAAGCTGAACTCTAAGATTTCTGCTGCGTGTTCCCATTGAATGCCCTTTGATTATATTTCATAACGGGGCTTATGCCATATTGTATGAGACCGAATACAGCAGGGGGTGCATGACAGAAATGTAATAAAAACAGGGGGAATCCATGTGCACCATTTATGCTACATGTAATGTGCAGCAGACATTCAAGTAAAGGTTATATGTTTTTTCTCTGCTTTTTAAATGTGAGTATTGGTACTATGTTTGTCTTTTACCCTGTACAGTACTCCTCTGCGTATTGGCTAGATGCGCCTATAGGAATAGCACATACTTACATGAATACATACAGGAAAATTAGGTCATTTTTTTCATTACATAAATAGCAAAAAAAATCGAAAATGAATTTGTTAATTTTTGTAAAGAAAGAGTTCTATACAATTATTTTTTTTACATTTTTTGATACTTTCAAGCAATATAGACGGGAGTTAATAAAGTGGCACTCCATATTACAGAAGTAGTAAATATGTCAAAATTGCTTTGCACTAGAGTATGAAACCGTGAACAAATTCTTTACCTTGATCCTGGGATTCATTTTGGTGGCTTTTGATATGGCAAAGTGTTCTTTCTGGGTAAGTCCCTTATTTAAGGGGCTGATCTGAACAGATTCTCTTTTGTCTAATAGCATGGTTATAACATATACATTTTTGTTCAGCTACAGTGCACTTCCTGTGTGTGCTCCAGCTGTCATTTTTTTCGATATTTGTGTTCCGGACGTTAACTACAGCAGTAAAATGTTTGAAAGTTCTAGAAATCTGCATGAAACTGTACCTTTGTACCCCTTGTGCTTGTAAATATGATGATTATGAGATTAGTTGATGGAAACACTCCAATGGGTTGTGATGGTATTGCTGTTTGTTATTTTATGTTATTTGCACTTACAAAGCGCCTGACTACCTGAGGGCCTTGCAGCGCTAAAAGACAACAGGAGCAAGGAAGAGGAACTAAAATTAAAAAAAGCCAGGTTTTAATTGCCTTTCGAAAATTAAGCTTGTGGCTAATTAGTCGAAAATTGAGGGGGAGGGAGTTCCATAATTTGGCCCCCGATATTCCATTGTAGCATCACCCCATCTGGCTTTTTTGACTTTAGGAAGTAAAACTAAAGCTGTAGGTGCAGATCTAAGAGCTCTGACTGGTTTGTAGAAGGTCACTAAAGTTTTTAACACATGAGGTCCTTTATTGTGCATTGATCTGTGAAAAATGCAGTGAGTTTTACATTTTATACGCTGTTTCACCTGAAGCCAGTGGAGAGAGGACAAGGCCCGTTTAACTGAAGTATTCCTTGGAATATTAAGCAGAAGACGCACTGCGTCATTCTGGACCACATATTTGGGGGAGCCAAGAAATAGACTATTTCTATATTAATATATTACCATAGTCAAGTCGGGACAAAATAATTGCTTGTACAATAAGTATTTTTGCCAGAGGAGGGAGAATTCTCAACACTTTTCTCAAAAGTCTTAATGACCCAAAGCAAGCAGCAGAAATTTTCTTGGCCTGATGTTCCAGAGTGAGATGAGGGTCTAACCAGATTCCCAAGCTTTTAATATAATTCTTAGGAGGGGGCAGGTATTCCAACAGAGAAGTAGCCAAAGAGTTATTGCCAAGGTTGGGATGGTGGCCGAGGATCATTATTTCTGTTTCATCCCCATTAAGTTGGAGCATACTGTTAGTCATCCAACTGGATATTCCCTGTAAACACTGAGGCAATACAGATCCTTCTGACCCTTCCATCGTAGAGAAAGAGACCACCAATTGAGTGTCATCTGCATAGGAGACCAAATATAATCCAAAGGACTCTACTAGCTCTGCCAAAGGGGCCATATATATATTGACTAGAGTAGGGCTAAGCGAAGAGCCCTGTGGAACCCCACAGCTCAAATTAAACCGATCAAAGAAATAAGTGATCCAAGACCTGAAAGGATCTATCCTCAAGAAAAGAGGTGAGCCAATTGAGTGTGAGGCCTTTGATTCCTGTTGCCTTTATCCATTGAATAAGCAGCTGATGATCTACTGTATCAAAGGCAGCACTCAATTCAAGAAGTACAACAGCTGTCATGTGACCCTGATCCATTTGCTTTCTAGCTTTTTCCTTGACCGCTTTCAGTGCAGATTCAGTACTATGAAGAGGCCTAAAGCCCATCTGGGTAGGATGTAAAATATTATTCTCTTCCAAGAACATGGATATTTGGGAGTTAATATATTTATCCAATATTTTAGACATAAAAGGAAGTAGAGATATGGGCCTATAGCTTTTAAGATCCATAGCATCTACATTTTTTTTTATTTTTTTTTAACAGGGGCTTGACTATCGCATGTTTCCACTGTTTTGGAACAAAGCCTCTACAATTCAGTTAGAACAGGCACAATGGCCGATGCACCAAGAGCTAACACAAAAGGAGGGGCTGGATCCAAAGGTGAAGCTGACTTTAATGCAGAGAGACAAGAAGCAATCTGTTCCTGAGGTATCGGGGAGAAATGTGATAAGGTGGCTATACTCTTTTGGGGAATTATATCTTGACTTACCAACTTGGCCTTATCCTTTGGAAAGTTTGAATAGAGAGCATTAATCTTTTGTTGAAAAAACCTGAATAGATTATTACTATGTTCTTCTGAGGCTTCAATTGGATCTGCCGCTATGGGGGAATGAAGGATTTCTTTAAGCACCTGAAAAACCTCTTTAGAAGTGCCTGAGGTCTGTTCAATTTTGCCGGAATAGTATGAACCTTGTGCTAATATTATTTCTGCATGGTAGTGCCTGATGGATTGCCTATATTCCTCTCTTGCAGCTGGGTCTGGGGATTGCCTCCACTTTCTCTCCAGGCTTCTACACTTCCTTTTGAGTGATAACAAATGAGGGGTGAACCACTGTGCGTCGACTCTCCGACGAATCCCAGTTATTGTCTAGTGGGAGGAAGAGTGTCAAGACAGTCAGTGATCCACTCATTGAACGGTTCAGTTTCTATCTGATTGGCTTTAAAGTAGGTCAATTTCCAGCTATCTAGAAGCCTGATCCATTCGCCAGGATTAACACTGTGCCACCGCCTATGCCGCCGAACTGTGGGCTGGGCGGGTCCTTTTACAGAGGAGATATCTAATTTTAGCAGAATTAATAAGTCGTCAGACCATGCCAAAGGAAGAGTGGACATGGAGCGAAGCACTGCCAAATTGCTAAAAACTAGATCAATGGTATGCCCCTTGTCATGCATCGGGCCTTTAACTAGTTGTCTTAGACCGAGAGCTTCCATGTCCACCAGGAGGCGTCTAGTCGCTATCAAGTCCAAATGATGTATATGGATATTGAAATCACCTAAAATCATTTGGTTAGCCTTATTACATATTAAATCTGCCAATTGGTCAGGGAAAGTGTTTAATACATTTTCAGAAGGTCCCGGAGGATGATAAAGCAACACTCCTGTGAAGGTGAAAGTAGGGTTGAGAATCAAAGAAAAAAACATACTTTCACAACCCGTTAACTGTAGCGGGCGAGAGCTAGGCTTAAATTCTTGCTTGCATATAATTGCAACTTCTCCTCCTCTTGAGGTAGTTCTGTCAATTCTTGCTATCAGGTACCCTGGGGGTAAGGCCAAAGCTATGTCGGGCCCAGACTTCTCATGCAGCCATGTCTCGGTAAGGAACAGGGCAGCAGGAGCAGTATCACTTAACAAAAGATTGATGTCCAACTTATGAAAACGTCATATGAGAGTTGTTATCAGCGGAAATCATTGAACCTATGTGCTGAGGGGCCCATTTACAAGAGGGACAAGACCAGGTACTGTCCCTCAAACCAGGGCACACCTGGCAAGTATCAGGTAAGCATGGTCTAAAGTTCTTTAAAGTCTCCGAGGGATGGGTACAGCCCATACTCCTCAAAAGGCCAGAGTGGCTTTCCCCTGGGCCCGTTCTTGCATGGACGGGCGCAGACGGGCTTGCCTTGGGCGCAACCGCAGCATCCGGCGTTTTATCAGGTTGCTGTTTGAGCTTGTTTATGAGAATGTTGAAGATTCACAGAACTGTCTTTGGCTGTAGCCTTTAGAGACAGTCTATACCAGTCCACTGAGATAGAAATTTAGATAGCAAAGACTAAGGACGAGAACCTCAGAGCAAATATTTTGGAGAAGTGGATCTAAAAAACAGCTAGGACTTATTCGCCCTTGAAAGAATTTCCAAATCGGAAAAAATCTGTAACTGTTCAAATCATACAGCTGTCTGCAAGATACACCCTTTAATCTCAAATAAACATAAATAATAATAGCAGGCGTCACTACAAAACTCCTTCCCTAAAGAGATTGTTGAAGTAAAAGCTGACTATGAGAAACAGTTATCATCAATTTAATTATAACTAAGTAACTCTGTAATTATATGTAACTTGGTTTATAAACAAACCATAAGAATGAATTCACCCAATACAAAAGTACTGAGATTCATCCATTCATAATGGGAAACCAATAATGAGTAAAATACATTGAGGACTATGTAACTGCTCCAACAATGCATCCTACTCAAGAGATCCTTTCCAGAGAATAAATGCCTTTCTTAAACCACACAATATTATTTGTTGTTTACGAGAACCTTTAGTTAACAAATTAGGTTTTGTCCTGGGCAGTATCATTTGACTAACCTGAGAAGTGATAGGAAATGGTAGGGTATCTGAGACTTCTTATTGATGTGGGTTTTAAAGCAGCGGTGTTGTTGAAGAGGAATCTGATGTACTTGATGCTTTTGGCAAGGTAAAGCATAAATCAATTAGACTGCCTTGCAATTACACCTTCTTTTATTTGAATTTGTGGTCATGACAAATTTGGTGTTCATGAGCATCAACCTTGAGACATCATAGGACTTCAACATTGAGACATGGTTGGTAGAGAGTCAGAGTTGATTCTTAGATGATTGATGGCATTACCGGAAAAGATCCTCAAGTTGAACTTTGTGTCTTCTGCATTCTAGTTAATATTGATGCTCTTGCTGACCGGAAGCATTCCCACATGTCCTATGTAGATATTGAGTATGAACCATGAGTAGGTGGATCATATGGATATACTGTAGGGCACTGGGATGTGTTATGCTTTTGAGGAGTTAACTTGGATGAGCTAAAATCTCTTGGTGCAGTTGAAAGAGAAATCCTTAAGGATGCTGCCGCCATAACCCATATGTTAAGTCAGTTTTGAGCTGAGCAAGGTAGTCAACTTTATTGAATACTAAGGAGAAGTCAAAGAGGATAGGGAGACTGGCATCAAGATTGTTTATGATGAAGAGGGCAGAATCCACCACCTGGAAGTAGACTGCCCGCAGGCTACACTCTGGCTCAATCTTGATCTTCTCATACAACTGATGTGTGACTGCTTTCACAGCTTTCCTGTTGAGCAAAGGACAAGCTACGGCACAATGTTTTCACCTATACCAAGGTTTTTAAGCTACTCAGACAGGAGTCTCATCAGATTTGCCATTTTAAAATATTGTTCATGTACTCTTTTCAGGCAGAGGCAAGAGGTATAACTGGTTGCTCAAAAAAGGAACAAAGAACGTAAACAGCCATTAGTAGTTTCCTTTTCAGAAAGCTATCATCATGTTCTCGAAATCGTGTATTAGTTGAATTAAATTTTTAAACACCATCCTGGAAAAAGACACCTCACACATTTCTATCTATTTAAGCCATTTAGTTTGTACACTGAATACTCTAAAGGTCACTATTGCACTGGAGCCTCATCTGCAAAAGTATATTTTTTAGTTAGGCCACTGGCATTGTATGAATAGGAACAAAAGAAATACCAGAAAGGCCAGAATCATAGCCATACCACTTGCATGTAGGCTAAGCTCCAACTTTACCATTTGGATGACAGACACCTCCCAGAAAACCAAAAGGGTTATGAACAAAACATTTCAAGATGCATACCACCCATCTTACATGCAGTCTGTTTTGGAAACAGCTCATATACAATACATTTACATGTTTGAAGATTGATGCTGGTACACACAACCTTAGTGTACAAATGGCCAGTGTAGCTGGAGAAGTGTTTCAGGCCCTTTGAGGTATGTTCCAGAAATATTGAATCACTCATAATGGAGTCTGTTACTCACACCTCCTTTACCCCACTTATTTTTCAAATCTTTGCAGAAATTTTGCCAGGCTTACCCACTCTTACTCTGACCCATTTAACAGTACACATCCCAAAACATTAAGCTAATTAAATGTAACATCAACATGTCTATACTAAACACAACTATGGTGCTATTGTAATTTTATTTATATAGCACTTACTACCCCTGATGAGGCGTCTAGGCACTTTTCGGTGAGTAACATGCTACTCCGGAACACAAAAGGATTACTGGTGGATTAGTATAGGGAAATATGAGCACGGTATTAGTATAGGGAGGTCTAAGTTAATTTGAACAAAGGACATGTGAGTCTGCTAGTTGATTTGAATGGAATAATGGAGGGATAGAGGAGGGAAGAAGCCAGAAGTGTTAATTGGGAGATCATAGTTGTAAGATGAGGTTTGGGATGAGTAAAGGAGAGGTGGAAGATGTAAGAGTCTTTAGAAAGGTATTAGGGAGATCATAGAAGTTTAATGGGTTTTGGAATGAGCCAAAGGGGAGTTAAATGAAGGATAATTTAGTAGGGTTGTTTGGGAGTTCCCAGTCATAAATTTAGGTTTGGGGTACACCAGGAGGGGTAGAAGAGAAAAGAATCTTGGAAGGGTTATTTGGGAGATCATAGTAGTACAATGGGTTTGGGATTAGTTAGAGATATATATTGATAGAGGTATAGGGTGATGGTCACACAGAGTAAAGCTTTCAAGAGAGTGAATGTTTTTTTTTTGTTTAGGTTTTTTTCTCTTGTACAGTAGGATTAGTGTAGTAAATATATAGATACATGATTACATAATCGAGGGAATAAATGTTTGAGGAATATAATATATCGAGATTTAAAGTTATATTGTATAAACACAAGCTTTCAATAGTTACGGTATTTGAAGTTAATTTGTGTACTTCTAGAACAGTATTTTATCTTTCCTCAATTTTTCAATAGTGAAATGCTTGTAGGTAAATAATTACGGTAATATTTACTTATTGTGATAGATAAAATAAAAACGAAAACTCATGAGCATCTGATCAAGCAACTTATATAGAAACTATTCAATGACCTATGAACATATCAAGTGTGGAATATATATATATATATATATATATATATATATATATATATATACAAATACGTACATGTATACATCTAATTGAGGATAATATATATTTGTTAAACAGACCAAAAGAGCAGGTATATATTTGAAGATAAAGTAGTTATTATACGTATTTGTACAAAGAAATACACATATGTAGATATATACACATAAATTATAACATGTTTACGTACACTGGAATATGCAGGCCACTGCTGTTTGAGTATGGTGGTTATGTAGGAAAGAGCCAACTCTTGGGTAGTCTCCTGAAGATAAGATAGTTATCTGTGGATCTTTGGGTGTAATGAATTTCATAGTTTGGCTGCTTGAACAGAGACCGATGTACCACCTACTGTTCTTTTCTTGTATGGTGGTGTTTTGAGGTGTGGTGCCAATCATGAGCGGAGGTTTCTTTGTTGAATGTATTTAGTGATTTTGTTCCTGATGAAAAGTGGTCCTGTTCCATGTATTTGCTTTGGGGTTGAAACGGCAACTTATGATGAATTGGCTAATGTCATTTAAACCCGAAGTGATTGTCACAAAACCCACAACAAGGTTAACAATCCAAAACTTATCATTCTTCGAATATACTCCCATGCATATTTCACATCTGCAGGGGCTTCGGTGAGGGGAATAGTAATCTATTTGGCAAATACTGCTAATTTACACGTGAGGAATGTAATCAGAGACACAAAAGGGAGGTGGGTATGGTTTAAGGTGCTAGCTATGAGCTCAGTTCTAAACCTGGTGAGCTATTATGGTCTGATTACAGATGAAACAGGACCACTGAAACAACTGCATAATCTAGCCATGGCTGCAGAAGGGCTCTTAACGTGTTGAGGTGATTTCAATTTCTTGAAGAAATTAAAACTAGATAAAGCCCCAAACGTCAAAAGTCCTTCCAGCTATTAAACAAGACTTCGCACTTGGCACATGAATCATCCAGATCGCACACAGTTTACTTGCTTTTCGCCACAATTAAACACCCCTTCATGCTTCGATTTCTTTATGCCTCCTTGCTCAATCAAGTGGAGTGCAGTCGACATTTGGGCGAACACTTTTTCCGACCATTTATTAGTCACACTCCAATTCGATATCCTGCAAAAAGATAACCCAGATGGTAGGTTGATAATTCCTTATTGTCTGAGAAGACTTGACTAGACAATACAAGAGTTTTTATCAAACATCTTTTTGAGACTAAATGTAATTCTGACCCCGATTTTTGGAGGTGTTTAAGGCCACTTTTTGAGGCATTGTCATAGTGTACCAAGCCAACATAAATAAGGTACAAAGTGGTAGAGTTCAAGCACTGCAATATGTGGTTGACCTTCCTACGAGTGCATACATGGCCTCAGGAAAAAGAGGTTCTCCAAAGAAACAGCTTGATAGTTAAAAGCAGCATCTGAGAGATTATTTTCTTGGTTAACGAGATCAGCAGTGATCAAGCTTACCAGCAGAAAATGTATGAAGAAAGTCAACATTCATTTAGTCATGTTATCTAGGATGGATCAGTGTTTTAGTTCACTCCCTTTACTGCAGGTGTCGAGGGAGCAAAAAGACAAATTCGAAGTTAAAATTAAGGTAGAGGAGGTGGTGAATGTACTTAAAAATATGGTCAGTGCAAAAGCCTGTGGGAACAATGGCATTCCCGCCAAGGTGAACAAGTGGTTCACAAAGGAGTTGCCCCTCTTTCTAACTGATTTTTTTAATGAAATCAGGAAGGGAATGAATATTCCCAAATACTTTAAAGAATCATTTATAGTTAACTTTCTCAAAAAAGATTAAACTGATAGAGATATCTAGTTGCAGAATGCTTACCTTAGAATTTCTCCAGGTGTCAGTCTGTAGTAGTACCCTGCGCGCTGTTAGGTGGTGTCGATCAGCTCTGTGTTTTTGGTTGGCGTTGTGCACACTGGATATAATGTTGCGGGTCTTGCAAGGGCGCCACCCTGGCGCGCTGATGTCAGTTTCTTTCCATGACTCTCCAGTACTGATGCAAAGAAAGAGCAATCTCTCAGTCAATTTTTGACTGGTCTTTTTCGACTTCTTGTTAAAGTTTTTTTTAGTTGTTAAGACCCTGAGGCATTGAGGGATGCCTTCAAGGAAGACCAGTTTCAAGCCCTGTGGGTCCTGCCATCGGGTGATTTCTTTGACTGATCCGCACCTTGTGTGCCTATGGTGCCTGGAGGGTGACTATGACCTGAAGTGGTGCTCCAAGTGTTGGGCCATGCATTCAGGCGCTTTGAGGGAGTGGTCCCTGAAGCTGATGGCAGCCCAACGCTCAACTATGCGCAAGTCAAGTGCCCGGTTGTGAGGAAGGTCCCGAGTGCAACCGCGCAGTCCTCCACCATCATTGTCCTACTCCTAGTCCTTGGGACGATTGAGTAAGTTGAGGCATAAGAAGAAGTCAAAAAAGCAAAACATTCTTTTACTTCACCTCGTCCATCGGTCGATGAGGGAGAAGGAGTGTTGTTTTTCTAGGCTTCCATCTGTGGAGCCTGGATCCAGAACAGCGTTGGTCATACCACCTCGACCTTCCCAAGTGCAGGTCCTGACCCCAATGCTTCTGGAGCTGCCCATGCCTCTGGGTAGCTCTGGTCCCATCCTCATTGCCGACTCCGACACAGAGCCGAATGGACGACTCCGACAGGGGCATAGCCCCCATGTCAGATCCTGAGCCTTATTCTTATGGGCTAGGATACAGCGAGGAATGGGAGGGGTCACCAGGCCCTTTGGAATACCATCTCCAAGAATTGGTGGACTGGCAGATGGACTTGGATGAAGCCATTAGTCTTTATACCTCCCCAGATACTGGCATGCTTTGTCCCACTTCTGTGGCTACGGAGGAGGGAGAATCATACTTTATAATGGTGAGAAGAGCGGCCAAGGTCCTCGACCTTGACTTTCCTTAGGTGGCAGTCAGGACTAACCTCCTGACAGAGGTGCTTCAACCTGGAGCTTCACCATCCAAACGCCTGTTCCCCTTCAATGAAACCCTTACGGATGTCCTACTGGGTACTTGGTCCTAACCCATCACAGGGGCTCCTGCTAATAAGACAATTTCCAGCAACCATCACCTTACTCCGGTTGACCCAGGGATATTCAGGCCATGATACTGATAATTCAGCCTCTATCCTGGATTTCAGTGGCCTCCTGCATCCTGCCCGTGACACATGCCAGATGGTCTATGCGGGCTGTGCAGTGCGACCTGACGTTCCAGTGGGCAAGGCATCAGTGGAATCACTCGGACATGGTTCAGATCTCGGGGGGAGTGAGCGAGATCTGCAGTGGTGGCTAACCACCCGTGATTGGGCGAGAGGCAGATTTCTCACTCTTCCCCAACCAGATCTGGAAGTATTGACAGATGCGTCACTCCTGGGCTGGGGCGGCCATCTGGGAGAAACGGAGAACAGAGGCATCTGGTCTCCGGCGGAGTCTAGACTCCACATCAGCCTGTTGGCGCGCCATGCAATCAGACTAGCATTGAAAACATTTCTTCCCTCTTTCAAGGGAAAGGTAGTGCAGGTGTTCTTAAACAACACCACAGCCATGTGACACTGCAACAAGTATGGTGTAATGGGGTCGTGGACCCTTTCTCAGGAGGCTCAGCGCCTCTGGACATGGCTGGACCATCAGGGAATTTTCCTGGTGGTTCAACATCTGGTGGTCTTTAAGAATGCCAGAGCGGATGAACTCAGCAGACAATGCTTAGTCGATCACGAATGGTTTCTCCATCCGGAGGTGAAGCAAGGTCTCTTTTAGCAGTGATTTGATATGTTCGCCTCCGCAGAGAATGCACAATGTCAGCAGTATTGCAGTGTTGGACAAATGCTCAGAGACTCTTTTAATCTGAAGTGGAACTTAGGCCTCCTGTATGCCTTTCCACCCATAGTCAAATAAATTCTCCCCCTGGAGAAACCAATCAGACATATATGGGTCTTAAAATAGAAACACAACACTCTTTTTGCATACCTTAATATTTGCAATCATAAATCCGGACCACATCCACATTACATTTACACAGAGCTTTAATCATATATAAAACTGTATTCCACAATCTATTCTTGTTGAATATTCATATCAATTATTGTATAGTAATACTTTCAGGCATTAAAAACATACAATGTTTAAAAAAAAGGTTTTGCCGTCTCAACTATCAATTTATACATCTTTCAAACCTCTCCCCACAATGTAGCGCAAAGGCTATTCTAACAATAAAAGCCTACTACAAAGGCACAAATTTCAAAAATGGAGAAAAGACAGTACACATTAATCAGATCCAGTGATGCTGTTCCACTCTAATCATAAACAGTAATATGTTGTGTTCTACTGGAATAATCATCTACCATATTACAGTTTGAAGCAGATCCTGCATGAACAGAATACGTTGACGTGTTTCGGTGGGTCTTGTGATGTGTTACCACCTTCTTCAGGACAAAAACATAGTTTCACAGAAAAACAAACAGCCAGAAAATGTAAAAACTGTATAAAAAATATAACAATTACTCCACTGTACATTTCCAATAATGAAAAAAGTCTCAGTACTAACAGTATATCACTGGTACAAAGATAACCCTTTCACAACATCACTCATTCATTCAAAATTTCTCTAACATTGCTCTCCTTCAACCATATTGAATAATACCAGCTATTTTCAGGGGATTTTTTTTCCATTCGGTCTTTCCCATAACATTATCACTGTGAGCATACACATAATTGGCTCTTAAATTACCTACAATGGTACAAAATTCACCCTTCACAACTTAGTCAGACACATGGTCAAAGGGGCACTATTCAGTTATCAACAAAGGCATGCTACTCCCATTTTCATGCTTCCTCTTATTCATTCTTTACTGAAAGAACCTTTTCTAACTCACCAAAGTAAGATCGAGGATTGCTAGGTCCAGCCTTTACATTTTCATGTAAAATGTCAAGAGTACTTCTATATTTTCAAACTCCAGCACTTATATGGTTACTCTGATAGAGGAGAGGAAAATAGTAGTATTTATTTAAACGATGGGGAGTTTTCATTTCTTGGAATAATCACAGCTTAGTTTCCCTCCAGTTAGTAATTACAATTATTGCTTTATTTTACGGGTTATGGATAAGATTATTCCTGTACCCATTTAGGGGATTTCCTGTTTCAGCATATACAGCAATTAATTCAGTGAGGAGACAGTAATACTCCTAACTTGGATTTATTATGTAGACCTTGGGTTTGCCTCTGCCCAGAATGATGACAAATGGGTCCTAGTCTAATTTCATTCATAATTCAACTCTATCTTTTAGTACCCATTCCCCAATTCATTACCATTGAAATGGAACATACCCTATTTTAATTTACAACAGTCACTTAGTTCATTCATAAGGTCAGCAGGGCTTCCTAATCTGTGGACCAAAATAAACCAAAAAATGGGTAGGAGTAACCAATACTTATCTTTCACCTGTTCATAACTTCTCCCTGGCACGAACCCCTATGTATCTTTCACCTGTTCATAACTTCTCCCTGGCACTAACCCCTATGTATCCATTGCTAGGTTCTTGATTGGTTTGATTCCCTTTATCCACCCTTATTATTATATTTCTATTTACTCTATCAAGTCATCACACCTTGTGTGGGATAATCCCGCTCCATAGGGTTGGTTCAGTATAAGTATTCACATAACTTTAATTTGCAAATGTCACCACTACTCGTACTCCCCCTCTAATAGTATGCTTAGGAAGTAAAATGATGGAACCACGATAATAGGCTGCACAGGGCTTAGTTTAAAAACAGCACTCCTCTTCTCCTCGGTCATACCGATCTCTTTAGGCAGCACATAGTCATTTTAGAAAAAAGTTCAACAAAAGAATGGCAACAATCGACTCTTGAATCCCGCTGAGTAGACCTACCTCTACTAACAACGGGTGTTAAGGACATAGCTTGCCACTCATTGTTTTGTTCTAACTAGTGAATATCTATTTCATTCAACACAAGCCTTAGGAATACATAACTTGGCGTTCTTGATTAAGGCAGTTCAATAACTACAAAGTTCCGACCATACCTTCTATACTGTTGCTTATTCAAAGAAAAACTATTAGCTAGAACTGTCACTAAATTTCATAACTGCAGACCCCCGTGTGCTATTTCCACTTCACTTATGACTACATGATTTTTGCACAAGCTTACCTCTCATTTAACAGTATGCCTTCAGGTCAGGAAACCAAAAGATTTTGGGGGTCATTACTAGTCTGGCTGTCACTTGACTTGTTTGTGCCACGGTTGGACCGCCAGGATCAGAGATCCCAGCAGTCTGGCGGCAGTCCTAACCTGCTAGGACAGCGTCTCCACCAGCAATTTCATGGTGGTAACACTGCCATGAAAAGGCTGGCAGAGAATGGGTGGAGGAGTCCCCCTGGCCAGCACCCTCACAATGTTCACTGTCTGCTTTGCTTTGCAGACAGTGAACATTGCGAGGATGCTGGCATTCTACAGCATCGCTCGATTACGAGCCCAAGACAATGCTGTAGGGTGTTTCCCACTAGGGGAGTGGACGTAAACTCAGGTTTCTGCCCGCGGACCTAGCAGATAACTCTTAATGGGTCCGGCGGGGAGGTAGCCACTATCGCGGCAACCTCCCTCTCGGAAGTTCAGTGGACGGCTTAAACCATCTTCCGAACTCGTAATGATGCCCTTAGTGTATTTAGATAGTCCAACTAATAGGGTAATCAACTTCACCTGTGCTTTCTCTCTCTTCAATACTCTAGACTGCTTCCCTAATAACATTTTGTGCCATCTTGCAGTTGTATATAAAGGCGCCATGTGCAGAGTACTGTTACGCAGCCCATCAGAGCGCTGACCACGTGAACCAACTGCAACTTTGACAAAGAGTCACAGATCAATAAGCAAACAAAACAGCGATTTAACAAGACCAACATTTATATGGAGTAATGAGGCTACAGTATCCAAAACACACTACTGTCAGAAGGAATCTGACAGCCAGAGAAGAAAACTGGAGCACTGTTACAGAACACTGCACTCTTACTTGTCAGTTGTTGTTGTTCGGTGTGTTAGACCTCCTTGTGATTGAGGTTCAATGCCATCTTGCGATGAAATGTTATAAAGTGCGAAATCAGCACGGTTCATAATACCAAACTTCTTTCCACTCATGTGATTGTATTTCTTTTAGTTTGCCCATCAACAAAGGTTTATATAAAAACAATCTTTATTATTTTGAGGCTACACCTAATATCGATAAGGAAATGTCAATGAAGAGGATGGGGTAGGTACACAAGAACATCCATATGTTTCAGACTGGAAGGAGTATCTTATATATATATATATATGATACTCCTTCCAGTCTGAATACATATATATATTTCCATCCTTCCATCCATCCATCCAAAATGCCTATGTTTGATTCTCCTCCGTGGATAATATTAATCACTTTCCTTTTATCTTGAGGCCGAATATTTACATACAATTCACCACTCTTGATAGTTGTATGCATGATGCCCAAATTCCTGTTCTCCCTCCGACTCATCAAAGGTGCTTCATTTACAAAATAAGTCTTCATTCTTTCCACATTTCTGCTGGAGGCTACCAATGATTGGGTAAACCATTTCCTAGTCCTCCCTACTATTCAGGCCAGGTCTTAAGGCATCAAATTGTGAAATAAGCCATTGCTTAGTTTCCTTCTTTCCTCCATATTACCACTTCTTTTCTTGCCCATAATCTTTTCCAAGATGAACCAACAGAAGTCATTCTGTCTTTGCCTCTTCTCTATCAAGTGTTCCACTAATTGGGCATTACTCTTTCTAGATCTCATGGGCGACCTATGTTCAGATAGTCTTAGTCTACGTTCTCTGCTGATTTCCCCTACATCATCAGGTGCTATATACCGTTACTGCCGCAACAGTTGTTTAGTGAATTGGTGGTGAATTTTACTCTCCGACACTCATTTGTTTTAGTCACAATACACTGATCAAAAATGCTACAGCTGCCACAGTTGTAATTTCCTGTGGTCCTTTCCCTCTTTAGGGTAATCTATGTACTTGGCCTATTCTCTCTAAACGTCTGAGTCTTTCAGGGTTCTATTTCGCTGGAAGGCAAAAAAGGGTTTGTTTAACCTCATCTCTTCATTCTGGTTTAGAATATTTCAATTCCTGTTGACGATGTTTTTAATGCTGTTACTCAAACCCGAGAAATATCTCTTTTCCTCCTATTTTTGTTTATTAAGCATACTCTCTCTTTCATAGAACCTGGCTTTCTTGAACAAATGGTTAATTAACTTCTTAGGGTTGCATCTCTCACTGAGTTACTTCTTAATGTTCTCTCCATGTTTGTAGAAATCATTCAGGTTGGAAAAACTGTCCAAATGGGATGTTGTCTTTTTGTGCTTTAGAATGAAGACTTGAGTAATGGAGCAGAGTTATTTTATCTGTGGGTTTCATAAACAAGTTCTCTTCCAAGTATCCTGCTATTTCCTTGATGGTGATATCAAGGAAATCCTCTCTATTCCTGCTCACATGGACTGTGAATTTAAGATTCTCATCTCCCAAGTGTAGCCAAGTAAGGAAATCTTCCAAGTCCTGCTCATGTCCATACCATATAAAAAAGATATTGTCAATAAAATAATATTTGACACTTCCCACCCATACCACTTATGCCCAGAGGTCTCAAGAATATCAAGAACGACTGGGCCAAGTAATCCTTGTGGCTCCAGACTGGACACAAAGATTCTGGTATCCCGAGCTACTGAGCATGGCCATCGATCCTCCAGTCAGACTGCCCCTTCAGGAGTGTCTTCTGTCGCAGCAGCATGGAAGCGTTCTCCAAACAAATCTGTCCAGTCTCAGCCTTCTTGCATGGATGTTGAGCGGTAACAGCTGACAGCTTTTGACGTTCTGCCCGAAGTCTGTAACATAATGTTCCCAGCCAGGTGTTACTCCACCAATACGGAATACGCCTGTCATTGGAAGAAATTGTTGGCATGCTACACAGACAAGACCGTTGACCCTCCTTCTCTGAGGTCTTATTGTTTATCCTTTTTTCAACCCAGTAGGCTTCTGCTATGGTGCGCTCTCAAAGGTTACCTTTCTGCCATTTCTGTTTTTTTGCGGTTGCCAGATCAACCTTCCTTATTTGAGTCTCCTACTGTAAATAGGTTCCTTATGGGCCTTTCTCATATGTTTCCTCCATCTACATTCATTATGCTTCAATGAGATTTGAATTTAGTTTTGACATTTCTGATGTGCGCTCCTTTCGAGCCTCTCCACAATTGTTCTCTCAGGCACCTCACTTTGAAAACAGCCTTACTTTTGGCTATTATATCTGCAGGGTGAGTGAGCTGCAGGCATTGCCATCTAAGCTGCCCTACCCTTCCATCTATCTTGAATAAGTGGAGCTTAACACCAGGGCCTCCTTTTTCCCAAAAGTAGTTACACCCTTTCATGTAGGCTAATCCATAACCTCGCCTACCTTTTACGCACCCCCACATACTTCTGAGGAAGAGGAGAGAGTTCAATGCCTGCACCCAAAAAGAGGATTGGCGTTTTACCTCAATCGTTCCAAAGAGTTCCGGAAGGATGATCAACTCTTTGTTGGTTATGTGAGAGTGAAGAAAGATCGGGCAGTGCAGAAGAGAAAAAATCTCCAGATGGGTCTTTCTCTGCATTAAAATGTGCTTTGAACTGACTAAGCAACCCTTTGAGGATTTGTGTGCTCACTCTGCAAGAGCTAAATCTGTGACCACTACATTTCCACACGGAGTTCCAGTCATTGATGTTGGTCAGGCAGCAATGTGGGCTTCTCTGCACATGTTTACTGAACACTACTGCCTGGATAGTGAGGTCCGTAGGGTTTGGCACTTTGCCTGATCGGTCCTGCAGGACTTTCTAGTGTGATCTTAGATTGCAGACCCACCTCTGGGGATGGTATTGCTTCGGTATCTATTCTAAGGTAAGGAATCTGCAACAAGATGTCTCTTTCTGATGGACAAGTTACTTACCTTTGGTAACTCCTTAACTGATAGAGACAATATCTTGTTGCAGATTCCTTACCGACCCACCCATCCTCCCCGCTCTGTTAACTGATTTTTAGGGACAGGGTCTCCCTTTCAGGGCCCTCGTTTTGACACTCCAGTGGTCAGTGTTCTTTATGGCTCTGTGCTTCTGACGTGAAAAATCATGAAAAGAAACTGACGTCAGGGTGCCGGTGTGGTGCATATATAGGACCCGCAATGTCATATACGGCGTGGACAATGCATACAATGGACACGGATCTGATCAATACCACATAATGGCATGCAGGGGAACTGCTCAAGAAAAATCTTTGGATCCAGACTGACGCTTGGGGGAATTCTACGGTAAGGAATCTGCAGCTAGATATTGTCTCTACCAGTTAAGGCGTTACTGAAGATAAGTAAGTTATCCATCACCTACGAATGTTAATTCCTATAGACCTCATAGTAGCCTGAATCTGACTATAAATTATTCAATAAAATATGGACATTGCTAATTATTCCCATAGCACAAACCATGATACACAAGCAGCACAAACAATGATACACAAGGACCTAAGTGGCCTTTTGTCAAATCAGCAAATCATTGCAAATTTCATGATATACGCTATTGACTATTTCTCTAACAATCAAAAGAAAGCTGCCATTTTAATGATGGATGTTTGGGAAGGCCTTCGATCTGGTGAACTGGAAGGTGTTATATTTCATCCTAATCAAATTAGGCTTTCAAGATCAATTTCTGAAAATGTTAAGCTAAAGTTATGGTTAATTCTAAGGAAGCAGTCTTGGTGGGAATCAGTAGATGTACTGGCTTGGGTTGCCTAATGACTCCAGTTCTTTTTACTTTCTTCATAAAGCCTTTAGGGTTGAGATTGCGCAATAATTAATCAGTCGTTCCTCCACTAGAACAGATGTCAAAAATCCAACACTTTGCCGATAACTTCATACTTAATAAGGACAATATCCAGGGGGTGATGAATGTGATTTCATAGTATACAGTGGTAGGGAGCTACAAAGTGAATAAAATTAAAACTGAAATTTTACTGTTTAACTCCTCACCCGTGGCTCTTCCTCAAGGTTTACAGTATCACTTTACCCCCCACTGCCCTATTCGTTATTTTGGCGTTTATGCTACAAATAATTATTTACAATTATTTCATTTAAATCACAAAACTGTTTTTTAAAGTTAAAACTTTATTAGATAGATGGACCTTGCGCCCTCTATTGTTGATTGGCAGGGTGACCCTAATTAAAATGATGATTCTGCCATTATTATTATTTAATTTTTTTGAATCCCCCTAATTAAAATCAATTCATATTTTAAAGAATTAGATCAGCTTTTAAAGGTTTTAAAAAGCTCATATGGAATAATAAATGCCCAAGGATCAAGTATTCAGTCCTACAAAACAAATCTCCAGGGCGACTCGCCCTACCTCATTTTCAGACTTACAACCAGACTGCCATTTTAGACAATATAGCTTGACTCTTATCAGAAATAGAAGTGTTTGATAATTTTATATTAATTCATATGGTTAATGAGTCTGCAATCGATTTACCAGCCTTTTTAAGGACAGCAGAGCTGCCTAATAGGAGGAGGAACAAAGTGCTCCAGGCATTTGAACAACGTATTAAGACATTTTACAAGACCTGCCGCGTTCCAGCATGTCATGCTTTCACCTTGATGCAGGACTGTATGTTGTTAGGTCTTACCTTGTTCACATCAGTTGTGGAATCTTGAAACACAAAGGGTTTCGCCAGGATGAGGAATTTATTTTTATTGGCGGAGGCAGATAACATGGGAAGAGGTCATTTTATGTCCCAGGTTAGAAACCTGCTGATTAGTTTCAGGTAGATAACAAGCTTTCTAACTACAAACTATTAGGAGCTAAGCGAAGAGATTCATGCCGTGATTCACCTCTTAGTTAAGCAAATTAACCAGCGTGGGCAATTGGTACCGGCCACTACGTAAAAACAGTCAAATTCGGTGTCTGATTTTTTGGATAAAATTTACTGAATGACCATCTGCAAGACAAACGAAGAAGGGGAAATACAATTTTCAGATTGGTTATTAATACTTGAGAGCTGCTAATTTCAAAAGGATGGCTTTTATGCCCTGATGGTTAGCATTTCATACCAACCCACATCTTGCACAACATGATGGATGCAATTCCCGATCAATGTTTTCGGTGTCGATCAAATGTCTTGGGGGATTGGTAGCACATTTTTTAAATTTACCCAGCAATTTATCAATTGTGGAATATGTTGTTTCAAGAACTAAGTCATTTTGTCCAATTCACGATTGTGCCTGAGACCACTCTAGTTTTATTTGGCTCATCATACACCATTAGTTATGTCAACAAAAATGTGCAATATTTTGTTTCTTTTGCTATAGAGGTTGTTTGTAGCCTAATATTTAAACTATGGAGAACAGATATTTCAAATATTGATTATTGATATGTGAAAATTATGAGGACCAAATCATTTGAGGAGACATATGTGCATAATGTCAGAAGCCTCCCAAGGCTTTTAGCAATATAGTTAGCATTTGAGACGTGTAATTATAATGCATCCCCATGACCAATGCATGCTTCTCACTGAGGATCCTTATTTGTATAGTTGTATTTTCCAATTGCTGTAGCAGGGATCTCGTCTTTAAAGTTTTAAAAATGTTCAAGCTATTGTATAATGTCTTACACTAAGTACAATAGCACTCTTGCAGCAATTGGTCTTTTTTGTATTTTCAACAATTTTTGCCTTGTTTTTAAATAGCAATTCATCAGGCAATGCAACTTGCAATGTTAGGGATCTGAGATTTGATTTTACGAGGTTTATAATGCTTTGTACTAGGAACTTAAGCACTTTAAGGATATTATGAAATGGTGTTATTGTTTTATCGGTAATGTGTTATAGCACTTTCCTAGAGTTAGTTTATTTCCTAGGGAGGGACTGTTCTCTCTACTATCAATCAATCAGTTTTTGTAGAGCACGGTTACTCACCCGTAAGGGTCTGAAGGCGTTGGGCGGTGGAGGGCGGCCAGGAGTGGCCGGGGGGGGAAGGTTGGAGCCTCATCCGAAAAACCACATCTTGAGGTTCTTCCTGAAGATGGTGAGCGATGGGCTTTGTCTGAGGGGTAGGTTATTCCAGCTCTTTACTGTGATGTAGGTGAAGGATTGTCCTCTTGCAGTGGTTTCCCGAATGCGAGGGGTAGTGACCAGAGCCAGCTGAGTGGAGCGAATGGATGTGGTGGTGGTGTGGGAGGAGACACAGTGATTCAGGTAGGCTGGTACAACATTATGTATGGCTTTGTACGTGTGGGTGAGTAGCTTGAAGGTGTTTTGGGAGCCAGTGGAGGGTCCTCAGGTTCTGGGAGATATGTTCTTGGCATGGGAGGAAGTATAAGTCTGGCTGAGACGTTCTGGATGAGTTGCAGCTGTTTGATGTTTCTCGTTGTGGTGTTGGCATAGAGAGCGATGCCGTAGTCTACCTTGTTTCTCACTTAGAGATAGGCGACTGTCCTGTCGCAGTCTGTTGGGATCCATTTGCAAATTTTCCCGAGTTTGCGGAGGGTGTGCCAGCCAGAGGAGGTGACTGAGTTTACCTGTCTGGTCATAGTTAGGGATGAGTCGGGATGATGCCTAGTTTGCGGTCTTGCTCAGTCGGTGAAGGCAGGGTGCTGAAAGATGTGGGCCACCAGGAGTCGTTCCATGCTGAGGTGGTGTAGGAAGTTGGCTCTGTATATACTATTTCAAAGTAAGAAATTGTGTGCACAGAGTCCAAGGGTTCCCCTTAGAGGTAAGATAGTGGCAAAAATAGATAATTCTAATGCTCTAATTGTGGTAGTGTGGTCGAGCAGTATCAGAGGGTAGTGTTAAGCATTTGTTGTACACACACAGGCAATAAATGAGGAACACACACTCAAAGACAAATTCCAGGCCAATAGGTTTTTATACAAAAAATATATTTTCTTAGTTTATTTTAAGAACCACAGGTTCAAGATTTACAAACAATACTTTAAATGAAAGGTATTTCACTCAGGTATTCTTTGAATTATCACAATAGCATGTACAGTTTTGACAACAATGGCAATAAGCTATTTTAAAAGTGGACACAGTGCAAAAATCAACAGTTCCTGGAGGAGGTAAGTAAATGTTAAGTTCACAGGTAAGCAAAACACTTACAGGGTTCAAAGTTGGGTCCAAGGTAGCCCGCCGTTGGGGGTTCAAGGCAACCCCAAAGTTACCACACCAGCAGCTCAGGGCCAGTCAGGTGCAGAGGTCAAAGTGGTGCCCAAAACATATAGGCTTCAATGGAAGTAGGGGTGCCCCGGTTCCAGTCTGCCAGCAGGTAGGGTACCCGTGTCTTCAGAGGGCAGACCAGGGGGGTTTTGTAGGGCACCGGGGGGGACACAAGCAGGCACAGAAAGTACACCTTGAGCGGCCAGGTGCAAAGTGCATACAGGCGTCTGGTTTCTAATAGGAATCAATGGGGAGACCCGGGGGTCTCTTCAATGATGCAGGCACATGGGAGGCTCCTCCGGGTAGCCACCACCTGAGCTAGGCAGAGGGTCATCTGGGGGTCGCTCCTGCACTGGAGTTCGGTTCCTTCAGGTCCTGGGGGCTGCGGGTGCAGTGTGGTTTCCAGGCGTCGGGTTCCTTGTAACAGGCAGTCGCGGTCAGGGGGAGCCTCTGGATTTCCTCTGCAGGCGTCGCTGTGGGGGCTCAGGGGATCAAGTCTGGCTACTCACGGGCTCGCAGTCGCCGGGGAGTCCTCCCTGTAGTGTCAGTTTTCCGCAGGTCGAGCCGGGGGCGTCAGGAGCAGAGTGGAAAGTCTCACGCTTCCGGTGGGAAACGTGGGGTCTTTAAAAGTTGCTTCTTTGTTGCAAAGTGTTGCAGTTTCTTGAGCAGGGCAGCTGTTCTCGGGAGCTTCTAGGTCCTTTAGATGCAGGGTAGTCCTCTGAGGCTTCAAAAGTCGCTGGACCCTGTTGGATGCGTCGCTGTTGCAGTTTTCTTCGAAGTAGGGAGACAGGCCGGTAGAGCTGGGGCCAAATCAGTTGTCGTCTCCGTCTTCATTGCAGGGCTTCAGGTCAGCAGTCCTTCTACTTCTTTAGGTTGCAGGAATCTATCTTCCTCGGTTCTGGGAGCCCCTAAATACTGTATTTAGGGGTATGTTTAGGTCTGGGAGGGCAGTAGCCAATGGCTACTGGCTCTGAGGGTGGCTTCACCCTCTTTGTGCCTCCTCTCTGTGGGGAGGGGGGCACATCCCTAATCCTATTGGGGGAATCCTCCATCTGCAAGATGGAGGATTCATAAAAGTAAGAGTCACCTCAGCTCAGGACACCTTAGGGGCTGTCCTGACTGGTGGGTGACTCCTCCTTGTTTTCCTCATAATCTCCTCCAGCCTTGCCGCCAAAAGTGGGGGCAGTGGCCGGAGGGGCGGGCATCTCCATTAGCTGGGATGCCCTGTGGCGCTGTAACAAACGGGGTGAGCCTTTGAGGCTCACCGCCAGGGGTACAGTTCCTGCAGGGGGAGGTGAGAAGCAACTCCACAGAGTACAGGCTTTGTTCCTGGCCACAGAGTGACAAAGGCACTCTCCCCATGTGGCCAGCAACATATCTGGTGTGTGGCAGGCTGGCAAGAACTAGTCAGCCCACACTGGCAGTAGGGTATGTTTTCAGGGGACATCTCTAAGATGCCCTCTGGGTGTATTTTTACAATAAAGTGCACACTGGCATCAGTGTGCATTTATTGTGCTGAGAAGGTTGATACCAAACTTCCCAGTTTTCAGTGTAGCCATTATGGTGCTGTGGAGTTCGTGTTTGACAGACTCCCAGACCATATACTCTTATGGCTACCATGCACTTACAATATCTAAGGTTTTGCTTAGATACTGTAGGGGCATAGTGCTCATGCACATATGCCTTCACCTGTGGTATAGTGCACCCTGCCCTAGGGCTGTAAGGCCTGCTAGAGGGGTGACATACCTATGCCACAGGCAGTGTGAGGTTGGCATGGCACTCTGAGGGGAGTGCCATGTCGACTTAGTCATTTTCTCCCCACCAGCACACACAAGCTGGCAAGCAGTGTGTATCTGCTGAGTGAGGGGTCTCTAGGGTGGCATAAGACATGCTGCAGCCCTTAGAGACCTTTCCTGGCATCAGGGCCCTTGGTACCAGGGGTGCCAGTTACAAGGGACTTACCTGGGTGCCAGGGTTGTGCCAATTGTGGAGACAAAGGTACAGTTTAGGGAAAGAGCACTGGTGCTGGGGCCTGGTTAGCAGGGTCCCAGCACACTTTCAAATCATAACTTGGCATCAGCAAAGGCAAAAAGTCAGGGGGTAACCATGCCAAGGAGGCATTTCCTTACAAAACCCCCCCACCCCCAAACGAAAGAGGATGAGACTAACTTTTCCCAAGAGAGTCTTCATTTTCTAAGTGGAAGAACCTGGAAAGGCCATCTGCATTGGCATGGACAGTCCCAGGTCTGTGTTCCACTATAAAGTCCATTCTTTGTAGAGAGATGGACCACCTCAACAGTTTTGGATTTTCACCTTTCATTTGCATTAGCCATCTGAGAGGTCTGTGGTCAGTTTGAACTACAAAGTGAGTACCAAAGAGGTATGGTCTCAGCTTCTTCGGGGACCAAACCACAGCAAAGGCAAAGCAAAGCAAAGCAATGGCACTCCAACGCTGCTCCCTGGGGAGTAACCTCCTGCTAATGAAAGCAACAGGCTGGTCAAGGCCATCATCATTTGTTTGGGACAGAACTGCCCATATCCCATGTTCAGAGGCATCAGTCTGCACAATGAACTGCTTGGAGTAATCTGGAGCTTTGAGAACTGGTGCTGTGCACATAGCTTGTTTCAGGGTGTCAAAGGCCTGTTGGCATTCTACAGTCCAGTTTACCTTCTTGGGCATTTTCTTGGAGGTAAGTTCTGTGAGGGGTGTCACTATGGATCCATATCCCTTCACAAACCTCCTATAGTAACCAGTCAAGCCAAGGAATGCCCTGACTTGAGTCTGGGTTTTTGGAGCTACCCAGTCCAGAATAGTCTGGATCTTGGGTTGGAGTGGCTGAACTTGGCCTCCACCTACAAGGTGTCCCAAGTAAACCACAGTTCCCTGCCCTATCTGGCATTTGGATGCCTTCATAGAGAGGCCTGCTGCTTGCAGGGCCTGCAAAACCTTCTTCAGGTGGACCAGGTGATCCTGCCAGCTGGAGCTAAATTCAGCAATATCATCAAGATAAGCTGCACTAAAGGACTCGAAGCCAGCAAGGACTTGATTCACCAACCTTTGGAAGGTGGCAGAGGCATTCTTTAAGCCAAAGGGCATCACAGTAAACTGATAGTGCCCATCAGGTGTAGAGAATGCTGTCTTTTCTTTTGCTCCTGGTGCCACTTTTATTTGCCAGTACCCTGCTGTCAAGTCAAAGGTACTCAAGTATTTGGCAGCACCCAATTTATCAATTAACTCATCTGCCCTTGGAATGGGATGGGCATCTGTCTTGGTGACAGAATTAAGCCAATTGTAGTCCACACACAAATCTCATCTCTCTCTTGCCATCCTTGGTGTGAGGTTTGGGGACTAAGACCACTGGGCTAGCCCAGGGGCTGTCAGAGTGCTCAATGACTCCCAATTCCAGCATCTTGTGGACTTCCACTTTGATGCTTTCCTTAACTTGGTCAGACTGTCTAAATATTTTGTTTTTTACAGGCATGCTGTCTCCTGTGTCACATCATGGGTACACAGGTGTGTCTGACCAGGGGTTAGGGAAAAGAGCTCAGCAAACTGTTGTAGGACTTTCCTACAGTCAGCTTGGTGTTGGCCAGAGAGGGTGTCGAATAGATCACTCCATCTACTGAGCCATCTTTAGGGTCAGTGGAGAGGAGATCAGGGAGAGGTTCACTCTCAGCTTCCTGGTCCTCATCTGTAACCATTAACATGTTTACATCTGCCCTGTCATGAAAGAGTTTGAGGCGGTTCATATGGATCACCCTTTTGGGGGTCCTGCTAGTGCCTAGCTCTACCAGGTAGGTGACCTGACTCTTCTACTCTAGCACTGGGTAAGGGCCACCCCATCTGTCCTGAAGTGCCCTGGGAGCCACAGGCTCCAGAACCCAGACTTTCTGCCCTGGCTGAAACTCAACCATAGCAGCCTTTTGGTCATACCACATCTTCTGGAGTTGTTGGCTGGCCTCACGGTTTTTACTTGCCTTTTCCATGTACTCTGCCATCCTGGAACGTAGGCCTAGTACATAGTCCACTATAGCTTGCTTAGGCTCATGAAGAGGTCTCTCTCAGCCTTCTTTAACAAGAGCTAGTAGTCCCCTTACAGGATGGCCAAACAGAAGTTCAAAGGGGGAAAACCCTACTCCCGTCTGAGGCACCTCTCTGTAGGCGAAAAGCAGACATGGCAAGAGGACAGCCCATCTCCTTTTGAGCTTTTCAGGGAGCCCCATGATCATGCCCTTCAATGTCTTGTTGAATCTTTCAACAAGACCATTGGTTTGTGGATGGTATGGTGTGGTGAATTTGTAAGTCACCCCACACTCATTCCACATGTGTTTAAGGTATGCTGACATGAAGTTGGTACCTCTGTCAGAAACCACCTCCTTAGGAAATCCCACTTAGGTAAAGATACCAATGAGTGCTTTGACTACTGCAAGGGCAGTAGTGGACCTAAGGGGAATTGCTTCAGGGTACCTAGTAGCATGATCCACTACTACTGGGATATACTGATTCCCTGAGGCTGTGGGAGGTTCAAATGGACCCACTATGTCCACTCCCACTCTTTCAAAGGGGACCCCACCACTGGAAGTGGAATGAGGGGGGCCTTTGGATGGCCACCTGTCTTACCACTGGCTTGACAGGTGGCACAGGAGGCACAAAACTCCTTTACTTTCTGGGACATGTTGGGCCAATAGAAATGGTTGACTAACCTCTCTCAAGTCTTGGTTTGTCCCAAATACCCAGCAAGTAGAATATCATGGACTAAGGTCAGAATGAACGTCTTAAACTCCTGAGGCCAGTACCACTCTCCTAGTGGCACCAGGTTTGGGATCCCTTGCCTCAGTGTAAAGGAGTCCATCTTCCCAATAGACCCTGTGTGTTCCACTGATTTTTTCCTTTGGTTTCCTCAGCAGCTTGCTGCCTAAGGCCTTCAAGAGAGGGACAGGTTTCTTGCCCCTTACACAGCTGTTCCCTTGTGGGTCCCCCTGGGCCTAAGAGTTCAACCAGATACGGTTCCAGCTCCATGGGCTCAGGTTCCCTCAGAGGGCAGAACTTCTTCCTGGGAAGAGAGGTTATTTTTCTTTTGCTGTGTTGAAGATGGTTCCCCAGTCTTCTTTCCTTTTCTCTTGGAGGGTTGGGCCATTATTCCAGGCTCCAACACCTCTTTTTCACACTGAGCCTTGCACTGTGCCCTTGTCTTGACACATACCAGTTCAGGGATACCCAGCATGGCTGCATGGGTTCTGAGTTCTACCTCAGCCCATGCTAAGGACTACAGGTAATTTCCAAACAAACAGTCTACTGGGATAGCAGATGAGACTACCATCTGTTTCAGGCCAGTGACCCCTCCCCATTCTAAAGTTACCATAGCCATGGGATGTACTTTAGTCTGATTGTCAGCGTTGGTGACTGGATAAGTTTGTCCAGTCAGGTATTGTCCTGGGGAAACCAGTTTGTCTGTCACCATTGTGACACTGGCGCCTGTATCCCTCAGAGCTTCTACACTAGTCCCATTAATCAAGAGTTGCTGCCTGTATTTTTGCATATTAGGGGGCCAGGCAGCCAGTGTGGCTAAGTCCACCCCACCCTCAGAAACTAATGTAGCTTCAGTGTGAACCCTGATTTGCTCTGGGCACACTGTTGATCCCACCTGGAGACTGGCTATTCCAGTGCTAACTGGAGTAGTAGTAGAAGTGGAACCTTTCTTGGGACAGGCCTTGTCTCCAGTTTGGTGTCCCTGCTGATTACAGCTACAACACTAGGCCTTTTTGGGATCAAAGTATTTACCCTTGTACCCAAAATTGGATTGTGAAGAGGCTTTCAACCCTCCCTCCTGAGCAGGTTTTTGGGGCCCTGTAGAAGGCTCTTTACTTTTACCCTTGGATGTCTCAACACTCTTCCCCTGGGGAGTCTTTGTGACCCCTTTCTTTTGGTCACCCCCTGTGGAAGTCTTGGTCACCCTAGTCTTGAACCAGTGGTCTGCCTTCTTTCCCAATTCTTGGGGAGAAATTGGACCTAGGTCTACCAGATGCTGATGCAGTTTATCATTGAAACAATTACCTAAAAGGTGTTCTTTCATAAACAGATTGTACAGCCCATCATAATCACTTACACCACTGCCATTAATCCAACCATCCAGTGTTTTGACTTAGAAGTCAACAAAATCAACCCAGGTCTGGCTCGATTATTTTTGAGCCCCCCTGAACCTAATCCTGTACTCCTCAGTTGAGAATCCAAAGCCCTCAATCAGGCTAGCCTTCATGAGGTCATAGGATTCTGCATCTTTTCCAGAGAGTGTGAGGAGTCTATCTCTACACTTTCCAGTGAACATTTCCCAAAGGAGAGCACACCAGTGAGATTTGTTTACTTTTCTGGTTGCACAAGCCCTCTCAAAAGCTGTGAACCATTTGGTGATATCATCACCATCTTCATCTTTTGTTACAATCCCTTTGGGGATTTTTAGCATGTCAGGAGTATCTCCGACCCTATTTAAGTTGCTGCCACCATTGATGGGAGCTAAGCCCATCTCTTGTCTTTCCCTTTCTATGGATAGGAGCTGTCTCTCCAAAGCCAATATTTTGGCCATCCTGGCTAACAGGAGGTCATCTTCATTGTGGCTGCCCTCAATGCTTCCAGAGCTGTTGGACTCCCCTGTGGGAGAAGCAACATCTCTGACTATCACTTGTGGAGTCAGGGTTGGAGGAACCCTGGTCTCCCTAACTAGGAGTGGAGGGGGGAGATTGTCCTCCACTTCACTAGCATCATCCTCTGTAAGAGTATCTTCAGAGGGGTTGTCTCTAGCAAACTCTGCCAAGAGCTCCTGGAGCTGTACTTTGGTAGGGTTTGATCCAGTTTTTATATTTTTGATTTTGCAGAGAGTCCTTAACTCTGACATCCTAAGATGCAGGTAAGGGGTGAGGTTGAGCTCCACCACCATCTCTTCTGCAGTAGACAATATTTCTCTAAAAGTTGGGATATTTTTTAAGAATCTAAAACTATCTCTAGAACTTAATCCAAACTTTTACAAAACCTTTAAACTCCAAAAGAAATGCTAACAGGGACTAACACAAGGCCCTAGCAGGACTTTTAAAAAGTTTGAAAAATAGCTAAAATTTCAAAAATCAGTTTCTAATTACAATTTTTGGAATGTAGTAGTGTGATCAGGTATTGGCTGAGTAGTCCAGCAAATGCAAAGTCTTGTATCCCACCGCTGCCACCAATGTAGGAAGTTGGCTCTGTATATACTATTTCAAAGTAAGAAATAGTGTGCACAGAGTCCAAGGGTTCCCCTTAGAGGTAAGATAGTTGAAAAAAGAGATAATTCTAATGCTCTATTTTGTGGTAGTGTGGTCGAGCAGTATCGGAGGGTAGTGTTAAGCATTTGTTGTACACACACAGGCAATAAATGAGGAACACACACTCAAAGACAAATTCCAGGCCAATAGGTTTTTATATAAAAAAATATATTTTCCTAGTTTATTTTAAGAACCACAGGTTCAAGATTTACAAACAATACTTTAAATGAAAGGTATTTCACTCAGGTATTCTAGGAACTTTGAATTATCACAATAGCATGTACAGTTTTGACAAAAATGGCAATAAGCTATTTTAAAAGTGGACAAATCACCATTTCCTGGGGGAGGTACGTAAATGTTAAGTTCACAGGTAAGCAAAACACTTACAGGGTTCAAAGTTGGGTCTAAGGTAGCCCACCGTTGGGGGTTCAAGGCAACCCCACAGTTACCACACCAGCAGCTCAGGGCCGGTCAGGTGCAGAGGTCAAAGTGGTGCCCAAAACACATAGGCTTCAATGGAAATAGGGGTGCCCCGGTTCCAGTCTGCCAGCAGGTAAGTACCCGCATCTTCGGAGGGCAGACCAAGAGGGTTTTGTAGAGCACCGGGGGGGACACAAGAAGGCACAGAAAGTACACCCTCAGCGGCACAGGGGCGGCCGGGTGCAGAGTGCAAACAGGCGACGGGTTTCTAATAGGAATCAATGGGGAGACCCAGGGGTCTCTTCAACAATGCAGGCAGGCACAGGGGAGGCTCATCAGGGTAGCCACCACCTGAGCTAGGCAGAGGGTCGCCTGGGGGTCGCTCCTGCACTGGAGTTCGGTTCCTTCATGTCCTGGGGGCTGCGGGTGCAGTGTGGTTTTCAGGAGTCAGGTTCCTTGAAACAGGCAGTCGCGTCAGGGGGAGCTTCTGGATTTCCTCTGCAGGCATCGCTGTGGGGCTCAGGGGGGTCAACTCTGGCTACTCACGGGCTCGCAGTTGCCGGGGAGTCCTCCCTGTAGTGTTAGTTTTCCGCAGGTCGAGCCGGGGGCGTCGGGTGCAGAGTGGAAAGTCTCACGCTTCCTGCGGGAAACGTGTGGTCTTTAAGAGTTGCTTTGTTGCAAAGTGTTGCAGTTTCTTGAACAGGGCCGCTGTTATCGGGAGCTTCTTGGTTCTTTAGATGCAGGGTAGTCCTCTGAGGCTTCAGAAGTCGCTGGACCCTGTTGGATGCGTTGCTGTTCCAGTTTTCTTCAAAGTAGGGAGACAGGCTGGTGGGGCTGGGCCAAATCAGTTGTCGTCTCCGTCTTCACTGCAGGGCTTCAGATCAGCAGTCCTTCTTCTTCCTTAGGTTGCAGGAATCTATCTTCCTCGGTTCTGGGAGCCCCTAAATACTCAATTCAGGGGTGTGTTAAGGTCTGGGAGGTCAGTAGCCAATGGCTACTGGCCCTGAGGGTGGCTACACCCGTTTTGTGCCTCCTCCCTGTGGGGAGGGGGGCACATCCCTAATCCTATTGGGGGAATCCTCCATCTGCAAGATGGAGGATTTCTAAAAGTAAGAGTCACCTCAGCTCAGGACACCTTAGGGGCTGTCCTGACTGGGGAGTGACTCCTCCTTGTTTTCCTCATTATCTCCTCCAGCCTTGCCGCCAAAAGTGGGGGCAGTGGCCAGAGGGGCGGGCATCTCCACTAGCTGGGAGGCCCTGTGGCGCTGTAACAAAGGGGGTGAGCCTTTCAGGCTCACCGCCAGGGGTTACAGTTCCTGCAGGGGGAGGTGAGAAGAACCTCAACCCAGTACAGGCTTTGTTCCTGGCCACAGAGTGACAAAGGCACTCTCCCCATGTGGCCAGCAACATGTATGGTGTGTGGCAGGCTGGCAAAAACTAGACAGCCCACACTGGAAGTCGGGTATGTTTTCAGGGGGCATCTCTAAGATGCCCTCTGGGTGTATTTTTACAATAAAGTGCACACTGGCATCAGTGTGCATTTATTGTGCTGAGAAGTTTGATACCAAACTTCCCGGTTTTCAGTGTAGCCATTATGGTGCTATGGAGTTCGTGTTTGACAGACTCCCAGACCATATACTCTTATGGCTACCCAGCACTTACAATATCTAAGGTTTTGCTTAGATACTGTAGGGGCATAATGCTCATGCACATATGCCCTCACCTGTGGTATAGTACACCCTGCCTTAGGGCTGTAAGGCCTTCTAGAGGGGTGACTTACCTATGCCACAGGCAGTGTGAGGTTGGCATGGCACTCTGAGGGGAGTGCCATGTCGACTTAGTCATTTTCTCTCCACCAGCACACACAAGCTGGCAAGCAGTCTGTATGTGCTGAGTGAGGGGTCTCTAGGGTGGCATATGCTGCAGCCCTTAGAGTCCTTTCCTGGCATCAGGGCCCTTGGTATCAGGGGTACCAGTTACAAGGGACTTACCTGGGTGCCAGGGTTGTGCCAATTGTGGAGACAAAGGTACAGTTTAAGGAAAGAACACTGGTGCTTGGGCCTGGTTAGCAGGGTCCCAGCACACTTTCAAATCATATCTTGGCATCAGCAAAGGCAAAAAGTCAGGGGGTAACCATGCCAAGGAGGCATTTCCTTACAGGTGGCGTTTCCGAAAATGATGAGCTCTGTCTTGTCAGAGTGGAGCTTGAGGCAGCTTTGTCTCATCCAGGTGCACGGCTTCCATTCCGGAGTGGAAATTCCTTTTGGTCATGTCCGAGTCTTCGGTGAGGGTAATGATGAGTTGTGTGTCATAGGCGTCTGACACAATGTCCATTCCGTGGCTTCTGACGATGGCTGCGAGTGGGGTCATGTATATGTTGAAAGAAATTGGATCCTTGGGGAACTCTACAGCTGATTCCTGTGAGTTTAGATATGTAGGGATCCTATAATACATTTGCAGAAAGAATCACGTTGAGAGTGAGCTATTGGCTGCTGTTAGATTGGCTGCTGATGTCTTTGTTATATTTTTTTTTACTGTACGATGACTTTCAAGTGCCAACATGCCATCATCTCTTTTTTTTTTTATATATTCTGTTCAATAAAAACAATGTCAGAAAAACAAAATACAATTCAGAGTGGAAAAAATTCCAAAATGTTTCGAAGCCATTGAACTACTTTTGCATCCTACTGTTGATAGGTCTAGCTAACTTGTCGCTGAATTTAATACAGCAATTTGTGCTATTAAAAGCAAAGTTTTTGCCTAACGGGGTGTAGTTTTACATTAAACTGTTTTTAATAGACTCTTCGGCCAATGTTCATTAAATACTACTAACATATGTCAAACACATTGTAGATTGAAAACAGTTCAAATCAAAGTGTCATGCTAAACTTACGTAAGCATGGGTGTATATTATAGTTGTAGATGTCAAAATTATTCACAGAAATTACTCATACAGTTTACAAAAGTTGCTTCAAATGTAATACTTGCAGCTCACATGTAGATGCACAGCTTTGGCCAGTGTTACTATTACTGCACATTCTTTGCATTGTGTGATTCTATCATTTAATGAGAGAATAATCCTTAAACCCAAAACACAGATACCTTCAGAAAGACATCTTTTGTGACCGAAGATCATTTTTAGACCTTAATAGTTTGTAGGTGGTCTTATCATTAAAGGTCCTGCGTAGCGTATGAATCCTTGTTTGATTGGAACATTGGATAATATCTTAATCATGGCTAGATCTTGTTTATAATCTCATAATACATGGAAGCCTGCAATCCCTGCACAGAAGCCTCTCCCAAATGTCCTTATTACTTGTGACTTGTTACATAGTTGTCTGTTAAGGAGAAATAATCTAGCCGTTAATATCTTAATACACTTGAGCATTGATGTCACAATGCCTGCAACAAGAGCCAGTGGGCAAAGGAAAAAGCAGGACTCGGAGCTGAATTAGAGGTGCAATTAAAAAAAACAAAAATAAAACCTGGCTTTTCCATCTTGTGCTCATGTTTTCTAGATGAACAGCGATATTTATGGAAACACGTTCTTTTATTGCACACTTTATGTTTTTTTTTTTTTCTATTTATTCGGCAGGTTAGATTTACATTACATATATTAGTCAAACATACATCATAACTCATACATCAGAGCACTATATCCATAATGAGACTTTTAAATTTGGACCCCGTCCTAATCTTTCACCAACTTGTTCATTTTCGCCCATATCCCCTGGTATCTTTGCACTGCTCCTACCCGTTGGGCATACAATTTTTCTTTAGCCCGTGTTGACTCCATTTTTGCCTCCCAGGCCGCATATGCCGGGGGGACTGGTGATTTCCACGCTTGGAGAATCAGTGATATGGCTATTAAAGTACCCACAAATATTATTTGTCTAGATGAAATGGGGAGATCTGTAGTTTGCGTAATACCCCACAATGCCACTAATGGGCTAGGGGCTAGCTCATAGGCTATCAAAGTACTCAACCTTTGAAAGATCTTCTCCCTGTACCCTGCCAAATACGTGCATGAAAAACACATATGTATCCAATCCCCCTGGGATTTTGGCAGCGTGGACAAAGACCTGACACCTATATTACCTTTATTCTAGCGGGGGTGTAATAAAGCAACCATTTAGAAAATAGAGGGATTCTTTTAATATTTGCCCCTCTGAGTGCTTTATGAGACACCTCATTATGCTTTCGCCATTGCAGTACCCTTATTTTATGCCCAGTGATATTTGCTACTTTGAAGAGTTGAGAGATTGTCTTGATTGACCCCCCCATCCTGAAGCAGCTTATACCTTTTACCAATGCCTAATTGGTTGTAGTAAAAAGCCTGGCTGATCGCTTTATTGAAGCCGTCTATTACTTGTTGCGTTGAGTGTAGGAAATGCTGGACTTGACAGTAAGAACATTTTACATTTTCTGAAATATCCCTTATGGCCATTACGCACTGCGCTCATGTTTTAATATGATCCGCTATATAGAAATCCACTAGGGTCCTAAACCCCAGCGCCTCCCATTGCTGTGCATTTCTTTGATTAAGTTCTACTCCTATCATCCATACATCTCTAACTCTTCTTATGAATTTGATACTTTGCCTGTATCTGTAATATACCAAACTGTATCATTACCGGAAATTTGTATCTAACCCTTTTTGGTAGGCGGGGACATTTTAGAAAATGTGAAAGCTGGATGTTGGTTTCTGCCACCATCTGGTTGAGGTAGAAGTTGAAATTTGGCTTTTTGCGCCGCTCTTGATGCCTAATCCTACAGCGCTGCTTCGTAATAAGTTACAATATTGGGGAGAGCCAGCCTCCCATCTTCCACTGCCATAGTTAGCTTCTCCAACTGTAGCCGGGCTTTCTTATGATTCCACACGACTTGTCTAATTAATAAATCTAGCTTGTTAAAAAACTTTTTAGGAACTCTCAAAATTACACTAGAAAAAACAAATAATAACAGAGGCAGAATCAGCATTTTGACCAGTGTGGTCCTTCCTATAATAGACATAGTAGTTTCCTGCCACTGTAAAAGTAACCCTTGGATCTTATTGAGAACCGTCATGTAACTCAGATGGAGCAAGTCTGCAGAGTTCTTGGACACATATATTCCTAGATATCTAATGGTATTAGAAGATGAAGATACAACATGAATGTCTTTTGGCAGGACCGATTTTTCTGCATTATACAAGAGAGTCTCTGATTTAGACTGATTGATTTTATATCCCCCAGCTCCGAAAAAGCCTTAATCTTTGCAAACGTTCTGTCGATATGTGCGCATCCACACAAAAGTACAAGATCATATCATCAGCGAATAGCTTCACCTTGGGTGCTAGAGGCAGTGACGCCTGTATGTGTGGATCTTATTGAATCGCTGCAGCCAGTGGTTCTATTAAGAGTACAAACAGAACTGGAGACAGAGGGCAACTCTGTCGCGTGCCCGTGAAATTTTTTCCGATCCTGCTATTTGTACTTTTACTGAAACTTTGGCTTGAGCGCCTGTATAAAGTGTACGTAACGTCTGGATAAACTTCCCAGGGATGCCAAACTTAGCTAGATCCGAAAATAACACTTGCCATTGAACTAAATCGAATGCCTTTTCAGCATCAAGCATTATGATTGCTGCCGGATGATGATTATGAGATGAATAGTCTATTGCCTGTACCAGGAAGTTGGTATTGGTGGACAGCAACCTTCCCAGTAGGAATCCGTACTGGTCCTCATGTACCAATCCTTGCGCCACTTGAGCCGTACGGACTGCGAGTATCTTAGTAAATAATTTATAGTCCTAATTTAACAGACTAATTGGACAGTATGAGCCCATATATTCCGGTGGTCTATCCTTTTTAACGAAACTAACCACTACAGCTCTTGAGAATTCAGAAGGGACCTCAGCTCCTTCTTGTATTTCGATGAATAGGTCTACTAATATTTCAACAATTTTATCCTCTAATATTTTGTAGACCTCCACCGGGAGGCCATCTTCTCCTAGAGCTTTACCATCGGGTGCGCCCCTTACTGCATCTACTTCTTCTTGAAGAGTAATTGGGGATGCTAGAATATTGTGTGCTGCTACACTTAAGCCTGGTAATGCTACTGCATCTAAGTGCTGTTTAATTTGCGAGCTATTCACTTGTATCGTCTCAGTATACAGCTTACGATAATGTGAGAAAAATACTTTTTTAATCTCTTCAGGCTGAGTAACCATTCTACCCTGCTCCTCATTGAAAATAACTTTTATTAAATTAGTATTGGATCTCTTTTTGACTGACCAAACTAGAAATCTACCTGCATGCTCGCTTTCTTCATATTGCCTCTGAAAACTTGTATGTCTATTAAGTATCTCCCTGGAAAGTAAAATAATCTCTAAAATTGGCCTGAGCCCTTGCCACCTTTAATGACGTCTCCGGGCTGGGTAGTTGTTGATTTCTTTTTCATGCCTGTTCTAGCTCCCTTTGAAGTATATCGCTTCTTTTGCGAGCAATTTTCTCTAGATGAGCCTTAAAAGAACTTGCCTCCCCTCGTAGATAGGCTCTAGTGGTTCCCCAGATATGGAAAAGAAAGGCTGACTTTTTGTTTACCTCTAAAAATTAAGTGACTGATGCTTTAAGATTTGCTACCCAACCTTCATCTGCCAAAAGAGATCTATCCAAGCGCCATTGCGGGCGACGCTGCTGATTACCTAGCTCATTAAGATCAACCCAGGGAACAGAGCGATCTGAAAAAGAATTTGCAAGTATTCCTGACTTCTGCCACTTTAGTGCAAATGAGATTAAAATATAATCAATTCTTGATGCCGTATTATAACTTTTTGAATAATGTGAATTATTTTTCATAGAGATGATCAGCTCGCCACACATCTACTAAGGCTAGATCTAAAATCAATTTTGAGAGCATTTGGTAAGCTCTTGGTTTATTCTGTGTTTTGTTGCTCCGTGATGTATCCCACAGAGTATTTGGTATAATGTTGAAGTCTCCTATTATGGAGTAACCTTGGCGTAAAGAAAGATGTATATATAGCACCTGCATTGACTCTATATCGTCCTCTATGGGCCATAAAAGCTTACAAAATGTATCTCTTTGTCTGACAGTGTAGCAGTAACTACTATCCATCTTGCCTGTGGATCTCTAACAACACTCTTTATCCTCCCTGTAAATTTTCTAGAAAACAAAACTGCCACACCTTGTACCGCGGAGTCAGCCGATGCAAAGAAGGAATGAGCAAATACGTACAGGGAGTCTAGGTAACTTAGCATTGGCCCTCAGAAGAGTTTCCTGCAAAAAAACAACTTGTACTTGCACTGTTTCTAGCCAGTTGACCGCTGCTAGGAGTTTAATGTTATTACTAGCCCCATTTAAATTGCAGGAAGCTACTTTTAGCTTGGACCCCATAATTTCTTCATGTTCCATCCCATCACTGCCATACCCTATTGTGCTGGTGTTACTTTCTATGCTATACTTTCACCTTGTAACTTATCTTCAGATAAAGAGTAAGGTTGGCTGACCTCCACCTGCATTTTTTGCTCTCAATCCACCCTGTGCTCCCCTCAATCCCAACCTCATCCGGGGCCTTGCCCGCCCTGGCCCCTACCTTCCATGAGCCCCCTGTGCCCCCCTGCCACCCTCTCATTCACCCTACCTCTCTGCCCCCATACTGTAAAAGTGAGTGCGCTGGCATGGCACTCGTAAGGCCTGACCTCGTGCAATCAACAAGACCAGCAGGCAGAGAAATCCATGGGGCGAAGGAGAGAAGGAGGGCATATACCACGTGGCACGTCTTGCTCAAGAAGAAAACATCACTTCCTTTCCCTGCCTTCCCCCCTCCCCGCCTGCTTCCTACTCATCTTATGCCTCTTCTCTATCCCCTCCCCCCACCTTATCTCCTCCACCCCTGGTTCCCTGCACTAATCACATTGACATTGTTTTAAATTATTTTAAAAAGTTCTTAGCATCCTGTACGCATTAAAATACGTACACTTGTCCCTTGTGCAACACTTTGAGTTTGGATAGTTGTGCAATCCCAGCCGGAGCTCCCAGCCCTTCAAAGTCAACTATAAGTCGTACAAACTCTCATCGTCGATGAGCTGCGTTGACTGACATATCCGAAAAAACCCGAAAGTTGAAAGTGTCCCCAGATTTAAAGTTTTTCTTCTTGATTGCTTGTGATAGAATCTGTTCTTTAATCCTATAGTCACCGAAGTGGACTAGCATAGTACGGGGATATTTTGAATTGACAGAACGTGTAAAGGGTACTCTATGTGCTCTCATTATTGAGAGATCAGCTTCTGCTTTTACTGGTTCTGGAAAGATACAGTTGCAGATGAGATCAGAGACCATCTTGATTACGGAAGATGCTGCCTCAATCCCTTCTGGTACTCCTACAAATCTCATATTCGAACACCGAGATCTGTTTTCCATCTCATCCATCTTTAGTTGGAGATCCTCTAATTCTGATTGAATCTGAGGTATTGTTCATTCCTCTTGTTTACCGGCGTCTTCTAGATCCGAGACTCTCTGTTCTACTTGAGTAAGTTTGGTAGAGAGATGGGCTAGATGAGTAGTTAGTTGGGTAAACTGATCTTTAGTCTCTTTATGAGCCACCTCTTGGTATAGCTTTATTGCACACAGTTCCTCTAGAACCTGCCTCAGCCATTACTCCATTAAAAAAGTGCTGCATATTGCGCTGCGATTACTAGAGCTGAAATTCAGAGTACAAGGGAGTACACTGGCATCTTCATTTGTGTTAATATTCAGTATTGCCAAGTCTGTCATAGCTAGAGAAGGGATCTCTACACCTGGGTCTAATTACATATTAGAGATTATGGCATTGTCTGTAACCCCTGCTCTGGGTGATGATATGGCTTCCTCATGATCTACTATTCTGTCCTCCTCCCTTTCTGGTACTCTTGATGACGCTTTAGCATTAGCATTATTGCTGGATGTTGAAAACAAGGGGTACGTAGACAGTTCCTTAAATTGCGACCTTACCGCCGATGCTGCAGGGGATTCATTGCTAAAAGCAGCAGTAGTTGATGTAGAAACTGTTGGAAGGGGGTTTGCTGATACCCTTGGTACCCTCGCTGGTTGTGCTTGTCTTAATGCTGATGGCTCATCATGCTCTACTAGGCTGTGCACTGTTAGCACTGGTGCTATTGGTAGCACTGGTAAAGAAGGCGAAGGAGAAGGCACATGCTGCGGTGAACCCTGTGCCCCAATAGAGGTTCTCAGCCCCCCCCCATCCCCGGGCAAAACATCCGAGCTATATCTCTGACTGCCCATAGCGGGAGTCAGTGACTTGGTCAATGTCTTGGTTTTAGGGCCCTGTGGCGGGGCATCCTCAGTGGACAGGCCTGCAGGTGCCCCGGGTGCACTTCCTCAGAAACTGACAGCCCGGGGGACTTCCGGTGTTGGATTAGCCAACCCGGAAGTATCTTCCTGGAGTCAACAGGGCATGGACATGTCTGGGATGGCGGGCCTTTAAACGGCCCAAAGCATCCAGGAGGCATCGCGACCACGGGAACGGAGACCTTCATGCCAGGAACCAACGACGAGGGATGGGCCGACCGCGACGCAGACAGATATGACTTCAGCCGACTGCCGTGCATCGGAAGGGGCACCCAGGAGGCAGCAACGCGCTGAAGCCGGCCACGCTCTGGGAGAGTGTGGCATAACCAGGTACGGGTCGGGAGGCAGGAGAGAAGAGAAGGGAACGGGTTACTTTTGTTGTGGGGAGCTTTTGCTTTAGTTTTGTTAGTTTGTTTTGTCCTTTTCTTTTTTGGAATTTTGGTTCACCCCCACATAAATAACACAAATAACAAAGGACTGGAGCACGGTCTGAGTGGCATTATTGTTATCTCTTCTTTTTGGTTGTTTTCCTACCGGATGGTAGTATTTGTGGGTACTGAGGCATAAGTTTGAGTGAGATCATAACTCAAAAAACAGAAAAGAAGCAACGGAGACAGGAACTCACATATGTCTTTATTTAAAAGCACAAAATTATTTTATTGAGTTGAAAAAAAAGAAAAAGAAGACAGAACGCTCAAAAGCAGTTCAGGAAAGCCAGTAAAAGACAGGAAAACAGCAACAGGACAGAGAGAAAAGAAAGAAAGAAGGAAGGCCAACAGGAAATTAAGGAAAGGATAGAGGGTGACAACGAGATAAAACAAAGAGAGATCAGCAGCAGAAAGAAGAGATAGAGAGAAAAGATAAGCGGCAACTAGGAAAGGGAACAACAGAGAACAAAAGGTGGGCATACTTACCAGCTTCCTGTGTTCTTCTTTTCTTTGCATGCTACTCCTGAGTTGACCCTGGTTAAAGGAAAGAAGAACAAGAGAAGAAAAGCTTGAAGATTAACAAAGAAGGCAGAGAAAAGAAAAAGAATCAAGACCAACCAAGAATAAACTGATTAAGAGACTGTTACTACTCTACTATACTTTAATAAACCATTCTATAACAATACCAGTGCGTTCTTCCATTTTCTGACACCTCTTACAGGCCCTTAGCTATTTTCCCCATTGTTCGTGCCTTGCAGCTTGCGTCTCTTGTCTCTCGTAATCCGTTTCATGCTAGTAGGCAGATGGTAAACCGGATCAAGAAGTCAACAGAAGCTCTTAAAGTCCATAGAGCGTAGTTACGAGACAGACCAGGGAAAGCCGCATCCTGTGTCTGACACATCGATTCCTTTACGCCCCTTGCGGCTTTTTTTTTTTTCCCCTTTTCTCCTTCCTTCCCTCCTTCTCTTCTTCTAGTGACTGATGCCAGTGTTGCTCGGACCCCCCTAATTTGCCAAACAGTGTGAGCCCTTGAGAATCTCTACTTGTAGGGCTATTTTCAGGTAGCCATTGGTATCTGCCAGAAGTCTATTGTTGGGGCTATGCTGGTATGGTGCCCCCCCCCCACGAAACCCTGCCACCTCCGTACCTTATCTGAGTCCTCTCCAGAAGGCTTGGTTTTACTATATGTGCACATGCTTGAAAGGAGGAGGGGGGATTGCAGACCTTCATCCTGTTTAGAAGCTGAAACCCGACAAGCTGACTTGACGAATTAAGCTGTACTGCCAGAATTTCCAACGTTCCAGTGCTGGCAGCAATCACCGCCGTCATCGCAGGCGTCTGAGGACGCTATCTTCTGCCAAACCAAGCCATTTCCTGTGTGATGCAGAAATGCGGTGGTATCGGATTGCCGAGCAGCTTCAGACAGCTTTGCAGGGAGGAGCGGTTTCTCAGACACTCGCCGTCCGACCGCGCCTCCCGCCCAAAGAAAGCCGTAAATTAGGAAGGTTAAGTTTTCTTAATTTTTTTCCCAGTGGAGCGCAATCCTTCGGTGCTCCACTCCGTCCGCCCGCCATCTTGTCACTGATTACCAAAGCTCTAGTCCCGGAGCATGACAGGAGCTCCCACGGGACCCCCACACTTTATGTAATTATAAGAAAGCTTCTCTTCATATGTTTCTAGATATACTGTGTTATAGCATTTTTTTTATCTGACTTGTATTAAATGGATTTCATTATCTTTTGCAACACATAGCTAACTGCTTTTTGGTGAGTCTACTTTTTCACTAGAGAGTCTACTTTTATTCTTCAGGTTTGAAAACAATCCTTTCAATTGAAAAAGCAACACAACAAAGATTTAAGTGGTTTCTTCAAAAGGTGATGTCGCCATGTATTATAATCAATAATGTATCCCCTACCATACATTCTAAGGATATTATAAGTCACTTATGAGTTCCATAACCTTATAAGGGAACTCAGGCTTTGACCTTGTTCCTTTATATCGTACCAAAACTCCTCTGTGACTTGCAGTATCTTTATAGGGTAGTTAAAGGGGGCACTTTATCGCGTTGACAACCTAGGCAAGTTGATTCTCATGAAAAGAATAAGAAGGTGAGGAATTTATATGAGAATTTTGCTCACAGAAAGCCATCAAAATGGTTATATTGTGTTAAACCATTACTTTAACCCAGCAAATAGTGGATAAACCTTGGTCAGTAAGGTTACTGCAATTTGGAATGTCTATTTTGCATTTATGTATTTTCATATAAAAACTGGCAATGCTATTTTATTCTATAGTGCATCCGAAGTTGGCACCATAATGGAGCACAGAATGTTAGTTATGGTTTGAGATAGGGTTTTCGCAGTCTTATAAATCTATACCTTTTCTAGCATCACTAAATTTGAGTACAAAAGTGCTCATGTTTCTCTAAAGCGTAAAAAGCAATGTTTTCATCAAAAGCCTGAGATGTGTGTGCCAAATTGAAAACTTTACACTTAGTAGTAGGTTACAATGCTAACAGACTCACCTTTTCCTTTTTTAAAGCAAAGAACCGTGGAATAGCCATTCCTGTTGATTTGGATAGCCAAGTGAACACCCTTTTTATGAAGAGCCATTCAACCATGGTCCAGAGAGCTGCCATGGGCTGGAGATTGTCTGCACGTGCTGGACCCCGGTATAAGGAGGCTCTGGGAGGACCTGCGTTAGACTATAGAAATATAATTGAAAAGTTACAAGTAAGTCATAAAACATTTGCAAAGCTAACTAAAGAAGAGCTGTGAAGTGCAATTTACCTGTGCACACTAGCTGTTAGTGAATTTGCATTGACCCATTTGTATAACGTGGTGGAGTTTCTCTCACAATCATCTCTTTGCACTCCAGTTGCCCCATTTTTAATTAAGCTTAGTTAAATCATGTAACTCAAGCATTTTATCCTAACTCGTTTTCTGTGGGTGGATAATTAGTTACGAGAGGAGAGAAAAAGGAATTGAGAAAGTCACATCTGCTACGAAGCAGACTGTTGCTTAGCATGCTAGTCTCCAAACATACAATCAACAGCAGTTACTTTAATTAGATACATTGTTTCTCATTTGGTAGTTGAAAATTTGGATAAATAAAAATAAAGGATGACTAGTTTGGCATTCATAGTTATGACATACCTGCACAAGGCTTGTTGTCTTGTTGTATCTATTTCGGTTATAAGGTTTGCAGAAGGAATCAAAATTGAAGTGCCGTTAAATCAGAGGCATCTATTTTGTGGCTCATGCAGAGTGCCATGTGGAAAAGATGTGATAATTCAGCTTGATGATTTACCAGTTCTTGCTGTTTGTTTCCCTGTTGAAGTATTACTGCATCATTATGAATTCTGCAGGCCCCAATGGGGGATCGTTGATAATACATGTCCCCCCCCCATTCCATTTCATGCCGTAAAGCAGATGATATTGTGTTTTTCCTGCATATATTTCAGCAAGTCTTACCTGGTGAAATTGTAAACTTGATTCTGGCTCCCATTTGTGCCCGAATTGGTATTACCACCCACTTACAGAATGAGGGCCTTAATGGACTGATAGCTCCCTTTTATTAACTTGTGTTGTCAGAGCATTGCATGATATGTTTAGTTCCAGGTCCTTTAAGGTAGGGCATCTACTGGAGTGAATGCTTGTGCTATCTTAATTGATCTTACATTGTACTTCTCTGAAGGATAAAAATGGCACAGAAAGACTGCTGGGGCTTCTGGGAATACATGAAGATGTAGGTAGGAACCACCACATTCCTATGACAGGCTGTAGACATTTTCCAGTGTAAAGAGATGTAACTTATTCTCACATAGGGAATGCCCAAAGCAGAAATAATTTTAAATGTGGACAATTTCAGTTCTCAAGACCCCTAGAATTCAGGAGGGACAGTCTTTGAGACATATGGCATCTTTATCCATGCTGAAAAATGCTTATGAATGAATTAACCCTGCAAACTTGGAGCACTTCTTAAAGATGGGTCTAGTGGTTCTCAGATCCTTTACAATACTACAGTTTCACAAAAGACTGCAATTTATAAATCTCAATATCTGATAACCTACCTTTGTGTGAAAGGCCGCAAAGCATGCTAAAAGGCAGGAGGTAGAGTGATCTCTTAGAGAAGCTTAAACACACAGTAACTAGAAACACTATGACTTGTCTAAGGGTCTCAGTTGTCTAGTAAATTAACCTGGGAGACACAAACAAACGATGGTTGATGGTTGACAAGAATGTGGGCCCTAGAATTACTTTAAAACAAGGCAGGCACAGAAAGTGAACCATTGTAGGGTGATTGGGGGAGTGGCAGATGGTTCACTTTCACAACTAGTGTATAGTGATAGTGAACGCCCAGACAATTGGGAACATCTGGAAGTGGTCTTGAGGTGTCTGATGGAATCCTGCCATAGAGCTCAGTATGTTTGCTGAGTAGGAGAGCCTCCAAGTAACAGACCTTAGAAATGCGAACAGGAATAGAGCAAACATAAACATCTCAATGCAAAAAATAGGAGTGACAAGGATAAATTACAGAAATAACAACAGGTCTTAATACTTTAAGTTAATGCACTGAGTAAAACCATTGAATAAAAGGGCAAACTTAGAGCTGTGATACTGGTGAGGAAGCAAAAGGTTTATGTTTCTAAGTTTACTGGTTTGTATAGGAGCTAAAGATGTGTAGAGTGGTAAAGGGTTAAGTGACTCCTCAGTCTTATGGAATGTGTAATAGGCAGCTGTACTGGTGGATAAACCTGATAAAAGTTTCTGTGTGCTATAAAGAGAAGAGAATGAGAAAGGCATGTTTAAAAAGGTAGGAAGCATTTACTGGGTGCGGAATGTTATCTGAGGTCTTCACCAATATTGTATGTATATTTTCTCAGCAAAAAGATACATGATAAATTTTGGATTGTCTCCACCTTAAGGTTTTATATGGGGTAATTGGGGATCCTTCATTTGCCAAGAAGATATGGGTGTATCATTATAAGAGATGATATAGAAGGTGGCCATTTTGCTAATTCTCTATAATTAAAAACATTACTCGTATTCCAGGGTTTAAGGACGCAAAAGTGAGACCTTTATAATATGAACAAAGCTCAAAATATTTTCATTAAAAAAATATATCTAAACACAGTGACAAAGGCCGACTGGAATCTAGAAACATTTGTGCCAGTCATTTCAAATCAGTGGGGGCACTATTCTTTCAGTGTCTCTTGCTTTTGATTTTGTTACAAAGAGGAGAGATGTAATGAACAGGTCTTTGTGTGATAAGGGGATATAACAAGGTGTTTTGAAAGTCATTGTGTTGTTAATTGTCATGGGCATTCAGCTGGAGGATTTGTTTGGTTTTAATAAGGGGTCAGTTGTTTTGGCAAAGCAAAACCAAGCACTGTCTATAAACTTTCTTGTAATTCAGTTCTGGATTCAACTATTTGACATTACTCTGCCTACTTAATGGCAGCTAATGCATTAACTACTCTATCTAATAGAGACTTCTAGTTGCAGATTCCTTACCTTAGAATTTTCCCCAGGCATCATTCTGAATCCAGAGATTTTTCTTCGAGCAATACCCTTGCATGTCGGTAGGTGGCGTCGGTCGACTCCGTAGGCGTCGTGGTCGCCGTGATGAAGTCGGGAGTAGTACATAGACGCCGCCCTCGTGCAGTGAGAGCTACCTTCGGCTATTTTTTGGCTGAATTCGACCGTTTTGTCGAACTTTTTTGGTGCAACACTTGGTGCGTTGAGGATGTCCCCGAAGACCGGGTTCACGCTGTGCGAGGACTGCCACCGCCTGATGTCGGTGACGGACCCTCATCGTGTTTGCCTGTGGTGCCTCGAGCGCGACCATGACCCAAAGTCGTGCTCCGATTGTCGGGCAACGCATCCGAAGGCTTTGAGGGAGCGGTCCCTAAAGCTGGTGGTGGGCCGGCACTCGACTCCGCGTAGATCCCGATCTCGCTCGAGAGGAAGTTCTCGAGATTGGTCGCGGAGCCATCACCACTCATCTTCTTCAAAGTCTTTGGGTCAAGGTAAGAAGAAGAAGAAATCAAAGAAGTCCCATCACTCTCCGACTTCACCCCCTCGCTCTGCCGACGCGACGCGGGACGAGCATCCATGCATTAGGCCTCCGTCCTCGGAGCCTACATCTGGGTCGACTCCGCGCTTCCCTGAGTTTCCTGGAGCCGGAGTGACCCCCACCCAAATCAGAGTTCTACAAGGCCATGCACCACATCTTTGGGCGTACCGACCCCGATACGACGGCTTCGGGCCCAAGGGGCTTGGCTGAGGGGCCTTCGGGTTTCACGCCGGTGGCTTCGGCCCTGACCACTGAGGTCGCCTCCGGATTCGTGCACAGATCCGCACCGACGCCGGTCGCACAATCGAGACCTTCCCTGACACCGGGTCGTTTACCGACGCTCGACCCGATTCTCATTCCCGACGACTCGGAGTCAGAGCGTCATCGGCCGACGCCGCCATCGGCTTCGGAGTTCCCTATCCGCCAGAGGTCGGATTTTTACCCATTTTCCTATGGGTACGAATTAGGGGAGGAACTGGAGGCGTCCCTGGACCCTTATGAATACCAGGAAGACCCTACTATGGACTGTGCACAGGACTTGGGCGAAGCCAGTGGTCTGGATACTTCTCCTGACGCTGGCATGCTGTCTCCTACTACCGTGGCTACGGCAGAGGGAGCTACCTATAGTATGGTGGTTAGTAGGGTGGCTGAGGTCCTTGGCCTTGAGCTACCTACTGTCGAAGTCAGGTCTAATCTCCTGATGGAAGTTCTTCAGCCTGGGGCTTCTACGTCTGAACCCCTTATCCCATTTAATGAGGCCCTCACTGATGTCCTTTTGGGTACATGGTCCAAACCCAACACAGGGACTCCTGTGAACAGGACTTTCGCTCGCCGCCATTGGCCTGCGCCAAACGACCCAAAGTTCCTGTCCCAACATCCTCCACCTGAGAGTCTTGTCATCCAGGCGTCCTCTTCTTCTGGCGCGTTCCCTTCCGCACCCCCTGATAGGGAATCCAAAAGGCTGGAACAATTTGGTAAGAAGTTGTTTTCTTCCTCCAGCCTCGTGCTGCGGTCCGTGAACACTGCATGACTTTTGGGCCGTTATTCCCACTCGCTGTGGGATACGGTTGCATAAGTCCTGCCGCAGATACCGGAGGAGGCCCGTGCTATCGTCTCCCAAGCAGTCAAAGATGGGAGAGATGCAGCAAAGTTCGCGATCAGTTGTGGGCTGGATACGACCGACTCTCTGGGCAGATCGGTTGCAACGACAGTGGTCTCACGGCGCCAGGCCTGGTTACGTACTCCTGGCTTCTCGGGGATGTCCAACAGTCACTCATGGACATGCCCTTTGATGCCACCCGTCTCTTCGGAGACAAAGCGGACTCGGCCTTGGAGAGGTTTACGGATTCCTGGGCTATGGCTCGGTCCCTTGGCCTTTTTTTCCACCACATGCCCCCCACAGTCCGCTTATCGTCCCTTTCGTGGCCACGGAAGGGGCGCCCTGTTGCGTCCTCAACCCAGCCCCGGGCCATGCACGCTGGACAGCCTATGCGTGGCCGGGGGTGCGGAATTCCACTTGGCCGTGAGACAGGGAACCAGAGGTCTGTCCAGTCCACCTCTGCCCCGGCAGCAGCCTCCAAACCTTCCTAGTCCGTCCCCTGACTCCCGCCCAGTTGGTGGCAGAATCCACCATCACCTGCCCCACTGGGAACATATAACCACGGACGGGTGGGTTTTGTAAATAATTCAGAAGGGCTACTCCCTCCCTTTCGAATCTGCACCACCACACATGCCACCATCCTTCCATCACCTTTCGGAGGATCATTTGGTGCTTCTCCGCCAGGAAGTCGCGGCTCTCTTGGCCAAGGGAGCTATAGTAAAGGTTCCCTGTGCCAGAAGTATGTTGTGGCTGTTATTCCCACTACTTTCTGATACCAAAGAAGGACAAAGACTTGCACCCTGTCCTAGATCTTCGGGACCTGAACTACTTCCTCAAGAAGGAGAAGCTCAAAATGCTCACCCTGGCTCAGGTTCTGTCTGCCTTGGACCCAGGAGACTGGATGGTAGTGTTGCACTTGCAGGACGCTTATTTCTGCATCCCCATCCTGCCTGCCCACAGACGTTACCTACGATTTGTGGTAGGTCACAAGCACTTTCAATTTACCATGCTCCCTTTCGGCCTTACCAGTGCCCCTTGGGTGTTTACGAAAGTGATGGCGGTGGTTGCAGCTCATCTGCGCAGGTTAGGGGTCTCAGTCTTCCCCTAACTAGATGACTGGCTGTTGATGGTGCCTTCGCCCCCAAAAGTGGTCTCCCACCTCCAGACTACTGTGGACCTCCTGCACCAGCTGGGGTTCACTATCAACGTGCCGAAGTCACACCTGACTCCCTCTCAGACGCTCCCTTCCATCGGAGCAGTTCTGGACACAGTGCTGTTTCGGGATTATCCTCCCCAAAAGCGAGTCCAAGACATTCAGGCTATGATTCCGATCTTTCAGCCTTGGTCTTGGGTTTCGGTGAGACAGACTCTGAAGCTGCTGGGCCTCTTGGCCTCTTGCATCCTGCTAGTAACACATGCCAGGTGGCATATGTGGGCTCTACAGTGGGACTTGAAGTTCCAGTGGGCGCAGCATCAGGGGAATCTCTCCGACATGGTCCAGATCTCGGAGGGGACTGCAAAAGACCTGCAGTGGTGGCTTTCAAATCTCAATTGGTTCAGTGGCAGATCCCTCTCCCTTCCCCACCCAGATCTCCCTATCGTGACAGATGTGTCGCTTCTGGGTTTGGGCGGCCACATGGGAGAGGCGGAGATCAGAGGCCTCTGGTCTCCAGCGGAGTCGGGACTCCACATAAATTTGCTGGAGCTCCGAGCAATCAGACTTGCGTTAAAAGCATTCCTTCCCTCTCTCAAAGGGAAAGAAAGTAGTGCAGGTGTTCACGGACAACACTACTGCCATGTGGTACTCCAACAAACAAGGCAGGGTAGGGTCCTGGACCCTTTGTCAGGAGGCCCTACACCTCGGGACATGGCTGGAACATCAAGGCATTGCCCTGATGGTTCAACATCTGGCGGGCTCTCTCAACGCCAGAGCAGACAAACTCAGCCGGCAACGCATTGTCGATCACGAATGCCGTCTCCATCCGAAAGTGGCGCAAGGTCTCTTTCTCAAGTGGGGAGAGCCTTGCTTACATCTGTTCGCCTCCGCAGAGAACGCGTAATGTCAGCTATTTTGCGTGTTGGAGTTTCCAAGCCGACACTCGCTCAGAGACGCTTTTCGTCTTGAGTGGAACTCCGGCCTCCTTTGCAGCTTCCCGCCTATCCTTCTTCTGCCGAGAGTTCTCAAGAAAATCAAGTACGACCGGGCCCAAGTTATCTTGGTAGCTCCGGACTGGGCTTGAAGAGTGTTGTATCCAGAGCTATTGAGCATGTCCATCGATCCTCCACTCAGACTGCCTCTTCGGGCGGATCTTCTGTCGCAGCAACAGGGGACGGTCCTCCACCCGAACCTGTCCAACCTCCGCCTTCATGCGTGGAGATTGAACGGCAACAGTTGACAGCATTTGCCCTTCCACCCGAAGTCTGCAATGTTATCTTGGCAGCCAGGCGTCTATTGACTCAAACTGTATACGCCTTCCTTATCAGCCCTCATTCTTTAAATCTCCTCTTGTGAGTAGGTTCTTAAAGGGGCTCACCCACTTATTTCCTCCCACTCCCCTCATCATGCCTCAGTGGGATCTTAATCTTGTACTTACTTACTTGATGTGTACTCCCTTTGAGCCAATGCATAATTGTCCCTTACGGCTCCTCACATTCAAAACTGTCTTTCTCATCGCCATCACATCTGCTCACAGGGTGAGTGAGCTTCAGGCCCTTTCTTCAAAGCCTCCATATTTGTCTGTGCACCCCGACAAAGTGGTGTTACGCACTAGGGCTTCCTTCCTTCCTAAGGTGGTTACACCATTTCATGTAGGCCAGTCCATCACTTTGCCTACCTTCTACGCACCCCCACATCCTTCCCATGAGGAGGAGAGACTCCACCGTCTGGACCCAAAAAGAGCGTTGGTGTTCTATCTCAATCATACTAAAGACTTCCGGATGGACGATCAACTCTTTGTTGGCTATGTGGGTGCGAAGAAAGGGAAGGCGGTGCAGAAGCCTACCATCTCTCGATGGGTGCTTCTTTGCATCAAAATGTGCTATGCTTTGACAAAAAAGCAACCTCCTGACGGCTTGCGGGCTCATTCTACCAGGGCCACTGCTGCATCCACTGCGTTAGCACGCGGAGTTCCTGTCCTGGATATCTGTCAGGCAGCTACGTGGGCGCCCCTGCACACGTTTGCTAAGATTTACTGCCTGGATAGTCAGGTCCGTCGGGATGACTGCTTAGGTCGATCGGTCCTGCAGGACTTTGTAGTATGATCTTAGTTCGCAGCCCACCACCTGGGATGCCATTGCTTGGGTATCTATGCTAAGGTAATGAATCTGAAACTAGAAGTCTCTATCAGATGTACAAGTTACTTACCTGAAATATCTGGTAGAGACATATTCTAGTTGCAGATTCCTTACCGCCCACCCATCCTCCCGGCTTGCAAACTGATTTCTAGGGACAGGGATTCCCCCCTTTCAGGTCCTTAGCTCTGGTGTACCAAACTCAGTGTTCTTAGCAGCTCTGCTCTCTGGGGTGGAAAGTCATTAAAAGAAACTGATGTCACGGCGCGAGGGCAGCGTCTATGTACTACTCCCGACGTCATCACGGCGACCATGACGCCTACGATGCCTGCGGAGTCGACCGACTCCACATATTGACGCGCAAGGGTATTGCTCGAAGAAAAGTCTCCGGATCCAGTCTGACGCCTGGGGAAAATTCTAAGGTAAGGAATCTGCAACTAGAATATGTCTCTACCAGATATTTTGTTACCGAAGGTAAGTAACTTGTACTTCTGTGAGTAGGACCTTTTTAGAAAAGGTGGGTAAGTTAAGGATATGCTGGATTTCAGATTCTGAACATTGAACATTTTGAATTGCGAACTCACAGTTATATTGCACTAGAATGTGGCCCAGAAATGACATGTACACCTTGAATCCTAAAGGTGACTAGGTTTATCTATTAGATTCCCCACACAAGTTATGTCCAATTGTTTAAGCTGATGTGTTGATTTTTATTTTCTGGCTGTATTGGACTGGAAAGATATTAATTTTTGGCCCAGGCCCACTTGCCCAGTTATTCCAGTACTATTATATGATACATTGTTCTGTATGATGCTGATTCTTCAAGAAGAAGAAATTTCAGGTGTTCCCCATTCCATCTCCTGTAAAGTAATCACAACTTCTCGAGTGTGGTCCTCTGTTATGGAGGATGTTATTCAGCTCTACAAATCCTAGCTATTGGCGTGTAACTTCAACTTAAAGATTTTGCTAGTGAAGGGCTGATGCAAAGCTGGTCTTTAGTTTGCTAAGTCCCGTGGGTTCATCCATGAGTTTGTCATTAGAGGAGTAATTGTTGCATGTTTTGAGATGTAAATTTTACCTTGACTGAATAAAGCCTTAGAAATATCATTTATCTCAAGGCATAGGAAGAGCAGGTATTTTATTGTTCTTGCAGCTGAGCAAGGATCAACTACAGTGTTCAAAACTTTTAGTTTATCAGCGCTCTTGTGCCTTTGGTGAAAGCTCATTGCCACAAATTATTGAACAGAGTTTTGAATAGTGGACTACCAAATTGCTCTGTAGCTGGGATTTCTGTGGTCTTTAAAATGCCAGCTCATATGTTGAGAATTTTGTCTTTGATGAAAAATATTCGACTTTCAAAATGTTGGTTCATGGTATTACATGCTTCCTTTAAATTTAACTTCTCCATATATTTTAAACCATTGCCTTTTCTAATGGAAACTTCTTATCACAGATCTCTCACCTTTTCAATTCCTCCACGTGACAGACTAGATATGGAAACTTTTCCAGCAATTGCTTACACACACTGATAGGTGATGCCTTCAGACTCCAAAGGGACCTCGTCCCACCTCAGGATGATGGGACAGAGCCTTACGTAACCACCACCCTGGTGCACTGAAGTCAGTTCCTTTTTTTCTGCGCCCTTCAATGTTTATGTGGAGCTCAGCTCTTGAATGTTTTTTTGGTGCTTTACCGACCTCCAAATTATATTGCTAACAGTTTGCTAGGGATGTTCTCACCAAAATTACTTGCTTCAAGTTATGCTGCACCTTTAGGAAGATGATGTCAGTCAAGGTCCCACATAATAAATGTCTTTTGAGACAAGAATGTTTAAAATGAGCCTGTCTCATAACGGTGTAATACCAATTCACATGACCTTTTCGTGAGTCACAAATCCAGTGCTTGGTGATTTCCGTTTCACAATGCTTGGAACAGCCAACATCAAAGCATAAAATATCAACTTCGAAGTCATGTGAAAATGCTCCCAGATGTATCTGAATGCCATCAGGGAGCAAAAGTCTAGATTTTATGTCACTGCGCATAAGAAGGAGCACTGGTCATGCTCCAAATCATTGTCCAATTTCTGGGTAAGTTGACCCTTTCCTGGGTACAGCGGGGGCTCCTCCGCTAGGGTGGAAGAGCGTTGCACCTCCGTCAGCAGTGGCAGCTGCAAAACCTTTACAAAGCCTTTACAAGAAACCAATAATAAACTGTGTTTAGAATCATTTTCTTGTAAAGGGGCAGGGCCATGGGTTCTGACAAGCACTGAGGAGAAGGGCATAGCACCCTCCCCTCAGGGTGCATGTATGTTTGGCCGGCAATCTTGGGTCAGACAAACACACATGTGCACAGGGCTCTCTCCAGCTTGGCACTGTGTTGCTGGGCTGGAGAGAGCATGCACAGGCTCCCAATCTGCCTGGAAGTTCCCTGGCTGGGCCCTCCCAGCATCAGGATTGGCTGCAGGGCAGGCTGGGAGCATGTGCCTACACCAGAGGAGCTGTGCGGTGGTGATGATCCAGATAAGTGGTTTTTTTTTTTTTTCATTATTTTATGTTTATTCCTCCTACCCCGGCGCTTCAGCTCACCACAAGCCTGGGTACGTCTGGGATGAAATCCAAGGACAAGTTTTGACGCAGACACAAGAGGTCCATACAGGATTCCTCCTCCTTATTGCTCCTGCGAAAGATAGGATTTGTGCAGTCGGCACTTATCCACTTCCAACCCCAGTTGAAGCCAGCATGCCTGGGTTTCCTGGGCCATTCACAACTCTGAAACAGGTCAAGGTCTTCAAGGAGGCAAAGCAGCAGCTGTTCCAGATGAGTCGGGGTCCCTCTGGAGTGCCCGTATGGCCCCAGATCTGATGGGCCTCTTACCAACAAGGTTTTCCATGGTAAGGACTGACCCAGTTAGGCCTTCATCACAGGCTGTGTCCCTGCTTCCTTGCTAAAAGCCCACATTGGCTCTGACTGGGGCTGGCCCCAGCCCCAACCCCAGCTTCAGAAGTGCTGGTCGTAGATCTGGATTAGGCTAGATCTTGGCCACTGCCTTTCTATAAGATCATCATTATGGCACAACTACCTCAGCACCAGCAACTTTAGAGCCTAGAGGCCTTGTTTGGCTCAGACATACAGGAAATTCATGGTCCCCCACACAGAGGTAATGATAAGGAAGGACCTGATAATTTTCTTCCTGCCATACTGATAACAGACTTTATCTAGCTTCCGGAATGCAAGTGGTCTTAATACCTCACCAGACTCCTTATTGTAACCTCCCACTGACAAAGGTGCTTCTTTTCCATTGGTAGTACTAGGGCAGCATAGGTTTTGAAACTACAGTGACCTATTTTAGAAACAGGGCTAATATTCTTACTAAAATTATGCAAACTGGCACTACATCTTCAGAGTCTTTACTGCCCTTCATTGAAGCCCTGACAAACACTTAGCCTGAGGCACAGGTGAACCTCTGCTTGTTGTTACTAGTAAGTCACCCTCCTGCTATGTGCCACAGATCCGCTCTGGGTGACCCAGAATTTTTTAAATGGCTCTCTTTACCTAAAAGTCATATAGTGGAGGTGTAGGAAGTTGGCTCTGTATATACTATTTCAAAGTAAGAAATAGTGTGCACCGAGTCCAAGGGTTCCACTTAGAGGTAAGATAGTGGCAAAAAGAGATAATTCTAATGCTCTATTTTGTGGTAGAGTGGTCGAGCAGTAGGCTTATCAGAGGGTAGTGTTAAGCATTTGTTGTACACACACAGGCAATAAATGAGAAACACACACTCAGACTTACTCCAGGCCAATAGGTTTATATATAGAAAAATATATTTTCTTAGTTTATTTTAAGAACCACAGGTTCAAGATTTACAAGTAATACTTCAAATGAAAGGTATTTCACTCAGGTATTCTAGGAACTTTGAATAATCACAATAGCATGTACAGTTTGGACAAAAATGGCAATAAGCTATTTTAAAAGTGGACACTGCAAAAATCAACAGGAGGTAAGTAAATGTTAAGTTCACAGGTAAGTAAAACACTTACAGGGTTCAAAGTTGGGTCCAAGGTAGCCCACCATTGGGGGTTCAAGGCAACCCCAAAGTTACCACACCAGCAGCTCAGGGCCGGTCAGGTGCAGAGGTCAAAGAGGTGCCAAAAACACATAGGCTTCAATGGAAACAGTGGTGCCCCGGTTCCAGTCTGCCAGCAGGTAAGTACCCGCGTCCTCGGAGGGCAGACCAGGGGGGGATTTGTAGGGCACCGGGGGAGGGGGGGACACAAGCAGGCACAGACAGTACACCCTCAGCGGCACAGGGGCGGCCGGGTGCAGAGTGCAAATAAGTTTCTGGTTTTGTATTGAAAGCAATGGGGAGACCCGGGGGTCTCTTCAACGGTGCAGGCAGGCACAGGGGGGGCTCCTCGGGGTAGCGGGTCGCCTGGGGGTCGCTCCTGCACTGGAGTTTGGTTCCTTCAGGTCCTGGGGGCTGCGGGTTCAGTGTTGGTCCAGGTGTTGGGTGCCTTGTTACAGGCAGTCGCGGTCAGGGGGAGCCTCTGGATTTTCTCTGCAAGCGTCGCTGTGGGGGCACAGGGGGGTCATCTCTGGTTACTCACGGGCTTGCAGTCGCCGGGGTGTCCTCCCTGAGGTGTTTGTTTTCCGCAGGTCGAGCCGGGTGCGTCGGGTGCAGAGTGGAAAGTCTCACGCTTCCGGGGGGAAACGTGGGGTCTTTAAAATTGCTTCTTTGTTGCAGAAAGTTGCAGTTTGTAGAACAGGGCAGCTGTTCTCGGGAGCTTCTTGGTCCTTTGGATGCAGGACAGTCCTCTGAGGCTTCAGAGGTCCCTGGTCCCTGTTGGATGCGTTGCTGTTGCAGTTTTCTTCGAAGTAGGTTGACATGCCGGTGGGGCTGGGGCCAAATCAGTTGTCGACTCCGTCTTCACTGCAGGGCATCAGGTCAGCAGTCCTTCTTCTTCTTTAGGTTGCAGGAATCTATCTTCCCCAGTTCTGGGGGGCCCTAAATACTGAATTTAGGGGTGTGTTTAGGTCTGGGAGGGCAGTAGCCAATGGCTACTGCCCTTGAGGGTGGCTACACCCTCTTTCTGCCTCCTCCCTGTGGGGTGGGGGGCACATCCTAATCCTATTGGGGGAATCCCCCATCCACAAGATGGAGGATTTCTAAAAGTAAGAGTCACCTCAGCTCAGGACACCTTAGGGGCTGTCCTGACTGGTGGATGACTCCTCCTTGTTTTTCTAATTATCTCCTCCAGCCTTGCCGCCAAAATTGGGGGCAGTGGCCGGAGGGGCAGGCATCTCCACTAGCTGGGATGCCCTGTGGCGCTGTAACAAAGGGGGTGAGCCTTTGAGGCTCACCGCCAGGTGTTACAGTTCCTGCAGGGGGGGGGGGGGGGGGGGTGAGAAACACCTCCACCCAGTACAGACTTTGTTCCTGGCCACAGAGTGACAAAGGCACTCTCCCCATGTGGCCAGCAACATGTCTGGTGTGTGGCAGGCTGGCAAAAACTAGTCAGCCCACACTGGAAGTCGGGTATGTTTTCAGGGGGCATCTCTAAGATGCCCTCTGGGTGTATTTTAGAATAAATTGCACACTGGCATCAGTGTGCATTTATTGTGCTGAGAAGTTTGATACCAAACTTCCCAGTTTTCAGTGTAGCCATTATGGTGCTGTGGAGTTCGTGTTTGACAGACTCCCAGACCATATACTCGTATGGCTACCCTGCACTTACAATGTCTAAGGTTTGGCTTAGACACTGTAGGGGCATAGTGCTCATGCAATTATGCCCTCACCTGTGGTATAGTGCACCCTGCCTTAGGGCTGTAAGACCTGCTAGAGGGGTGACTTACCTATGCCACAGGCAGTGTGAGGTTGGCATGGCACTCTGAGGGGAGTGCCATGTCGACTCAGTCATTTTCTCCCCACCAGCACACACAAGCTGTGAAGCAGTGTGCATGTGCAGAGTGAGGGGTCCCCAGGGTGGCATAAGATATGCTGCAGCCCTTAGAGACCTTCCCTGGCATCAGGGCCCTTGGTACCAGGGGTACCAGTTACAAGGGACTTACCTGAGTGCCAGGGTTGTGCCAATTGTGGAGACAAAGGTACAGTTTAGTGAAGGAACACTGGTGCTGGGGCCTGGTTAGCGGGGTCCCAGTACACTTTCAAATAATAACTTAGCATCAGCAAAGGCAAAAAGTCAGGGGGTAACCATGCCAAGGAGGCATTTCCTTACAGGAGGCTTCACCAACAAAATGAACACAAACACATTTTCCTCTTTTGTGCCTGCTAAAGAATCTGAATGCATTGATATGCTTGGAAAGATGAAGTACTCCACTAGCTTCACTTTGTACACTTTAAAAGTGGTCTTTCTGCTAGGCAGATACATAGCAGGCAAAATCATTAGTGCCCTCTGTGATGAGTTTTGAAATACTCTTGCCCAGATGCTCCATTATAAATTGGGTACCAGCAAAGTACATCTTGTGGCTGGACTGGACACCACAGCCTCTGTGGGCTTTCCTTTGGGCACTGGCATGGATATTCATTGATATATTTGAATGTGTACCATGGATTTCGAAGGGGTAGGCAGGTATCCCTCATGGAAATGCCCTTTGAATGTTTCATGCTGTTCTGAGACACTGTAGATTCAGCACTAGAGCAGTTGAAGGATAGCCATGCTACTGCTCACTTTTTGGGCTTGCTAGCACTGAACGCCAATTCACCCAACAGTACCAGAAGTTCAGGGGTCTCTTCTGGAGCTTGGCTTATCACCAGAGGCAGCCAAATCAGCCCATGCAACAACCCACTCAGTCCTTTTGGGGTCCAAAGATCATGGTGGTGGCAGAGGGCAGAGCCAACAAAAGCATTGTCAGTCTTTGTCTTAAAACTTCCCCTTCCACCACCAAACTACCCTGATTTCCCCTTAGGGAGTCACTTGCAGCGCTGCAGAGGCAGAAGTGCTTTTTCATGCACAGCTTGCAGGGATTGACTGTTAGGATTATTCCCTTTTCTTCTTGGCAAACCTCCTTTAAAGTAACTCCTGTGCTTAGCCTCCATTCTTGCCAGAAGGCTGAGACATTCTTGGCCTAAGGAGCATTTTAGAGGATGCCCGAGAAGGAGAGAGGCAGCAGGTGTTATTCCCAATATTTCATGGTGCCCCAAAAAAGTGTTGGCTTAGACTGATTTTGGATCTTTGGTTCCTAAATGCTTTCCTTCTAAAGCTCAAATTTAAGATGCTAATGGCCCAGGTCCTCTCTGCTCTAGACCCTGATCACACAGTGGGCCTTTAACCTGTTTTTTACCTTCTTAATGTGCACGGTCTGACCTTTAAGACTGTCTTACTCATTGCAGTTATTTCCATGTGCTGTGTCAGTTACCTACCAGTAGAATCACCATATACTGCCTGCTTTCTAGACAAGTTGGTGCTCTTGGCTTGGGCATATTTTTTACCAAAGGGGTGATAACCTTCTGAGGGGGCATGCCTAGCGCACACCCAGCTATTTTTTCTCTCTGACACGTCCCTCTAAGGAGGAGAGACTTTGTCAGCTGGACCCCAAGGTATATTTCATTGATGGAACTAAGGCACCTGAGTAGATAACCAACTCCTTGTGGGATTCTGTGGTGGGAAGAAAGGGAACGCAGTCCAAAAATGGACCTTATCCATATATATTGATCTCTGCATAAAAATGTGCCCTGCCTTGTAACAAGCCTCCTAGATGCCTTTGGGGTCGTTCTACTCAGCTAAGGGTGGTGCCACATGACCGTAGCAAGGGTTGTTCCAGTGATTGATATCTGTCAAGCGCCTACATGGGAATCCATCTACACGTTCATAAGAAATTACTGCTTTCATTTGCAGGTTCATAGACATGGCTATTCTGCATGCTTGGTCCTGCTCTTGGTGTGAAGATCACTCCCAGACCCTCTATCTTTTAGAAGGCATTGTTTTGGTATTTTTTCAAAAACTGAGTCGGCGGCTAAAAGTATCCATCAGAAGAACAGGTTACTTGCCTTCAGTAGCCCTCTTTCTGGTGGATACTCTGTCTAACATGCATCAAAGTCCCAAATTGTCAACAATAGTGGGGGATCCAGATTCCAATCTGGCCTATTGAGTCATCACTATTTTGTGTACTTTAGTGTCACCCTAAGTGGGACAGGAATGCCTGACGTGGGACCTGTACACTCTGTGTCACTGGTGCCAGCTGTACCTGCATGACTACCCTATTACTAGGGTGAAACCGGTCCTGGGTTGCCAGTGTTCTGGTTCGGTGAGGGCTTGGCTTGACAGTTCAGGCTGGACTCTTCTGATTGGAGCCGGGTCAAGGCTGATTTTCATATAGCTGGCTCCAAACTGAGGTGACATGGTGTTTAAAATAATGATGTATTGGGCTGTGGCCTCGAGTCTTTACCAGTGGCAGAGATAATTTCAAGCATTCCATCCATTGCTTTTGTGCGTACCTTGGCGTCACCATAAGTGGGGTGGGAATGCCCAAACGTAGGTCCTGTGCACACTGTGTCAATGGAACTAAGCTGTAGTTTTAGGGCAAAAGTTGTCCTGGGTTGCTTGTGTTCCATTTAGGGGAGGACCTGGCTTGGCAGTTGGGGTTGGACTGTTCAGATTGTAGAAGGGTCAAGACTGATTTGCAAAAGTTCGGTCCAAACTGAGATGACATGGCGTGCAAAATAGCGATGGATTTGGATGTGGCCAGAAAAATACCAGTGTCTGAGATTAATTCAAGCTTTATGAACTATTGAGATTCAAAATATTTTCAAATGGAACCAGGATGGTTCTTGGAGAAATCTCTGAACCCATTTCCTTCTTTTTAGAAAGTAAACTTTGGTATTTTAGAAAAAATGCTTTGTTTTGTGCACAGCTTTTTTGGGCGTTGTGAAGCTGGGGCTGTTGTGAGACGTGCAATGCTCAGAACACCGAATATGAGCACATCATCTAAATTTGTGATACTCCTTAAAGCTAATCTTACAATTTTAGGGCCTTACCTAAATGTTAGCCAGGGAACAAGACAAACGTAATGGTTATTGAGCCTCAGACTTGTAGGAATATCTGAAAGAAAGCATCTTCTTCCTTCACAAATGGAAAACTTAAGAAAGCCGCACATTCATTCCATAGTTTTGTTTCCTGTTGCAGTAGTAGTAAATGCGACAGTTATGACCAGACCTCGGTCCAGTGCTCGTCACAAATCAGGGGCGCAACTATCACAAGTGCAGCCGATGCAGTAACACGGGGCCTCGAGGATGTGAGGTCTCACTACAAACTATGTGTGGCAGTCTTTAACTTCCTATCCAGAGGCCAGGGGCACATTTTCTTTGTGTGCTTTAAGAACCATAGTACAATTTTTAAACCACTGTCAAAAATAACTACTGAAAGTTGAACATTATGAAAGTCCTGACACTGTTAACTCTAAAACAGAAATCGTTTACGGGGCACTGGTAATAAAGAGATTGCGTGCTAAAACACAACTTGATGTTCACTCGTTTCTAATAGTCAAACGTGACAGACTCCTCGGCAGAGTGTTTTATGCTGTATCTGTGTTCCTGCCAAGCAACAGTGCCAATAACACATACCATTTGAGAACGTGCTCTAAAGAGACATAATGCTCTCTGAGGTAAAACCCACGTACGACTTAGCTGAATGCTACAATTTACAGCAAAGGCCGTCACATAATTGTATGTGCCAATTTGTAATGCATGCCAAAAGCAGACGCAGTATTATTCTTATTCTTGACGGGTGAGAAAACATTTCTTTTGCTTCGTTTATGCATCCAGTCTTACAGTCTACACTGTACCATCTGTTGATAACCTATGCTCCTGTATCATTATATATCGGTTCCATACCCATCTGCTATGGTGAACAGACTTTTTTAAATGATGGTATTGACTGAAATTACTTCACAGAAGTCAAGGAAAAAACATATTTCTACTATCGACAAATTGTTTATTTCGAAATTGTTTATTTCGTTAAAGTTAATCAAAGTATTCACATCTCATAAAAAACACAATACATTAAGTTGATGCAGGATTATAAAACATATAATACTAGACTATTCCTCTTAAAAAGCATATTACAAAGATTACAATTCACAACATTCAGTGCTAGATGTCCCCTTCAGGGACGTGCGAATGACTGGATTGTTAAAGGTTCAATATGTGCAAAACACCGCAGTTATAGCCAGTTCATAAGGTGTCACTTAAACTCCAGTCTCAGGGTCTGATTTAGAGTTTGTCGGAGGGGTCCCATCTGTCATACTACAAGGTTCGTAGGCTATAATAGAATTGCAGTATGGTGGAAAGGATATCCGTCATGTTTGTGACTGAGTAATCCCCTCCGCCCAAACTCTAAATCAGTCCCTTAGTTTCTTTCAATTTAATTGACTGTTGAATAAATTCAACCACAGCCAGACAAATTGGAATAGAAGGGAGCGACTGAAAAAAAAAAAAAACATTGCAGACTTACACTGCCTAAAATCAATGCATCTCAGAATAGGAAGCAGCAATGATACCCTACTTGATATCTAAAATTAGCAGAATAACATAAAATGCATAGTTGTGTGGGGTAAGAAGGAATAACATGGACATACAGGAAGCTTGGCATTCAAATGATTAGGCCTGGGTGGAATTTGTGGAGTTAACAAAAAAAAACCACAGAATTTTGCGAATGGGCAGAATTAGGCATTATGCGCTATGATTTGGTGGGGGAGCTCTTTCAGCACTGCACAATCAGTGTGAACAGCACAATGCAGTGTGCCAGAAGGCCCTGCTTCTCGAGTTCATTTTGCTGCCACTCTAGTAGATTTTCTACTTGAGCAGCAACTTTCTGACTGTAAATGGTTGTGAACGCCAGCGTGGTGAAATCTCAATGGGTGCCCTCCTAGTGAAGGAAAATTGCACTAGGTGACTGTTGGACCTTGCCCTTTTTACAGGGTCATCCCCAAACATTTTGCGTTCCTCCTCCTATTTTTTTATGACCTCTTTTTGTTGGCTCTAGGACTCTGAGCTCTTAATCACTGCTGATCAGTGCTAACCTGCATGTGGTCTCCCTTCTAATTCTGGTATGATTGGTTTGCACCTAATTGGCACATTTAATTTACCTGTAAGTCTTTTGTACTGTGGTATCCCTATACCCAGGGTTTGTAAATTAAACGCTAATAGTGGGCTTGCAGCGCAGCTTGCGTCACCCACAGAAGTAGCCTTTCAAACCTGTCTCAGGCCTGCTACCACAGGGCCTGCGTGCACAGTTTACTGCCACAAGCACCTGACATCTAAATGTACTTGCCAGACCTGGAACTCCCTTTTTTACTACATATAGGTCACCCCCAAGGCAGGCCCTATCTAGCCCTATGGGCAGGGTGCTCTGTGGGTAAAAGGCAGGACATGTGCCTGGTTGTGTGGCCTGTCCTGGTAGTGACAACCAGCTTATCTGTTTTCTCACTACTGTGAGTGCTGCCTCTCTCATGGGGTTGCACTGGAAATGTCCTAACATACGTCTAGGTGGTATTGTCTGATATATGAGGAATAGCGTAGGCATGTTTGGTATGGTTGTAATTGTAGTGAGAAATGTTGCTTACTAGTGTAATTGAATTTATTTATTACCATTAAAGAAATGCCACTTTTAGAAAGTGGGCATTTCTCTGTGCTTATAACTGGTGTTTTGCAACTTTACTCCAGTCCATGTCTAGGGCAGTAACTTTTGAGACAGCCTGTACACAGAGAGGGTGGAGGTGTCACAAGAGTGCATCTGCATATTGAATGGTCTTCCTGGGCTGGAAGAAGGAGAAGTGGGGCACACCTGCATTTGTAAAGGCTGTCCTGACCTCACACAAAGGGCTTGTTTACCACCCACTGATGTCTCGAGCCAGTGCTGGAGGAGAGAGGGGCTGGTGGTTGGAACCCCTTCTCCTTTTTGTGGAAGCTGCGCATAATGATTACAGGGGTCTTCCCCCACTTTTTCAGACACTAATGGACTACTGAACTGGGTACTGGATGCTGCTGGAAGGACCCGCCAGTAACCGCCTTGGGATTGCCCTTCTGTTGTGCTGACCTGTGACTTGCTAAGTCACTAAGAAGGACTGCCACTGTTTGCTTTGACCCCTTGTGCTGGCCTGCTTGCTAGGGCCCTACAGCCCTGTGACCCCACAGTTGTCTCCAGGAGCTGGGTGGAGACTGCCCCCTTTGCCTCATTGTGGTCTTGGGGCTGGATTTCATCTGCTGGGCATGAGTGGCATACCCCTGGTCCTAGCTCAGCCCATGGACAGTGCTGCCAATTGTTTGCACATTGCGCCTGGTGAGCGCTGCATTTCTTTTCTCCCTGCGAGAGAGACAGGTTGTTCCCCCCGATGCGGTGGGGGCCAGGAGGTGCATAAGTGCTTTTGCGAGACGAGACGTGCATGTCCTGTGGTGCCCTGGGGGCACAATCCGGCACCTCAGATTGCCAAATCACCGCCAAGGCCAGAGGAAACTAGAGAGTGGGATCCCACGGCAGGAGGCTCCCCCTCTAGGCCGCATAGCTGGAGGGGAGACGCCCGGTCTTCAGAGACGCAAGAGGCTGTTCCATGAGCCCGAGCTCGGTGAAGCATAGTAAAGGCTCACCTCTGTGACTGAGGCAGCGTGAGGGTGATCCACCTCACCCAGGTGCCTACTGAGCATGGGGGCGCTCACATCGCGGCTCATGGGGCTGGAGTTATTCCTCAACAGAGGCCCCGTCCTTGCCGAGCCGCGTATGACCACATTTCTTGTACCAGGAGTGTGTGAGCTCCTTGGTGGGCAGAGTGCTCGTCAGAGTACCGAATTCTCTCTACTAGGAGCACTGGAGCTCCTTCCCTTCCCGTATGAGTCTGGGGTTTACTGCCCCTCATATATTATAAGTGCAGATGCATTTATGATATTGTCTTGGCATTCTTGCACAATATGTTCACGATGACAGGTGTATTTTGGGGTGTCTGACATGTGCCTAATAGGAATGCTATATGCATTCATGATGGTGTCTTAGCATCTCTGGTGATATGTTTATTGTGATATGTACATTTTTGGTAATAATGACAACCTGACTACTGCTTTTATTGCAGAATAACCAGTAACCTATATGTTTACCTGACTGCTGCTTATTGTTGCAGAGTACTAGTAACTTGTGTGATGTTTTGAAAAATGCTTGTGTAGCAGAGTATTACTGATACATGTTGTGTTTGGTCTAATGACGTTTTGTGCAATACAGTTTATTTTTATATAACTTGTTGTGTTTCTTTTGTGGTGTATTTATTGTGTCACATGTGCTGTGTGTGTTGTGCAATTGCTTTACTCATTGCCTCTGGGATAAACCTGACTGCTCTTGCCAAGCTACCAAGGAGTGAACAGGGGTTATCTTGTCTGTGTAACTCCCTTGCCCTGACGAGAATGAGTGGATTCTGCCTGGTTGAGGTGCATACCCTAGCCCAGGGTTCTGCAAAGTCAGACCAGGATAGCCGGGTTCCTGGCAGATTTTTTAGCATATCCACATTAAGAAACAAGATGTTTCAGAATTCTACATTTTTCTAAATGTGGATATGCAAAAAAATATGGCATGGACCCAGCTCTCCAGGACCGACTTTGCAGAACCCTGTCCTAGCCAACCAGAAACCCTATTTCTAACAGGGACGTTATCTCTCACTTGCGCTCACCAACTTACTGTTTTTTAGCCATGCATGAGAAAAAGCTCTGCCACAAGGCTGTTGGCAGAATTTGGCCTGAACTCTCCATTACAAGCATAATGCAAAGTGGCCAAAATTCCAACAATTCTGCAGGTGGAGTGGAATATTTCACCCACCCCTAGTAATGTCCTGGTTCCAGAAATGCAACCAAGTAGTGTATGGGCTGTAGCCTGAGTCGTATGAGTAAGTATCTTTGTTTCATATTTGTGTCCCAGATCAGGTAAGGTTCCATTCCTAGAGTGGTTTGAATGAACAAATAATCTCTCAGTGTATATTACTGAAATTATCTTCATTCTCTGTTGCTATTATGATAATGAAAAAAATTGGCACTAATGCTATCCTTACAAGATGGAGACAGTTGTGGGTTACTAAACAAATTATGCATATCCAAACTAAGTCATACTTTATTAATGTCTTCTAGCAGGGAATCTTTAATGCGTTGTCTAAAATTCAAGACAGTCAGAGAGAATCTGCCTATTAAGGTCTGTTTAGACCATATAACTAGCCACAGCAGCAAGAGGTGCAGTTTAATAAAATCTGTGATATAACCTAGCCCCAGGTCTGTGTGACACACGTACGTCGAGGTGCCATAAGGTGCAGCTAGCAGCCTCAGCAAAAACCCATTTTCTATATTCTGCAGGGCAAGATAACTCTGTGCACCACAGAGTCCTGCACCGCTGGTGGCAATCGAGAGACATTCAGCTTTGCATATGGCCACTAGTCCTTCAGCAGTTTAATGCTCACCTTGGGAGTAAAACCATAGAGCACCTCAATTCTCCTAGCAAACTCAGAGAGCCTTGCCAGTCCCAGTGGTTTTTAGCTATAGGCTTCATCAAATAGAAATCCCACATATGGAAAGGTGGGTACTGACCCAAGCTCAGAGTTGTTCATAGTATAGACCTTATCTTCAATCTTTTGGCACCATAAACTGTGGTATGGGTTTGTTTTTTATGAGCGGTCTTAAACCTCGAAAACTGGTACAGCGGCCTTTGAAGCCCTACAGGGGTCCTAGCGACGAGCACTGTATCGTCAGCATAAAGTAGCACTGTTAAAGTATGGGTACCTACTCTTTGTGAATTTATGTTTACACTGGCCAGGTATTTCTCTAGGTCATTTATATAGTTACGTGAGCTGGAAGAGTGCAAGCACACAGCCCTGCCACATGCCCCTCACAAGCTTTATGTCCTTGGTAGTTTCCCCTTTAGGGCTGTATCTAACACTTGCAGTCACCTCATTGGGTAATTGCCTTACAAAACAAACTAAATGATAATCCACCCCTTTATTGGATATAATATTTCACAATTTAGAATGATTTACATGGTTGAATGCAGACCTTAAGCATATGAGAGCCAAGTACAAACTACCCTACTTGGCTATAGAGTATTTATTAATTAACTGATAGAGATTTAAGCATTGATCCATAGTGCCAAGACCAGCAGGAAAACCAAACTGCAATTCTGATAGCATATGATTCTCCAAGGCCCACAACTCAAGACAGTGTAATTAATCCTGCTCATAATTTCAGCTGTGAAGTCAAATCAAGATATGTGTTGATAGTACTCTGGATCAGCCTTGACCCCTTTTTGAAAATTGGGATAATTAAGGCATGGGATCATTATCTTGGTGGACCTAGCTTAGCGATTGCCTTTAGTACATTGATCAGCAATGGGGCCCACAGATCAATATCACCCTTACATAAATATGCCGGAAACCTGTCAGGACTAGGTCCTTTGTCTGGCGGGCACCTGTTTAAGTGAGTAATCACATCTGACAATTTACCATCCAAACTTCCAGGATCCCTGGCCCATTATTCCCCTCGCACATTAAAAGAACCTGTAGTGACGTGTACAGTGGAATAAACCTTAGAAAAATGAGTCGCCTTCTTATCAGGAGGAATAAAGGTATCAACACCAAACTCTGGGTAATCTCTGAATAAGGGATGGTTTACAACCTTCCAAAGTGCATAATTATATTTATGAGTACTGGCTGTTAATAGGGTTTCATGTGCTGCTGTTCTCATGACATTCTTTCTGCATTCAATGACCCTCTTTTACAACATCGTACAAAGGTGCATATCCTCAGTACTCCTAGATATTCATGTGAGAGCAGCAAGGAGATCTTTGTGTGCCTTAGAACAGTGGATTTCCAACCTTCTGACATCTGTGGACCCCCACTTTATCATCACTGAAACCAAGGGACCCCCACTGAATCATTATTGGAATCATGGGACCCCCCCCCACTAAGTCATTACTGAAAGTTGGGGATCTAATCTGTTAATATTTAATTGTCTAAGCAGTCGCGGGCCCCCTGAAGAGGCTTCGCGAACCCCCAGGGGTCCCCGGACCACAGGTTGGGAACCACTGCCGTAGAGCACTATAAGTCAAACCATCCAGTTGGCTTGCCCTTAGCTCAATGCATGGGGGCACTGTCAGAAGCTCCCTAATAGACCAAGACAAACTAGCAAATTAACTGACAATAACCTTGGGCTCTGCTTCCTAAAACTTAAAAAACTCATTTGGGTTCTTAGACAACAAACCAACAAGCAGTATTTGCTTAATGCTTCCCCACCTCTGCAAACTTCCCTTATTCCCCTCAGCCACCCAGGGGAGTGGCTTCATCTAGGTTGCATGATCATAAGGTTTCCACAATAGGAAATGGACAATTGGTTATCGTCACTAAATACATTACCCTGTACTGCATGATCATAAAATGCCCATGCAGTTCACATAAAAATATAAAATCAATAATGCTCAATTGCTTGTACCAGTGACAACTGGCTTTAAAATTGGGCTGCAGGTTTGAAAGCGAATCAAAAGCAAACTGTAAACTATTTTAATCAATAGCACATTTAGTGCTTCACCATAAAGAGTATGTCAGAAATGAGTTACAGGCTTCCCTGAAGTATCTAAAATGCCACAGGATTTGCTTGTTGAAAGATGTCAATAGTGAATATTAAAATACCCCATCTATATTATTGGTAATGAGCCAATAAAGAATGTCAGCAGTGGCATCAGTCTCCCCATTCCAAAAGGTAATAATGTCAGTGTTGCTTGGCTCAAAATTTCTATCACAAAAAGTAATTAATAAAGTTCCTTTGATCTACAATCGAGAAGAATAGTTAAAATGAGATGAGGCTAGATGTGACCAAAAGGTTCTTTCTAGTACATGATGTTAAACCAGGGTAAGCAACCCACCCTGTGATCTACCCAAATTAGTGGGAATTGGTGGTGGGGGGGGGGTAAAATAGGAAGTAAAACAGTCAATTTATGAAGGAAGTTTAGTCCAACTTCCCTGACAACAAATTAAATTGTAACTTCCCCAAAAGACCCAGCCAATCAGGATAGCTCCACTTGGCACTCAAACCTGCCTCATTCCATGAAGCAAATTTGTATGCCAAGGAGGACCGAGTTAATGGAGAAGAGTTAATATTAAATGCCGATGATCATCAAGAGACAATATTCGTGTGAGTATGAGCCCTGGGGATTTTTTACTTTTATGTCAGCCAATGAAATTATCCTGTGCAGATCATTTGTGACCTGGACAGAAGAAGATGCTAATGAAGGCCCGAGTTGAAAAACCAAGAATATCAGCAGGAGCAACTAAAAGAACCAGAGAGGCATTGCCTCATTCCAGCTAGTACCTGGGAGGTAAAATTAAACATGTTAAAAAGCTGACATACAGCACCTGGATTTCTGAGACGAATTACAACGCAGTCATTTGTATCAGTATTGGGCTATTTCCAACCCACGGCACCCACCCATTGAACCACATTAATCTGCTCATACATTAAGTGACTTTCATCCGTTTTCCTCATTAACCAGTGGGTTACTTTATTAAGAAGCTGTTTGTAATGCTTTGTCAGTCGGTCTTAACATTGGTCCACATTTAAGGATAATAACGTAGAGTTGCGTTCATGGCTAATTGGAGGTCAGAGGTTTTCTCAGCTATCCCTGATATACATTTTCCTCACTGGAATTGCCCAAGGTGGAGCATTTAGAACAGTGCCACATTTATGTTTGATTACTTAAGTGTTTCATGGACCGCTACATGGCCTGTTCTTTAACATGTTTGTTAGCGCTTCCATTTCAGCATGCATTAAGACCCATAGACCTTTACTCAGTATCTTTCACCCACTCAATATAAATTGCCATAATCTGATAAATCCTTCCCTCTATACTGTCCAGTTTATCGTGAATCAAAGCAAAATCACACTCTCCATCTCCCCTCTAACTCCCTAAATTAACAGAGTCCTTGTTGGAATTCACCATAGGCTGGGGTACAGATCATCCTTTCCCAAGTGGCACGCATACAGAATTCTCTTTTTTTTTTATCCCAGTGTCATCCACTGCATCAATAGATAACAGTGCCACAAGGGTACAGGGATTGGCCATTCTCGCATTAGCTGATGTGGGGATAAGAGCAGGGTTGGGGTTAGAGCTATTACCAGAAGCCTCAAGTGCAGCTTTCCTAGCGGCACCCATCCTTTCATCAACAGAGTCAGAATCTGTTGATTGATTGCTGCCATGGCATTAGATCGAAAATTGCCCATGACGCTAGAAAAACAATGCTCCTTACTGTTTAGAGTCATAGATTTCCTCTTGGCCGTAGTGAAGAATGTTGCTGCTAATCAAAAACATGTGATAGATTACAGGGCCAAGAGGGGTAGGCCAGCCTGGCCTCATTCGGGCTCTGATGGGTGCAGACTTGCTTGCGCTGGGTGAAGCGGGGAATCCGAGTCCCTACGTACTGGCAGCTACACAGATCCTGCTTCCTCTTGCTGGGCTAGCGGCAAGTGCAGTATTAGAAATGGAGTTCCTGCACCACACTGAAAGTTAGTTTCATCATCCGTCTTTGGGTCAGTTTTTAGGTTGAACGTTAGCGTTCGACATGTTGTATACTTTTAGTATACTTATACTGTGGTACAAAGCTATTTGATTTGTTAGTTGCAGTGTCCTTCAAAAATTCTTGCTTGCTAGTGGTCAGTTCTGCCTCTTTGTCCTGCCTTTTTTCTCTTTGGGAGCAGCACAAACCACTGTCTAATTACGCTATGTCCTGTTTATCTCTTCTGACTAGGACTTTTTCTTTCAGTATTGGCCTGTTTGTCTTACACTGTGGGTGTATAATCAGCCCCTCCTCCCCACCAGGTCTCTCCATAAACATAAATCGTCATCAGTGGGGGGCTTTTCCAGGGCCACCTCGCTCTTGCTCTCTTCCTCTTGTTGTTTTCAGTGTGTGTGGCAAGAAAGGTCCAGTCAGTAATTTACAACGCTAAGAACTCTAACTCGATCAAACAAGACACCTTTGCATTCCAAATGCTTGTTTTCCTTTCTTTACAGAAACATCCACAGCATTCTCTCGTCTAAACATTATACGGAGACATTGCTAAGTTGATTTGACCCCTTTTGCATCTTTAATTACTGCCAAGCGTCTCCTTTGCCTTTCCTATTTGGTGCTTGCATCACGCGCGTCTCCAGCTCACTCGGGCGACCCGCCTCGGCTTCTATTTACATTCCTTGAACGAATAAATTAGGAAGAAATAGCGAGCGAGAAATTCCGCAACTTGGGAAACGAGAAAACATACCGGACGTAGCGTGTTTTTATGAGGCCTACGGTGCATCGCGCACGATCCCGGGGACAGGAGGGTTGGGTGGGGAAAAGGTCTTTGCTCTGTAGCTGCTCAGTTGTGTTTCAGGAGCCAGGGCCCAGCCAATGCCCGAGTGTGTGAGCCATCGCTAGACCCGAGTTGGCAGCTGTGACTAGCTGGGTGTTACAATGCTGCAGGCTGAGGCTTAGCTTTTTCTCACTGCCAAAGTACACAACCCTGGCTTCCCGAAGCACAAGGGAGTGGCGCATTATTATACCTCAGTCTATTTATTGTGTTGATAACTACTTGACAGCGTGCTCAGGTGGAGGCAGCAGGGGAGGAGGTCGGGTGATGTCCCTGTTAACGCAAACACACAAAGCCTGACAGAAGTGGTGGGGTTATTTTTTTCTGTTCAGCTGCACCAGAGTATCAGGCTCTATCTTTCAGAAACATGGATGTAAGAATACAAGGGGGCAGTAGTGTTTTAAGATAGCTCAAAGGGTTTGTACTTGCTGCAGCAATCTGTCTAAAAATGTTCCGAACAGTTTTGAATCTCAAAGGAACATCCTCCAGAGTTCTTAAAATGACCACTCTCGTGTCTTACACATTCAGCCAATCGTGATTTCTTTTTTTCATCTTGCAATGCGAGAAATATGGCGCTTCCAGTCTTTATGAGCGAGCACAAAGTGCTCCGTCCATGCTGTAATCTCTCTTTGGGCTTCAAACCATGCCCATGTCACGTCAGTTAAGAAATGTTTACCAGAGAGCAGAGCTTGGGGTACAATGCAGCAATATGAGGAATTTCCGCCCTCCCTTGCCATTCCTACACACGGTACGGCCCCCTCTCCCTCGTCCCTCCTCCTTCCCGCCCCCAGCACTCCTCTCTCTCCATGTTCACATTGCCAGCAGCTTCTGTGATCAATCGATACCGGTGCCCACACTCCAGCCAAAGAAGTGGTCGAGCAGGCAAGCGCTATGCTGGAGTGAACGCCCACTCGTGATTAAAGTAAAGCTCCCCAATCATGCCCACTTGTTTTTCCTTTTACTGCTTTGCCCTCCCACTCGCTATTTCTCCTTCTGCTGTCCACTTCCCCTCACCCTCTACCCCGTCCTTGCTTGCCCATCACTGAAACCGCATCGGGTTTCCTAACCTTGATCGCACAAAACTGTGTTCCCATCCCCAGGGCTTGAGGTGGGATTAAAAAACTGGGGGTGTCTCAAAAAGGGGTGGCCGATAGAATGATGGGCCTGGTTTAAAAACACGTAAGTTACAAAGCTCTGCTTAGTATAGTGTGCCGCCTGGCTGGTATTTTTGCTGATTTTTCTCTTGGTGCATCCAGGGATATAATACAATAAGTAACAATACACCTACACAAGTCAGGACTATTGGCTTTGTCAATGGCTGTTAGTTGCAGAGTTGATCAATTTATGTGGCAAGAAAAGTCCAGTTATGCATTTACAACGCCAGTAGCTCTAACTCTTGTAAATGCGAGGCCTATTGCATTGCAAATGCTTGTTTAGGTTTGAGGAGTAGGAATGGTGAGCCAGGCACCTGGACTGCCACTGTCGGAGTATTTTCTGAGTGGAATTTAGCTTTTTTACCCAAAATATAATAGCCTTGGCTGAGGAGTGCTCAGAAAGGTGTCAGCAGCTTTGTGTTTCCTCTTTCAGTTTGAGGCTCTTTTTCTGCACATGGAGCACCAGGAAGCCGGCCCCCAGGAGGCTGGACTCCCATTATGCAGTCAATCTTTAAGCAGTTATTCGGGCCCAGTTGGGTGTGCAGTGTAGTCACACAGAGCAGCATAGCCAGAAGAATCTTGCTGTGCAGGCGAGACCCTGCTTGTACAAGCAGTATGCTGCATGTGTGGTGCATGGGAGGAAGGAACACGAGGAACATGAGCCATGCTGGCTTTCCCCACTGTCACTGCTGATGCTGGTTTCACTCCTGGGGCAGGCTGACCTGCATTGCTGGTTGCTTGTCACTTCTTTTTATAGATTATAATCCATTGACTTGGTGGTGGTGCAGTGAGAGTTGTCTTGCTACTTGAAGAGCCTGGGTGTGCTCTTCTCGTGACCCCACAACAGGAAACCCTTGAGCCAGGACAATGTGCACCTCAATAGGGGAGGCAGGGATGGGGATAGACGGCCCCGATTGAGCAAGGCTTCTCCCTGGGTGCCCCAAGCCAGCTCTCACTGTGGTGCCTCAGCTTTCTCCACTCCAGAGATGGGTTGGCGCTGCTGCTTCTGTGAAGCAGGTGCCACCTCCTCACCGATGCAAAGGGTCCTTGGTATCAGTTGGTCTTGTGCACCCAGGGGCTCCTTGGAGATCTGAAGTCTAGAGCTGGTGGTGCTTCTCAATAGGGGATGCAGGGATGGGGAAAAATTTGCCCGGCTGAGCAAGGCTTCTCCCTGGGTCCCTAGAACAGGTTATCACTGAGGTGCCTCCACTTCTTCCACTCTAGAGACGGGCTGGCAATGCTGCTTCTATGAAATGGGTGCCACCTCCTCATTGACACGAAAGGTCCTTGGTATCAGCTCATTTTGCACACCAAGGGCGTCCCTGACGATCCGCAGTCAAGAGTCTGCAGTGCTTCTCAATAGGGGAAGCAGGGATGGGGATAAGTGTGCCTGGCTGAGCAGGACTTCTCCCTGGGCACCCAGAGCCGGGTCTCACTGTGGTGCCTCCGCTTCCTCCACAGAGACGGGTTGGCTTTGCTGCTTCTGTGAAGCGGGTTCTGCCTCCTCACTGAACAGAACAGTCATTGGTATTAGCTGGTCTTTTGCACCCAGCGGCTCCCTGGAGATAAGCAGTCCAGAGCCAGTGTTGCTTCTTAGTGAAACCCGGCAAACCACCACAATGAGAATCAATATAGGCCTCTCCCTACAGGTAGATTAATCAAACAAATATCACACATAACTTTGTACTAATTTATTGCTGTTGGCTCACCATGGTACCAAGTTGTATGGGTACCTGTGAATAAAGGATGTTTTTCACCTCGGTTCCTGAGTGACATAACAAAAGACTTGCTTCGCTCTAGTCAACCAATCAAACGGGATTTATAGAGTGCAGCTAGTAACCTGCGAGGGTATCCAGGCACTGTAAATATAGCTGCTAAGAGGTTCAGATGAACTGCCAGGTCTCAAGTCCTTTCCTGAATTCCAGAAGAGAGGATGAGGTCGATAGGTGAAGGGAAGGTTGTTCCAGGATTTCCCCACGAGGTAGGAGGAGGACATACTCCACTGTTACACTTACAGAGCCGGTGATGGGTGTGGAACCAGGTGGAAGAGACTGTGTTTATCTGGTTTTTAATGGTGAGCTGGCCATCCAGGATGATTTTCAAGGTTGCAAGCGTGGTGTGTCAGAGTGGGTGCTGGTCCTAGTTCATTAGGCCACCTGGAGTCATTCCATGGGGAGCTGTTGTTCCCTAAGATCAGCACTTCGTTTTTTTCTGTGTTGAGCTTTAGGCAGTTGTTATCCAGTCAGCAATGCCTGTTATGTACCTGTGGAAGTTGACCTTCGTGGTGGAGGGGTCTTCTGATAGTGAGAGGATGAGCTGGGTGTCTTCTGTGTAGGATATGATGTTCTGCCGATGTTGGCCAACAGGGTCACGTGGATGTTGAACAGTGTATTTCTCCCGGGTCAAGGAGGGTTCTGATGTCATCAGTGTCAGCCACCAGGGAGGTTTCGTGCAGTGTTTGGTGTGAAATCCGGATTGGGAGGGGTCCAGGAGATTGTTGATCTCCATGTGTTCTGTGACTTGTTGGTTGATGGCCTTTTCGAGGACTTGGGGGGGGGGGGGGGGGAGAAAAGGAGAGCAGAAAGATGGAACGGTAGTTCTCAAGTTTGCTAGGGTCAGCAGAAGGTTTCTTGAGAAAGCGTTTGACTTCTGCTTGTTTCTATACTTCAGGGAAGGTGGTCGAGGTTATGGGTGAGTTGAAGATGGCGGTGAGCTTGCTGCTGATAATTTTGCTCCTGTTGAAAATGTGGTGGGGTCAGGGGTCTGTGGGTGTTCATGATGGCTTTGGTGTTTTGTGTGGTGAGCTGGTCCCAGGCAGTGAACAAGCGGTCAAAGAATAGCATTGGGATTTGCATCTGTGGGAGCTGAGGGTGTTGGCGGTGCTGAGTTGGGGGTTCAAAGTTTTTTTAGATGGTGGAAATCTTGTCATGGAAGAAGTCCACCAGGGTGTGTCAGTTTCTGTGAAGGGGTGATGATGTTTTTAGTGGCTGAGGGGTTGAACAACTCTCTGAAGGTTTTGAAGAGTTCTTTGCTGTGATCAGAGCTGGCTTCGATGCGGTTGGTCAGGGTGCTCCTCTCAGTCTCTTTCAGTATTGATGGTATTGGTTGAGGGACGCTTGACGGTAGCTCGGTCTGTGGGCTTCTTGCTGGTATCCCATTTCCTTTCTAGTTGCTTACAGTTGCGTTTTGTCGTTCTCAGTTTTCCATGGTGTACCAACTGGCCTGTTTGGTGGGGCTTTTGAGTTTTTTGGGCTTGCCTGAGATGGCTCTGTTGGCACAATCGGTGATCGAGGCAGGGAAGTTCTTGTCAGCCTGTTCTAGTTGTCTAGTTGATGTCATTCAGAACACCTTGGTGAAAAACACCCATGGTATTCACAGTTTCCCATCTATAATTTTTGTACTGAATTTCCAGGATGCGCTGTCTGTCATGCTGCAACAATGAGGTTCTGGGAAAATGTGTTTCAACTGCAGCATGTTCATAATTATATTGAGGAGGGTATCCGTGTTGTGCCGTCACTCTAAAAGAGATTTATTGCTTGTGCACTACCAATGGGATTGAAACTTGAGCATAAACCATCTTGTTTTGTGAGGTAGCATAGGTCATTGCATTTGAAACTGGGAATATTGCAATATTACCACAAATATTTTTTTTATTGATATTTTTACATATGGAATGTGGTAACATTCTTTGACAAATCTCGATACTGTTCAGTATCATGTGCACCAATCATGTTCTCACTCTATATGTGGCAGTAAAACAAGTAAATGTGCATACACAGAGATATATTTTGCTTCATTGTACATCTGCATCTATATTTTAAATGGCTATGTACATATTTACAGAAACACGTTCTACAGGGGCAGAGGGTTTCTGTGTAGCACCATGAATACCAAGGGATGCAATATTGTGTGCATTTTTGCAAAGTATAATTATTTAAGTAATTAATGCCCATATATATTAATCAAAGTAAATTTTTTGCTAGGATGTAGTGTCCTCTCTGGAACAACAATTTAGTCCTATGCTGCAAGCTGAGTTCTCTGTGCTGGTTGATGTGCTGTACAGTCCAGAGCGTCTGTTCCCAGATGGATCTGATGCTAGGATACGATGTGGTGCATTTATGTTCAAGTAAGTCATATTTTCAGTTCTATGTTTCTACCCTGGATAATATGTCTGGGTTTGTTAAAGATTAAGCATACTTAAATTGCAGAACATTTGCCACATTAATCCCTCTATAAGATAAGATCAGTTATTCCTTAATTGTTATTAATGCAGTCTAGGTTAGGCAACTCTGTCCTTATTTTGTGGCTTGGCCATGCATTGTTTGTCTATCTTCATGTAGTACAAAATATTGTTGCCTCCCTTATGACTAAAACATAGAAGTAGGAATACAGTTCTCTAATATTGTGAGCACTGGTCTTGAGTTTCCGTATGGGAAAGTTTATAAGCCAATATAATCAGGCTCTCTAAAGAAGTAAACCACATTTTAAATACCACTACCTCAAATCCTCTCTCTGGTCTGTGTTGAATTAAGAGACTCAAATAGCATGTTGAAACTTATAGATAGTAGAGATTCATAAATGAACCACAGTGTCTTTGCCTTACAAAGTGAACCATGATACTGAGTAGCAAAAAAATAATTTTGAGATAGAAATCCTATAGGATGATCACCTTGCAACTAAGCTGCCTCAGTGTTGTGTATGTTTGAAAGCCTTTTGGTCGAGTTCACTCTATATAAAACCAAAGCGCTCTATATAAATCTTAATAAGCTGTACAAATATTTTCTTATAGAAAATACTTCTAGCCCATTTAACCTCCTGGATTTTGTGCTTTTGGACTACCTGGCTTTTAGGTCGAGCGTAAGCATTCGACCTTGTGTATGCTTTTACTATACTTCTTATAGCTTAAAGCAATTTCACTTGTTGGTTGCAGTGCCCTTTAAAATTATTGCTCACTAGTGGTCGGTTCTGCCTTTTTCTTCCTCCTTTTTCTGTTTCAGAGCAGTGACCAACTATTGTATTATTCCACTTTGGTTTCTTTATCTGGTTCTGTAACAGACTATTTTTGTCATTCCTTTGTGCTCCCCTGGTGCTGTCCTTTCACTGTGGGTGTTTTAGGCTGGTAGCTGCCTGCTTTTTATTGCAGCATTCTGTTCCTCCCATCTCCTCCCATGTTGCTGACATTTGTTTTGGCTTTATTCCAGTGATGTCCTTGTTTACTTCTGGCTCCTAAAATAAGCTTATTTTACAAAAGAAACACCCAGTCATTTAGGTCACTGCTCAGGAAAGCCACAATATGCCCTTTCTGGTAGAATGTAACTAAACCTAGAACAATGATGTGAAACTTTCATAGCCTCCCATTGCAACTCAAGTCTCTCTTTCTTGGGCCCCTCTGTGCCAGCACTCATGACATCGTACACAGGGCATTGCTTATCTCCTTTTTTGTGGCAATAAATCTTCTCAGGCTGCTCTGCTTATTGAAATGGGAGGCGATAATGCTTTCAAGATTATTCATTCTGTTCAAATTAAAAAATACTGTTTCAGCCTTATTTTCCAATTTCTGTTCAGACCTTTACACAAATCGAGGTAGTGCAATCATCTTCTCATCCCTCCTCAAGGGCTTGTGATTTCTGATGTCAGTAGCTGCAAGTGACCACCAAAACATGGCAGGAAAATACAAAATTATGAGACAGGTTTGACCAATTTATGTGGCAAGAAAAGTCTATTTCTGAATTTACAATGCCAATAGCGCCAACTCAAGAAAATGTGAGACCTATCGCATTGCAAATGCTTGTTGGACGTTATTGTGACTCACACTAATTGAGTGTCACTCACTGTAAAATCTGTTATAATTGATTGGGTGTACACAGCACTGATACTTTTGCCACACCGAATTGACCAGACAGTCTTTTGTTGTAGAAGTGTAATCTTGTGGTTACGTTGCATTACCATGTTATGTTTTACATTTATTGGCTTGTTCTGTGTTTATTTGGAAACACTATGGCCCTACATCCCCCATGTACCACTACCCCTACCAATGTTTCTTGTTTTTTCAAATCCTATTCAGATTTAGCAGATGGACCGACCTCAGACACTGTGACATATATCATCATGCTGTTTGCGTTTCAATGCCTCTACGTTGCTCCTGTGTGTATATACAACTGGGATTCAAATAAAATGGCAATGAAGAAATTAAAAAATAAATAAATTGGGTGTTCTAGCTGTCACTGTCTGACTTTTAAAAACAGGTCTGCTACTGTGCAGCTGGGTTAAAAGGTTCTGAGCTGGCTACATGTGGTACACATGTGTACAGGTTGAGCAAGTGGGACTACTATCCAGCTCAGCCCAGTATTAACAGGCAGCCTGTCCCAGAAGGCATCATCAATGATTGGTGCTGACCTGGTGTAGGTCTTAAAATGTGAGCAGGCGCTCATAGCGTAAGAATGTGGTAGTTAGCTGTCAAGTGTGTGTGCTTTATTGTTATACATTATGGCCTAAATTTGCACCAAAGTAAAGCTCCTGCTGGGCCAACTTAAATACACCACTGGCCATTTGGAGGATCAAAGACCCTCCCCACACAGTAGTGCCACTTGGGGATGGAATGTGCATTTGATAATTACTTTTTATACTGCACCAGGCCTGAGAAAGCCTATCCCAAGAAGAACAAAGGGTGAATGCCACACCTCATGAGCCAATCACAGGAGGGGCTTCCTTTGAAGTTTTAGAGAAAGGGAATAGTTAGCTGTGACTGCTAGGGCTTGGTTGCAGGCTGTCAGAGAGGTGTTTCAACAGACCGTTTTATCTTGAAATGTCCAAAAGTGTTGTGCAGTAAGCTTGCTATTGTGAAGTGATGTTGTGTCATTCTAGGACTGGACAAACGTACCTTCCTTCTGGAACTTTCCATCTACTTTTGAAAACCTCTGCACAGAGGAGATCCAACATCTGAGAGCACTATCTCTGTAACAAAACATATTATTTTGATAGGTTACTTTGTAATAAATCTGGATTCACTCCAGTGCAGGGCCTGCAATCATGTTGTGTATTGAAATTGTCTCTGGGGTTCACCATGAACTAGGAATGCTCTGGCGTTGCTGTTGCAGTATTCACATAACTTAAGGTAAGTCCTGACTATGAGTGGTGACCCAGCAAACGGTAATTAACGAAACAACAATCATACAGTCTTGTTGTTTATGCCTGCTAGATGTGTTGTTCATAAAATCATGACCTGAAACTGTATTTTTTACTCTTCTGCTTTAGGTTGATTAACCATACAAAAAAGTTAATGGAGAAAGAGGAAAAGCTATGTATTAAAATTCTTCAAACACTACGAGAAATGTTGGACAAGAAAGACAGCTTTCCAGAAGAGGTAGCAAACTTTTGAAACATTGTTTCCTTGTGAAAAAATGGTTTCTTCTATTTAGGCTTCTCTAGCACTCTTCAATTAAAGGTGAATGTAGGTTATCATTCAAGCTATTGTATTAATAGGCAATACACATATGCTGAATCTACATCTGTTTCCAATTTTATGACATATTACATCTGAAAAAATCTAAATGTTGACTTTTTATAATAGTTAATATTGTGAAAAAACTGTGAAGCCGAGTCCCAGGATGTCTGCCAACACTTCCTAGTTGAAGTGTTGACAGCCAATCAGAGCTCTGTATTTCCCTGCATGAGTGTGTCGTTATTCACAAACCCTTTGAGCCTCTAGATATCTATATTTAGTTTTCTTTAAATATTTCAAAAAGTACTGAATGGATTAAAACTAAATAACAAAAAGCACTCTTTCCGGACCAAGAGCTACCATTCCGCCAAATTTGGTGTAATTCCATCAAGCAGTTCGGGTTGTAGTTGTGTTCAAAATCCCTATGGAAATTATATTAGTACACACTTCTTTTAGCCCCCCTTTTTCTCGGCACCCTTTTGACAGATCAGCCCCTAATTCCCCATGTACAACATTCACTGGAATACTTTTTTAGTATAATTTCGCGAAGATTCGTCAAATGGCGCCAAAGATATAGGCAAGTCAAAAAATACTTTTCAATGGAAACATGGTCCTAAGTATAACTGCCTACTGCTGACCGCCAGTAGGTAATATATATATATATATATTCTCACTGAAAAAAACAAATGTTACATGGACGTTATAGTTAGGAAAAATATATTTTTTTAAAACATAGAAATTCACTTTAAAAAAAACTAAAGGTTACAGAGAGATTATAGTTAGGTTCTGAATTCACTCACACAAAAACATAGAAATTCAGCAATTATAATTAGGTATTTCAAGCAACTATAACTTGCGCTCTAAAGTAACTATATCTCTCGCCCCCAACATGCACAGTTATTTCATCAATAATTTGACTGCTAAGGTTTCATTGATATTTTTATTTTATTGAAATTAAAAAAGTTGTAATGGGTGCTGTAATATCTGGGATATTTAGCAGTGCATGGTGAGGGTGCAAGTTTAACGTCCCTGTAACCTTTGTATTTTTAAGTGAATTTCTTTGTTTTTTTAAATTCTATTTCCTAACTATAATGTCCTTGTAACCTTTAGTTTTGTCAGTGAATTTCTATTTTTATTTTTTTAAAGAAAAGTCATTTTAATTAGTATACATTAATTCAACCACCGCTGTGCATGGCCTCTGTCTATGCATGGTGGGTGTTGGCCACAGGGCCTTGCCAACCGCCAATCCCTGCAGCCAACTCCCTATAACCACCCAGGCTGCGCACACTCAACGGCTGTGCACGGCAGGGGTTGGCCGCAGGGCCTGTCTCTCTTGGTGTGAGAATACAGTAGGTGTGAGAGGGTGTCTCTGAGTGTGAGAGTGGGTGTAACAGTGTTTGGATGTGAGAGGATTTATGGGGGGGTGAGAGCTGGTGTGAGAATGTCTGGGTGTGAGAGGGAGCCTCTGGGTGTGAGAGTGGGTGTGTCACTATGAGTGGGAGTGTGAATGTCTGAATTGGTCTGTGAGTGTATGAGTCTCTGTGTGGGTCTGTGAGTGAGTGTGTGAGTTTCTGAGTCGGTCTGTGAGTAGGTGCGTGAGCTCTGAGTGGGTGTGTAAGTCTCCAAGTGGGTATCTAAGTGGGTGCGTGAGTATCTAAGTATGCCTGTGAATGGGTACCTGAGTTTGAGTGGGTTTGTGAGTGAGTGCATGAGTCTCTGAGTGGGTCTGTCAGTGGATGCTTGAGCCTGAATGGGTTTGTGAGTGTTTGTGTGGGTGTGTTAGTAGCTGTGTGAGTGACTCAGCCACAAAGGAACTGCACCTGCCTGTTTATCCTCCAAAAGTTCACAGTTTTGCTCAAAATGTCTACTTAACTGAAGTACTTCCTACTGGTTAGTTAGTAAGTGCTACCTCGTTGGGTAAATGTCCAGTGTGTATTCTACACTATAGCTGCATAACAGACCACGAGAAACTGCGTCCAGGTGACCTTGTGTGGGTTTAGAAATGTGATTGTTCCTTGTGCGTCTTTCTCTAGAATTCTGTGATAACATGAATTCTGCTATAGAGAGGCCGAGACTACAAAGATGTAAATCTACACCAAACCAGGGTCCTTCCTATTATCTATTTGATGTAAATGCTTCTTTTTTTGTGGAGAATTCCTCTCGGCATCAAGAACGCGCCATCAAAATCAGCGGGAAACGCACTGGGAGGCCCTGCGGTAAGCTGTCCATCATCCTGGCAAAAGCCAGGAAAACCTTTGCATACTACTAAAGTGGAGAGTGGGCAGAGCGTTCAGGTGATTTGCACATTTATATACTTAAAGCAATTTAAAGGGAGACCCATGGACTCTAGAGGAGGAGGGGCGCGCAGCCGATCTCCCCGGTTGGAAATTGGCCCCCGGGACCTCATTCCCCAACCTTCATTTAATAGGGGAGAGGGGGCGCTCAGCCACACATATATAGTTACACATATATTATTACTTAAAGCAATAAAAAGTTAGTTACCTGTGAAGTAAAGATCTGAAAAGTAAGGCTGAAAACGTACCTGCTATGTAAAGACTCCTGATGGGTGAGAAGCAATCGTATCATAACAGATAGAATTGTTTTTTTGTTTTTTGTTTTTGCATTTTTATATAGAGTGAACTTGACCCAAAGGGATTGGAGCGCTTTACATGAGCACCAGTTACGTTACACAAGTATGCATTCATTTTTTTTTGGTACACATGGGGAGATTAAGTGATTTGCCCAGAATCACACGATGTTGAGCACATGCAGAGGCTCGAACCTGGTTCCCTAGCTTCAAAGTTGGCAGCTCTGACTGTTACACCACATCCTCTCCCCTAATTCCCAGTAACACCTTGAGTTATAAAAGAAGTTGTTGATCTGTGAAGTAAAATATACATTATTTATAGGCCATCCCCATGAAAGTGATGCTTCTTTTGTCCATGTCTTTCAAAATTTGCTATTCGGCCAAAACATATTTAATTACCCGGACCAAGGCCTAATGAAAAACACTGGGAAACTGAACTGAACTGAACTGGCCTGGCCGACAAAAACCCACCACCCGACCCCACCGACCCGGACTCCGCCGCCATCAACCTCCAACAATGGATCCTCAACTGCGCCAACATCCTAGCACCACTCAAGAGACCCACCGTCAACCAAGAAAAGAAAAAACCAGCCTGGTTCACTGACGAACTGACCACCTCCAAACGCACCTGCCAGAAACTCAAGAAAAAATGGATCCTCGAGCGCATACCCGACAACCTTGCTACCCTCAAGGAAGCCAACCGCGAACACCACCAACTGATCCGACGCACCAAACGCTCCCACTTCACAGAACGCCTTAACAACAATGCACACGACTGCAAGGAACTCTTCTGCATCGTGAAGGAGCTCTCCAACCCCAGCGCCAACGTCAACGACGTCCCACCATCCCAGAAACTCTGCGACGATCTCTCCACCTTCTTCTACCAGAAAATCACAGCCATCTACGACAGCTTCAACACCGCACCTCTGCCTGACCCCACCCCCAACAACTCCTCCCACGCCGTCCGCCTCACCACCTGGACCCACGTAGACAACGCCGAAACACTAAAGACCATGAACTCCATCCACTCAGGATCTCCTTCTGACCCCTGCCCACATCACGTCTTCAACAAAGCCGACGTCACCATCGCCCCCAAAACTCCGCAAGATCATCAGCCTTTCCTTCAACACCGCTACCTTCCCGGACAGCTGGAAGCACGCAGAAGTCCAACCCCTCCTCAAGAAACCTAAGGCTGACCTCAACGATCTCAAAAACTTCCGACCGATCTCCCTCCTCCCTTTCCCAGCGAAAGTCATCGAGAAGATCGTCAACGCACAGCTCTCCCACTACCTCGAAGACAACTCCATCCTAGACCCCTCCCAATCCGGTTTCAGACGCAACCACAGCACAGAGACTGCACTCCTCGCCGCCACAGATGACATCAGACAACAAATGGACAACAGCAAAACTTCAGCCCTCATCCTCCTAGACCTCTCCACTGCCTTCGACACGGTCTGCCACCGCACCCTACTAAAACGCCTCCACGAAGCCGGTATCCAAGACAAAGCCCTCAACTGGATCTCCTCCTTTCTCTCTGGCAGAACCCAGAGAGTCCGTCTCTCACCCTTCCGCTCCGAAGCCACCAACCTCATCTGCGGCGTCCCCCAAGGCTCCTCGCTAAGCCCAACGCTGTTCAACGTCTACATGGCCCCCCTCGCACAACTGGCCCGTCAGCACGACCTCAGCATCCTCTCCTACGCCGACGACACCCAGCTCGTCCTCTCCCTGACCAAAGATCCTCACACCGCCAAAGCCAACCTCCACGAGGGACTGAAATCCATCGCCGAGTGGATAAGCAACAGCCGCCTGAAACTAAACTCCAACAAGACGGAAGTCCTCATCCTCGGCCGCTCCCCCTCGGCCTGGAACGACTCTTGGTGGCCCACCGCCCTGGGCCCCCCACCCACCCCAGCCAGCCGCGCATGAAACCTCGGCTTCATCCTCGACTCCGCTCTCACCATGTCCAAACAGGTCAACGCAGTCTCCTCCTCCTGTTTCAACACCCTCCGCATGCTCCGCAGAATCTTCAAGTGGATTCCAACAGGAACCAGAAAGACGGTGACCCAAGCCCTCGTCAGTAGCAGACTCGACTACGGCAACGCACTCTACACAGGCACCCTAACTAAAGACATTCAACGACTCCAACGCATCCAGAACGCATCCGCCCGCCTGATCCTCGACATACCCCGCCGATGTCACATCTCCCACCACCTGAAGGACCTCCACTGGCTCCCCGTGGACAAGAGGATCACCTTTAAACTCCTCACCCATGCACACAAGGCACTACACGACACCGGACCCACCTACCTGAACACCAGACTCAACTTCTACGTTCCCTCACGCCAACTACGCTCTGCCAACCTTGCCCTCGCCATCGTCCCCCGAATCCAGCGCAAGACCTCTGGCGGCAGATCCTTCTCCTACCTCGCCACCAAGACCTGGAACTCTCTCCCGACCACACTACGCCAGACCCAGGACCTCCTCACCTTCAGGAGACTCCTCAAGACATGGCTCTTCGAACGATAGCAGCTACCTTCCCCCCCCCCCCCCCCCCCAGCGCCTCGAGAAACCCTAACGGGTACATAGCGCGCTCTATAAATCTAGTGATTGATTGATTGATTGTGTGACTCTGCAATGGAAGATAGAAAATCCTTTTTATGCATGATTAACAGAGTTTGCCAGTTTGTGATTAGTTGGTTACATATTTCTTTTTAATGTAATTACTAGTAACTAATTAGAAAATGTCATTTTAGAATTTAGTTCACTCTTAAACATATTGAGAACTCATTGACAATGTGCAAGCCTCATTAAACATTATTTGGTTCTGTAATTTTCCAATGTGCAGCCCTGTTGGACCTATCAGTTGCCAACCCACTTGAATCGGTACTTCTGCCTTACTGAATATGCAGCTGAAAGAATATTCAGTGTCCAGCTACTGATTTCATCCACAATTGGTTTGACAGTATTGTACCCTCATAGGGGACTTCATGTGCCTTTCGGTTTGATCATCCCTTAAAAAATGCTTGACCTTAAAGTGTCCAACGGCAACATATGTTTACGTCTTTATATGAAGGTGCATAATTAACATTTCCATTAATTGATACTGGACAGAACAAACACTATCGTTCAGAGGGTGTTTCTGTCTGCAATGTAACCTCCGTTTATCCAAACCTCTCAAGATGGAAAAAGAGGGGCACTGTAAAATCGAAAATTTAACTTTTCATTTAAAAGGTTTCAGTTTCTTGTCCAGGTACTTTTTCAATATTTAAATGTGCAGGTTAGAGCCCTACACAAGATTCTTGTGAAGATCTTAGAATATCTTCATAACATGGTCAAATCTGCCTGTCTCTCAGTTCTCAGTGGTGTGCAGGTACACTGTCCTAGATCTTGTTAGAGAGAGCCATGCGCCCACTGTCAAGTCTCCAGATGCAATAGAAGTTGGCACTGCAACAGCTGTCCTGAATCGTGTACCTGAAGAGAATGTTGTTTACTCTGGAGTGTGACTTATCATGAGAAACCAGCTGCAGCTCTAAAAATTAAATAAATAAATAAATAAATAAGAATAAAGTAAAAGGCCAAAGGGACTAACCTCATAAACTAACATTGTGACATTTCCAGTAGAAATGAGTTCCTGCATATGGATACAAATATCCTTTACACCTAAATTTACCCGTAGCACTTGAAATTAATTATTTCTGTCCAGTTTTGGATACCTGGTGAAAACATACCTTGCACTGTAACAGTCTGAATAGCTGTAGAGAGAGATCTGTACCCTAGGCCGTATAAGGAGCTATGTATCGATTGGTTGAGATGGTAAGTGTGGACAGCTGCAGGATGGGGTTAGGAGACGATGGATAAAGACATAGGGGATCATAGGATGCTACTGGCAAGATCTTTCCGAAATCATGAGATCCACAGAGACCCCTGGAGGCAACTGTATGAATTGTGGACAAAGCATTTACAACTGAATCTAGGAAGCAAAGGCCATCATTCACCTGCAGTGCAGCTTTTTATTTTTTCCATTTTGTTCTCAGACGTGGTTGGCCGGTCTTCACTAATTTGTGCACACATTTTTACATGCACAGTTAATACGACACTGAACCAACAATGACTGAAGACGTGCATCAGGTGTAGTCTACCAGCGTTTGCATAGAAGTATTGATCCAATGAGTTAAATTAACAAAGAACAAGTATCCAGGTGTGATATTTCAGCTTTAAACTTGAAAGACAGGATGCATTTGAAATATTAATACAAATATTCTCATTATAAGTAGAATCCGTCAAACGGGATTGCTGTACACAGCAGAGGTTTTCTGCCAGTTGATAAAGAGCATATGTGGATTTCAGGCCAATTAGCGAGTGTCTCACGAATTTACACCTAACAGTGACTCGCTTTAAGTTGTGGGGCAGAAATTATACTCTTCTGACGCCAGCGTTATGGTGACTTTAGACTTTGTTTATTTGCCATATCCTTCCCATTTGCATGTTGTCATGATCTCGTTCATTTGGAAAAAAATATATATTTTCTTATAATTTTGGTCCGAGTGGATGGGGTCTGTTGTTAGGGGTACGCCTGTTGACTCGGAATGGCATCGCCTCTATGTCGAGGCCGCAGTGAACCTGCCACGTGTTTAATGAAACTCACGTGCTTCCCTGAGAAAAAATCCAATTAATGCCAGCAGTAACACACTGCAGGAGATGGATTATAAATAATGTTCTAATCACACTTCTGTGCAATTGGATGCGTTTAGCCTTTCGCTCCTTGCCTCGCAAGGTAACAAAAACGTGCCTTTCCCCCCGCGCGGCGTATGCCCCGTCTCACGTTTTTTTTTTTCCTAATGATGTGATTAAAATGGACCGAGTTGTGTGCACGCCTCGGCGCGGGCTCCGGCAGCACCTTCTTTCTGCTTTGCAAGGGTTACCAGTCGTTGGTAGGTACTAGCATACAAAGTGTTACATTAAGAGGCGGTAAATGAATATTTATCACAGCCATAGCGCGTGCCGATTAAACGTACCAGTAACTAAGCACAAAATGTGCACATCATACCTGCCTAACATTTTGAACCATGTCTCCTGGAAAAACCCTGCAAGATACAAGTGATGTGCAAACAAGTCCTTTGACCCGGTTTTCCCTGCGGTTGGATGCAGTGAAAAAAGCTGAATCGTTGTAGTGATGAGGTCAATTTGGGCTACTTATTTAAAATGCCTTATTTCACTATAAAACATGAAAATGCTGGCCGATCCGAGTTTTTGGTAAATGTATTAGCTGTTACATTCAGTAATTTGTAATCATTTTAGGAAAGACATTAAAATTCTAGCTTTTCGGTGACGCCTTTTATACCTTGCTGCTTTCATTGGTCCACCATCCCCCAGTGCAGCGACCAAGCTCTTTTTTCCCCTTAATACGTACCTTTCTCATCTAATTTTCCCAGGTACAACAAATACAGTGTTCTAATGTTCCGACTTAAACTACTGAATTGCATAAAACCCTGTTCTGTTATTCTTCCAGGAGTTTAGCCTTTTTGCTTAACTGGACTATGTCCATTACCAACTACTGATATGAAGGGGCCACAAAGCGACACGTTTTTTCTGTGCAAGAAAATCTAGCTTTTTGTAATGAGAATTAGGCATACCTACAACCATAAAAAAGTGGAATAGAGGGTCAAAACCCCAAATCCTGAAGAACAAAATCAATATCTGCTGAGGTTTTGGCCCATAAAGTCCACTTATTACAACCTGCTACTGCATAAAATATGCCACCATGATCAACATTTCTGCACAAGATTGAGTAAACAGCAAATGGGGTTTCCCGGAAACTGTCCATTATTAATGCTGAAGAAATCCACACAGTTCTAATGTTATGGGTATTAGTAACATTTCTCTCACTATTTGTAAACCGTCTTTCAGTACAGAAAAAGGTTTGAGTAAATGTGAAAATAGAGTAGCAAAGTGCCACAAACATCACTATATTAGCAAGAGGTGCTGTAGAAGGTTTTTCTCTTTCTATGTGGACAATGGAAACAAGTAAAATATACGTCTGATCTATTCTTACTAATGTGAGTTGCTCACACTGCAACCAATCTCTAGTTGTAGGTGAGTATAAGTGTACCTGGAAATATCTGGCATGCACAGATTTTAGATATACCCACCTTGGATTTTTTCTGAATGGAAAATACGGTAATGCAAGTAAACAGTAGTCTAAAATCTTCATTGTGTATATTTTCGCATACTCTGGTTCTTTCAATCCTAAGAGCCCAGCTCACCTACTTTTTCCGATGGAGTTGTTTGTGTTTTCATCTTGCCTTAGCTTTGATTTTCATCGGAATGTCTGTGTGGAAAAAACTTTGTGAATCAGACCGGGGAATTCGTGTTTAGGTAAAGTGTAAGGCAAAACTACTCACAAAAAGCTTTGAATTGCGCCCTATGAGTCTGATATTGCCACATCATTACTATTTTTGAGTCTTGTTATGAGCAGATCCTTGTGTTGTACTCTGTAGAGCAGACGTATGCACATGTAGTATATCTAGTGGGTGTTTTGAGGTCTAATGATCCAGTTATAATAAAACAACATTGTTTACGTTAGATTTCTTTCATGTATGTGTATTGCCATCTACAGTGGCCAAGACTAGGTATTTGCAATTCCAAACAAGTTTCCAAACAAATGAGTTTCCAGTCACACAGATCTAACCCTAAATTGCCTTGAGAAAACATTTTATTTCATCAGCCAAGTGTAGGTGAAAGATATCTTCACAGAGAAGAAATTTGGCTGCTTCTTTGTTTCAATTACCCTGTCAGTACCTCATGTCCTTTTTGTCATCCCATTATATTAGGGCCTGTTAGAAATGGGGTCTCTAGTTGGCAGGGGTTTTCACCCTGTCAAAGAAGGGAGCCTCACTCTAGTCAGGGTAAGGGAGTCACACAGCTAAGATAACCCCTGCTCACCCCCCTAGGCAGCTTGGCACAAGCAGTCAGGCTTATCTCAAAGGCAATGTGTATAATATTTGTACACACACACACACACACACTCAAAACACTACAAAAGGATTTCACAACAGTTTAGAAAAAATAGTCAATATTTGTCTGAATAAAACAAGACCAAAATGACAAAACTCCGACATACAGAAGTAAAGTTACCTTTTAAAAGTTGCAAAGAGTCTTAATCCAGAGGAATCAATGGTTGTAACTTTTTAACACACACTACCTGGAATGCGTCATAAACAATGATGATGCAGGCTGGAGAGGAGGTAAGGTGCCAGAAAACAAAGCGATGCGTCGGTTCCTTACTACGCAGGGGAGGTGATGCGTCAGTTCTTTACTGGCAGGGGAGGTAATGCATGGAGAAGTGTGGCACAACAGTTAGAGCGGCAGACCCTGATGCAGAGATCTGGCCCGGGACCAGGGTTCAAGTCCCGCCTTGGCAGGTCTTGGGCTCAATTCCCTCGGACCAGATAATTCTCGCCTCGGTGCCTCATCTAATTAATGGGTCCCATGCTGTAACTCTGGGCAGTAGCTTGCTTAATCTCCACAACGGCCCCCACAGTGCTTGGATACCTGGCTTCCTGGGGGTGCCCAGGAGTGGGCACCTCACAGGGAAAAGCCAGGAGGGGTTCCATAGTGGTATGTGTACAGCGTCTTGAGACCCAAACGGGTGAGTAGTGCGCTATACAAGTGCAAAGTTTACAGTTCCTTACCGGCAGGGGAGGTGAAGCATTGGTTCTCTCCCTGCAGGAGAGGTAATGGGTATGTTTCCAGTCACGCAGCCTTGGTTCCTTACTGCAGTGGGGGGTTGAGGCAAAAGTGACACCCATGGACAATGTGTGGGAAAATCCAGATGAACTGTGGTGATAGAGCTGCGGTGGAACAGGCGCTGCGCTGATTCTTCCATCGCAAAACAGTTGCTGCATCGATTCTTCAGCCGCAAGGCAGGCGCTGCATTGATTCTTCTGCCACAAGCCTGCCATTGTGCTGATTTTCAGCTGTGGCACTTCTATGTGTGTTTTTTTCCCTCTGGATACCGGTTTTCACTTCCAAGGGCCCAGGGATTGGATTTGGCACCTCTTGGCAAGTCACGACTCTCAGCAGAAGAGTCCAGCCACTGGCAGATGAAGTCTTTGATGTCCCTAAGACGTCTGACTGGAGGCAAGCTCAGTTCAAGCCCTTGGAGAACCTTGGAAAGCAGGATGTAGAAAGCAAAGTCCAGTCCTTTTCACTTCCAGGACAGAAGCAGCCAGCAGCTGTTCAGCACAACAAAACAACAGGCAGAGTGGGAGTCCCTTTTCTGGCATCAAGCTCTTCTTCCTGACAGAATGTCCTCAGTACAGAGGTGTTCTGAAGCTGTGGTCTCACAGGTGCAATACATATGCTCATTTCTGCATTTGAAGTAGACAAACTTCAAAAGAAAATCTTTGTAGTGCCCAAGACCCTGCCTTTCCAGCCTTGGCCGCAGACACACTCCAGGTGGTTGGAGACTGCCTTGTGTAAGGACAGGCACAGCCCTATTCAGGTGCAAGTGTCAGCTCCTCCCACCACTCTAGCCCTGGAAGACCCATCAGGATATGCAGGCCACACCTCAGCTCCATTTGTGTGACTGTTCAGAGTGAATGCACAAACAGCCCAACTGTCAGTATGCCCAAGGTGTTTATTCCACAGCCAGGCAAAGGCACAGAATGGTTAAGCAAGAAAATCCCCACTTTCTAAAAGTGGCATTTTCAAACTTACAATCTAAAAACCAACTTCACAAAAATATGTATTTTTTAATTGTGAGTTCAGAGACCACTAACTCCACATCTCTATCTGCTCACAATGAGAAACTGAACTCAAACGATATATCAACGCGATCCCCATGTTACCCTACAGGAGAGATAGTCCTTGCAATAGTGAAAAACTAATTTAGCAGTATTTCACTTTCAGGACATTTAAACCACACCAGTACATGTCCTACTTTTTAAATACACTGCTCCCTGCCTGTGAGGCAGCCTTGGGCCTACCTTAGGGGTGCCTTACATGCAATAAAAGGGAAGATTTGGGCCTGGCAAGTGGGTACACTTGTCAGGTCAATCTTGCAGTTCCAAACTGCCCACATAGACACTGCATTGGCAGGTCTGAGATATGTTTACAGGTCTACTCAGGTGCACTTACTAGGAACTTACCAGTACATCAGATATTCTAAACATGGATAAACCAATTACCAATCCAATTCTGACAGAGAACACTCGCACTTTAGCACTGTTCAGCAGTGGTAAAGTGCCCACAGTCCTAAAACCAGCAAAAACAAATCAGAAAAAATAGGAGGAAGACAACAAAAAGTTTGGGGATAACCCTGCAAAAATGGCCATTTCCAACAATGTACCTCAGTGGTAATGCAACTGTTCATGCTTAGGATCAAAACAAAGACAACACACTGCATGGGGTAGTGTGCTACCCATGTTGGCAAGTGTATCAGCGCCCCACTTAGGTAAGATGACCTAAGTCATTACCTAAGGGGGGCGTTGATGCGCTTGCCATCATGGGTAGCACACTACCCCATGCAGTGTGTTGTCCGTTTTGTAAGATGACCTGGTGTTCCTTATTTACCAGGACAGTCCAGGTGTTGTGACTTTTTTTCCCCAGCAAATTTGTCTCTTATTATGGTTTTCAGAGAGGGTGTACTGAAATCAGTGGGGAGCATTTTTATGTGTTCCAAAGAAGGAGTAAGTTAGCAGCTGTTATCAGAAAGCAATGTAATTAACAGGTATGATACGTGGTTTAAAAACTGCATGTTATGTATGTCCTTAGTGCCTCATTGCGTGTGTGTTTCTATGTTGATGAGCCTTGTTAAAAATGATAGGGAGAATATATTTCCCCCATTGACTTATACTGAAGTACAGGAAATTTCAAGCAGAAGACAGCCAACATAGAGACAGTTTTTGCTTCAAAAATCGTGACTCTCCTACCTCAATTGTGTCCTTTTCTAAGATGTTATTCTGTGCCCATTGGTTGATGTAAAATTGTAGTCCTATTTTTGTGAAGTGACCCAGTTTTTCGAAATCTGGTCACCCTACACATAGGGGTAGTAAGCGCTATAAAAGCGTTGCAATTATGGACAAGAACAGCTGTTCTGGAGGTACCATCACATTGTCCTGTACCTTTATACAACCCATTATAAGAGCCAAATGGCCTCTGTGTCAGCAGTGTCACTATGCCTTGCGTTGGCTGCGTTTGCAGACGTATATTTTCTCTCTAGTATTTTTTCTCTGCTCGAAATACCCACCCAAAGTCGTGTTCTAAAATGCCACATTGGCTTCGGTTTCTTCTCGTTTCGCCTTCTTAATTCAGCCTTGCCTCGTGAGCGGAGTATCCGTTCCGCCTGGCAGAGAAAGCTCCCACATCCCCCGTTTTCTGCTGCGGCGGCCCCTCCACATGTGACTGTGCATGTGAGCACGGTGTGGGCATCGAGGCCCAAGGGCATGATTGGAGGAGGCACTGCCTGGCTGCGAGTCGATGAGGCATCCGAGAGCTCAAGCCTGCTCGCGTGCTGCAGCACGTGGTTATGTGACGCCCGCAGTGTCTGGCACGGCGCTCGATCAGTAGCACAGGGCGCGTTATGCAATGCTCCTGGCCTTGGAATGCAATTAAATTGCGTTGAACGCTCGTGAGCCTGCATGAGATCAGCTCTTACTGGTGTACACTAGAAAGCAAATGGCTTGATTAGCGGTGCAAGAATTGAAAAACTACAGTTGTAATTCCAGCACGAGTGTTTGCATTTTGTGTTTTTATTATTATTCTTCAGCGATAAAACAGTAAGCATTGTCGTCCTCTGCTGTATAGGAAAAGGTGAGGCTTTCAAGAGACACAATAATGTCCATTAATATTTTACCGGTGTGTTGTCAACATGTTTTTATTGCATTTTGTTAAGCCACTCTCACCACTACCACCTGACCCATCACCATCTTCAAGTAAAGTGATGTAGAGGCCATTAACATAGAGAGCGGTGACAGAGTAGAGTGGTGCAGATTAGATTCTAGTGGTGGGGAGTTCAATAGCGTAGAGTGGAGTGCCGCGGAGTGGATTAGAGTGGCATAGAGTGCAGTGGCATATATTGTTTCAGAGTAGAGTGGAGTGATGCAGGGTATAGTGTAGAGGTGTAGAGTAGTATAGAGTGCAGTGGCATAGAGTAGAGTGGTGTAGAGTGTAGTGGTGCGGAATAGATTAGAGTGGCATAGAGTGGAGTGATACAGAGTAGAATAGCGCTGAGTACAGGGGCATAGAGTGCATTGTCATAGATTGATGTAGAGTTGAGTGATGAAGAGTAGAGTGCAGTGGCATAGAGTAGACTGGTGTTGAGTTCAGTAGCGGAGAGTATATTAGCATAGAGTAGAATGGTGCAGAGTACAGTTGAGCAGTAGTGAGGAGTGCAGTGGTGCATGGCAAAGTGCACTGGCATAGACTTGAGTGGTGAAGAGTAGAGAGGCATAGAGTGGCAGATGTACAAAGCTATTTAACGGTCACAAACGGCTAAATTTGCCATTTGCGACTGCTAAGTAGCCTTGTACAATGTGCCAACTCCATTTTGCCATGAGACCCCTTCCCCTTTGTGAATGTGGGTGCAAACATTTTTTAAGAGCAGGCAATGGTCCCATGGACCACTACCTACTTTTAAAAAAGGAAAAGAAATCTTTTCATTTTTTTTTTTTTTTTGTGCAATTTAAGGAAACGGGATACATTACAAAAAAACCTGCTTTATCGAAAAAGCAGTCACAGACGTGGTGGTTTGCTGACCCCAGCAGGCCACCACTCCTGTGAGTGCTGGCCATTCTCAGTGGGATGCAAATGGCAACCTGCCTCATGAATATTAATGAAGAAGGTCCCTTGTGATTTATTTGGGAATGGCAAACAGTGTTAAGCACACTGTTGTACATAGCACTTTGTGATTTCCTAAAAATGAATCGCACAAATTTGCTATTATGGAATTTCAAACCTAAAGCTATGTGCATCTGGCCCAGAGTGAAGTGGCATACAGTGAGTGCATTCTCATAGAGTGCAGTGGTGCACAGTAGATTAGAGTAGCATAGTGTGTAGAGGTGTAGAGCGCAGTAGAGTGGCTTAGAGTAAAATGGTTCAGACTAAAGTGCAGTGGCACAGAGTTCAGTGGCATAGAGTTCAGTGGCAGAGAGTACAGTGTTGCAGAGTAGAGTGTTGTAGAGCGCTGTGGTATAGAGTAGAATGGCATAGAGTAGAGGGCATTAGTGAAGAGTAGAGTGGTATAGAGTGCATTAGAGTGTAGTGGCATAGAGTGCATTAGAGTAGAGTGGTGTAGAGTAGAGTGGCATAGAGTCCAATAGCGTAAATTGTTGCTGAGTGTATAGTAGCATTCAGTGCAGTGTTTCAGATTAGATTGGCGTAGAGTTGTGTAGAGTGTGCTGGTTTTGATTAATGTGGTGTAGAGCGCAGTGGCATAGATTGCAGCAGTGTAGAATAGAGTGGTGTAGAGTGCAGTGGGAGAGAGTGGAGTGGAGGGGTTCAGGGTAGATTGAAATAATGTAGATTGGAATGTGCAGAGTGAAATAGAGTGGCATAGGGTGCAGTGGTGTAGAGTAGATTGTTTCAGAATAGAGTGAAGTGTGAAGTATAGTGGTGCAGAATAGACTAGAGTGGCTTAGAGTGGATTGGCGAAGAGTGCAGTGGTGCATAGCAGAGTAGTGTGGAGTAGCGTGCACTGGCATAAAGTAGAGTGGTGTAGAGGAGAAGCACATTGAGTGGAGGCATAGAAAGGCGTGGTGCAGAGAAGGGTTCAGTGACGTAGTGTGGAGTGGCGTAGTGTAAAGTGGTGCAGAGTAGAGTGCAGTGGCATACTGAGGAGTGGGGTAAAGTGGCACACGTATGATGTGGTAGCGCACTGTCATTACAAACATACATCTTCAATTGAAATGGCCATTACATTGCACCAACATACAGTTTTACTGACAAAAGTATACAGTGAACAAACTATAATGTGTTGGAATGTTTTCTCCCAGGGTATTGATTGTTTTGGTTGCATTACAATAATTGTATCCACCATGCTTTAGAACCACCAAAAAAGTGCTTCATTTGTACTTTCCTTATTCTGAAATATTTGCACAGTTTATTTACAGACATATGGATTTTATTTTGTGTTAGAAAAAAAAAACCGTCGTACAGCACACCCCAAGTAGTCAGCATGGTTGTCATATAAATCCTTTCACTTTGAAGACAGAGAAAGAAAAATAAACCCCAAGCTCCCTGGAAGAAAAAGCCTGGCATTTGACCTCTGTCTTTGAAAGCACTGCAAATGTGACAAGATAAGAACAAGATTTCTGGATCTGTTTACAGAAATTCAGTACTAGTGGAAAAATAATACAGTAAATAAGGTTTGGACAAGGGAAGGGACTGCATAAAACAAATAAAGCCAGTGAATAGAAAGCAAGCAAATGTGAGTTGCAAACCACAAAGCCAGTGGAAAGCGATGAGCAGAATTGAAGGTTTTTGAATGTCCCCAAGATGTCATTAGTACACCAGACAGATGCACTGGCCTGTAGGCCTCGACCTAAAAAGCTTGCAATCCGGTCCCATGCAGCTGCTGGGGCCTCCAGTCAGGTTACAAGCGGTAAGTCTTTCCTCTGTGTCATCTGAACCCTTAGGACCCATTCTGGGTCCCTTACGCACTCTGGAACATACTTGCTTCAGGACCTGTACTGGGTCAATTCTCATCAATGCCATTACCAGTGGTACTGGAGGAGGATTTACTGCTGACTGTTGTCTAACCTTGACATGATTTTGGCCCTCTCTTGATCAGTGTTGCACTTCAAAATTATTAAAGTTCAACCAGTCATTGTGCAGAGGCTTTGTTATCCTTTTGTCTCTGACTCTGAATTAGGGACACCATCAGAGGGATATGATATTGATGGGGATGGGAATTCCCCCCCTCATTATGACAGTGACAATTATTACATGGACTTACAAGAAGCAAGTGGGCTTTATATCTACAGTGATAAAGAGGTTGGACTGGCTGTTTGCCAATGGAAGAAAGTTGCATAATTTGCAGTAGTAGTCCAACGGGCAGTTGAGGTCCTGGGTTCGTAGCTGCCTTCAGACTAGACTAACATCCTTTCGCTGTCTGGGCCAGCCATGTCTCAGCCCTTGCTTCCCTTTAAAGGGGCTGTGAAAACATAATTGTCTATTTCGTTTTTTTTTAGTGTCAATGTCTATCTGTACTTGGTTAGTAAAATGTTCATTGGCATGAATGTCATTTTCCATTTAATCAAAGAGCCTTTTAACTTCAACGTGCTTGCAAGTTTTCATGACCTTAGTAAGCTTAAAAGCCAATTATATTTGAGTTAGTACATTTGCACATTTTCTGCATCTTGCTGTGAAGCGTAGCCTCATGTTCGACTAGAAGAGTGATTTCAAGAAATCAGTTAAGTCAGTAGTGTATTTATGTATTGTATCTTTCATCCCAAGGACATCTCACATTTTCTCTGTGAAAATATCTTGCTCATTGGATAAGTTTCAATGAAAGTAACAAGTTTCTGTCATATATTTGTGCTCCATAGATTTGTGTTGGAGAAAATGCATATAAGCTGCTCAAATCTGTATATTTTCAAGCATTACATGTTGGCCATTTTGAGTGAGAATGCTGTTCCGTTGAAATGACTGTTGTTTCTTGATTATTTGCTTTGTTGCTCTTGCCTTAAACACTTTTGATTTTTGGCTTCCTGACTTTGTGTGTTTTATTTTAACAGTGGCCCTCTCTGATACCATAATAAGCACTTGGTCAAAGCCCTATACTTTCCCAGCAACGAATAGGCAGGTGGCCAGGCACCCTAGACTGGCACCTGGCAGTCCTGTTTGTCTCACTATGTACCATACCCCAGAGTGCCTGGTGGTTGAGACTTCAACCAGCAAGGTGTATCCGAGTTCATTCCCTTCAACTCCTCTGGATATGAAGTCCAAGAGGAAGTTTCTTCTTGGTAGTGTACATCCATTCCTTGGTTGTCAGGATTCAGTATTTCCTCCCAGGGTTGCGATTTGTTATATCCAACATATGGGTCATACAAATACTCTTCCATTGTGCTCTGCCAAAATCCCCTCCCACCACATCTTAATAGCTTTCAGAGGATCACCTCTACGTTCTGTTACAGGAGGAACGACTGTTGGCTCCCAAAGGTGGTATCAAGAGGATTCTGGACTCAGAAAGAGGGAGTGGATTGTTACATTTCTGCAGAAAAAGGACTGATGCCTTTTATACATACTAGATCTTCGGCCGCTGAATGTGTTCATGTGGAAGGGACACATTCTAAATGCTCACACTGGCCCAAATCTGAGGTGCTCTGGACTTGGTGGAATGAATGCTGTATCTATTGGATACATATTTTCAGGGCGAGCAACATGGTGGCCGTGTAATCGCGAGGCTTCCTGCCCCGCCCACTCGGTATCCCGAGGCTGCAGTTGGTGCCGCGTTTGCGGCTGAGCAGTATCGGGAGCGGAGGCACTGAGAAGAATCGCCGGCCAACCTCCGGCGTCCTGGGGGGATTTTTGCCGCGGAAAGGAGGTGAGAGCGGCGGCAGAGGCGGCGGCTCTCAACTAACGGCGTGCGCGGGAAACAGCGCAAACTTAGGAGCCGTCTCGGAGTAGGGCGGCTCAAGCCTGATCGCGGGCTGGAATTTTACAAAACTTTATGGCCGGTCGGGCCTAACAATGAAGAAACAATGCGAGGGGGTTTGCTTTCAGCAAGATGGTGAAGGTGCAAAATGAAAGGTCTGCAGCTTGTGCTCACGGCAGCTTCGCGCCGCGTCTGGCTGCTGTTTTAGCTGCAGCATTCATCAAGTTAGCTACGGGCAGTGCTGACTGTCGCTCTACTGTATCAGCGGCGCGGATGCTATAGCAAAGGGAATTCCCCCCGGACATCAGCATTTTAGTGACAATTGTTTTGTTACTTATTAAGTGGTCGCGCTCTCTTTTGCCGCAATAGCCACCATAAAGGACTCTGCGCATACTTGCACCCGTTTTTGCTGCCATCTCTGTCATAACATGACAACAATCAAGGGCATGGAAGGAAAATAGAGGAGAAATGATCTGGAAAAAGTGTTGAAAAGACTCTATTATCCAGGGGAGGGAAGAGGAAGAATCCTAGGAAGTGTCAATGCTTCCAACCACACATAGTAATGTATTATGGCATATGTCTACCCCCGCACGGCCATTAAGGAGTGTGATTAAGCAAACAATAACAGAGGTATTGGCGGTAGCGGTGGGCATAACAAGACTCATCAGATTACTATCTCAGACTATAACAATAAATATGGCACCCAAAGTTAATAGGTATCTGGGAGATAAAAGCGAGGGCGCTAAGATCGCACGCTCTGGCAGGGGAAAAGGAGAGTCAGCAGGCTTAAATAAACGCTTAACGTCTACAACTGGTAAAGCGGGTGGGGAAAATACTTCTACTTCAGGACTGACGAAAGATGCCAAGATGAGTGCTAAGATAAGCGACAGCACTACCTCCCTGTTGGAAAACAAATTGAAAGGTAAAAATCAATCTACTATAATGGCTTTTCTGGCCGGTGGGGTACAAGGTGCCTCTGCTGCAAATGCAATCCCCTCCCCTGAAAATAATTGGTCAGGAAAAGGATCTACTCCCCTAGACTCAAGTATGGGAAACCAAGATCATTGTGACAAACCCATAGAAAGCCCAACAGAAAATCAGGACGTCAGCCGGGAAGCAATCGGAAAAGTGCTCAGTCTCCCCGGAAATGGACAGCTACAAATTCAACAGATGGAGCAAGGCGAACAGGTGGACCTTCAAAATAAGGGGAGAATTGGAAGTCCATCAGGATACACAGCGGAGGAGAACGATTCTACCAACCCCTTAGGCAGCCCTAAAAAACGGGATAAAATTATGGGGGGGAAAAATCTCCAACTAACTGACTGGGGCAGAGAAAGCAGTGACAAGTTTTACTCTCTGACAGAGGAGTCTGATCTTGGCAGCGCCGACTGCAGTTTTAGTGAAACTGATGAGAGTGAGACATCTGAAACGGGCAACAAATCTCCAAGTGGAGAACACACAGTACGTAAGGTTCGACAACGGAAATTTGTTAAATCACGTTCTGGTTTACAAGAGGGCTCAGAAAGCATGGCACCTATGAGTGGTAGGACTTTAAGGTGGGACTATTCAGGGATCGGCCTGGCAGATACTCCTACCGGTGGCAACCAAAGCCCCGCCAAAGATAAAAATGGAAGTGATCCGGGAGCTGCAGCTGGGAGCTTTGGTAATTCTGGTAATGCTCACGCGATGGGCACCGAGGCGGGGATTCTGCAGTCAATTTACAGTTCAATTAAAGAGCTTCAAACGGAGACTAGGATCGAAAGCCGTCGGGCAAGGGTTGCCACAAAGAGGCTGCAAGGATCTGTTCGTAAGGTAGCAAAATCATGTATGGAAATTGCAGCTAAGCTATGTTCTATGGAAGATCGGATAGTGTCAGTCGAGGATGACATGGATACTCTCAAAGAGCAGAATGCTGCCCGAGACGGACAACTGACGGATGTGATGTGGAAGATAGAAGATTTGGAAAATAGACAGAGAAGGAACAATCTACGATTTCTGGGTATACCAGAAGGACTAGAAGGGAACAATATACAGGCATACATGGTTACTCTTTTGCGTGGGGCTTTTCCAGAACTGGGGAATCGGGATTGGGACAATGAGGTGCAGAGGGCTCACAGGTTCCCGATAAACCGACGGGAGGGGGGTCAACGGGCAGACTCTAAATATCCAAGAGTGATTCTGGTATATTTTGGGAGCTATCTGGTACGTCAAGAGATAGCTGATAAGACTCCTCCCAATACCCCACGCTCCTACAACGGGGTTACCTTCTTTACCCGCCCCGATTTCTGTCACGCTACAGTGGAGCGGAGATGGCGGCTCCGGCAGCTTATTAAACCATTCTTTGAGAAAGGAGGGGAGGCTTATCTGTTGGCCCCCGCTAGGCTAAAAACAATAATGAGTGGAAAAATAAGAGTCTTCACGTCAGAAATTAAGGCAAAAGAATATCTGATGGGGGTGAATGTATAGAGTATAGAAGAAATAGAGAAGGCATAGGCACTCGGGGTACCGGTGGGTGGGGGTAGGTCGATGCATGCACGACACCAACATTCAGGCCATGTGGGGTCTGATTGCTCAACAGAATGGGGGGCCAGTATCAGGGGGGGAGGGAGGAGGCAAGGGAGGGGCAAGGGGCGACTGGCCCTGGGTGAGGGAAAGGGGGATGGGAAGGGGAAAGTAGGAGGGGCTGGGGGAGGAGCGAGAGGGGTAAAACAGGGGAAGAAAAAGGAAAGGAAACGATTAATGGAGGTGAGAGATATGGGGCAAAGAAGTGGAAAAGGAAGGAAAGGGAACTTAAGAGATGGTGCAGTCAGATATGTTAACCTGAGGGATTTCAAAGAAAAAAGATTTGAAATTACAAAAAGGAAGGGGTATGGCTAGACTCAGAATTGTGTCAATCAATATATGTGGACTGAACGATCCTCATAAAAGAAGGAGAGTTGCCGAAGAATTGAAAACTTTTAAGGCAGATATTCTCTGCCTGCAAGAAACACACGTGGAATATAAAAACTCTGGGATCCTTGGCTCACTTGGTTTGAAGGCAATTGCTTGGTCCAAACAAGAAGCTAGAACTAAAGGAGTGGCGATTCTAGACCAGACTAGTAAATTAAAATTTACTCGGCAAAAGGCCGATACCGGTGGAAGATGGGTAATAGTAGAATGTAGCTACGGCCATAATAGCTTTACATTATGTTCCATATATGGGGTAGTTACGGATGACCCGATAGTAATTGATACCCTCGCTATCGAGCTAACAGGATGGGCCCCTCCCTATATCATATGTGGTGACTTTAACTTTAATGGCTCGTGGGAGGGACTACAGGATCTATTAGCACCCACAACTAAGAAGTATCAAGGGCGGTAACCTCGGGTGTATAAGGCAATGGGTGCTATTCAGCAAGAATTAGGGCTGGTGGATGCTTGGGTAAAGTTGCGCAAACCTGACCCCGGATATACTTATTACTCGGCTCCTCATGTGAAATTAGCACGACTTGATTATTTTCTAATCTCCCCTGTATTTTTAAAACAAGCCAGGATTGAGTTATACTCACGGATGGTGTCAGATCATAATCCTTTAGTGCTGGATGTGGAACTGGATGGGTTAGAACCAAAAGTCAGCAGATGGACATTCGAAAGGGGACTTTTAAAAAATCCAGAATGTTGTGAGCATATGAGTAAGTGGATAACTGAATTCTTGGGGTTCAATCAGGGGTCAGCCTCAGTAGAGATTGTTTGGGACACTCTGAAAGCTGGTATTCGCGGAGAAACATTAAGTTTTAGTATTAAAAGGTAGAAGGAGGCTCAAGGGAGAATAATAGAGTCCCAAGCGAAGCTGCGGTGTGCAGAAAGACAGTTGGCTATAGCTATAGAAGCTGGAGTAGATATAAGGAAAGCACAGGAAGAGGTTGCCATAATAAAAGCGACAGCAAATGAGGCTACAGCCCAAAAAATAGCAGAGAAATATTTAACGCAGCGTGCACAAGGGTTTGAGTTTGGAGAAAAAGTTGGGCGGCTGCTAGCGATTCGGGCAACCCAGAAAACAGCGGCTGGGGTAATTAGGGAGATCACAGACCGGCAAGGACGGGTAACATCAGAAGTGGGCGGAATCAGAAAGGTGTTCCATGGATATTATCAGGAACTTTACGATGAAACATCAGCATATTCGGATGAAGATGCTTCAGAGTTCTTGTACCCCATTAAGATGGGAAAACTAGATAAGAGTGACAAGTCATGCCTTGGAGAACAGATAGATGTCTCAGCAATAGAAATGGCAATGAGCAATCTGCCCACAGGGAAGGCTACTGGTCCTGATTCGATCCCTCTAGAATTTTATAAAGTTTTTAAACTACCTCTGCTTCCGGTTATATTGGAGCTGTATATTCAGGTACAAAATGGAGGGAAAATACCCCCATCTTGGGATCTAGCTAATATAGTTATATTTCAGAAGAAGGGAAAACCCCCGTTAAATCCAGCCTCATATCGCCCGATCACATTAATAAATAGTGATGCCAAGATATATTCAAAGATCTTGGCAGTCCGATTGTCATTGGTGATTAAAAAGTTGGTCTCTCCGCGGCAGCATGGGTTTATCCCAGGAAGAAATACAACTAATCATATCCAGAGAGTTCTAGCACTCTTTGATTCCACGGAAGTTGCAACAGAGCCTATGGCAGCTGTTTTTTTGGATGCAGAGAAGGCATTCGATCGGGTGAATTGGAAGTATTTGTGGTACGTTATGGAATATTATGGGCTAGGGAAGAAATTTATTACAGCAGTAAGGGCTTTATATAGATCCCCGGCTGTGAAAATACAACTAATGGGAGGACAATCTGAGACCATTTCGATTAGGAGAGGCACCAGGCAGGGGTGCCCATGCTCTCCTCTTCTGTTTGCTTTGTATATAGATCCTCTGCTGAGACAATTGGAAGAAAATAGTAAGATTCCACCAATCCATAGGCAGGGATGGGATACCAAAGTCTTAGCATATGCAGATGATATAGCCATACTAACCCCCTCTCCTGATTCAGCACTGAGAGAGATTGAAGTGGTGACGAAAAAATGTGGAAGGTTTTCCGGATATCTGCTAAATGGAGCTAAGACACAGCTGCTGGCTAATCAATATACAAATAGTAAAGATACACGGAGGGTGGATGATGCAGTATATTTAGGTATTAATATTACACCAAATGTAGATGAAGTTGTAAATTTAAATATAGATCCCATACTTGCCAAATTTAGAGAAGATGCATGCAGATGGAATAACCTACATTTAACCATTGTAGGACAATGCAATATGATAAAGATGATCTTCCTCCCGAAGCTGTTGTATCTATTTCGTGCTATACCATTGAACTTTACTAACTTAAAATTTAAAGAGATTGATAGAATAATCATGAGATTTATATGGGCATATGGTAAGTGTAGGAGATCGAGCAAATTTATGTCTCTTCCTCGTGAAAGGGGTGGGTGGTCCCTACCGAATATAAAATTATATCAAATGGCAGCAGCCTTTCAGTATATGCGCCCGCTATTGGGACCTGACACAGAAGGAGCTATAAAGGCTGACAGCCCCAACATATACGAGCTGCAGATAGGAGCTGCAGCCAATGGGTGTCTGGTAACATACCATGAGCCTGGATATTATAAGAAAACTAGGTATAAAGTCTTAGAAGCGGCTCACAAGTGCTGGCGATTATGGTACAAAAAGAAAGGATTTGGTAGATACAACTATTATACCATGATCGAGAAGAATCCACTACTCCCTGAAATATTTCATGATAAATATATGGCAAAGTGGTGTACATCAGGTATAACCAGGTTAGGAAACTTTTTTGACAACTCGGGGGTCAAGACGTTTCGAGATCTACAGGAACAGTATGGTCTACAGAAAAGGGACTTCTTCAAATATCTACAGATAAGGGACTTTTTAGGGAAAAAAACAGGGGGGGTCCAGGGATTTAAAAGTAACCAATTGTTGAAGGATATTCTGGCTAAGCCCAGCATAACTATTAGGTCAATTTACCCTATTTTAATGGTAGAACAAGCAGATGATCTAGAAAAGAACAAGGAGAGGTGGAGTAAGAAGTTGGCAGATGGTAGTAACAACTTTTTGAGATCACTGGAGTTGGGATGCACTATTCTATTATCATCTTCCTTACAAGCGCAGCACTACAAGACTATGTTTGATCTGTATCATACACCAGCCCATCTCGCCAAATGGGGATGTGTGTCAGGAACAAACTGTCCAAGATGTGGGATGCACGGTTCAGATAACATACATATGATGGCTACATGTGGGGAATAAAAATCCTCAAGGGAAGGTATCCAATCTGTTTTGAAGGAGGTAGTGGGCTATGATCTTGTCCTTACACCTGAGATCATGGTCTTTTTTTGTATGTTTTGTAAACAAAGTTTATTGCAATTTCGATCAACCAGTGAACAGGTAAACATAGTATAAGAGAACATACAGTAATCTACATAGACTCTGAGGGCTATAGCTTTTTCAATTTATACATCTCTACACTAACAGCAATCTAATGTTGCAACATCTACCCTACCCCCATCCCACAACCTCCCCGACAGTGCCCCTCCCCCCAGTGATGATGCTGGTAGCATATCTGGTCAGTTGTATTGTATGTAGGTGTGTTATGAAGGAGTCAACTCTCCGCTCACTATGTGAGAGTGTTTCCCCCGTCTAATCCAACCGTAGGATCCCGCCCCGGGGTCATCTGTAATGGCACCAATGGATTGGGTCTATAGGTAACTTCACAAAACATCCAATCATCATTCAATAAGGGGTCTGGACCCAATCGACATTCCTCCTTAAAGGAGTCTAATATCGCATCCCAACCTTGCGCCGCCTCCAGGGGCCGCCAACCCCTTCTGGCCTCACCATGCAGAACCGCGCTCTCGCACCCAGCCCACCTAGTTAATTCTCTGGTCCATTGGGACAGTCTCGGCCCAACTGGATTCTTCCAGGACATCGCTATTTCCCTCTTGGCCAGCACGTAGGCCAAGTCCCGGAACCTGTTGGTTATTTTGTACTTAGCCGTGCGTGGAAACCAGCCAAGCAGACATTGACCTATTGTGCAGGGGACCTCCCTTCCTATCGCTCCAGCCACCAGACGACTCACCTCCGTCCAATACACCTCCGCCGTAGGGCAGCTCCAGAACATATGCCTAAATTCCGCTTTCTCTAGCCTGCACCTCGGCAATGTACTCCTTCCGCTCCAATGTACCTGCTGATTCGTTCAGGGGTGAGGTATGCCCTATGTAGTACATAAAAATTAATCAACTTAAATCTGGCATTGCGAGTCATTTTGGGGAAGCCCCCCAGAATACGCTCCCAGTCCACTTCGGATATAGTTGTGCCTAGGTCTACTTCCCAGGACGATTTGAGCTGAGTCAAAGGTCTGGTCCTATCGGCCTGAATCCTGCTGTAGAGATTAGAAACTGCCTTAAAAGTGCCAGACGAAGTCGCCAAATATGTACAGGTTGTTTGTGCAGTGAGCTCTCCTGTCCGTCTCAGCCAATGTTTCCTGATACTAGCCACTACTGAGCCATATAATAAGAAGTGCCCTCCCTGTAGACCGAATTGTGTCCGAAGGACTTCAAACGGCATCAGCGTTCCCTCCTTAAATAGTGCTCCTACCGTCTGTATCCCGGGCTCCACCCAGGACTGGAGTCCACCCCAGTCACCTCTGTGGGGCAAAGCTCTTAGGGACAAGAGGGGTAGGTCTGGGGAGTAAGGAGCCTTTACTTTAAGTTTACGCAAAAAGCTCATCCAACAGCGCGCAAGGACTTTAAATTCAAGGGAATCATGTTTCCCAGTACTTGGACACCCCAACAACAGTTCGTATAATCTAGTCTCTGGGGGAGTAAATGCCTTTACCCCCAACCCTGTCGCTGCTCTGTTGGCTATCCATTGCGCCAACCACTGGAGCTGCGCTGCCAAGTAGTAAGCCTCAAAGTCTGGAACTGCTAGGCCTCCGTCTGGGGATCGCCTCTGAAGTTTGGCCAGAGCCACTCGCTTCCGTCCAACCCCCTCCCCCCCCAGATAAAGGCTATGACCATGGACTCCAGTTCTGCAAATATGGCCTTAGGAATCCATACTGGCAGGACCGTGAAGTGATACAGGAGGCGAGGCAACACCACCATTTTAAGGATGGCTACCCTCCCCGCTACAGATAGAGGTAAGGTTTGGCAGAAAGCTATGTTGGAACGGAGGGAACGCATTGAGCCTCCAATATTGCTGTCTATTATATCCTGTGGGTCATGGAAAATCCTGACCCCCAAGTATGAGAGGCATCTTGGAACCCACTGGATATTTCCCAACTCCAATGGTGGGGTTACATTAGCGTTCAAAGGAAACAGGCCGGTCTTGCCCCAATTCACCCGAAGTCCAGAAAGCTCGCCAAATTGCGAAAGCATCTGTTGGGTTCGGGGAAGGTCTCTGTGTACATCGTCTAAGAAGATCAACAGGTCATCCGCATATAACGCTATCTGATGTCTTTTGCCCCCGCCACTATGACGGGACCCCCACCACCACCGCGGGCTGCGGCTGCCAGTGGCTCCATAGCCAGTGCAAACAGTAGCGGTGATAGAGGACACCCCTGTCTGGTACTCCGCTCAACGGCATAAGGTCTGGATATAGTCCGTCCTGTCCGTACCCTAGCAGTGGGCTCGGTATACAACAATCTGACCCAGGCAATGTATTCAGGTCCGAAACGAAGGTGGGACATCACTGTGTAAAGGAAAGCCCACTCCAAGCTATCAAAGGCCTTTTCTATATCGACTGCGAGCACTCCAGGGGCTGGGCTAGTCGAATTCTGATCGTTCATGACCGCTATAAATCTGCGTATGTTATCCGCTGTGTTGCGCCCCGGGATGAACCCTGCCTGGTCAGTATGTATTAGTGTTGTCATGTGGGGGAGCAGCCTAGAGGTCAGTACCTTGCTAAGGATCTTGTAATCCAGGTTCAGCATGGATAAAGGTCTGTATGCCCCGGCTTCCGCAGGATTTTTCCCAGGTTTAAGCAAGGGCACTATTGCCGCCTCCCTCGCTGTTGCTGGCAAAATTCCTCGGTCTCTGGCGGATTGAAATAGAATCTCGAGCCTAGGAGCTAACAAATCTATATACATGGCATAGAATTCAATAGGGAACCCATCTGTCCCCGGAGTCTTTCCCCTTGATAGTTCACTAATGGCCCTCCGAATCTCTGGTTGCGTAATGGCGCCCTCAAGTTGTGACGCAGCGTCCGGTGTTAGTGCCTGTAACTGCAGTCTTGATACATAACTATCGATGGAGTTACCGTCCGGACGAAGAGTGCTTTTATATAATAGTTCGTAAAAGGTCATGAGGTGAGCGTTAATTTGCTCCTGCCCGTGAAGGGGATTCCCCCCCTCCGATATCATTTCCAGGATAGGTGATGTCTTATGCGCTTGCGATACTACCCATGCTAACATCCGACCCGCTTTGTCTCTCTCCCCATGTGCTCGTGTGATATGGTTTTGGTAGTCGAAGCAACGAAGGCGCTCTACACAGTCAGCGACCGTTGCTCTAAGCTCTAGGATAGTAGGTTGAAGGAGCGGATTTTCAGGTCTTTTTTTTCTCCACCTCTCGCAGCTCACTCTCCGCTTGTTCAGTGTCCCTGAGTAGAGTCCTTCGGACCCCCACCGCTCCCGCAATACAGCGCCCACGCATTACCACTTTAAAAGCGTCCCATTCAATCAAGGGGTTATTGGTCGAAGCCTCGTTATCTACAAAGTAGTGGGTAATATGTTGTCTCAGCTCCTCCCGAAAGGGTGCGTCTTCTAGGGACTCGGTCTTCAGCTGCCAGGTGGGGATGCGGGAAGGGGGAGAACCCCAGTGTAACTCTAATAATAGAGGGTTATGATCAGAGATTGTGCGGGACAGGTATTCAACATTATGCACCTGAGGGAAAATGTCTGGGGAGCAGAAAAACACATCTAAGCGGACATGGAGCTCGTGCCAGGGAGAGAAGTAGGAATAGTCTCTGGTCTCAGGGTGTAGCCGTCTCCAGACATCCACCAGCCCCCAGCTCGCCTGCCAGGAGGAGAATAGCCTTGCTACTCTCATCAGGGTGGAATCATGTAACGGAGGGTGGGGGCGATCCCTGGAGGGATCGGCCACACAATTAAAGTCGCCCCCCATCACTAGAGGGAACTGCAAATAGGTGGCCAGGAGGCCCGATAAGCGTGTAAAGAACTCACCCTGGTCCCAGTTCGGGGCATAGACATTGATCAACGCTAGATCCCTTCCCTCCAGTCGACCCCGGATTGCTACAAAACGTCCCTCAGGATCTATGAGCTTGTCCAATAACTGGAATGGAACCCCGGCTTTGATCCATATCAAGGCACCCCTGGCGAATGCGGAATAAGAGGTATAGTAAGCCTGGCCCCTCCACCGTTTCTGCAGTGCTTGCCCTTCAGCCTGGGTTAAATGTGTTTCTAGGAGCAACGCAATCTGAATCCCTCTCCGCTGTAAATGTGAGAATACCTTATATCTCTTGGACATTGTGTGCATGCCCCGTACATTCCAAGAGAGAAATTTATAAGTGCCTAATGTCGCCATAACTGTATTTCAGTCCCCATCTGTGACATGCCCCAAGCAGGGCTAGCAGATACCACGAAGATCCCTACTCTCACATTATACAACACCAGCAGCCCAATGTTAAACATCCACCACTCATCACTCCCCCTAAACAAGCCCCAACAATTAACATCCCAATTCCCCTTCCCCAGGACAAAAGTTTGAACGTCTCTCATCCAAACTTCGTGAAATGTCAACTAGTTTATCGAAAGTGGGGGAACTCCTAGATCACAAAAGGAGTGGGCCATCGCCCCGATCCCCACTACCGGATTGCAAGATATAGTAGTACCTGTGGACCCATATCTCATCCATCTGGTGGGTACGACTGCCATTGTGACAGCTAGTGCGCCCCCCTCATCAGCTACTACGTTGTCTGCCAGAGGAGGCTCTCATTACCAGGGCAACTGGCGCAAGTGTAGATCGATGGGAGGACTCTCATATGATACAGTCAGAGGTGCCCGGTGTTAGGGCCGGGCCGATCCGTCGGACTCACGGGAGGTCTCGGATTCATGGTCCGAATCAGATGGTTCATCGTCCGCAGCAGTCTGTACTTGGGATCCCCGATCAGAGCCGCTCAATGAAGCTGCTGCCTCCATGGCTTTTCGTCTCTCAGTCTGCATCTCCACAGGGGAAGGACTATTTACTATACGGGTCGTGTTGCTTTTAGCCCCTCTCCTCCGTTCATGTTCAGGGTTCTGTGTCGGAGGACCATTCCCCTCATGTGTCAGCAGATCAAGCCATTGCCATACCTCCTCAGCCGTAGTGAAAAACTGTGTACTGTCTTTGGCTACTACCCTAAGCTTCGGCGGGAACAGCATGCCATATTGTAGACCTAATTGGCGCAGTTTCTGTTTTGCATCCCTGAAGGAAGCTCGTTGTTTCTGTACTTCCCGGGAGAAGTCTGGGAAGATACGTACCGTGTGATTGTCCATTGTGCGATCTCCTTTGGTCCTGCTCTGAAGCAACAGGTAATCCCTATCTCGGTAATGAAGAAGTCTGGCTATTATAGGTCGCGTGGGGGGCCCCGGGGGGGGGGGGGAGGATGCGTCGGAACTCTATGTGCCCTCTTAATCGCAAAAAAGAGAGAAAGTCCATCGCTCGCTAAGTCCTCTTGGAGCCACCGCTCGAGGAACTCCGCCAGGCCAGTTTGTGGAACACTTTCAGGCATACCGATCACTCGTATGTTATTGCGTCGCGATCTATTTTCCGCATCTTCGGCCCTTAATTCCAGGGCCCTGATCCGGTTCTCCAGCTGCTTTGTAGACTTACTGGCATCCCTGACCTCCGGAAGAAGCTCTTTAAGTTGCTTGTCGGTGGTGGACACTTTTTCGGCCAGGCGACGGTGATCATCTCGCAGTACTGTGAGATCCGTGGCCAAAGCGTCGATTTTCCCCTCCAGTGCTACACGGGAAGCCGTTATAGCTTGTAGGACATCTTGAAGTGTGGGGTCATCGCGTCCCTCTCTTGAAGCTTCATTCCTGGGGTCAGGCGGGTCTGCTTGTGCCTCGGCTGAGGACCCACTTTTTTGTTCCATGTCCCTCCGGCGACCGACTTTACCCATTTTCTGGGGCATGGCTCCAACTCCATCTGGTCGGTGGCCTCTGGACATCAACTTTCCCACCTCAGCGATGTATACTTCACTGCCAGAGAGATCGCCGAACTGTTATTAGAGAACTGCTGCTTCCGGTGCTCGGTACTCGTGTAAGAGGCTTATCCCCTTCCAGTGCCAGCCGCACTCCGCACTCTGGGCCGCCAAGAACCCCTGGGGACACCACACGTCAGGTAGCCAGGACTCCCTCTCTCCTTTCAGTCAGGGTGTGGACCTGTCGAGCCAAGTAGCCTCGCCGTTCGTGGAGGGCGCCCTCAAGCATTCATGTCTCTCATCCAGTGTCTGGGGGCCCCCTGCACTCTCCTGTAGGTAGCACTGCGCATCTAGAGGGACCCCTATAAAGGGGGGCCGTATGCACCGCGCCTCAGTGCAGGCCCGGTTCGCCCTATCAAGCCACCGACTTCGTCCCCCTCGTTCCAGCTCACCTCAGGAAGTCCATGGAGTCAAGCCTCCCCAGGAGTACCCCCCGGCGCTGCCGTGCAGACTGCGATCAGTCGTCCTCAGAGGGGAGCTGCCAACGGAGCTCCGGGGGAACCCCGGAATTATCGCCACTAACCGTGAACCATTGGATCCTTCCCTCGGGTGCCGGCCGCCATGTTGTGTGTTCTCCGCAGACCTCAGCCGAGCGCTGTCGCAGTGCTGGGCCCCACTGTTCACCGGCGTGGGTCCCCAGAGGGAACCGCCAGGTCCACTTTTAGTTCTTGTCTCACAAAGGGGTGAGCTGGATAGGATCAGGGAGTTGCTGTAGCGGGTCGTCTGCCGCCGGGAGCGTCGGACAGATCGCGGACACCATCTTTTTTTTTCCGCGGCACTCCGTCGGCCGCAAATTCGGCCCTGAAACTCTCTTCCCTTCGGGATCGGGCCCCACAAACTGAACCTCGGGACCCCTTTGCACTTTCATCCAGTCAATGGGGCAGGTTGGGGGTCCACTGCATTTCAGACTGGACCGGAGTGGGGATCGCTAGCAGGAGCCTCACGGAGAGGCTTCCTCTGCCATCGGCGTCAGGCCACGCCCCCCACCTGAGATCATGGTCTTTGGGACTGATGGCGAAATCGCTGGACCACATAGAGCGTTTATCTTTGTAGCCATGGTGGTGTTTCGAATCTGTATATCAACAGCATGGCTGGATCTACGACCCCCGTCCTGGCAACAATGGTTGGCTAGGCTGCTGTCTGTATATTACTTGGAGATGTCATTGTATGAACGGAAGGGGAGACAGGCCAGGAGGAAAGGGAAGACAATATGGGGTCTGTTTCAGGCTTGGATACAGGCCCATAATGATCGGGGCCACCCCCTTTTGAATTAATGGGCACCACTCCTAGATAGAATTTGAGGGGTGGCTAGGTTTTGTGTTTTGTATTACGTATGATCTAACTTGGCGATGTTTTTCTTCTCATCTCTTCCACCCTATATTCTATTATATTGTAAGCTTTCAGTGTATAATGACTTAAGAATATATGTGTTATATGTTTCCTTCCAATAATAAAAATAATAAAAAAAAAAAAAAGGATACATATTTTCATATTCCCATTCTGCTCTCTGACAGATGTTACCTGCAGTTAAAGTCAGCCAGAAGCATTTTTGGCTCGCAGTGCTTCTCTGCATCCTCACCAGTACCCCATGAGTGTTCACAGAAGTAATAGTGGTGGTCACAGCACACCTTCAGAGTTTGAGGCTACCAGTTTTTCCCTACCTCAAAGACCGGCTGTTAATGGTGGCCTGCCTACAGTCCATTGTGACACTCTCCAGACAATGATGACCCACTTAACATTGCCGGGATTCACGATAAATGAGCTGAAGTTGCACCTGACTCCTTTGCTAAGGCTGTCATTAATTGGCGTTATCCTGGATGCAGTGCAGTACAAGGCCTTCTCTGTGCTGCATCTAGTCCAGGACATTTGGGCTATGGCTCTGATAATTCAGCCTGAGTCCTAGATCTCAGTAAGAGTAGCTCTGAGGCCTCTTGGCCTCTTATATTCCTGAATCTTCCTGGTCAACTATGCCAAGTGGAATATTAAGGCTTTGCAAAATAATTTGAAGTTTCAGTGGGCCTAGCATCAAGGAAATCGTTTAGATGCGATCTCAAATTCAGAAGAGATGGCTCACAATTAGCATTGGTGGCTGCTTGCACCCTGTTGGTCCTATGGCAGGCCCCTCTCCCTTCCCCACCAAGAGATGTTGGTGCTAATGGTTATGTCACTAATGTGCTCAACAGGTCACGAGGGGGAGGTGGGGATGTGAAGACCATAGTCGCTGATGGAAGCCCACCTCCTTATCAGTCTGTTGGAGTCAAGCAATTTGCCTGGTGCATGAGACTTTCCTATTGTACATCCAGGGGAGTTTGGTGCATGTTCTCCCAAACATCCACACCACCATGTGGTATGGAAACACATATGGCAGAGTGGGGCCCTGGGTCCTGTGCACCTCTGCAGTTTGTTGGAGCCCCAGGGCATTTCCCCAGTCACAAACCACTTGGCAGGATCCTTGAATGCGATAGTAGGCGAGGTAAGGGTATGCTGTCTGGCAGATCACAAATGGCATCTAAATCCCAAGCTGATGCAGGGTATCTTCCAACAGTGGGTAGAACTCTGTGTATATCTTTTCACAGCTGTTGACAACACACAACAAATACCAACAAGGAAGCAAAGAGAAGATTCATTGATGGTTTCGCCAAAGAAGCCCAGAAAGCAGCAAGTGATGGAAACTTGAATTAACTCTTCAACATAACAAGGAATCTCTCCTTGGATGATAGAGCAAGCCAGAAAAAGCACGTTAAATGTAAAGCTGGGAAGACAATCATGGGTAAAGAAAGCCAACAATAAAGAGGAGTAAAGCACTTTGAAGAACAACTGAACCAGCCTGTGCTGCAGTCTCCACCAGACATACAGCCAGCTGTTAAGGACTTGCCAATCGACTACAGCAGATCAAGGAAGAAATACAGCAAGCCATCAAACATTTGAGAAAAATTGGAAGGCAGCAGAACACTACAACATTCCTGCAGACGTACTGAAGGCAGATATTGAAACATCAGTAGAAATGCTCTACCCCATGTTTGGAAGACAAAAAGGTGCCGTCAGACTGGAAGGAGGGCTAGCTCATCAACATGCCCAAGAAAGGTGTCCTGAGTAACTGCACAAACTACAGAGGGATAACTCTTCTATCAACCCCAATCAAAGTGTTCAACAGAGTAAACCTGAACAGAATGAAGGAATATGTTGATGGTCTTTTGAGAGATCAACAAGCTGGCTTCAGCAAAGTTAGATCCTGTACAGACCAGATTGCGTCACTGCGCCTCATCACTGAGCAGTTGATGGAATGGAACTTATCCCTCTATGTCAGTTTTGACTATAAGAAGGCATTCAACAGCGTGGACAGAGAGAACCTTTGGAAACTCCTTCATCACTAAGGTGTGCCAGATAAACTCATAAGAACGATCAGAAGCTCTTATCAGGGAATGGCCTGCAGAATAGTCCATGGAGGAAGACTCACTGAAACCCTCCAAATGAGGACCGGCGTCCGCCAGGATTCTTTGCTCTTGCCTTTCCTCTTCCTGTTGGCCAAAGCCTGAATCATAAAGATATCCACAGCAAAGATAAGAAATGTGATCGATTGGACACCTTGAATGCAGCCTGATGACCTGGACTTTGCAGACAACCTGGCCCTGCTCTCCCATACCCATCGGCAGATGCAAGAGAAGAGCGGCAAGGTGGCAGCCATATCAGCACAACTTGGCCTCAAAGTTCACAGGGAAAAAAACAAGATTCTGAATGCTAACATGGCCAGCACAACTGCAGTCACACTTGCAGGCGATGTACTGAAAGAGGTTGAGACATTTACCTACCTGGGCAGTGTCATAGATAAGCAGGGCAGCACAAGCCCTGATGTCAAGGCAAGAATCGGCAAAGCATGGGCTGACATCATTCTGCTAAAGAGGATCTAGAGCTCCAAGGACCTAATGCTGCAAACCAAGATCAGGCTTTTTAACACCAACATAAAAATTGGTCCTTCTGTATGGAGCAGAAAATTGAAGGGCAACATTGACCTCCACCAACAAAGTCCAGACCTTCATTAACACTCACCTGAGGGAAATCATCTGAATCTGCTGGCCAAACACCATCAGTAACAACAACCTATGTCAGCAGACTTTCCAACTCCCTGCTCATGAAGAAATCATGAAAAAAAGATGGAACTGGATAGACCCCACCCTCTGAAAGTCTGCATCAAACGTCACACGGGAAGCCATAACCTGGAACTCTCAAGAGAAAAAGAAAAGAGGAAGGCCAAGAAACCCCCGGCACTGAGGCCTTGAGATTGACTGCAAGGAGATGGGTTGCAACTGGAGTCAGATCAAAAGAAAAGCCCAGGACAGAGGTTGCTGGAGAGTCCTGGTTGATGGCCTATACCCAAGGAGAAGTAGTAGGTGTAAGTAATTAAGTGGAAATACACAGTGTCAAAGGTGTTGCGTGTTGGAGTTTCCCTGAGTACGCTTACTAGGAGATGTATTCTGGCTGAAGTGGAACACAACACTCGTGTATGCCTTCCCACTCCTACCTCTCTTGCCCTTAGTTCTGAAAACAATCAGGAGCAACTAGGCCCACGTCATCCTATTACCTCTAGATTGGGAAGAAAAGTGTGGTACCCAGAACTTCCGGGCACATGCTTCTGCCTTGTGATCAAACTTCAGCTTTGAGAGGATTTTATGTTGCTACAGCAGCCTCTACCTGTAACTGCTCAATCTGCGCTTTGAGCTTTTACATTGATCATTGAGCTGTTGTCTAAAGAAACTATAACTCGTGCCCTAAGGTAACTATAACTCATGCCCCCACCATGCACAGCTTACTCCTCAATAATTGCAAATATTACACTGATATTATCAATGATGTCATAGAAGATGCCATGACTGATGCAATATGCAGGGTTTTTAGCAGTTCACGGTGATGGCGTGAGTTTATAGTTACCTTAGGGCATGAGTTATAGTTTCTTGAGATAACTATACCTACTGAATTTATATGGTTTTATGTGTGTAAAATCTGAACCTAACTACAACATCCATGTAACCCGTATTTTTTAGTAAATTCCTGAGGTTTTTTTAATTCTATTTCCTAACTTTACTGTTCCTGTAACCTTTGTTTATTTTTCAGTGAAGTTCTAAATTTTTTTAATGCTAATTCCTTACTGTAATGTCCCTGTAACCTTTTGGTTTTGTATTTTAAGTTGTATTTTTATACAGCCAATATAATAATTACATTTATCTAAAATGTACCAAACAAGTATGTACACCTTAGTCACATGTAATACATTACATTCCATACTAAATTCCCTCATACAAAACAAACCAGTTATATTACTTCTCTTAGAATTATTTCAGCGGTGACTAAATGCTTGGAGGCAGACTTGTAATCAGCTTAATAAAAAGTTATTTTTTATGCGATGGTACATCCTAATCTGGTTTTACAGCAAAGTGTTGAATATGATCTGACAGGTTTTCTAGTCCTGCGATACACTTAGTGGAAGGAGATGATCCATCGAAGCAAGACAGTTCCCTGCGTCTACTACAATGACAACCATCGGGGATGCCCACACTTGTGCTTAAATAGTGTCCTGTGTCGGAAGTTAAAAACTGAAACAGTGCGGAGCTAAGCATGTGGCCTGGAAAGCTAGTGTTTGTTTCTAGTGCTGATTAAGACTGCCCTTGCTCAGTCTGTACACAAGGGATCTGAAGGCACACCTTCAAGAGCAGAGACAGACATCATTCAATTTGCCACTATCCCTCTGACGGGTATAAGCCAAAATTAATCCAATTGGGCGATTCGACCACCACTCCTTTCCTGAGACACATATTTAAATCCTTAAGGCATTATTTTGGGCACTGAAAGTCTTTGATGTTTTTGTAAGCAAGTGGTTCAGCCACTATTATTTCTTTCATGTGCTGTTGAATAAGTTTAATGTTGTTATAACTTGGTAGTCCTTTAGCCACAGTTGATTACTTTGAGCTCTGTTTGTGGGGTATAAGACTCTGCAGTCCAGTAGATGTGCTTTTCAGCAATTTTGTCTTTCTCACAGAATATTTACACAAGAGTGAATGCAATATCACACTGCGCTCCAGCTTTCACTCTAATTATGGTGTTTTTAGATTAATGTAATCGAGCAAGTTAGCCACGATTATTGGTTTCTTCCTGTTAGACTTTTCATCCTTGGCGTGGTCTCCCTTAACTTTTTGCCTCTGTTTTCCAGGTTGTTGATGTGTGCTGGACTCTGTTTTTGCAGTTTTTGTTACTCTGGGCACTTTACCACTGCTAACCAGTGCTGAAGTGCAAGTGCTCCTATACAAAATGTGTATGTAATTGGCTTATCCATGATTGGCATATTTGATTTACTAGTAAGACCCTAGTAAAGTGCACTAGAGGTGACCAGGGCCTATAAATCAAATCGTACTAGTGGGCCTGCAGCACTGGTTGTGCCACCCACATAAGTAGCTCTGTAATCATGCCTCAGACCTACCACTACAATGCCTGTGTGTGCAGTTTTAACTCTAAATTCGACTTCGCAAGTGTACCCACTTGCCAGGCCTAAACCTTCCCTTTTCTTACATGTAAGGCACCCCTATGGTAGGCCCTAGGTAGCCCCAAGGGCAGGGTGCAGTGTATGGTTAAGGTAGGACATATAGTAATGTGTTGTATGTGTCCTGACAATGAAATAGTGCTAAATTTGTTTTTCACTTTTGCAAGGCCTGTCTCTCTCATAGGTTAACATGGTGGCTACCTTTAAATATGATTAAAGTGTAGATTCCCTGTGGGAGCGAATGGACATGTGGAGTTTGGGGTCTCTATGCTCACAATTCAAAAATACATCTTTTAGTAAAGTTGATTTTAAGAGTGTGTGTCTGAAAATGCCACTTTTAGAAATTAAGCATTTTTTTGCTTATACGATTTCTGTGACTCTGCCTGTTTGTGGATTCCCTGTCTGAGTCAGTTTGACAGTTGGGCTGGTCGCACCTCACACTAGATAGCGACACAAAGGGAGCTGGGGTGTCGTCTGCATTTCCTGATGAGCCATCTGTGTTAGGAGGGAGGGGAGGAGTGGTCACTCACACCTGAAAGGGCTGTGCCTATCCTCACACAATGCAGTTTCCAACCCCCTGGTGCGTGTCTGGGGCCTGGCCTGGGCAAGGCAGGATTTCACATTCAAAAGAGACTTTACTTTGAAGTAAGCCTACTTCAAAGGGTAAAATGGGTATAAGAAGGGCACCCAAAACCACAGACTTTAGAACACTTCTAGAAACCAAGAGAAACCACTGCCTGGAGAAGAGCTGAGGAAGAAGAGCTGCCCTGCCTGTGGAGCTATCCTGCAGTTGCTGCTTCTGCCAGAGTAAGAGGGCAAAGACTGGACTTTGTGTGCCTTCCATCTTGTGAAGATCTCCAAGGGCTTGATTTGTTGTTTGAAGTCTCAGGGACAGCAAAGACTTCTCTCTGGCAGCACCTGGAGTCTCTGGAGAGACTCCTACCCTGCCAAGTGGTGCCCATCCAGTTCCTGGGGCCCTGAAAGGAGAAGCTGGCAACCTAAGAGGAAGAAATCCAAGCACTGACTGCCGTGGGGGGAAACATCGACGCAACTCCGATCTGCGTCTGAAAAATTGATGCGCCACCGGCTTCGCGGCTGAAAATCAAAGCTCGCCTGCAACTCGAACTGAAGATCGACACTTGGGGCTGGGGAAACTACGCATAGCATCGCTGACGGAGGCTGGTGAGATAGCAAACCACGCTGTTTGGTTTTCGGATCATCGTGTGGCTGGATTTCCGACACAAACACCGCTGGGTGTGTAAAAACAACGCAAGGCCTGCCTGGACCCAAGAGTGCTGACCGGATCGACGCATCGCTCTCCTGCGGAGAGAAGAAATAACGCACGCCGACCCGACTAAAGGAGAAACTACACAAGGTCTCGCTCGTGAGTGAAATTGACGTATCACACGCCATTTTTGACACACACTCGCCTGTGCGGGGTTATTTTTGATGCACCCAAGGTACATTTTCATGCTAACAGTGTTAGTGTGTGTTTTAAATTACTTGAAGACTCTTTTTGCATTTTTAGGGATAACCTGACTTGTGTATTGTGGATTTTTGTCATTTTGGTCTTGTTTTGTTTACATAAATATTTCCTATTTTTCTAAACCTTTGTTGTGTCATTTTGTAGTGTTTTCAATAAGTTACTGTGTGTGTTTGTACAAATACTTTACACCTAGCACTCTGAAGTTAAGCCTACTGCTCGTGCCAAGCTAACAAGGGGGTAAGCAGGGGTTAGCTGAGGGTGATTCTCTTTTACCCTGACTAGAGTGAGGGTCCTTGCTTGAACAGGGGGTAACCTGACTGCCAACCAAAGACCCCATTTCTAACATTGGTTGATCAGCGGTTGGGATTGGACTTGTATTTGCACTTGACATATAGTGATTAAGTGTACACTACTGTTTTGAGTGCAGACCACTACGTGACCACTTACTACTTGTCTTGTGATTTTTGCTTTTTCTCTTTTGCTTGGATTTTTCCCTACATCCATTTTTGTCGTAATCTTTGGTTGACTTCATTTGGGAACTTGTTTTGTGCCTTTTGGAACTTTGCACTTTTGTTGACTTTTCATCATGTCCCAATCTGGAGATGCATCAGTTGGAGCTGCTTTTGACCGGGAGAAATTGGAAAGCTATACCATGGCTCAGTTAAAGCAGTTGTGTAAAAGTTTTGACTGTCCCATTAAGAGCTCATCGAAGAAGGAGGAGCTGCAAAAGGTGCTGAGGGCCTGGGTTACAGCCAAGAGCACTGAAGGTCACACAGAGGCGGAGGAGGATGAAACAATAACTTTACTAAACTTAGATTTCTTCTGGAATCCAGTGAACTTGATCTGGGGAGCCTGTTTCCCAGCTCCAAAGGACTACATCTTGGACTATCAGAGGAAATTGCAAACCCTTGTTAAAGATAGTGTGCATTATACTGGCAGGGCAATAATGTAAGCACGGTATGGAAACTAGATCCCAATAAAATTATGACCACACAAAGAAAAGCAACATCAGATGACCATATCAGCTGCTCTCTGCGTCAGGACGGGACCCTGCATGTGCTCTGTCTCTGAGTGTCCTTTGTGTTTGCTGCATAATTCACATACATTCACAACTGGTGTATCAAAGGCAGCAGTAGTGCAAGTTCCCTTACACAGGACAGGTAAACACAAGTTAGTGTAAGCTGCTTTGATAGACACACATGACTGGTATACAGCTCAATCAGCAGCAATGCAAGCTTCACCTAGCTGCTCAAAACAGTTGAAGGGCAAGCGTCCCTTACCCATGAGCATCTTCGTGTTCTCATATAGAATGGTCCCAAAATAGTGTGGGGTCTTAATAGAGAGGATAGATGAACAAGTAATCCTAGCAGAGATGGGTATATGTTGGTAGCATAGCTTTTGTTTAGGGGGGGACGTTGATGATAGTGTGCAATTCTATCCAGATATCCTATAAATAAATAAATGCATATAATTAATTACCTGACCATAAGCTACAAAACAGTTACTTCAATTCAGTGCATCGTTCTTAGACTAATGTAGTCACATGCTCCTCTATTTCTACTTCCTATCTCTCATCCATAGGCAGGGGCCACTCAAAGCAGGAAAAAAGGTTCAGGCCAAATGTGAAAACATTGTATGGTGTTTGTAAAATGCCAACTAATATTTTACAAATTTAGTTTTAAATTGAACAAACAGTTTAAAGGAGTAAATGTATCTTTACATTGAATAAACAGTGTAAAAGAGTACATCTGTGTTGTCTCTTAGCCTTATATTTTTATGAAGCCGACACTAATTTTGTAAGTTCCTTATTATTATGATCTTACCTGCGTACAGTTGTAGGTAGAACGATGCCACCTGTTATATTTACATGATGGATCCCTTTGGGTGTACAGTACTTTGGCTGAGAAACCTGAAACACAGCAGTGCTGCTAATGTTTTGAACAATTTAGGGCTCATATTAATTAAAGGGTACATTTTCTTTGTTTACACCACTGTGCACCTGTAAACAGGTGCACCGGCCGCAGGATATATTTGCCATATTATGAAGAATGTGCAGCCACAAACTCATGCTGCCCTGTGGGCAGTGCATTCAAGTGAAAGACGGAGCAGCTGCTTCAGAGCCAGTCAATGTTTCATTGTGCAGGCGGCAACCAGCCTGCAATTTAAAGAGGAGTTAGAGATCCCCTGCATGTGGGTGCAGTGAGTGACTAAATCAGCCTGCAGGGGAATGTCTTGGGGGTCCATGGGGACCACCTTTCCCTCCGGAGGGCTGCCCTCATGGTGCGCACTGACAGTGTGCCTCCTTTTTGTGGCAAACTTTTAGTGTGCCTCCTAAGGGTATGTTTGCCTCTAGACCCACATTTGTAATTTGGCAGGGGTGCAAAGTCAAAATGATTTCCTCATTTCCCTGGAGCCATGTCCCCATGTAAATAGAAGAGCTCTGGTACTATCAGTATTACAGAAGGGGGCCGCAGAAGTGACTTTACATAAGTGACATGGGGCACACAAACTGGGCACAGACATCCGTTGCGCCCTCAGGGGATTTTCTGTAGTACAGCCCGATGCATGCTGAAGCCCCCTATTCATAAAAGGGGATGCACATTTTACAAATGCTGGCCATGCTGTGCATCTTTGAACAACTGGCCCTTTAATTAATATGATGGAGACAGCAACTTACCTTGTTTCTGTGTGCTAATTTCACTACCTGCATCACATAGTGCCGGTATGGTGACCTGTGCGGGGCAGCAGGTTTGTGTTTTTTGCAGTTTGTGAGCCAACTCTTGAGGACAGATGTTAAACGGTCTTCCATGCTTGACCTCATAGTCTCAGGTTCGAATCCTGGTGGGTCCTCTGAGTTTTTCATTCTTCTTAGGTTCTTAAAATGTGTTAAATAACATTAAATACGTTTCGGTTATATCAATGCCAAGAAGCCCAAATAATGAAAGAATATTTGACAAATATACACATTCTGGTATTGTGATGCTTACCCAAAACAAACATGTAAAAGTGCAGCTTAACACCTAAAACTCTTAACTTGCCTTTTCTTCCTCTCTTCCTAAAGTAGCTTAATTTCATTCTTAAAAGGTTCAGTCAGTTCTGACTTTTTAGCCAAGATTGTGTTGCATTGAGGGTTGTTTTGCTTTTAACATGGTACGTATCTCAATCCTAGGCAAACCTGAGTATTCCCAAGGGTCAGTTGTCTGACCTCCTGTGTTAGCTACAGGGACAGAAGTTCAAAAGGCATCCCTGAAGCGGTCCAGCTTACCTGCTGCACTGGACCTGCCTGAGCCCTGCTGGCCTCTGCTAGAGTGGGTCCCTGTAGGGCCTGGATCCTTGGCTGGCACCAGAGTGCATTCCTCTGCAAGAAAAAGTTAAAATCCTGAAGTTTAGGCTCCTCGTGACCGCAAATGGTCCCGTTTGTACCAAGTCTCTGCCCCTCCCAATGACCACATGTGGAGCTCCAGTGAGATCCACTTTTTGCACTACAGTGACTGTCAGCAGTGGCTGGCAATGCGAGAGCCGCACTTCAGTTGACAGCAACGACAGCTCACGGAGACTGTCGACGCAAAGCTATAGCAACAATGTCTGGTTCCCTCGACCGGCTTTTCATGCTACAGCAGCAACAGCTCACAGCATCCTGTCTGCTCTTTGCGCTATAGTGACGGCCATTTGCAGTGCTCTACCCTCTCTTCATGGCCTCCTCCACTGCAAATGGAACTCTTCACTCCGGACTCAGAAGGTAACCCTTCAGTTGGGAATAACTTGGTCCCTGTATCTGACCTTTACTCCACCACAGTCACCCTGAACTTGTGATTTTTCGACAGTCTCTCACGACCAGATGACTGTGAGTGCAGCTTTATGTTTTTAGGTGCTATTTTAACTAGAATCTTTCAAATTGAATACCTCTGGTCTACTGCTTGGATTTTTGTCGTTCTGATATTTTATTTATTAAAATGCACTCTAATTTTCTAAATTAGTTTGGGATTGTTCTGTGTTTTCACTGTATTACTGTTTGTATGCTGCATAAATACTTTACACATTGCCTTTAAGTTTGCCAAGGAAGCAGAGGGTAAAGTCCATGTTAATTTTAGCATTTTTGTGTTCCATCCTGACAAGGATTGTGGTTGTTCCCTGAGTGAGCCTCCCTCCAGTTTTCTCAACCAATAACCCAATTTCTTGCAGTACTCTTGGTTAACTACGTTGTTCCGGGGCATATTCACAATTGTAAATAAAAAGTGAGATATTACCACATGAGTCAAGAAGAAAATAACGAGGTGATGTTTACAGGATAATAAATCTACATATCACACCTGCTGTTTGTCACATTTTATTTCACGTGTTTGTGCTCTTACAGCCTGCCCTTTGCTGGTACAGTTTCATGAATTATTGAAGTATTATTACATTACACACCAAAGGAATTTGTGCAGTAATCTGATGACTACATTTTTCTGTCCTTCCCACGTAACGATTATAATTGTAACTTGTCTTCTATGTAGTGCTGCGCTCTTCATTTCTGTTTGTTTCTAGTCACTGTTAATAGCAGATGCTACTATTTCCCAATGTATGGTACTTAATTTGCCAACCTTTGAAGGTTTGAAGGCTGAGCCTGCCCTGCTGAGAGTTAAATTAATGACCTCCTGAACACCGCATGTTGTAAAGGGTAAGCGTTCAGCTCTCCCATCCATCCAATCCCCTAACACCACTCGAAATGGTTTGTTGACGATAATACCCAACATATATTGTAAAGGAAGACATGTGCCTAAGCTGGGCACTTTGGACTCGTGTGATGTATTCCGCATAAAGAATCCAACATCAACTGTGATTTGACTTTTGCATCCTCACTAACACGCAGTTCTGATACTTTAGAGAAAAGCATGCCATACAAAATGACAATATACTTGGTAACTTTAAGCTATTGTATGTCGCTGTATTTTTTAAACCATGAACTCTTAATTCTGGATTTGTTTGAAAAGCCGATGTGAATAGTGCAGTCCTCAACCCCAAATTGAATCTCTCGCCTGAAGCGTCTTCTCCTTCAGTGTGTTCTAATGTTTAGCTTCTGTACCTAAACTAGCCTGAGGTATCCATGGTAACAGTGTGGCCAACACGCTCTATTCTGGGCTTTCTACCCACACAGGTCAGGACGTGGCTCCCAGATACAGACTCATTTTACCATGTCTTGAAGATTGGCCCTCCTTAACAGGAAATATGAGCACTTTGAAATATTTCAGAAGTTTAACAGCATCTTCCTGCTTTAGCCGAAAGGCATTCGCTTCAAATGTTTAACGTTATAATGTTACCCACTGTGCTTTTACTACATTAGATAATAGTGTCTTAAATTGTTTGTGAAGGACATGAAAATATAATTAGACAAAAAAAAACTCATTTTACAATCCACTGCTTAGCGTGCCTTGAAGTGAGAATGTAGTGCAATTTGCAATTCTGTTACTTTTTACTCTCCAACAGCTACCATGTCTCTGCTGAGACCCCGTTTTAATTTTCTTGTTTCCTTCAGCACATAGGAAGGGTTGGATTCCGTTTCTCTGGCTGACAAACAGATTGCAATTAGTGGCTTCCGATTCATTTCAAATATTTATTGATGATGGCTCCCAGACCAAGGGATGAAGCGTGCTCTAAAATGCCTGCATCGCTCGCCTCTCTTTGCAGTTTAATCATGCACTTGGGAAAGCGAAGCAGATCTTGCTTCACCCATCTTGTAGAGAAGCCAGTATTGCAAAACATTTGCAAATCCTTTCTCAGTGTTTGTCTTCCTTTTTTTTTTCTTAGATGTGCTCCCAATCGCATCTTCTCCCAAGACTTGCTACTGCTGCTTGTTAATACTTGAATGTGCATTTCACAGCATGGGGCACGTGGTAATTTTCAATAGTATTGTCCTCTTACCACAATTCTTATTTTGTGCAGGTGGTGGCCACTGGCACTCATTTCTGAGTAAGTGTTCCCAGACAGGTAGGAAATCTGAGGTTCTGACAATGGTACATGCAGCTATAGTGACGGGAGTAAGGCTGGTGCTACCGTTAATACCATAGACACTTCATCTGACACAAGGAAATTCACCCACTACTCATTAATGAGTCATCAGGAAAAACTGATGCTGGATTTTATAGACAGTACTTGAAGTAAAAGCAATATACCTGAACCAAGAGACAGTGGACAAGTAAAGTGTCTGTGCATAGCTTTGGTTTTCTATCATGAGTGAGTGAAAGAGTAATGCAAGGTAAACCCCATCCTAGCAAAGATGATGTCGACAATGTATGGTCCTTTACTATGCATTTGTGATAAAATGTGGACTTGAGTGCTGTCTAAGGAAACAGTGGTGATTGCTATGAGGATGCCATGCTGACAAAGGATCGCAACACAAAAAACAACCAGAGAGGACAGCAACCTGAAAATATGCAGAAGGTGTATGAGAGAACATGGACAAACAGTGAAATGCCTGGTTTACGACTGGATTTTAGGGTTGGGTCGAAAAGGGACATAATTAATTCCAAATACAAAACTTACTTCAAGAGAAGATGATGACATCATAGACGTCATGGTTCCTTTTCTCTAGCTGAACATGAACATGGCACATTATTCTCCCTTCAGGTTCCCCTAATTTACATCAATGCTACTGTTGTGGGAGACTTTTTTTGTCTTTGCTAGCCTTTGTCAACTCCATGCCCATTTAAAAAAATGTAAGTTTTAAAGTTACAGATTTTAGAAAATGTCTCTGCAGACTGCTCCCCTTTAGAATATGGCCAGGTACCAGACTGAATCCTTAGAATTTCACCAGCATTGCTTCTGTAAGCCCAGCAGATAGCATAATGTTGTGCCATGTTGTCTTTGTACCACCCTAGGAATGATACAGTGGACTTGCTTATAACCATCATCCCTGCCCGGTGATGCCAGGTCCTTTCTTTGATCACCTGCTGACACTGATCCAGAGCTATTTCCCCAACTTTTGGTATTCTTACGACAACTCCAAATCCTGTTTGTTAGTGTTGCTAAGGAACACACATGCTCAGCCAGCAAGATGCCAGAGTCTCTCATTGCTTCTCTGGTTCAGGCAATACATAATGGACAGGATATAAGTATGTAATCCGTGTGGGCCTAGATACTACTACTGATTACAGTGGCAGGGCAGTTGGCACCAGTGTCTTTCATAAGAAGGATGTGTAGCCATGCCTAAAGGATATGCCCTTTGATATACACATATGCTCTGTGAAAATGGCAGAGTCTGCACAAGAAAGATTTAATGAGATCCAAGCCTCTGCATTCCTTTTGGGGTTATTAATTCCTGCCGAACAGTTTTCCCAATTTAGAGAATGCCGAGCTCATTCCAGGGGACAGCCCTTCAGGTAGCATCAGTCCTTCTAACCAGGGGTATAGCAAAGAGGTCAATTCTTAGAGGCACAGTTATGGTACTAGCAGACACCGCACAGGACAACAGGGTCTGCATTCCTGAATTTTCTCCCCTTCTGCTGCAGCTGTTGCCAAGCCACTTTAGTTTGTTCTACACAGTTCATATCAGGCTGCTGGATGCATCACTATCTCCTCAGCTGGCGAGCCATCATGTTTGTTAGAAGGGTTTTACAGATCATTCAAAGGAGGTATGCTCTACCTTTTATTTAATCCCATCCCATCCTTACTCTCACACCAGAATAAATTTTGAAGAAGCACTTGACACTCCGGATACGTGAGGTAAATTGTTTACTTTCCAAGGGTGCCAGCACAAGAGTACCATACTTAGAGAAAGAAGAAGGATGCTGTTCATGCTACCTCCTTGTCTGAAAGAAGAACAGGGGCCTCGGAGCTATCCAGACCTTCACCAGTAGACGACTTTTCTCTACAGGGACAAAATTAAAGGGCTCACGCAGGTTCAGATTCTGTTTGTCCATGAATTTACAGGATGCATATTTGCATATACCCATTCTGCAGTCCTCAAGGCATTACCTGTGGTTCAAGGTTGACCAGGAACACTTTCAATTCACTGTGCTAATCTTTGGCATTACTTTGGCCCCTTGAGTGTTCATGAAAGTTATGGCAGTGGTCTCAGCCCATTTTTGGAGGTCAGCAGTGCATGTATTCCAGCACCTTGATGATTGGCTGCTGAAGGGGGGCTCGCCACAATTGTGGGCCACCTCAGGACAACAGCTGACCCCTTACATTGTTGAGAACCATCCTTAAACGAGCTGGAATCCCAACTAAGCCCTGAATAGAGACTTTTTTTCACTGGGGAAGTTGTGTAATCTATGGCATTGAAGGCCTTCCTTTCACCACACACAGTTCAGGACATTAGGGGTGTGATCATGATGATTCAGTTATGGGTCTCAATGGGAATGGCTCTGATGCTTCTTGGCCTTTTGACCTCCTGCATCTCCCTCGTCCACAATGCCAGGTGGCACAAGTGAGCTCCGCAATGGAAGCTTTAATCACTGTGGGCTCTGCATCGGTGTTGCCTCCTTTACTCCATTCAGATCACTCCCTTCCCCACCCCAAACTCACTGTGTGACAGACGAGTTGCGATCAGAGGCCTCTGTTCTCTGGTAGAAAGCCTGTTCCACATCAACCTGTTGGAGGTTTGGGTGATGAGCTTGGCTATTAAAGCCTTCCTGCTATCCATCAAAGGAAAGCTGGTGTTGGTTTACATAGACAGCAGTACCTCCTTGTGGTGTTACAAAAAGCAGGGCAGAATGGGGTCCTGGGCCCTGTCCCATGATGCATTGCACCTGTGGAGGTCGCTGGAGCAATAGAACATCTTCCTGGCTACCAGTCTTTTGACATGACCCTGAATGCGATAGCAGACAACCTGAGCAGTGAAGTATCTGCAATTTTGTGCGCTGGAGATAACTCCAAAGCACTGTGGGTAGAATGGAGTCAAGGGACGCTTGTATGCCCTCCCACCGATACTTCTCCTGCCTCTGGTTCTGAAGATCAGGAAAGACTGGGCCAAAGTTACTGCAGAGAGGGCAAGGAGAGTGTAGTACTCAAGGCGTTTGAGCTTATGCATTTGTTGTCTGATCGGGCTTCTGTTTCAGGAGTTCCTCCTGTCTTAGCAGTATGGCATGGTCTTGCCTCTGAATCTCTATAATTTACATCTCTGTGAATGAAGATGACTGGAAGCAGTTAAATATGTTTGATTTTCCAAGTCAGGTTGTTGATGTTATTACTGCTGCCAGGTGCTCTTTGATGAAGGCTGCCTACACTGGGTGCTAGGACAAATGAGTTGTCTGGTGTGTCTATGTTTTGCACTACTTAAGTAGGTATAGAAACGTTAGAAGCTTTCTACATGTTTCTATACATTCTGATGTACTGCATCTTTCTTCTAAACTGACTTGTATTCACCTGTTTATAATACTTTCTGCAACAAGTATCTAACAGGTTTTTGATGTGGTTAATTTTGTACTAGAGGTTCTATTTTTATTCTTCATACTTCCAAATCTTATCTCTGTTTCATACAAAAGATTTACCCAACAAGGTTGCAATTGGTTTGCGGGAAAGGTGAGGATGAACATGTATCATATGAGATAAAAAACCCCTGCCATACATAATAAAGATATTGCAAGTCACTTCAGAGTTTCATAACCTTCTAAAGGAACTTGGCCTTCGGCCTCATTCGTCTGTATGGCTATGAAACTGCACGGTGGCTTGCAGTTTCATTTTAATGTATGGCAGAGGGTATTTTATCCCTCATATAATTAGCGACTGAGTGCACCACAAGTCGTGGAATATAAAGAAGTGAAAGACAGGTTTTTAATGTAGGGATTGCAGAATCCCATGTGTTGTAAGGATATTGCAAGTCACCTTGGAGTTTCATAACCTTCTAAAGGAATTCGTCCTTCAACCTTGTTTCTCTGTATGGTCTTAGAACTCCTAAGTGACTTTCAATATAATAATAAATGCATGACGGGAGAACTTCATCCCGTATATAAAGTACTGATTGGAAGATGCCATTAGTCCTGAGTTTGGGTGATAAGGGCATCCATAATAGATATTTTATGGAATAAGGCTAATATATGTGGATGTGTGATAGGCACAATCTCCGGAATTGTTAATCATCAGTCATATAGGAGAGAATAATTAAATGTGGCAGGTGAAAAAGTCATTTGGTCCTAGTCGTGCTGAAACCCTTTATTCCTTGTACCTTCTTAGGGACCGTTTTCCCAAGTACCAACTATTTTGTGCATCATCACCAAATTGTCAACCTTCGGCCATGCTGCCACAGACAACCAGTGTAGTGCTGTGTTTGTGTGATATGCTGTGTTCTTGGCACACCTGATGCAATTATTGCCAGTTAGTTTGGGGTTTTGTAAATCCGGTTCCAATTCACAATACATTTTGCAGTTAACAGAATCAGTATTTGAGTTAATTTCAGTTCCTGGTTCGCCCTTGTAACTTTAAGTCCATCGTGAACACTATAGTACTGCATATCTATTATTCGTTTGGATGATGCTGCATACTATTTATGAAAGTGGTTCTTAACCTTTTTGACATCTGTGGGCCCCCACCTAGTCACAGCTGAAAGCTGGTGACACCGGCATAAGCTATTTTTACTATACGAACCTCAAGAAAATACATAACGTTACAGAAACAATAATTCATCAAACAGTGATGCAAACTATGAAATATATTCTATATTTCACAAACAAAAGAATGCAAAAATCAATGGTTGCGCTTCATTAAATTATATTATATTTCGAAAAGACTAAAATGATACGCTAGACTTAAAGCGCACTATACACGAAGATGTCAGAGATCTGAGGGAAGCCGTTCTGCGGCGTTCTAAGTGCGACCAGAGAGATGCTAGAAGGACTAAGTGGAGCAGAGCCAAGTTCTTGGATGTTTTTTAAAGACGGTCAAATTATCTGTTTCCAAAATCTGAGCTGGCAAGGTGTTCCATAGTTTTGTGACAGCGACCGAGATGGAGCTGCCTCCACATCTTGCAGTCTGAAATCTCAGAATAATCACCTTCTTTCCTGAGGAACATCAGAGACACCTGCTAGGTGTGTACCAGGAAAAGAGAGTATTGAGTTGGCTGAGTCCTTTCTGGTGCAGGGCTAGGAAGACCGTACAGAGAGCCGTGAGGCAATCCTGTTTCTGGCTTTAAACCAATGGAGAGAGTGGATCCCGAATCTAACTGAGAGACGTCTGGGGTTGTTGAGGATTAGGCAGGCAGCTGCAGTCTGAATGACTTGAAGTTTATTGAGGCTGAAAGCCTTGATTCCGAGATACAGTGTGGTACAATAATCCAATCACGAGTTGTGTGATGATTGATTGTGGAAGCTCCGAGGGACTATATCGTAAGACCTTTCTCAGGATCCTAATGATGAGGAAACGGGTACTCCTAGTCCACCTGATCCGAGTCCCAAAGCTCAAGGTGTTATTGAAGATAACACCTAGGTTTATGGGTGACTTGACCGAAATGGAAAGGGGACCACAGTCCTTCGTCCACCAAATGGGTGACTTGACCGAAATGGAAAGGGGACCACAGTCCTTCGTCCACCAAATGTTGGACCCGATGGGCTCCTGAGTGCAAAACACCAAGACCTCATACTTATTTGCATTGAGGATTAAGGTGTTGTCCTTCATCCATCCACTTATTCTGAATATGCATAGATTGAACTTCTCAACTACAGATGTCAAGCCATTAGAGATGGACACGATGATTTGGGTGTCATCTGCATAAGACAGCACATGGAACCCAAAGGATCGTACCAGTTCAGCCAGCTGGGCCACATATACATTAAAGATGGTGGGGCTCAGGGATGATCCCTGGGGCACCACACACGGTAGACTGAAGACTTCTGCAATGAAACCCCCACAGCTGACAATCTGTACTCTGTTGGTTAAAAAAGAACAGAGGAGTCTGAGGTCAGTGCTACAGACACCGTCTTGCTGCAGACATTGGACCACCCATCCAGGCGAGACGGTGTTAAACGCTACAAACATTGTGAGCATTAACACAATCTCTGGTTTGCCTCTTGACAGATACTTTCTGCAGCCACAATGAGGGCAGATTCTGTGCTGAGACCACTCCTGAAGCCATTCTGCAAAGGGTCGAGGATGTTATGCGTGTCAATGAATTTAAGCAATTCATGGCTGATCATATTTCAAGTATCTTGGCTGGATCAGGTAGTAGGGGTATGGGCGGATTTTCTTCAGATCTTCAGGATCCGCATTGTTTTTTTTTAACAAGAGGAGTTAAGATTGCTTCCTTCCAAGGGTAGGGAAGATTCCGGATTGCAAAATGAGTGTGAAAACATTCTGCAAGAAGTCAGCGACTGGGGCCAATTGGAGAGTTCTGGGTGAACAGGGATCTGACGGAGATCCAGATTTAATGCTCAGCAGCAGGTCCTTGGCTTGCTGCAGAGAGATGGGGGGAAATTCAGAGGGCAGATTGGACTGAGTGTCAGAGGTAGCAGTTTTGGGGAGTGACTCGCTCTCCATAGGTAGATTGAAGCCTTATGTTTCTTTTTTTCCCCTGGGCCTGGATTAGCTTCCATTTCCTCTCAGCTACAGCAGTCTTGTCGTAGGCCCTTAAGTTCATCGGAGAACCAGGGCACAGATAGTTTACATCTGGTAATTTTTCTAACCTTAACAGGTGGGGATAGTGTCCAGAGCAGCACTGATCCAGGCTTGGAAACCTTATCTGAATAGACAGAGGAGTCGTCGGGTCTGACCCTAGTGTGACCTGTTCTAGGCTCTCAGCTGTGATCTTACTCAGACTTTGTCTGTTTTTTGTCCCTAGTCCGGCCTCTGTTTTTGTTGGCATATACTAGTGCTTCAATTGAGGTCACCAATCGACTATACTATTGTTAGTTTTACTTTAGCTCCTCCCACAAATGAAGCTAATTAAGCATAGCCTACTTTTAGCCTTCAGTTTCATGTTTACATTTATAGAGCATTTTTACATGTTCAATTATTAATTTAGTTTTTTGTGTGTGTATACTTTATTAATGGGCTAATAATTATTTGTCTAAACTGTTGTGGGCCCCTGAGTAGGTGTTGTGAACCCCTCAGGGGTCTGCAGACTACATGTTAAGAACAGCTGATTTATGTCATTAGCATTTGTTGTGTATGCGTAATGTGACTGTGTTGGTAGGTCAAGCTTACAGATTTCTACCTGTATAACTGGGTGGCGTTTTACATGATGTCTCTCATTGTCAACTTGGACACATTCTTCCTACTGCTCCACTATTTAGGACTAACCAGGACTATATACACCCCTGAATGCTCTAGGCTACTAAATGAAAGCCGAGCACTGGAAACAGAATGTACTTGAAGACATTGGTTTATCTGACAACCCTCATATGGATCCGAGTCTTACACATATCCAAAGTAATTTTCTCTGAATGCTGTACTTCAAAGTGTAATATGCAATAAATGAATACGAGATGCTCACCTTGAAGTGTGTAAGCCGTACATATGGATTTCTGATTACTATCTAACATGGCTTTTTTCCCTACTTCTGCAACTTTGCTTACCCCGTCCAAACGGATTGAAATGTTATCTTCAAAATGGATGTTTCAGTTCAAGATTGACACTTTGCAGCACTTTCTGATGCTAAAAATCATAACAATTATAACAGAGATTGGTGTAAGACCCCTTGCTGCTTTCTCGCAGCCTAAGGTCTTTGTTGTAGTAGCAAAAGTTAAATTGCTATTTAGTCCCCTGCGGAACTCCTGGTGTGCACACAAAGCAAATATTGTTTGGTTCAGTAACGGATCAGACTAGAGCTTGCTATTTTTTGTCTGTATTGTTTTGGCTTTTATTGTCATTGCCTCATTTATCCACATTGATACGACAAACCATGTCCTCACAATTTTCTATCCCCTGTGTACTAATATGCTATGTTATCGTTGATTGCAGGGATGAACTGGCCCAGTCTTAAGGTTTGAGCTAACTAGGTCCTGACTTAACCCATACCTGCCCTTGTCTTGTCCAAATGCATACATCGAACGCTGCTAATCACTCACAAATGCTAAATTTGATAGGTGGAATTTGCGTTTGAACTTCTGCAGTTTTTGGCAATTACACAATTTCATTTGATTTTTCACGCCTGATTCACACCTTCATTTAAATATTAGGTTGCTTAGGGACTCGAAAAACATTTAAGAAATCGAATGGATTGTTTATGTTCATATTTTACCCAGCGAACAAAAAAACGGAGATGTGGAAAAGCACAATAGTGTCACATTTACACTACAGAATGCTTCATTTACAGGGCTCGCTGTATGAAAAAATATATGTAGACTTTATACTTCAGGAAATCTATGGCTGACAGATTTATTGGACTACTTGTGGGATCCATTGTGCATCGTCAGAAAGCCAAACATTGATTGGGGCCAACTATAGAAGCATAAGAGTAACTCCTAGGGGGTTATTCTAACTTTGGAGGAGGTGTTAATCCGTCCCAAAAGTGACGGAAAAGTGACGGATTTACCACCAGCCGTATTACGAGTCCATTATATCCTATGGAACTCGTAATACGGCTGGTGGTATATCCGTCACTTTACCGTCACTTTTGGGACGGATTAACACTCCTCCAAAGTTAGAGTAACCCCCCTAGTCTTTGAGTTTTGGCATTGTGAATGTATCGCCTTAAGTTAGTAGATTTACGTTGCTATCTGTAAAAAAGGGAACGGTTGTCCTAAGGTTCTCTCAGCCGTCTCCACACTTGCATGCCGTTCTCTTACTCTTACACTATTAGTTAGTTAGGTTAAACTGGAGGTCAAATCACTTTGGTCATGTGCACTCTTGCAATCTTGACCATTCATTTAATTACAATGGACGGACACATTACTTTTCCTTCTGATCTTCATATTTTATTAATTTAAGTAATACTGTGAGCATTTACTATAGCATTATAGCATGATGCTGAGGACAACATCTGTTCAGGGGTGGATCCTCCAGAGTGGCGGAGGGGTGTCGCCCTCCTGGCTGAGCCAGTAGATGAAAAATCGTTTTATTTTTCATCATTATTTTTCATCTGCTGGCTCAACCAGCAGGTGCAGGGAGGGGGCAGGGCTGGACCACGGGAGTGTTGAAGGGGGAGGAGGGGAGAGTGCACTAAGTGTGCATGTGTGTTTGGCCAGCCGTCGCAGGCCGGCCAAACACACATGCGCACTTAGGTTTCTCTAACCAAGCTGTATACACAGCCAGGCTGGGGAAACAGCACAGACCCCAGGCTTGTGTCTGAGCAGCAGTGACTAACGCTCAGACCAATCCTGATGCTGCTTATATGCTATGTTTAGCATGTAAGCAGCGCCAGGATTGCTGGGGAGCCTGTGCTGGTGTCCCAGCAAATGCTGGGATACCAGAAGAACAACGAGGCGGCAGAGGACGGCTGTGGGAAATGGGTGGAGGAGGTAAGTGTTTTCTTTTTGGGAAAATGTTTTGCCTGTCGTCCCCTCCCACCCTCCTTGACAAATGCGGCGGCTGCCGCCGTCTATTAGTAAGGGCCCTGAAGCGGCACAGGCCTATAGTGAGGCAGAGAGACTTTAACAACCAGTATGTCCCAAGGCAGAAAGTCTACATATGAGATAGACACTGCTGTACATTAAAAGGGCATTGCAAGTCACTGAGGAGTTCCATAACTAAACAGAGGAACGAGGCCAAAGGCTAAGTTCCTTTATAAGGTCCTGAAACTAATATGCTTGCAGACATAAAGGAAAAAAGTAGTATCCGTAGTGCGAAATTAAAGACAAAAAAAACATTAAAGACTAAAAAAAAAGTAATTTGTTGCAAAAGATATTACAGATAATCAGTTTAATGTAATATTTAAAAAATGCCATAGCTCAAAATGTGTAAAAAAAATGCAGGGATTCCACATTTCTTGTAATTAACTATATTGTGGAAAAAAATAAATATTACTTTAAATATCCCCTTTCTGCTTATCACTGTTCATTTTTAGAAAAACTGATCAGAAGAACAAAAAGCTAGTCCTTCATGTGGTTTTTAAATGTAAGTTGTAATTATGCTTTGTGACCTACCCTTACACCCTTGCTATTGGTTCTGGAAGCTGGCATTATGATTTCACTCCTCAACTGTAATAAACTATTTCAGTTGACCAGCTACATTACTTCTTTACATCACAGCTGGATTATAATAGAGAAATCAGGGTTGGACATTTAAACATGCTTTGCAAGCTTCAATGTATTATATAAGGGATAAAGTAGCCCCTGCCATATATGCTAGATATTGCAAGTCACCGAAGAGATCCATAACCATATAGAGGAAGGGAGGAGCCAAGCAAGATGGCTGCCTAGTCGTGCTTAAGGTGAGCTCCCGCCGGCTGCTTCAAAATCCTACCAAAACGTATGCATCCTGTGCCATCCCTGTGCCCCTGGGTGTTGCATATGCCCTCCCTGGACTGCAGCGGGCCCCTGCAATGAGATGCGTGGCTGACAGGCCTGGAGCCACAATCACAGCATCAACATGAGACATCCCGTGGCAGAGGCTGCAGAGACTCCTGCACCCCCCCTGGAGGCATTGGGAAGGTCAGACCTCGGTCATGGGCCAAAAGAAGAGGTTAGCATTGAGCAGCCTGAACGATGCCCCCCCACACTCTGTGAGGCCTGATTAGGCTGCATGGTCTGCCACTGCCCCACCGGAGCTGTACAGCAGACCACAGCATGGTTGTGTGCGCTGTTGCCAGTGGAGTAAAGTTTGCGGCCTGGGGCACCTGCACCGGTCCGAGCGAGCCCTCTCGACCCACGGTGATTGTGGGGGAGGCCTGGATTTGAAGGGCCTGCCCCCCTCACCTCTGAACTGTTGGACTTCTCCCAAGTGCCCTGGTTGAACTGCACAGCCCGTTGCTGCCCCTCTGGGGTTGCGTGGTGGGCCTTGGCCTGATATGAGTTTGGGGGCCCACGGGGTGCCTTCAAACAGCAGAAACACGCCTGAACTGGTACCAGACTGAGCCGGCTGGAATTGCAGTGTTCATGGGGGCAACCTAGGTTTGGAAGGGCCTGTCCCCGTCTTGAATATTTGGACTTACCTTGCTTGCCTGGAGTCCTTAAACTGTAGTGACGAGGCAGACAGAGGTGGTCCTGCGCTGCTCCCCTTATCGACAATGCAGAGCCCTGCTGGTGGTTCAGATGCCATGGTGAGTGGCTCATAGTGCTTCCCAGACCTCAGGAGGAGCCTGGTGGAAAGAAGCATCCAGCTGGTCGTGGGAGGACTGGCCCTTGGGGCTGAGGTCCGGTGTTGGTCAGCGTACTGTACAGAGGTGTGAAGCTAAAAAACACTGGATACAGAGGGCCGGCATCGCGGACACTGCTGAGCTTCACATGCACTGCAGCGGTCCTGACTGGGTCCTCTGTCTGGTGCCTGAACTGCTGCTGCTGTGAGGCCCCCATTGTGATATCCCGCCTGGTTTGGTGAGTGCAATTAATGGACGATATGGCTGTTAATCTGGTCATGAGGACTGGGGTCTCTTTCAGAGGGCACAATGTCGAAAGATTAACTTGTGAAAACTGTGCAGTCTAACAGAATGGATGATTATACACACCCGGTGCCCCAGGGGGCGATGGTAGAGCAGGTTGTGGAGCAGAATTCACCTGTGACCCACAGTGCCCTCACAATGATGGACATTATGGTAGCTATTATGAGCTCTAAGGAGGAAATGTTTGTTAAAATGGATACGATAGCCATTGAAGTTGGTTTGCTCCAAGCCAGCTTCAGAAATATGTTGAAACAAGTATTGTGAGTGAGGGACATGTCACCGAACTCCTACAGGAAGTGGAATTGTTGAAAAAGACTGTTGCGGACCGCCGTACAGTCACTACTCATATGGAAGAATGCATAGAAGATGCAGCAGGGCGGTCTCTGAGAAATAATTTGCAGTTCATAGGCTTCCCAGAGTGGTTGGAAGGGCAAACCACCAAACTGTTCCATGAGGAGTGGATAACCGCCTTTTTCAAACCTCGGAAATTGTCCAACATTTTTACCACTGAAAGAGCTCATCGAGCACTTGGGCCTGTGCCTATGCCAGGGGCATCCCCTCAGGCCCTCATCGCATGACTCTTCAGCTTTAGACACTGGAACTCTATCTTACAATATATTACAATGCACAGCACTCCATGAAGTCAGGGGCATACCATTATGATATTGCCGGATTGCACTCAAAGTGTTCAAGAGCTCTGGAAAAGTTTGATCTTAGATATGGCCTGATGTTTCCTGCACAGCTCAGGGTGCATCCCAATGGAAAAGTGTATTTTTTTAAACTCCTCTGAGGCTGCCAATGACTGAATGGACACAGTAGGGGGGACGAAGAGGAACACTCATTCGGACCAGAAATGTGACCTGTGGAAAACGACTACATGGCCAACCACCAGATCATTGTGGAGCTCAGCCAATTCCAAGACAAACATTGTGCCATAACAAACTGGACAAATAGTGGTGTGCCCCAATGGTACACTCGAGGACTCCAACTGCGTGCCGGATACTGAGGACTCCTTCACTGACATTGTGGAGACAGAGACAGCTTCAGCGACAGCACCGATGCAGGAGCTTGAGGGAGCAGCTTCCGTGGATGGCTTTGGTCCTCAGGAAGATGACCTGAGGGGTGGACTACCTGAGTGCTGAAGGATCTGCTGTTTACCACTGTGCAAGACGTTTGAGGAGATTTTGATCCTGGTCGAAGCTCTGAACTGTCATGACCACTGGCAATAGAACTGTAATGTATATTTCTGCGTACACTTGATATCTTGAGGGGTTAACAATGGATAGGAAGGGTACACACTTAGCAGACTTAAGGCACAAGGAGCGGAATGGTATGACATAGTGTATTGTCGTTATTGCGTGTCAATTTTTTCTTGGTACAGAAAGGTGATAACTTTATTGCTCACAGAGGATGTTATTATACTATTGTGTGTGCATAGGTGTCCGGCACACACACTGCTCTGTATTTAGGAGAGACTCCGGGCTCGGATCCCGTTTGTGCGGTTTGAGTGCCCCTCGCCTTGCTGCGCTGGCGAGATGCTGGGCTTTTTGCAAGATGCCAAGCAGGGGTGGAGGCCTCTGCCACTTTTGGATGGGTGGGGTGGTGGGTTCTGAGTTTTAGCCTGGTTATACTGAGCTTCTGTTGTTTGATTACACTGCTTAGGGGAGACGGGGCAGGTTATTGGTTTGTTGTTGGAGGGTTGGTATGAATGAGATGGGGAGTTCTATCGTAATTGGCTGTGAAACAGAGAATGTGCTGAACAGGCGTGCATTACAGGTGGAAGGGAGTAACTGGGTGGTGAGCATTCCTATATATGTATATCTTCAGATAGATCAGTGCTGGAAATTCTTAGCATGGAATGCAAAAGGTCTAGAACACCCAATTAAGCAGAGGAGGGTACATATGTACTTAAAGAGCTATTGCATTACAGTGCCCTCCTCCAGGAAACTCACACATGGGGGGACTGTATTGTACAGCTCCGTAAGTGCTGGAGAGGTCACATATTCGCAACCTCCTATTCTAATTATGCTAGAGGAGTATTGGCTTGGGTGGCCATTGCTATCACCTTTTGCAACCACAGGAGCAGTAGTGGACTCTGAAGGTCAATACATCTTAGTGTCGGGTACGAAGGACTCAAAGGCGCTGTATATGCCCATAACACTGACGATTCTGGCTTTTTTGGGGCTCTCACGAGGGAGGCTGTTGCTCATCTGGGCCCTGAGGCACTTATGGCAGAGACCTTAACTGTGTACTGAACAGTGACCCTGACCGTGACCCCTCTCCGCCCAACCCCCCTCCCCCCAAGAGTGGACATTAAACCTGCAATGACTGGGGCTGTTTGGGAGGTGATGTGGGACTGGACCTCCGGGATGTGGCGGGAACACAACCCATTACAACCTTTTACTCCTGTTACACCCCAGCAACTAAGACGCATAGTCAGCTTGATTATTGTTTGGTTACTGGTACTCTGACCCATGATATTGATGACATCTCATTTCAGGCACAATAAATATCAGATCATTCTCCACTCTTGTTCACATAAAGGGCCTAGTAGGAGAGTTCCCAGTGTCCCGCTCTGGAGAATGAGACATGAGGTCTTAACTGATCTCATCTTTGCTCAGATGGTTTCTGAAACATTGGACCATTACTTTGATGAACACTGGGAAAGCACTCCGGCCCGGGCCATGGATTGGGATACCATGAAAGTGGTAGTCAGGGGGAATGCATGTAAATGACATATGGGGTGAAAATGCAGCTCACATGCATGCGGGGTCTTCTGATGATCTCAGCGACTGGAAAGATGTTAAGGGCAAACTCTTGGAAACATGGGATAGACTTGATAAATGTGGATGTACCATATATAGACAGAGCCTTTATATGGAGAGCGATAGATCATGTATGCTATGTTGTTCTGCATGGAAGAACAGAGGGTACCAGTGGCGATGGTGAGGGATCACAGAGGTCAGGAGGTGAATTCCCAACAGGGCATAACTGATGTCTTTGTGGCACACTTACAGAGGTTATATCAACAATCATTTTCCTGCCCCTACTGCTAACGTAGCCACTCACTTAGTAAATATATTGATGGCCAGTCTGATGGAGGAAGACAAATCTACTCTAGATGCACTGCTGTCTAAAGAGGAAATTGTGTTGGCAATATGTGCTTTTCGAACAACTTAGGCCCCTGGAAGAGATAGACTACCTGCAGAGTTCTATCAGAAAAAAGCTAATCTCTTAGCGGATCGCCTGCTGGTTGTGTATCGAGAGGCAATGCAAAGCGGGAGACTGCTGTACTCCATGAGGGAGGGGACTATAATCATTATACCTAAATCTAATAGAGATGCTGGGGAGTTCTCTTTCTACCCCCCATCTATGCTGAATGCGGATTCTAAGATTCTCAGCAAAATTCTGGCTACAAGATTACTAGGTCATGTGAGAAATTGGAAGATGAGGACCAATTTGGATTTATCCCTCGCAGAAACAGGATGTGCAATCTGAGAGAGTTGTCATTTTTACTGCGTGCACCTGAATTAAGGGACCAGCCACTTGTATTGGCCCTCCTATATGTGTAACAAGCCTTTGACTCCCGATCATGGAATTATTTAGAGGAAGTCCTTTGTAAATTTGGGTTGGGGAGAAGTACATTAAATGGGTGCAACTGCTCTATAGGAAATTGGTGGCGAGAATCAGGGTCGGTAGGATTGTGTCCCCTACATTTCAGCTCCAGAGGGGAACTAGACAGGGGTGCCCATTATCTCCTTGGATCTGGCTGTTGAGCCACTGGTGAATCAAATGAGGTTAGTCATGCATGGATGGGTAGTGACTGTGCGAAGGACCAAGCACATGGCTCCGTTATAAATGCTGATGACACATTGGTATATTTGAGGCAACCAAAGTGCTCTGTTCCTATTTTACTCTTGACTTTGATGGAATTCTGGGAATTGTCAGGGCTGCACGTTAACTATACTAAATCTAAATTACTTCCTGTGGGCATCTTGGGAGAGGCCTGGGGGGGACTAGCTGCCTCAATTACCCCTCCCTGGGAAAGAGCAAGTGTACGATATCTTGGTATGCAGATAGCACAACAACCTGAAACATTTCTCTCCCTGAATATAGGGAGAGTTATGGAAGGACTTCGGCCCTCAGATTTTGAAATACACTACACCTGTCCATGATGTGAAGGTGGCACTAATCAAAATGGTAGTCTTACCCTGTTGTTTATACATGTTTCAGGGAGCCTTATTTGACGTAGCCAAAGGATACTTTTTGGAACTCGACAAACTGATTGATAACTTACTTTGGGCATCAGGGAGGAACAGAGTGAGTTTGTCCACCCTCAGATGGCTTTGGCATCGGGGGTGAACTACATGACCTGGAACTATACTATCTGTCTGCACTATTGCAGCAATTCGTACATTGGCTCGATAAAGGGGAAAATTGGGAAAAAGGTCTACTCCATGGTACCTACAGGGGCACACCCCTTCCAGAGCTTCTCATGCTAGGGGTGTGAGTCCCTCAAGCCACACCCTATGTGCTGGACAAAGTTTGTAGGGCATGGGAATGGGTAGTTAGAAGGGTGATTATTAGAAATGGGGTCTTTGGTTGACAGTCAGGTTACCCCCTGTTCAAGCAAGGACCTTCACTTTAGTCAGGGGAAAAGGGAATCACCCTCAGCTAACCCCTGCTTACCCCCTTCGAAGCTTAGCAGAGCAGTAGGCTCAACTTCAGAGTGCTAGGTGTAAAGTATTTGTACAAACACACACAGTAACCTAATGAAAAACCTACAAAATGACACAACACAGGTTTAGAAAAATAGGAAATATTTATCTGAACAAAACAAGACCAAAATGACAAAAATCCCAAATACACAAGTCAAGTTATCAATAAAAAATCAAAAAGAGTCTTTAAGTAGTTTCAAAACCGTTAGCGTAAAAAAGAACCTTGGGTGCGTCAAAAATAACCCCACAAGGGTGATGCAATGTGTCGATTTTACTCACAAGCGAGACCTTGCGTTGTTTCTCCTTTCGTTGGGTCGGGCGCTTCGTTTCTTCTCTTCACAGGGGAGTGATGTGTCGATCCGATCAGCACTCTCAGGCCCGGGCAGGCCTTGCGTTGTTTTTACATGCCCAGCGGTACTTGCGTTGGAAATACAGCCGCACGATGATCCGAAAACCACGCAATGGGGGTTGCGAACTCCCAGCCTCCGTCAGAGATGCTGCGCGTACTTTCTCCTGCTCCGTGCGTCGATTCTTCGGTCGCGTTTCCAGCGAGCGTCGATCTTTTCCCCGCACGGCGCTCTGTGTGTGTATTTCTTCTTTTTAGGTTGTCAGCTTCTCCTTTCAGGGTCCCAGGAACTAGATGGGCACCACAGGGCAGAGCGGGAGTCTCTCCAGAGACTCCAGGTGCTGCCAGGGAGAAGTCTTTGCTGTCCCTGAGACTTCAAACAACAGGAGGCAAGCTCTAAATTAAGCCCTTGGAGATTTCTTCTCAAGATGGAAGGCACACAAAGTCCAGTCTTTGCCCTCTTACTCCGGCAGATGCAGCACTGCAGGATAGCTCCACAAAAGCACAGTCACAGGCACGGCAGCTCTTCTTCCTCAGCTCTTCAGCTCTTCTCCAGGCAGAGGTTCCTCTTGTTTCTAGAAGTGTTCTAAAGTCTGTGGTTTTGGGTGCCCTTCTTATACCCAATTTCTCCTTTGAAATAAGCCTACTTCAAAGTAAAGTCTCTTTTGAATGTGAAATCCTGCCTTGCCCAGGCCAGGCCCCAGACGCTCACCAGGGGGTTGGAGACTGCATTGTGTGAGGGCAGGCATATCCCTTTCAGGTGTGAGTGACCACTGACACTCCCTCCTAGCACAGATGGCTCATCAGGAAATGCAGATTACACCCCAGCTCCCTTTGTGTCACTGTCTAGTGTGAGGTGCAACCAGCCCAACTGTCAAACTGACCCAGACAGGGAATCCACAAACAGGCAAAGTCAAAGAAATGGTATAAGCAAGAAAATGCTCAATTTCTAAAAGTGGCATTTTCAAACACACAATCTTAAAATCAACTTTACTAAAAGATGTATTTTTTAATTGTGAGCTCAGAGACCCCAAACTCCACATGTCCATCCGCTCCCAAAGGGAATCCACACTTTAATCAGATTTAAAGGTAGCCCCCATGTTAACCTATGAGAGGGACAGGCTTTGCAACAGTGAAAAATTAATTTAGCAATATTTCACTGTTAGGACATATAAACCACATTACTATATGTCCTACGTTAACCATACACTGCACCCTGCCCTTGGGGCTACCTAAGGCCTACCTTAGGGGTGCCTTACATGTAAGAAAAGGGAAGGTTTAGGCCTGGCAAGTGGGTACACTTGCCAAGTCGAATTTACAGTTAAAACTGCACACACAGACACTGCAATGGCAACATGATTACAGAGCTAATTATGTGGGTGGCACAACCAGTGCTGCAGGCTCACTAGTAGCATTTGATTTACAGGCCCTGGGCACCTCTAGTGCACTGTACTAGGGACTTACCAATGAATCGAATATGCCAATCATGGATAAGCCAATTACATACACATTTTGTGAAGGGGCACTTGCACTTTAGCACTGGTTAGCCGTTGTAAAGTGCCCCGAGTAATAAAAACAGCAAAATCACAGTCCAGCACACATCAACAACCTGGGGAACTGAGGCAAAAAGTTAAGGGAGACCCCGCCCCTTATGCACCAGCCATGTCTATCTGGTCCCTACAACCCTTCCTCCAAATAAAGCAGTCAATGAAGTGCTGGTGCATGGGAGGGTCTAATCCACCCAGAGATGTGTACCCAAACATTATCTTTATACCACTACAAGGTGGAGTGGAGACCTTTCATCTTGATCAGGGGGCAGTTCCTCCACTTTGCCAAAATGGTGGCTGCCCCGTGTGGCCTTTGGTCTCCTTTCCCTGCCACACTCCCTGGGAATCTAGTACATTAACTACTATGTTGAACATGGGGGGAGGAAGGTGACTAGTTTCCTTTCTTTACAGGACACTCAGAGAAGCTGTCCACAATAGACTGTTACTGATAATGGAAAAATGGCAAGAGGAATTGGGAAAATAAGCTACTGAGAAAGAATGGGACTCGGTGCACGCTGTGGTGCAAAAAACTACTACTAATGAGAGGTTTAAATTTATTCATTATAACATCATTCACCAGTTCTTCCTGACCCTGTCCACTCTACACAAGATATACCCAGGTAGGACTTCTGCTTGCCCTCGTTGCTCTGTGGAAGAAGTGGGCTTCCTCCACGTGATATAGGACTGAAGGGCACTAAATGCCTACTAGCAGACTGTGACCAAATGACTGTATGCAGCGACAGGATGGGTGGGCCCAAGGAATCCTAAACAATTTCTCCTGAGTATAATATCAGTCCACAAAAAAAAGACACTGAACGGAACGTTTTTAATACTGGGGCTAGTCCTAGCAAAATGACAAATTGCGATACATTGGCTCTCTGGAACATGAATGGCTGATATGGCTGAATGGACTGTGGCTGAGGGAGGACGTATGATTAAATGCAGGAAAGACGTAAAGTTGGAGGATGACTTACAGGCATGAGCTGCCATGTTGGCGAACTACTTGATTCCCCAGACACCAGGCCTTCCTAGACTGCAGACACCTAGACTTCGAACGTGATGGCGGTGGGCCGGGAAACAAGTTGGTACATCATGATTCCAGGCCTTTGCTGTCCTCCTCAGCTCTTAAGAAGCTAGATTATGGATGATATAAAAAGCCTATATCCTCTGACAATGTGTGACTATCTAATCAAATGTTTTTTTTTGTTTGCAGCCAAGCTAAATCGTGTCAGTCATAGCTATTATTAAGTTGGTAGAACGTGGGTGGGCTGAGATGGGGAGAGGGATGTTTTGCACTGAACCTATACTAGTTACAGTATATGCATGTTAATTGTTGAAATGCCAACAAATAATATATTAACAGAAATATATATAGAGACAGGAAGGAGGCCGAATGCTGAGTTCCTTTATAAGGCTATAGACCTGCGAGGTGACTTGCAGTATCCTTATCATGTACGGCAGGTGGTGATGCATCCAAAATAATACATGATCACACCATCATCTTTCCCACAACCCACTTAAAACCTTGGTGTGCAGCTCTTCCATTTGGAAGAGAGGGCATGTTTGCAAACATGAAAAACAAAAATAGAAACTCTAGTGCAAAATTAAACACATCAAAAACCTGTATATATTTGTTGAAAATAAATATTAGAAACAGTTCTGGTTTTTTTTTTTTTTTTTTTTAAGGAATGTAAAAATAAGGAATGCAAAAATAAACATGTTCTTTCTGCTAGTCACTGTGAGCTAGAAACATAGAGCAGAAAGAAAAGCAGCATTTCCTTTTAGTTGCTTTAAACAGGCGATCCATGATCTGACCTGACTTACACCTCGGCTGGTAGCTCTAGCAGGAGGCATTGTGAGGTCAGAGCTCTACCATAATAACTTATTACAATTGAGTTCTGATGTCTTTTCTTTGAAATGGGTGACTGGGAGCTTCACAAGTGCTAGCGCACCTGGTCCTTAGTAAGTACACTTACAAGGGGATGCGTATAGGTTGATGAACCTTTTGGATCGCATGGAATATCCTAATCATGTAATGATCACTAGCATCGATATTCAACATAACCAAATAATAACATTCAATAAAAACAGCCAAAAACCATCTATTCACGAATAACCCCAACTCGATAAAGAATTAAAAAAAAAAAAAAATTATTTCCCTATTGATTACAATGCTAAGTCATCAAGTTAGTTCAAATTTTATTTAATCCACAGAGAATGTGTTCATTAATCACCATCAATACCATAAACTAACCAGAAACTGAGAAAGCACATGCTAGAATACTTCAACATGAGCCAATAGAGATGAATACAAGGACATTAATAGCAGAGTTCAGCAAGCAGTTTGTCTGTCATTTGTCCCTGTCAGCGTCACCCCTAGAAGTCCATCTAACTCAGATTAGCATCAGCATGTTTGGATTCATGCAAAACAATTTAGAAAAAACATGAATTTGGAAAAACATCTTTCTGAGAGAAAACCTATAGAACAGCGCAGTTGGTACCTAGAAGAAAAAGCACAAGTTAGTCAGTCACATTTTCATAGCTACCTATCCACGGAATGGATCAGCAACAGAGTCAGTCTTCATCTTCAGGTCATCAATAGATCAGCATTGCATCAGGCTCTCAAGAGTAAGAGCCCTCGACAATCTCGAACAGCGTCTCCTGACGTCACCAATTCCCCCCTCACATCTCTCTAAATTTCTGAATTCTTAGCCCCCTTTCATGACTTTTTATTAGGATCTCCCAGTCCATCCCCCTAATTCCCAATTGGTCAGTCAGTCAGCAGATATGACTTTAACCTATAATATTTGTTTATCAAATCTATAAAATTTAATATTAGTCCTTTCACAAGATGCAGATTTGTCCACCATACGATGTCCTCATCATCCGGCCCTTCAGGTATCGAAAATGTTGCATGTTCCTCTTCAGTCACTGCTTCCATTGTTCAAGTCCTGGGAAAGTACATTTAGGCAGTCATTCTGACCGCGGCGGTCGTCGGTCGCCGCCCGCCAAGCGGTTCCCGCCGAAAGACCGCACCGCGGTCAAAAGACCGCGGCGGTCATTCCGGCTTTCCCGCTGGGCTGGCGGGCGACCGCCAGAAGACCGCCGCCCGGCCTGGCGGGAAAGCCCCTTCAACAATGAAGCCGGCTCGGAATGGAGCCGGCGGAGTTGAATGGGTGCGACGGGTGCAGTGGCACCCGTCGCGATTTTCACTGTCTGCACAGCAGACAGTGAAAATCTTTGTGGGGCACTGTTAGGGGGCCCCTGCACTGCCCAGTGGCATGGGCAGTGCAGGGGCCCCCAGGGGCCCCACAGCACCCGTTCCCGCCATCCTGGTTCCGGCGGTGGACACCGCCAGAAACAGGCTGGCAGTAAGGGAGTTGGAATCCCCATGGCGGTGCTGCAAGCAGCGCCGCCATGGCGGGTTCCCTGGGCCAGCGGGAAACTGGCGGGAAACCGCCGGCTCCCCTTTTCCGACCGCGGCTTTACCGCCGCGGTCAGAATCGCCAAGGAAGCACCGCCAGCCTGTTGGCGGTGCTTCCGCCGCACTCCGCCATGGCGGTCATGGACCGCCAAGGTCAGAATGACCCCCTTAGCCTACTCTACACATAATTGTATCAAACTGTCTTCATCATCTCCTGTCCGCCGGTACATTGCAGAAAATTCTAGCTAAGTAACTTTAACATCGGGTAGTTCAGGGTCAAACCATGTATTTGCTTCTCTACAGCGCGTTAGTGATTCAGCCCTTCTTGTGAGGCCTGGAAAAAGGATAGACCTTATTCACGGCTAAGTTAACTCTAGAAATCAATATAAAACATAGGTTATACATTTCAATATGACATATTACTGCATTATTCTTATATATTTTCATTAATTCACACAAAGTCAGTTATATTAGTACAATCTCGTATAAGTGGTTGACATGCCCCGTAGGCACATTTTCAAACATGCACATTATTTCTCTACGATTAAATTCTCAATGAGCTTTTCATTGGTTAACACATAAACAGTCATTAATAATTTTCTAATTAGCATATTTGCTTCAGCACAAGTATCTGATTATAAAGACTTTAGAGAATGAATTTATGCGCCGATTGCAGAATCCCATGTGTTATAAATCTATTAGAACAATGAACCCACTAAGGGTAGGATGTTGTAAAATAACCAGAAAGAAACAGCCATTATTGTCCCTGAGCCACTCCATTGAATTCATTGAGCTCTCAACATTTAAGTGTTCCAATAATACATTTAGTTATAGCTAACATTTTTACTACAACTTAATTAATATTTTGTCTGCTAATACCAAGTTAAGAGATGCTGTTTACTTTCCCTTTGCTTACATTCTGTTCTAAAATCGTGCGAATTACAGCTGTACTAATGTTATTTGTCATATTATCAACTTTTTTAAACATGCAGTAACCTTAATAAGGATACGTAAATTCACGTTTGGCAGATGGTAAATGATAGATGTTTAGTCCATGAAATATCACATTCTTTAAGTTTAAATGTATTTACTGAGTAGGCATCAAACCACATCATCCAAAGGCAAGCAGAGAGTGTACAAATCTCTTCTCACATGTTAGCCAAAATTAGTTTTTCAGAGCCAATAGGCCAGGTATGCTAACAGAGGAGATAGCAGAAATGCAAAACTAAACTCACACATGCTCAAATCATGTAATTTACCCTCCCTTCTACTAGTCCACCAGAGGTGCCTCTGTGGAACACCCATCCCTGAATATTTACATGCGTATCACCCACTAGAGTAGGCCAAACACAGCAGAGATATAAAACAGCACTTAAGTTCTCACTCTGACTCCGGAACAAACTACTTCAGAAATGTCTTGACAGATTGGACTTGCAAAAAAACCAAAATACTTCCCCTTATTGTCCACTCTAGATCTTGTTGTGTAGAAGAAAGATTCATCCACACCTATTGCCTCTAAATCCCCCTTATCACCATTAGCTTTTTCCTCCTCAGTAAAGTATGTGGATGTAGGTCAGGGAAGAAGGAAAGCCAGTGTTTACCTAGCTGGACACGTTTCTGCTGTTTTGCCAATCACAGAGGTTTTTGCCTTCAGACAGGGGATATTTAGAGAAGGATTACTGCCCCACCAAAGCTGCTTTCTGACTCCTTGTTGTTTCTCAAGGCCCTGAAAGGAAGCATGTGTAATCAGCTACGGCTCACCCACACTGAATTATCTATATGACACTGCCACTGTTTTTCTACTTCGCCAGAATACTTTGGATGCAGTGATTAAGCATATTGAACTGAATTTGAGTCTACTCCAGGGAGCCACTGCACTTTGCTGGTCAGACATGAAGGCAGCCAGGGCCTCCTCTCCCATGGACCAACTCCCTCGTAGGCTGTTTTCCGCCTCCAGATGGTTGACTCCCATGGCTCAATTATTCCACTTGATGTTCTTTAGTCACCCCTTCTCTCACACTGTGGTTAGGCTACTCAGAGTCAGTCTTCTCCACTAACCATGTGCAAACACCACATGCCTCTGACCATCTGCCGATGAACCCCCTCAGAGGGTGATGCACATTTAGGCAGCCTCATAGCAGGCAACAACAAATGCTCATTTGTTTCATGCAGTGTGCTCACCCTCACACACACAGAGCTAGGTCAACCCATCGAAAGGAAGTCAATCAGAAGCCTCAATGAAAATGTCTATCTTGGGCTCCAACCAGTCCCACCCCCAAGATCACATTGTTTATCCACGCTGTATGTGATATATCTCAATAAAATCAGTAAACCAAAATTTTCAGAGGTTTAGCTGCATAAGCAGTGAATCAAACTGAGATGGGGTACGGACATCTTTGTCCCGAATTGACCAAGAATACTTGTAGCTGACAATATTCAGCCATATATGACTGATTACTTATTGATGACTGTGCTTAAGATATTGTTCAGGCTATCTGTTGGTTAAAACGTATGTTTAGCAAAATAAATTTTCCCCATAATGAAATCCAAAATATGTTTTAAGTCATAGGGCATCCAGAAACATAAGCATTTTTACAAACCTGTATGCATTTCATTGTCAGAGAAATTCAAAGGTTTTGGGGCCTACTTCTATTAGTAGAATTTGACCATCTAAAGAACTTGTTCCAAAAATGACTGTCAAGTGCATGCACCTAATCCAGTCTCCATCTTGCATGTATCTACTCACATTTTCATTTGCCTCTCTGGTTTCCAGCATATTTTAACACAATCTAAATTCTAGCTGCCGGTCCCACAATCGTGCCACTTCGAAGTACTTTTGCAAATAACCACAGGCTCAAAATGGTTTTGTATAATGTGTTAATTGTGTTGACTGTCAGTCAATCTCTACTTGATCTTAAAATACATTTAGGGCCTGATTATGACTTCTGCGGAGGGGATTATTCCGTCCCAAATGTGACGGATATCTTGCCCGCTGTATTTCGAGTTCCATAGGATATAATGGACTTGTAATACAGCGGACGGGACAACGTCACATTTGGGACGGAGTAATGCGCTCCGCCGAAGTCATAATCAGGACCTTAGGCTTTTAGGGCCTTCGGCTCGGGCATTTGACGCGGGGAGCGGGCCTTTAATAGCCGGTAGAGCCCGCTACGGCGGGTTCTAAGGCTATTAGAACATTCTGCCACTCAGGGCAGAATGTTTAAAAAAAAAAAGAAAGAAATGTTCACGGAGCCCGAGGGGATTAAAATCCCCTCGAGCTCCGTGAGGCTTTTTCACAGCTGCTGCTGTGAACAAAGCGAACATTGGAATGTTGGCGCTGCGGGCTTTTACCGGCCAGTAAAAGCCCGTAGCACTCCCTTGTTTTCAATGGAGCCCCCAGCATTCCAATGTTCTAATGAACATTTGCATACTCTAGTAATGTCATTCCATTACATTTCCGCACTGGCAAGTAAAACTCTTTTTAAACAAATTTTAACTGATTTGTTAGCTGTAAAAGTCTTTGTTGCCATGTTGTTACACTGGTGCCACGACTTCTTATTTGCCTAGCGAAAATGTGAAAATGAATCTGCCTGGCCCTGACTTATATTTCCCTCATTTATTAAGATTTCAGCTAACAGTGCGCTAAGGGTTCACCTGCCCTTCTTTCAGCAGCATCAATGCCACTTACTTTGTTGTTTGGTCTATTTAAACCTACTATTTTGAGGATTACATGGCAAATGCCTCATAATTAATACTTAGAACATGTTGAGTAATAGACCTTTTTTTATCGTTGGGCATTAATAAGTTGACTAAAGGATTTTGATTTTATCTTGTTCACATTTTTTTTTTGTGTGATTCCTAACAGCGGATATGCAATGCCTGCCTTCATTATGTGCAGCAACCCCAGGGTGTGATTCCAAGTAGAGTGTAGTTATTTTTTCTTCTTCCCGAATCTTTGTTTGCTTTGAGTTCATTTTATCTCTTGTAATGTTTTAGGGTAACAGCCCTATGGAAAAACACAGCTATATGTAGGTACAGTGGTCCACAGTATATTTGTCCTGAGGAAGGCAATGGGGAACTAAATAGAGGCATGAAACAGCATAGATGTGACATTATTGTGATAGTGTTAATCCCTGTTTTTTTCTTTAAATAAATCCTTGTACAACTCGATTAGTACCTGTAAGACTGAATCTTCCAGAGTGGCGGGGACGGGAGGGAAACATTAGCGGTTCTTCTTGATATGTTTCCATTTAAGTACAGCAGTTGCACTCCCGCTAGCGTGGATCATTGTGATGTTGGAATGTTTACACCTGGGCTGTACTATTATTAACTCTTAAATGTTAGTTTTTTTATTACTAGTAAAATGTTCTCCTGTTAGCAGTTTATTTAACTTTTGGCTATAATTTTGTAATGTGATAATGTATTGCTGATTTTGTAAAAATAAATGTATTCACAGTGCGTGACAAATTTGTGAAAATATTTCAGTAGAAGTGTCGATTTTTCAAGAACCTGAGGTGTCTGGTTTTTCATTTGTTTATATGGGGCACTTATGGTGTGTTGCAGAAAGCTCCTAAAAATAATTGAGGATTCATGACACTAGATACCTCACCTCATTTTCACAGAAGTGTTCATTGAATCAATAAAAGTTAGAGGGACATTGTTTTCTTTGTCCATCGCCTGAATTACTGACAGTTTTCACTGTCATGATTTGGTAGGTTTGTGTGTGATCATGCTTGAATAGATTGGGGTGCCCTTTTCACGAAGCTCTGCTATACCTTTGAAAAGGAGGTTAGTGCCATGAGGGTTATGAATTGCTTTTAATATATTTTAGTGGTGATGTGGCACATGGCACTTGATTGCACCTATCCTTAGTATTCTTGAGCATGGTTTTAATATGTATTTCATGGGCCATCTTTGCTTTTGGCTTTATGCATGAGAAATTATGAAAATTCCCCTGCTTTTGTAGAATCTAACCTGTTCTGGGATGTTCTTTTTCACAGTTTTGAAACTTTGTTCCTTAAGGTTTTTGATTTCTAGGTATGTTGTACTAAGTAACATCACAATCTACAAATGAACGCCCGTTTGTGTGGCACATTTGTGCCTCTTGAACACATTTGCTAAGTCTAGAGATGCTAGTAATGACATCTTCTGTTTGCATGGTCTTCACTATTGATAGCGCGTCCAGTCCTTATAAATTACTTATACTTGGACACGCCGGAGGTCGGTGAATCTTTTGACCGGGTTGGGTTCTCCTCATCCAAAGAATTGTCGGATCCCTCAAATCAATAGTCAATAACCATTTATAATCAATAACCAATATTCAATTAGTGGTCAATCAACAAATTAATTAAACAGAAAATCAGTAATTAGACACGTCATGACCTTTCAGTCATGAATAACCACACCTGTTTATTAAAGGTTAATGAGTTTATTTCCCTATATTAACAAAGCTAGCACAATATAAGTAAGTCTCAGAATCAAATGGTATACATATACGAACATTACTAGCTGTCCATAGCGACGGAAGAAACGCAATCTACGCAAGATTTGGATTATAATGCACTCGGTTATAGCAATACAAATCACTAATATGAGTAACTGAACTTGACTAATTGCATACATTGGTCAGCATAACAAGATTTCAATTTAGCATGGTGCATCAAGTGAATACCTCAACTAACCTCTGATTAGCATTGGCATGTGGGTCTTCATGCAAAAGAATTTAATCAACATGGATTTAGAAAACTTCTAGCTTAGGCTCTGTCAAATAAGCAGTTGGTACCTACGAAGGAAAATACAATGAATAATACATTTATCCTTTCATAATTACCAAATACAATCAGCACTCAAGGTAAGTCTTCGTCCTTCAGGTACCGGTTCGATCAGCATGGGGCAGATTTCAAAGGGGCAAAGTTTAAGTCAAGTTTTCCTTGCAGCAGCAAGGAAAGTGGGACAAAAGCTATTGCATGGGCAAAACGGGTAAAGTTAAAGTCTCTAGGGTGAGAATTCTTTAAAGTCTCTCTCTCTGGGATAGAGAAAAAGCATCAAAATGTCATTTAAAATGGCGTCTTGGTTCTGGCTTCAAAATGGCATCAAGGAAATGGCTGACTTCTCTTTGTCCGGTGGGTTTAAGTAAGAAAACGTTCCAAATCCTTCAGGGTCTTCCATTGGAGGGTTCATAGGGTGGCTTCCTTTTGACCAATGAATAGTGTCTTTCTCTTAGTACCCATTTATGCATAAGGTGTCCTTGGAGCTTTGGAACACAAATTGCAACAAAGTTTGCCAATTATTTCTGTATCTGTGTCTTTATTGTCTGCACCTGCAGAAACCGACCTTGCTTCAAAGGGGATGAAACTGGCCTACCACAAAACCTTGAGATAAGTGTATTAGTCATTCTACTGGAAAAATACAGCTTTAAAGGCACAAAATATATGTTTGTTAATACAAGTGAAAACCATGCAGTTAAAATTGAGACCAGGCGACTAGGCCAAAGCCTCTGCTAAATTTAAGCTAAGCATACAACAGTTCTAACGAGAAAATCATAAGATACATCTGCAATTATGATGGATTACTACATTGTCGATTCTTCATGATTAATTAAGCTTGCTTATACTAAATGGTGAACTACCCCGAGGGCACATTTTCTACTCACATTATTTTTCTTTGCTAAAATCACGTTACTTTATATGATTTTGTTACATGATATATGAATGCTTGTTAGCCTTTCTTTTTCTGCTTCACCAATCCCTCCTCTGATGACTAATTATGTCATCACATCAAATCTTCCACCACAAATTTTATTTCATTAAAATTCTGTTTCAGTAATTTGGCACTTCAGTCAATTCCCTCTTCCTTTTTGTTCCCTTTGATTTTTCCCTGTATATTTCCACTATTTTATTCTGTTCTTTCTCTTCTCTTCTCCTCTTGTTTCTTGATTTCAATATTTTAATAGCTTTCCATATTCCCCAAATACCTATCAAGCAAATTAATATTATTAATAATCCTTTTACTATTTTCAGTAATAATCCGTTCCAAATGTTGCTGAGCCAATTTCCCACGGAAGCAAATCCTTTTCCAACCTTTTCCCATACTCCTGGTTCTTTTAATTCTTTCAAATCTGTACTCTCGTTAGTTAAATTTGTAAGCATATTTCTAATTTGCCCACTGTTGTCCGGTATATAAGAACAACAATGACGTGCACTAAGCATTTTGCAAACGCCGCCATTCTTTGCTAAAAGAATGTCTAAAGCAAGCCGATTTTGAAGAGTCATAGCTCTTTCTGCAGCAAGTTCAGCATCAATCAGGATCATTGCTCCTGAGAATTTTGTCAGAATGTTATCCACAATAGTAGACAACTTTTGTATTTTGATTGAATTCAATATAACTCCTACTGAAGGAATCATTGCTCCAAATATATCTCCTACCACACCAGAAGCTGTCTCCCTTTTCTGAATGCGATGTAATTCAGACAGCTTTGGAAATTTCTTTAAGTCGTCCAGTTAAAAAATCTTTGGAAATACTATTCCCAAATAACATCTCCCATACCATCCTTTTGGAAGACGATAATAGGCATTGAGTCCACATATATAGTATACTCCTAGAGTAGCTAGATCTAGGCCATTTAACATGAACGTCCCTTTAGCCTGAAACAAAAACACGTGTTTACATTCACTCGTTCCTACAAAGATCGTGTCATAGTATGATTTAGGTCTCTATATACAAAGTTTCCCTATGTGTATTGCATCTAAAGCTAGTTTCCCTTGTGTCTTTATTGCAGCAAAAGAATAGTTATCTACAGATGTCCTTTTGTGTAATTCTCTTTCTATTTTTTCCTTCACCACTTTCCTTCTTTCTTCAGTGTGATTTAAAAAGCTTTTCTCTACTGGTGAAAGCAAGCATGTAAGGTTTTCTTTATGAGCTTGAAATGTGGAAAGAGATGATAATGGTTCAAAGAAACCCCTAACTATTTTTATATAATAATCTCTTGCTACTTTACTCAAGTACTCTATTATGGGGACATATGAAAATATGACATCATGATTTGAATAGAAGTATTGAATATACTCCTGGCCATAAAATCTGGTTAGTAGGAGACTACATGTTATTCCATACGTAAGAGGCATGCTATGATATGTCACTCCTTCTATTACTGAGGTAGGTATTTGTGTGCACACATAACAATCTTTCGCATCCATTGTCTCAACATACTCAGTCAGCAAGCGATAGAAAACGTTAGAAGATAGTTCTTTCTTGTTGTGTAAATATTTTTCATCTTGTTCGAGTTTCTTTAAAGGAGTTTGTTCAGTAGTAGTTTTAGGAGTAGAAGCATCATTCGTGTCTTTCATTCCCTCCATGCATTCCAAGAATTATTGCCATAATTATTAATACGCATGCAGTTATTAGACCCATACACATTTATTTACAATATTTCATTTTATGTCCTTTTGTAGTACTGCTTGGCATGATCTATATAGAATCAGAAAGTCGAAGACACTTTATCAAATCAAATTTGCAGATATATATCAAAGATGAACAATGTCAAAGTTTACACGGTTTTCTTTAGCAGCTTAGTCTCTTATCGGTCTCAAAATCGGTTTCAAAAGTCAATCAGGTTATCAATGTCTTATTTGGTAATGTTCATGAAATTTCACTTTTCAAGTACCAAAGTGTCGTTCTGCTTCTTCGTTTTCAAGACTAAGAGATAGAAATTCGTCTGACCAATCGTTAGTGGCTGTGTATGCCCACTCTGGACCAGAATATCTTCTGCTCGGTATTCTTTTCCTTTTCAATTGTGCATCTCCTTTCGACTCTCTTTCGCTTATGTCTTGTTCTTTGGCTGTGTCCTTTTCTTCATTCGATGTTGTTATTGCGATAGACAATTTTGGCCCTTCATTTTCTTTTAATGTTTCTTTAGTCTTTGATTTCACTGGCGATATACTTTGTCTCCGTTTCGCGTTGTTTTCACCTGATGGACCTGCAACAGGTTCTGGAAGAACTTGAACAATTTCACTTTGCTCTGTCTTGTCTTCTTTCCCTAGGTGGTCAATCAGGGGTTCTCCTTCTTTTCCTGTATCGTCTGTTTCTGGGAAAGCCCTCCTCTTATCAGGCTCTCCTGCTTCTTCACTTGAGATAGGATCTTTGTCACCTCCTGAGGCTTCTTCTCCCTTTTCCTCAAAAGGAACGACTTTGTCTTCTTCAGAGAATATTTCTTCTGTCCCAATTTCTTCTTGTTAGCTTACAGGCTCTCTTTGTTCTTTTCAGTGCCTGGTACCTCCCTGTCAGTTGTGGGTAATTTCAGTGCTTCAATTTCTTCTTCTGTGGGACACGTCACCCTTTTCGTTTGACTGGGGTGAATCCAGTTGGGAACTCCTGCACACTTCACAGCGGTGGTAGTTGTCAGAATCACTTGAAAAGGTCCTTTCCAACGGGGTTCCAGGCACGACTTCCTCATGTGCTTCTTTATCACCACCCAGTCACCTGCTTTCAGTGCGTGTCCTGGACCTTGGATCGGTGGCAAGGTGGTTGCCTCCACCTGGTGAGAGAAAGAGCGGACCACATCATCCAGACCTTTGCAGTAGTCCAATACCATATAATCTGTAATATTTACAAGAGCATTTGCAGGAACTGCTGGAATTCTCATGGCTCTGCCCATGAGGATTTCATGCGGTGAGAGTCCAGTCTTTCTATCAGGTGTGTTTCTCATTGACATTAATACCAAAGGCAACACTTCAGGCCATTTCAAATTTGTGGATGCACATATTTTCACCATTCTTGATTTCAGCGTGCCATTCATTTGCTCCACTAATCCTGATGTCTCAGGGCGATAGCTACAATGCAACTTTTGCTCAATATTCAATGCTGCACATAATAATTTGATTACTTCGTTATTGAAGTGACTTCCCCTATCTGATTCTAAAGAGATCGGGAATCCGAAACGTGGTATCAGTTCTCTCAAGAGTAGTTTTGCAACTGTGAGACTGTCATTTCTGCGTGTGGGGTATGCTTCAATCCAGTGACTAAAAATACACACAATCACCAACACATATTTCAAGCCTGCATGCATAGGTATCTCAATGAAATCCATTTGCATTCTGCTGAATGGCCCACCTGCTCTTCCAATGTGGCTCAAATTTTACTACGGTTCCCTTTCCTGCGTTCATTTGTTGGCAAATGACGCAACAATGGCAAACTGCTTCAGCAACTTTGCGGAATTTGGGATTAAACCAATCAATTTTGAACAATCTAATCATGGCATCCCTTCCAAGGTGGGCTTGTCCATGATACAACCTGGCTAATTGCATCAAAAGTCTGTCTGGCAAAACTAATCTCCCTTCGCTTGAAACCCACAAACCATCTGGTTTCTTTACACATTGTAATTTACTCCATGAGTGTTTTTCATCCTTACTGACATTATTTTGCAGGAATTTCAATTCTTCAATTGTGTCTACAACTTTTAGAGCAAAGGCTTCACTTGGTTCAAGTTCTGGCTCATTTATCAAATTCCATTAGTCTCTGAGCAATATACAGTTCAATGCGCAAAACCTTGCGACTTGATCCACATATCCATTTCCCAAAGAAACGTAGTCTTGTGATTTTGAGTGTGCACTGCATTTTACCACTGCTACTTCTCCTGGTAACTGGATAGCATGTAACAATTCCCTTATTCTTTCACCATTTTTCACTGGTGATCCTGAAGAGGTCATGAAGCCTCTTTGTGACCACAATTGTCCGAAATCATGCACTATTCCAAATCCGTACTGTCTGTCAGTGTAAATGGTGACTTTCATTAATGTGGAAAGTTGGCAAGCTCTAGTAAGGGCTAAGCGCTACTTGTGCAGAGTAAACTCCTTGAAGCCAAGATGCTTCTAGAACACCAGTTATTGTGCATACAGCATATCCTGCTTTCAATATTCCTAGTGCATCTCTCAAACATGAACCATCAACAAAAATAATTTGATCATTTTCTTCCAATCGAGTATCTTTGATATCAGGTCTTGGTTTAGTGCAAAATTCAGTCACCTGAAGACAGTCATGCTCAATGTCTTCGGCGTTTTCAGTTTCAACATTTTCACTGGGAAACAAGGTTGCTGGATTCAACGTAGTGCACCTTTTCAGCTGCACAATTGGTGATCCCAAAAGTATTGTCTCATACCTTGTAAGTCTAGCACCAGTCATGTGCTGTGTTCGGGAACGTGTCAAAAGTATCTCGACTGAGTGATGGACCATAACTGTTAAGGGATGTCCCATTACTATTCCTTCACTCTGAGTTAAGCTTATACCAACTGCTGCTACAGCACGCAAGCATCCTGGTAAGGCTGCTGCGACTGGATCCAAAGTAGCTGAAAAATATGCTACTGGTCTGTTTACGCCACCATGGGCTTGAGTCAAGACAGACAAGGAACATGCATCACGTTCATGACAAAACAATGTGAACGGCTTTGTGTAATCAGGCATACCTAAAGCTGGAGCTCTGCACATGCATTCCTTTAATTCAACAAAGGCATCCATTTCATCTCTCTTCAACACTATTTCATCCTGCGCATCCTTCTGGGTCAGTTTCAGTAAAGGTTTGGCTAGAGTTGAGAAATTGGAATCCATTGGCGACAGTAGCTCACCATTCCCAAAAACTTTTTCACCTCTTTTCCCGTTTTGGGTGGACTCATTTGAAGTACACTCGTTACTCTTTCTTTCATGATTCTTCTCGACCCTTTTTCTATTTGGTGATCCAAATATTTCACTTTCCTTTGGCAGTATTGCAATTTCGAAGGAGACACTTTATGACAATTCCTTCCCAAATGGTTCAGTAGGGCAATCGTGTCAACTGTACAGTCATTTTCCGTTTTGGATGCAATCAATAAATCGTCAATATACTGTACTAAGGTTGATTCAAAAGGTAATTCCAATGATTCCAAATCTTTCTTTAGAATCTGATTGAAAATTGATGGTGACTCTGAAAACCCTTGAGGAATTCGACACCAACTGTAGACTCTGTCCAGGAATTTAAAACAAAAGAGAAATTGGCTGTCCTCATGAAGAGGCACATAAAAGAATGCTTGTGACAAATCAATGACTGAGAACCACTCTGCATCACAGGGAATTTGAAACATTATTACAGCTGGATTTAGTACTACGGGACAACATTTGACTATTATGTCATTTATTTTTCTCAAATCTTGAACAATTCGGACCTTTCCACGTGGTTTTATTAGTCTCATGAATGGTGAATTACATGGACTACTTAGTACTTCTTTCAGTACTCCCTGTTTCACAAACACGTCAATGAGTTGGGCGACTTTCATGAGAGTGTCTTGTGACATATGGTATTGCGGAGTCTGAGGAAAATTTACATTAGGTTTTACAGTCACTTTCACTAGTTCTGCTCCTTTGACCAATCCTACTTCTTTTCCTGTCATATCCCACACTTCCTTTCCAACTGTTTCTTGTAAATCAGCTGGAATATCTGCTTCAGTGAGCATAGGATAAAGAGTAATCAGGGGATACTCTTCATCGACAGTTTCCATTTCGTCTTCTTCTAAACTGTCCTCTTCTTCCTCATCACTGTTTGCCTGAATTTTAATTCCATTATTTGAGCACATAATTGAGCATCCTAATTTGCATAATAAATCTCTCCCTAACAGGGATATCGGACTTGAGTCACACACCACAAATTTATGCACCCCTTGAAAGTTACCAATTTTGACTTGCACCGGATCTGTAATTGGGCTTGTCAGATACCTATTTGCTACTCCTACTACTTGAACTGTTCTCCCTGAAAGCGGCAAATTTGGTACTTCAATGCTTCTAACTGTGGAGCGTGTAGCTCCTGTGTCAACCAAAAATGAAACGCTATGACCCATAACTCTTCCTTCCACATACGGTCCCTTTTGATCAACTTCCAAAGATGCTGCAAGCATGCAATTTCCCTCCTCATCTGAACTTTCACTCTCCCATACATTGTTTATTCCATTCTCACTGTGTAACGGGAATTGGTGTACTGTGTCATTTTGATTCAATCCTTGACCTGTTACCTGTTGAGGAAGCATTACTTGTTGCTGATTCATTGGTGCTAAGGCTATTTGCATTTGCTGATTAGGTACCAAAGGAAACTGGTGCTACATCGGCTGTTACTGTGCCATTTGTACACAGGGCATTTGCACCTGCTGTTGTTGTATGGGTTGTAGACCCTGCATCTGATTTACATTATTTTGGAAATTTGGATTTGGACCTCTCAATTTCGGTCCTCTCATATTCTGAAAGGTATTGACATCATTGTTTTGCTGACCTGCACCATCCTGTACCAACATTGGGCACTCCCTTTTCCAATGTCCGACGATTCCGCACGTGTGACATGGCATCACCTTTTTCATTGCCTGTATACCATTAGGAATCACGACGTTATTTAAATCAGGACCATTATTCACAAAACCTCCTCGGCCTCTGCCTCTCATCTGTGGCTGAAACATAGCATTTCCCTGCTGTTGCTGCTGCGGCAACTGTTGTTGGAAACCTTGCAAACCTGACTGAGCTGCTCTAATCTGCATCACCATCACCTTCTCTTTCAACCTTTTCTGCTTTGTCTCAATCTCATCACTGCAGTATTTTGCATAGTTCAACACCTCATCGATCGATTTTGACTGCCAACAAATCAAATGCATTTTAATCATCTGGCTAATTTCGGGTCTCAATCCTTCCACAAATCTGAACACAAAATGGAGCATGTCCTTTCCCTCAATCGTTTCCGTGCCACTGTAATTTTTGAATGTTTTCAACAATCTCTCATAGTATGCATGTATCGACTCCTTAACTTCTTGTGCTTTTCTGTCAATTCTCTGCCAATCTACATTTTTCGATGCAACTTTTGTTTTCAAGTGCTCAATCACCTTATGGTATAGACTCATTACCGTAGGCGATGGTGCACCTGTGTCCCTATCTCTTTCTGGTTCACTTGTTGGCCAACCTACAGCCCTTTTACAATCTTCCCACAAATCTGCCGGAACTACAATTTCAAATAAAGTATTCAGGTCTTCCCAGAGACATTTTACGAGTTTCACAAATCTGCCTGTCTGTTGATACCATTCGATCGGTTTCTCTCTCAACTTAGGAAAATCATCCGTGAAGGATTAAATGTCACACCTGTGCCATGGTACATGTACAAGTTTTCCCCCTGCTGTTTCTCTCATTGGTAACATCGTTATAAGATCATCACTCTGCTGTACTTTCTCATTCCGATCTGGGGTACTTTCTTTCTTCTTATCCTTTTTCTTAACCCACCTACTCTCCCATTTGTCTAAACATCTCCAAACCTGCGCGCTTTGCAGTATCTCTTTAAGATGTGTTTTCATTCCTGCAGACCTCATGTGTTCAAAATCTTTTGTCTCAAAGTCTAACCTGTAACTTCTGCTCAAGTGTTTGGTTTTACTTATGTCTATTTTGTGTCTGTCTGCAATTTCTTGTAACTTTTTATGTATGCTGCTCACTTCTCTTGTAATTTTAGGGCAAATGTACCTCATCTCTTCTTCTGTGTATGATTCTAATCTGTTCAGACCCATCGTTCCCTCTACTAGTTCATCTGCTTCCATGCCCAATCTTATTTTATTCAAATATTCTTCTCCTTTCCTGCTGGGTGTACTCTGTGGGGAGTTCAGGCTGTTCAACCATTGTGTTAACTGTTGTGCGTTTAGTCCCATTAATGTGGCATTTACGTCTACTGCTACTGATGGTTTCTGTAACATTTCTGTTTTCGAAGTCAACGGTACTATCAGTGGTGGACTTGACCTTACCACCGTTGACGGAGCACAAATTGGAATTGGACTAAATTCCAACAAAGACCCAGATCTATTTGACAGTGTTGCCACGGGAGTCGTTCCTTGAGTATTTTCTATGTATCTCCTTCCTGTCTCATTCTGCGTCAATACACCTTGATCGCATACATTTGGCTTTGCCTGTATATATAATGGTACTGGCGGACCTACAGTGATAGGCAAAGATATCGCGTCCGGATTCTGTCTGTTACCCAAATTCTGTGGCATGTTAATTCCCACATTATGGTTCATCATTGCTGGCATGTCTAACTGTGTTTCTGCACTTTGAATGTACTTCGGCATGTCTTGCATCTGCTTTTGAGACATCAAAATTTGTGTTGGTTCGGTTTGAATCAATGTCGATCTTTGGTTATTCTGTCCTCCCTGCACCATTGAATTAGAGGTCATTTCCAAATTATGCTCATCATAATAGTGTCTTTGGACCTGAGGCTGATAATCATTAACAGGTATTAGTTTAGTCATGTCAGGATATATTCTCTGAACTTGTGGTATTTCTGGTATAAAAGGCATAACGGGACTACTCTGCCTCTGCAATATTCTCGAATTTGGGGTTACAGTACCCTGTATTGGTTCTGGAGGGGCAGTACTAGTGCTTGGGCCATTTTCGTTTTCCACATATGGTGGTGGACGGTCATTTAGCAATTGCAGAATGAAATCCTCATCGTCTGATTCGTCTGACCTTTTCGAGTTTCTCTTGTTTTTATCTATCTCCGGACTGACTTCTGTTTGATTTATGGGTAGCTTTCCTCCCTTCCATCTCTGCTTCGTCAGTAATTGCTGGAAACAATTTAATTCCCTGCAATACGTCTGATCTCCAAACCTTTTGAGTAGTATCCCATCTAGCATCCGCTAGTGTCTTTTCCACTTTTCTCACTCTTGTCTCAAATTTCTTTTGTAATTGCCTTCTAGCCATTTGTTCCCAAATTGCTAATGCTTCAAACTGTGCTGGTCTTGGAGGTACTTTCATGTCGTATAGCGCAAATCTTAAATTCTCCAAAACTCTTAGATTAAACGACCCATGAATAGGGAACGCTACACTTTCATGCTTTTCCGTTAATTTACACCATTGCTTTAACCAAAGACATGGTGCAACACCCTTTTCTTCAATTACGATGTAAGCTGGTGTACCCTCAGGCGGTGTTTCTTCTCCTACATTTGCTTTAATATATACATCTCCCCTCAAGGCACTCTTAAGTGCTTTGAAAAATGTCATCTTTCCGTCTTTTATTTATTTTATTTTTTTCCCCAAAAAATTTGTAATCAATAAGTGACTTTAATTCCCAGAATACTCTTCGCTTGCCTTTCCCCACCAATTGCGCTTCACGGACTGCATCCAATCCGTGCGCGACCCTTCTCACCAACCAACCTATCCCAGCGCGGCTCCTAGTGACGTCACACTTACACACTGCAGCTGACAAAGCCTCACGGCTTGTCCTCCTTCATTCAACTTCACTCAAACTAATTTCTGCAAAATATCGCGAGCACCAACCAAAAAGAAGAAAACAAATCTGTTGGTTTACTACAGGAAGGTAATACAATCACTTCAGAAACCTTAGGGATTTTTCACTAGCCTCAGCAATTATTCCATCTTTCTCGGTTTCCCACTTTCGCAAGCAAAATTTGACCTGCAAACTTTACTCTCAACTGATCAATGAACTATTCTAGTGCACTTTAGAATTCGTCAAATCTCAAAGTCGAAAATTTTCTTTTATTCCTCAACATTTGTACTGACTTGTTGACCACGCCCGATCAACCTATTAAACCGAACAAATTACAACATCAATCAAGTGTCTCATACACTCTTCAACATACTCCAGAGCCTCTTGACCTCGCAGGGCCTGTCTCAACATCAACAACCACGTGGACAATTTTTTTTTCTGCACAAAGCGCTACACACATATGAAGTTCGACGACTTCCCTGCTCTCGCACTTTGGAGTATCACTCCTCTAAAATTTTGATTGGGGTTCCTAACCCCCTAGAAATCCTCACAAACTTCACAATTCATCTGCGGCATAAGCTGTGAAAGCGCAAAACCCTAACTTCACTCATACTGTCACTAGAAACGCCGAAAACATTCTCACACCTCCATTTCCTCCATTCGCAAGCTCTGAGATTCTGGGAAAGTCATTGGGGATTTAGGGCATCATCATCTCTCCAACTTGTTTTATCAAAGAAAATTCTAACTTGAATCCGTCTATCGTTCAGATGGGGTCCCAAAGGGCCAAACCATCAATCTCTGCTACCATCTACTGATAGCGCGTCCAGTCCTTATAAATTACTTATACTTGGACACGCCGGAGGTCGGTGAATCTTTTGACCGGGTTGGGTTCTCCTCATCCAAAGAATTATCGGATCCCTCAAATCAATAGTCAATAACCATTTATAATCAATAACCAATACTCAATTAGTGGTCAGTCAACAAATTAAACAGAAAATCAGTAATTAGACACGTCATGACCTTTCAGTCAGGAATAACCACACCTGTTTATTAAAGGTTAACGAGTTTATTTCCCTATATTAACAAAGCTAGCACAATATAAGTAAGTCTCAGAATCAAATGGTATACATATACGAACATTACTAGCTGTCCATAGCGACGGACGAAACGCAATCTACGCAAGATTTGCATTATAATACACTCGATTATAGCAATACAAATCACTAATATGAGTAACTGAACTTGACTAATTGCTTACATTGGTCAGCATAACAAGATTTCAATTTAGCATGGTGCATCAAGTGAATACCTCAACTAACCTCTGATTAGCATTGGCATGTGGGGCTTCATGCAAAAGAATTTAATCAACATGAATTTAGAAAACTTCTAGCTTAGGCTCTGTCAAATAAGCAGTTGGTACCTAAGAAGGAAAATACAATGAATAATACATTTATCCTTTCATAATTACCAAATACAATCAGCACTCAAGGTAAGTCTTCGTCCTTCAGGTACCGGTTCGATCAGCATGGGGCAGATTTCAAAGGGGCAAAGTTTAAGTCAAGTTTTCCTTGCAGCAGCAAGGAAAGTGGGGCAAAAGCTATTGCATGGGCAAAACGGGTAAAGTTAAAGTCTCTAGGGTGAGAATTCTTTAAAGTCTCTCTCTCTCTCTGGGATAGAGAAAAAGCATCAAAATGTCATTTAAAATGGCGTCTTGGTTCTGGCTTCAAAATGGCTTCAAGAAAATGGCTGACTTCTCTTTGTCCGGTGGGTTTAAGTAAGAAAACGTTCCAAATCCTTCAGGGTCTTCTATTGGAGGGTTCATAGGGTGGCTTCCTTTTGACCAATGAATAGTGTCTTTCTCTTAGTACTCATTTATGCATAAGGTGTCCTTGGAGCTTTGGAACACAAATTGCAACAAAGTTTGCCAATTATTTCTGTATCTGTGTCTTTATTGTCTGCTCCTGCAGAAACTGACCTTGCTTCAAAGGGGATGAAACTGGCCCAGCACGAAACCTTGAGATAAGTGTATTAGTCATTCTACTGGAAAAATACAGCTTTAAAGGCACAAAATATATGTTTGTTAATACAAGTGAAAACCACGCAGTTAAAATTGAGACCAGGCGACTAGGCCAAAGCCTCTGATAAATTTAAGCTAAGCATACAACAGTTCTAACGAAAAAATCATAAGATACATCTGCAATTATGACGGATTACTACATTGTTGATTCTTCATGATTAATTAAGCTCGCTTATACTAAATGGTGAACTACCCCGAGGGCACATTTTCTACATACATTATTTTTCTTTGCTAAAATGACGTTACTTTATATGATTTTGTTACATGATATATGAATGCTTGTTAGCCTTTACTTTTTCTGCTTCATCACTATCTCCTGCACCAGTGCATCTATATGTTTCTGTATCTAGGCATCTATGAGGTATTTGTTCATCTGGGGGGAAGGCAGAGGGGTGGCCTCAGTGAATATTACACTTTAGAATTCACATAAAACATTGGCTATGCGTGGGTCATCTCTGACAGATTTGTAATTGCTTGAACCCTCTGTGTTTTTATCCCTTAGTTTACCTGACAAAAACTTGCCAGCTTTATTGCCCCCATTAGACCTGTGGTAGTGCTGGCTCCGGTTTATCTGTCTAGCCTCCTGACCTGCACCCTGATCACAGTCAACTTACACCACAATCTAGTGCATCTATGGATATCTTGCAACTCTCACGGTTGAGCCTCTAGGTGATACCTCTTCTCCTTTCTCTTACTGTTTAGTATAGATGAAGCAGATATAATACAGCCTCTCAGCATCATCTTAAGGGAATCCCATTGAGTGTTGTCGTCCACCTCTCCTGTGCCATGCTCTTCTAGGTGGAGCTTGCAGTGTCAGTGTGATAAAGGCAAGGTCTGAAATTACAATACATTCTTTGTCTATTTTAGTGAGCATTTTCTAGAACCTAACATTCCTACTTTCCTCTTGACACTGCTATGCCTTCCACTCCCCTCTAACGTGTTGGCAAGAGACAGGGATGCTCATCCCGTTGGAAGTAAGATAGCAAAGTTGATGCTTTTGATGCAGGAATTCCAAAGCTGAGTGTCCTTTGTTAGCTTCTAGTTTGTCATGCAATAAGCGTCTTGCTCTTTTGTACAAAATCCCAGAGTGCCTGGTCCAGTACAGTTGGTCCTTTCCTTAGCTAACGAATTGTTTTTTTTTTTTTTTAGTTTTATATTCATTAATGATTAGTGCACAGGTTATGCTGTACTAACAGGGCCTTCTAAGACCCTTCCCTTTGGTATCTGCCTTTATTACAGTTACTAAGGTAACAAAATTAAAACTTGACGGGAAAAATTCTATCCCGTAGCTAATGTCCTTCATAGCTTTGACTATGCCGACAACTGGAATGGAATTACGATTTTTATTTGCGTTTGACTTGTAAATTGGGCCACCGCTAAATACTAATGTTATGGATTATGATTACCTACTAGCCAACAATGTTGATTAACATTTATTAGAAAGAATCATACCAGAGGCCCTGCTAAGCATCAGCCCAGACACCTCCCACGTCTTCTTCGTACCTTTTTTGCAAACACCCATTGATGAAGAGTGCACAAAGGTGGAATGAATTGACAAATTTCTGCCATGCCAGTTGGCAACTATATTTTCATCTCAACATGTTTCACTTCGCTGATGAAGTGGGTGAAAAAACGCCCATTTACTGAAAAGATTTCCACAATCCTCACGTTTAAACCACGATCCATCATTTCTATAAGCATCACGAGAGGAAACTTTTTTTTTCATTTGAAGGAATCAGCATCAAGTCTCTCTGTAAGCTAATTTACCAGGGTCAGCGCAAAATGTTCTAACGTTCCAAACAACTCACAATATATCACCAGCAAGGAGACCAAGATTCAGGGAATAACTTTTTGAGCAGATTTATTTCATTTTTAAATACATATTTAAATAAGGACTACAAAATGAAAACTGCTCAAAGGATGTAGGTATGTTTTAGCATATCAGAGTAGTCTCTTATCTTATTTTAATATCACTAATCAGTGACTATGAACCTATATTGCTGACCCTAGCCGAAGAGAGCTGGTGTTGAAACTTGAAGCCTAGTAAAAGCCACCCCCGCTTCCATATTACTTTGTTGCACATTTAAATTGACCTAGCATTCTCAAAGACTCTCAGCAATTTTGTTTCCAAACATACCTCTATTCCACTGCTTAGTATGACCAAACCGCTACCCAAATCACCACGGATGGAATTGCACCATGCAAGATTATGCTAGGTATGTTGGAATACATCGTCCTGGCTTCTTAAAGCTATTCATTTCATTGTGGCATGTCAGTGCCATCTCAGTCAGCCACTTTTCTACATTTGTGTTGCTTGACGAATGTGTACATTCTGCCTTTACTATATATAGTAATATATATATATATATATATATATATATATATATAGTGAACTATGTTCTTTTTATGTGGCTCCCAGATTTACATGTTTTAAGAAAGGCCATGATGTTTTTGTTGTTGACTAGTTCTACAATTGTTATCACATTAATCCCGATAGTCCTACTCTTCCAGAAATCTGCAACCTCTGGATAAACCATTAAAATCACAATAAGTCTACTCACCTTTGCACTTCGATACGATTTCAGAGTCCAACATCTTTTTTTCAAATCCAGTGCAATACAAGTCAGATTTTCAGCTGATCAAGCCAGTGTTGCAGGCTAGTATTCACTCTTGGGTAGCTGACGCTAAGTTTAAGTAAGTTTATCACCCACCTTCCATTCTTATGAGAAAATCATTGAGAAAACAGTTGTAACTAAGCTGTGACTAGTAAAATAGTCTGAAACAATTGATAAATCAATACATGTATCATAACATTCATTAGTGTTAATTATCAATAATAATCACAAGTCGACCAAAGACAATAGCCTTAAAATAAAAAGTAGTCGGTAACATGTATTTTATCATAACAGTACTCGGTGCTCACACAGTGCAGAAAACCATGAAGCACAGTGAGAAGAGTGTGTGTATAAGACAAGGGAGGTAAATGACCATAGAAATAATTGTTAGCATTTGCTTGCACAGTGCAAATCATGAATATCCCCCAGAAATTGTGAAATTCAATCAAGGAGACTCTAATTATAGTATCAGTGACTATTTGACCCATACTAGCATAAATGATCATCATCAAGACAAAGGTTTATTGAGTACCAGCAGGACTCTGTAGACCTGAAGGAGAAGGCTACGGACAGCTTTATGACGAATAATTAAGTGCATGGCCATGCTTCAAAATGGAGTTACTCACTAATGCATAAAACGGATCCCTTCAAGTCTGAAAAACTGAATAAAGCTTTCTTTGAATGTAGACTGAATAGGCCTTCACTATTGAGAAGGATAAGCGGGTTACTTAAAAAAAAGTTGAAGAAAAGCTCCAAAGATGCACAAGACATTCAAAATATTGCCTGTAAAATAAATCAATCCTCTAGAAAAGCTTATCAGATTGAGGACCTGCTAGAAAATTCCTCCTTGTGTAAAGAATCGCCACAGCTTGTCAAGGTGCACAGAAAAATGAAGAAAGCACCACCGCTTGTGTTGAGAGTACACCGGCCAAACAATTACCGATGGTATCACCAGTCTGTCAAACAGGCTTGTCAGATGATTCGTCTGCAGAACAAGTTCTTGCTGAAATCAAGGCTCACCACAAAGTAGTCGAGGGGGCAAATAAAATGAATGAAGGGACCACTGCGAGGTTTATTTTGCTGCCAACAGATTGAAAGTGTCAAGACGAGTGAGGGTTGAGATGCGGGTAAATCAGGATTGTGAAATAATAAACAAGGAAGGGGTGCTATGAAAGAGTGAGTGCGAGTCCAGATCTTCAGAAGGAAATTTACAATTGAAAAAAAATAAACGTTGATGAGAAATAAGTTGAGGCCATGGAAAGGACATTGAAATAGTACTGCCCATCATCCCAACTAACCAAAAATGGCTGTAAAAGTCACAACGAAATAGGAAACTACATTAATTGGTTCTTAATTTGCCACATAGATACTGTGCACACTGCCGAACTAGTTTACCTGTGTATATCTAACTAGGAGTGCAGGTGAGTGTAAACATAATTCGGATGCCTGCCTTAAACATGAATTTTAGTAGCAATATAATGTTCAAGTATTCAATGAAACCAGCAATGCAATCGAATGGAAATACAGATGAGCATGTACCTAGCCAATAGACAATGCAGGTAGGGAGGCATAGAAATGGGCTGTGCAGATTGGGGTGGCTGTGCGAAAAATGCTGCCAGACAATAAAAGAAGACAATAGTGTTACATTTTTCAACTGTGTTCAATCTATTTGCAATGCTATCATATTTAAGAATCCATCTGTATCCTAGCCAAAATTGTGAAATGTATTCAAGGAGAGTCTAGTTGCTCATAGCGGCAATAGTGTTTACACCCACAACAGTTTAATTGGTCATCATCTGGACAAGGGTATATATAGCATAAGTAGTAGTTTGTAGACATGAAAAAGGAGAAGGGTATAAATAGTGTGGTATGAACAAAATTAATGTTTAAGTGCATGACTATGTCTCAAAAAGGACTCACTAGCTGATGTGAAGAGAATTTCCTGAAGGTTTGCTACAGGAGCGCATCCACAAGAATAACCTTTGATATGACTACCAATCAGGCCTCAGACCAGGGTGCAGAACTGAAACAGTCATACCCCAAGTAGTCAATGATGCCCTTCTTCCCAATCACAGAATTAACCCCTACCTCTTCCTGCTTGACCGCTCTGCAGCCTTGAACACAGCCCGCCACTCAGCTCTGACTAACACCCTGCACACACACATTCAATTTTCATGCATTCTCTTGAAATAGTTTACATCATACTTCACAAACTGGTGCGAACTACTGCAAACTGATTCCACATGATCATGGACCCTCCATTTGCTGCTGTGGTATTCCTCAGGGCTTTATCCTCCCTCCCATCATCTCTCCAACTTCAGCCCACCAGGATTCATCCCACTTGTCCTCTCAGCTGATAGAACTTGCAAAATCTCTGGGATGCACCTCAACACAGACCTCACCTTCAAGCAACAGATTGCAGCAAGACCAGGACAGTTTGGTTCCAACTCTTGTTCTTGAAGAAAGTTAAGCCTTTATTCCTGGAAGATGTTTCCAGAGCATGTGTACAAGCCTTAGTCCTCTTCCATCTGAAAATAGGCAATACCTTGATTAGCAGTCTTCACAATACCACACTAGCACCCCCGAAAGCTATCCTGCATGCAATGGTTTGACATATCAAGGGCTCAAAGAATTTCAATAATTTCACCCCCAAGTTAAAAGGCCTACACAGGCTTGCCTTTGAAGCCTGGATCATCTTCAAGGAGAGCTCATTATATTACCACCAATTTTACTACAATTCAGATAAAGGCTGATGGCACACCTCTGCAAGGACCACTACACCTGGTAAATCTACCCTTGACCTTTCCCCAGTGATAATTTCTTCCTTGGAGCCATGTTACTGCTGAGAGCTCTGTTGCTCTCAAGCTACGTTTGTGCTCTATACGTGCCAACACAGACATACATACAAGCTCCTCACCAGAGTCTTTTCAGTATTGCCTGCTTGTGTACTGTTGTACGTTTTAGAGACTTCTGTAGGCACCACATTTTCTTAATACGAATTATTTTTCCTTTCAGACACTTTTATTATGGCCTTTTGCCAACCTTAATCTCACATTTCTTCGAAATATCATTGTTTGGCAAATCATGTACTTTTGAGCATTCCAAATGGATGAGTGCATAATTCCACATTAGGTGTGTAGCACTAGGCATTTGGCGTGCAACTAATTTTCACCAGTACATGTTTAGTATTTTCTTAAATGTGCTGTTCACTGGCTACTGGGTAGCCTTACCTTAGCCAATGTACTGTTTAATTTTTTTATAAGTTCTGTTTCAGTTCTATCTGACTGTTTCTGTGCACTCTATTTCCTCTTTCAAGCCCTTACAACTTTCTGCCCTTAGCAGTAGGTCAGTAGGTCTACTTTCCATGGGATTTGGCTTCAGCTGAATCCATTTTGTAAAATGTTACTGGCTTGTTAGATTATAGATCCCCCTTGGTAATTAATGAAACATAATGACAACAGCAGTAGGCCTAGCCTATTTATTGTGAACAGTATTTGGTCAATTCAGTATGTTGTTACCACATTATATTACAGGCAATAGACAGGATGTCACCTCAAAAGTAGGCAAGGGCTTTGGCACTGGCATTCCCTCTGACAACCACTGTGATGACTCTTGTTAGGCCCTATTGAGAGGGGTTGTATATTGTTTTCTAAATGTATGTATGATAGTTGCCAATTTATGTGTACTTGAATATTGCTGCATTGGTTAAGGTGTATAGCCAGTAGTGCAGACTACATGTCTTATTGGTTTATTGGGAAAGGCCATGTCAGATTCCATAGGTTTGATCTATTTTTTGTAAAGTGTCATGACCAAGCCCATACGCCTGACCTACTTATTGGGAAAAGCATAAGTTGAAGGTAACAGGCTTTTAATCATGGATTGTTATTACACTGTGCTTAAACGTGCAAGTAGTTACTTTGTTATATGGAATTCCACTGATTACCATAGTAGGCAAATGTTTTGGTGTAAGTTACCCTCCCAAACAAACCACGAGAATAGAACATCTTCACTATGGTAATCCTTCATAGGCTGTATTACTAGGGATTTCATATTACTTTGACACCTGTAAACTAGTACATATTCATAATGAAGTTAACCTGTTCCTGGTGGTTGACTTTTGGGAAACCTAATGCCCAACACCGTAAAGTTTCAGTTGGTAATGGTAACAAGCCAATGATAAGGATTATAGGTTATTATAAAAAGTTACGATAAAGGTAGTAGGCCTGAAATATTGATTGTGAGAAGCATATGTTAAAGTCAAAAGGCATCTAGTGGGTTGCCTTTACTGTGTATTAAGGCCTTCAGATAGGTATTTTGTTACTTAGAATCTCACAGATTGCCATAGTACACAGTGGTTTTGGTGTTGGTTATCCCCTCTAGCAAACCATGGGTATAGAAGCTTTGTACTGTGAGAATACTTGTTACATACTACTTACATATAAGCCACCCATAAGGTAGACCCTAGGCAACCCAGTGGGCAGGGTAATATGTAAGCAGATGTAAGTAAAATGCAGGACATGTACTTATACATTTTACATGTCCTGGTAGTGAAAAAAACCCAAAGTTGTTTTTCACTACTGTGCCTCCTGCTTCTCTCATAGGCTAGCATTAGAAATAGTCCCTTATGTTCTTTTAAGTGGTGATTTCTGCTCTGAGAGGAATAGGCTGGTCATGTTTGTTATGGTTGGAATGGCAGTGAGAAATCCTACTTACTGGTGAAGTTGGATTCTACATTACTGTTTCAGTAAAGCCGCTTTTAGAATGTAACACAAAAGGATGATGGAAGGAGTTTTGAAACGTTTCAAACACTCACCCCCAGTCACAGATCTGGGTTTAATCCATTGTTCTTTTGCTCACCATGCCACCCCCGTTTATACCCAGCCATGTGCAAACCAGTCTTGACCCTGTTCCCAAAGGGAACAGTTCAGCCCGAACTGATAGGCCAGGTCCTCCCTAGACAGGAAACATCCTGGGACCGGCTTCAGGGGACCACCCAGGCTAGCTTGAATCCACTGGCACAGTGAGAAAGGGACCCACGTCTGGGCATACACTTCCCACTTAGAGCAACTTTAGCAGCACACATGGCTGGGTGCAAACTCAGGTGGCATGGTGAGCAAAACAATTGATGGATCAAACCCAGATCTGTGACTGGGGGTGAATATTTGATTGGTTCTGCATTCCGTCTATCATTTGTAATTGTTTACTTTTAGAAAGTAGGCATTTCTCTGCAGTTACTACTATCTGTGCCTTACAGCCTATCTCCAATCCACTTCTGGTCTGTGCTGGTTGACAGCTCCCCTTGTGCATTCCATCCAAACATTCATAAACACAGGACACTCAGCTGCATCTCCATTCATATGTATACTGATGGGTCTTCCTGGGCAGGAAGGGCGGAGGGTCTCTCACTATCACTTCAAAGGCCAGTCGCCTGCCCTCACACGAAGGACTGATAACCCCCACAGGGCTCCTGGCAGACAGGGCTAGGTTGAAAGGGCAACTTGTCCACTTCAAAGACACTTTTGGGTATATATACTAGGTCTGTGATCCCCACCAAATCAAACTCTTCTGGACCTACTACTGGACTCTGTCAGAGGGACTGCCTGGCTGCCCAAAGGGCTTATCTGGACTGCTTTGCTGGAAGGACTGCTGGCCTGCTTGTTGGCTGCTTGTTGACACCTTACTCTGCTGGGAGGACTCTGCCTTCCTCCTCAAGTACTCTCCAAGGGCTTGGATTGAGCTTGCCTCCTGTTCTCAAGTCTCAGGGCTATCAAAGACTTCACCAAAGAGAAAGAAATTCAGCACATTGAAAAATCACTGCATCGCCTGTGAGATTGACGCAACACCTGTTGCCTCTTCTCAAAGCATGCTAGATTTTCCATGCATTGTCCCTGGGGCATCAAAATATCCCTGCACCGCTGGGAGAAACCAAGGCAGGGCTCCTGGAAATCGAAGCATCGCCTTGCTGCATGGAAATAATTGATGCATCACCTCTGCCACATAAGAAATCCCAATGCATGTCCTCTTCTGCAGCCCCTCTGAGTCATTATTTTTGATGCAGCCCACGTACCGCATGTTAAAAAGATACAACCACTGATTCTTGTGGATTAAGACTCGTTTAAACCTTTAAAAAGTGATATCTTGACTTGTGCATATTGGTTTCTTGTAGTTTTGGTCTTATATTATTCAGACAAATATTATCTATTTTCCTAAGCTGGTATGGAATAGTGTTTGTGGTGTTTTACTGTGTCACTATGAGTTATTACACAAATACTTTACACATTGCTTTCTAAATTAAGCCTGCCTGCTCTGTGCCAAGCTACCGGAGGGTGAGCACAGGATAATTCAGGTTGTGTTGTGACTTACCCTGACTAGGATTGTGGTCCCTACTTGGATAGGGTGCATACCTCTGCCAACTAGAGACCTAATTTCTAACAAAGGAAACATGAAGCCAGTTTGCAGCCAGTCCTTCTCTGAGCAAGGCAATTAAAATCAAAGTCCTTTTCAGCACCTCGTGTCTGATTTTTGCAAACCGGGAAGACAGTGCAGCAGGCTTACATCATCTGCTTATATTCAAAGGGTTTTTTGCTTTGTTTGTGGCTCCTGAATAACAACCACACTTCATTGATTTTACCCCAATGAGAATGGAATCAGATCTCACTCCATTTCTCATTCAAACGCTCTGCACCTATTGGCTTCTCTCTGGAAAAAGATGAAATATCATACAGGTCAGTAATGAGATGTTTGGTGGGATCAATATAGTGGGCTGCACCCCAATGTTAGGAATGATAAAAACAACCTGTGATTTGAAACGCTGCCTTTCTTCATCGACTGTTATCTCAGTTCAGAATTGGCCTAGCAGCAGCTACTGTGTTGTTGGCTGATATCCCTAATTAGGCAATTGTTAAGACAACAGCTGGGGTTACTAGATATCTTTTGAAAAACTTGTATCGTAGATTTTGATTTCACTGTAAACATGACTGCATGTTTTTTTTTTTCAAATCTTCTTTTATAATTGGGTATGTCTATGACATTCTTCAAGATGTTTGTATTTGTTGAGGGTAACTAAGTAACGTATGCAATAGAAATGCTTGTGCTTCCACTTCTAAGCCACTGGGCATCAGACCTGACATCCTTGATGTGGCTTTCCCCCAACCTTTTGTATTCCATTCTCTTGTTTTTGCTGACCTTAGGACTCTTCTCTCCTTATCACTGCTTACCAGTGCTAAAATGCTTGTGCTCAGTCCTTTAAACATGGTAAAATTGGCATGAATCTAATTGGCATATTCAATTATAAATCCCTAGTAAAGTGGTCCTACGTGTACCCAGGGCCTGTAAATTAAATGCCACTGGTGGGCCTCCAGCACTTATTGTGCCATTCACTAAATTAGTCCTTTAAACAGGTCTCAGGCCTACCATTGGAGCATGTGTGTGCAGTTTTAAACTGCCATTTCAATGTGGCAAGATAAAACCTCTTGCCAGGCCAGAACCTCCCTTTTTATATACACGTCACCCCTAGTGTAGGTCATAAACAGCCCAGAGGGCAGGGTGCAGTGTATTTAAAAAGTTGGAAATGAGCTTTTAACTTTTATATGTCCTGGTAGTGAAAAACTCCTAAATTAATTTTTCACTACTGTAAGGCCTGCCTCTCCCATAGGATAACATTTGTTAACTTATTACGCTTAACAAGTAATAACTTTCATTTGGGAACAGGTAGGAATATCAAGTTTGGTGTTTAAGGAATTGTAATTTAAACCCATCTTTAATGGTAAAGTTGGATTTGAAGTCACAATTCTGAAAATGCCACCTTAAGAAAGTTTGAATTTTCTTGTCCTACCCATTTGATACCTACAGCTGCATCCTGGGTCACATGACAAGGTGTAGCTGACAGCTGGTCTTTATGTATTACTCCCAGACAGTGAGACAAAGGGCCATAGGTGTTGGCAAGATGAGTCATCTCTGACTTGAGGTAGGGAGGAGCTGTCACCTACCACACTTGCACACCCACAAAGGGTTTGGCACTAGTCTTTTGTGTCCGCAGACACGGTGATGTCAGGGCAGAGAGGCAGGAAATTCCAAGTACCTCTGGGGGCGGAAACCTACAAAACTTTTAGACCCAATTCTTCAGCACACCTCTGGACCGGAGGAAGATTCAGAACGATTGCTGTGCTGCTCTGCAAAAAGGACTGCTATACTGTTGCTCTGTTACCCTGTTTCCTGAGTAAGATGGACTGGACCTGCAACTGCAATCCAAAACCACCAGAGTGACTCCAATGGCTAGTTAGCTGGCCACCAAATCAGAGCATCAGAGACAGAAAGGGCTGAAACCAACTTGAACCGAGCAACTGGACTCTGTCTCCTGTGACTCTTATCCTCAAGTGGTGCAACCCCAGGCCTGGACCATTGGAAGGGGGCCTGAAGGTGCTCTGTCATCCCAGCTGTGGTCCTGTGTCCAGAACCGATGCAATGCGACACAACCCCCGTCAGTTCAGCTTTGTGATTCATTTCCAATGCTGGATCTCGCATCGCAGCCCGCAGTCCCCTCAGCACCACCGTTGAGCAATGCATCCTGGTTGCAGGGCTTTGCATCACAAGTCCCTTCTGAATGGCATCCTAGAGGATGGTGCAGGGCTCTGCATTGCACCCCTACAGCTTCCTCAGAACTGCTGCTGTGCACTAATCCTTGACACTGGATCTCACAAAGTTCCGCAAACCTGGCTTTAAGGTACTTTGTTCAGCTGGCCTAACTTGGTCCCTGTGCCCTGCCCGCACTCCATCGCAATCACCTGAATTTGTGACTTTGTCCCGTACAGTGTGACCAGATAACCACAGTTGGCTCTTTGTGCTTCTAGGCACTATCTTTACTTAAAACTTTTAAATTGCATATCTCTGGTTTTACTGACTGGATTTTTGTCATTTTGATTGCACATATTGTATTAAATGTTACTTTTTCCTCTAAATTGTTGTGGGATTTTTCTTGTTTTGTTTTCACTTTATTACTGTTTGAAGTGCTGTTCAAATACTTTACACATTTCCTCGAAGTTAGGCCTCATTGCTTTTGTGCCAAACTACCAGATGGTCAATCGCCGATTAGTTTGTGCTTTCCTTGAGTTTCATCTTGACAAGAGTTGTGGTTGCTGCTTGAGTAGGGTTTCACCCCCTTCAACCAGTAACACAATTTCCAACACTGAGTATATTATCAAAGCATTGTTTTGCGTATTCTGTACCTCTGATGTGCCATTACAAAGATGATCCACTGTTCTGCAACTCTCACAAATGCCATCTCTACAAGAATAAATTTGGCTTAGACTGACGGGCCTTGTGCCATTCACATAAGGACCTCAGCAACCTCTGATGCTTTTCAGCCTCACTATTGAGATGTATCTTGACTCGTTATGGACCGTGAGCAAGAGATCCAACTCTGGATACGTTCACACTGCTTCAAGACATTCTGCAAAAAAAGTGAAATATTGTAGACTTTCTTGAGATGATTAGAAATAATTTGAAATGACTTACCATTATCATATTTAATATTATATATATGTATGTACATATATATATTCTACATATTACCTACTAGTGGTCACCACTAGGTAGTTATAATGAGGGCCATGGGTCCACAGAAAAAGTGTTTTTTGACATGCCTATATCTTTGGCACCATTTGATGAATCTTCACTAAATTTTCCAGAAAATTTGGCTGGGTGATTCTTGTTGCCCATAAAAAGTTTTGGGATGATCCTTCAAGCGGGCATGAGAAAAAGGGGGGGGGGGTCAAAATAGTTGTGTTTCCCATGTTAATTCCCATAGGATCTTTAGACACGTCTACGGCCCGAACCACTGAATGGAACTACACCATATTTGCCAGAAAGCTAGCTTTCGGGACACAGATTACACTTTTCCTTTTGTGACGTAAATCCGTCCAGTAGTTTTTGAGATATAAAGGAGAAAATATATTTGGATATCTAGGGATGTGAACCCTTCACAATGTATTTGTGAATAATGATGAGCTCGTGCAGGGAAATGCACAACTCTGATTGGCTTCCAACACGTCAAACCAGGAAGCATTGGCAGCCATTGTGGGACTCGGTGCCAGCAGAGACCCACAAAAAAAAAAAAAAAAAAAAAAAGACAACTAGGCAGGGTAGAGTCACCCTGACCCCTTAGCTCTGGTGCTGTGGTTCCTGAGAGACCTCCTCAAAGCTAAAAAGCATTTTGTTAGAAATGGGGTCTTTGGTTGACAGTCAGGTTACCCCCCTGTTCAAGCAAGGACCCTCACTCTAGTCAGGGTAAAAGAGAATCACCCTCAGCTAACCCCTGCTTACCCCCTTGGTAGCTTGGCAGAGCAGTAGGCTTAACTTCAGAGCGCTAGGTGTAAAGTATTTGTACCAACACACACAGTAACTTAATGAAAACACTACAAAATGACACAACACTGGTTTAGAAAAATAGGAAATATTTATCTAAATAAAACGAGACCAAAATGACAAAAATCCGACATACACAAGTCAAGTTATGAATTTTTAAAGATTAAACTCAAAAATAGCGCTTAGAAACAAAAATGCTTAGATGAGATGTTAACACGGCGTCGTGATGGAGTCGTTCCCAACAAGCAGACACCAGCGGCGCCGGACACGGAGTCGTGTAGACCCCCAAGTACAGTACCTTTGGTGAAGAGTGAAAACAAGCCGATGCGCGAAGTCGGGGATCGCGGCGTCTGTGCGAAACGTTGAATCCACGCACTTCGAGCGGCGTCGGTCACCACGTGGTGCGGCGACTTCCACGGAGTCGCGGACTTCAGCGGGGCTGCTGCGCCCTCGGGCCTGCGAACACCGTCGCGTTCCAGCGAAGGTCATGGCGTCGGGTGCAGGCGGCGTTACCAGATTCAGCAGCGGCGTCGGTCCGGAGTCGTCCGAAGTCGATTTTCCTTGGATTTCCACCAGCTTTCCTTTCAAGGGCCCAGGGACTAGATAGGGCACCACTTGTCGGGGCAGGAGTCTCTCCAGAGACTCCAGGTGCTGGCAGAGAGAAGTCTTTGCTGTCCCTGAGACTTCAACCAACAGGAGGCAAGCTCTAACTCAAGCCCTTGGAGATTTCTTCACAAGATGGAAGGCACACAAAGTCCAGTCTTTGCCCTCTTACTCTGGCAGAAGCAGCACTGCAGGAAAGCTCCACAAAGCACAGTCACAGGCAGGGCAGCACTTCTTCCTCAGCTATCAGCTCTTCTCCAGGCAGAGGTTCCTCTTGGTTCCAGAAGTGTTTCTAAAGTCTGTAGATTTGGGTGCCCTTCTTATACCCATTTTAGTCTTTGAAGTCACCTTTCTTCAAAGGGGACTCACACCTACTTGTGAAATCCTGCCTTGCCCAGCCAAGGCCTCAGACACACACCAGGGGGTTGGAGTCTGCATTGTCAGAGGCAGGCACAGTCCTTTCAGATGAGAGTGACCACTCCACCCCTCCCTCCTAGCAGAGATGGCTAATCAGGAAATGCAGGTTACACCCCAGCTCCCTTTGTGTCACTGTCTAGTGCGAGGTGAAAAACAACCCAACTGTCAAACTGACCCAGACAGGGAATCCACAAACAAGGCAGAGTCACAGAATGGTTTAAGCAAGAAAATTCTCACTTTCTAAAAGTGGCATTTTCAAACGCACAATCTTAAAATCAACTTTACTAAAAGATGTCTTTTTAAATTGTGAGTTTAGGGACCCCAAACTCCACATGTCCATCTACTCTCTAGGGGAATCTACACTTTAATCATATTTAAAGGTAGCCCCCATGTTATCCTATGAGAGAGACAGGCCTTGCAACAGTGAAAAACGAAGTTGGCAGTATTTCACTGTCAGGACATATAAACCACATTACTATATGTCCTACCTTATCCATACACTGCACCCTGCCCTTGGGGCTACCTAGGGCCTACCTTAGGGGTGCCTTACATGTAAGAAAAGGGAAGGTTTAGGCCTGGCAAGTGGGTACACTTGCCAAGTCGAATTTACAGTGTAAAAATACACACACAGACACTGCAGTGGCAGGTCTGAGACATGATTACAGGGTTACTTATGTGGGTGGCACAACCAGTGCTGCAGGCCCACTAGTAACATTTGATTTACAGGCCCTGGGAACCTCTAGTGCACTTTACTAGGGACTTAACAGTAAAACAAATATGCCAATCATGGAGAACCAATTATGTACACATTTTAAACAGGAGCACTTACACTTTAGCACTGGTTAGCAGTGGTAAAGTGCCCAGAGTAATAAAAACAGCAAAATCAGAGTCCAGCACACATCAACAACCTGGGAAACAGAGGCAAAAAGTTAAGGGAGACCACGCCAAGGATGAAAAGTCTAACACATTTTTTTTAAAATATTTTCACCATGATTCGTGCTGGATCAGGTGACTTAAAAAAAAAAGAAAACTATACCTTGTGCCCTAAGGTAACTATAACTCATGACATAGTTGATAACATCACTGATAATATAAATGTAATATTTGCATTACTTTTTTTAATGGAAAAACTGTGCATGGCGGGGGCTCGAGTTATAGTTACCTTAGGGCATGTGTTATAGTTACTTGAGATAACTCTATGACAGTTGAATTTCCATGGTTTAGTACGTTTAAAATGTGAGCCTAACTATAACGTCCCTGTGACCTTTTTAGTGAATTTGTATGTTTTATTTTTAATTCCATTTCCTAGCTATAACGTCCCTGTAACCTTTGTTTTTTTCAGTGAATATATATAGAGATAAATAGATGTATACAAATACATACATATGTATATTGTCTGTACAGTTACAGAAGAGAACCAACCTTATAACTTTCAACCCTTCCACACTAAAGCATTTCAGCCTAGACTGTTCTTTTTCAAGGTAGATTGTACTGATTTGCATAACGCTGTTCACCTTTTAGACTGAAAGTTCTACTAGAGGTATTCCTACTTAGTTAGAAGGATCAGTGCCAGCATCTCCATTGCACTTTTTCTTTTGCTCACTGTTGAGTGGAGTGCCACTAACTGGGGTGGCTATGTAAATATGTGGGTTATTTGCTCAATCTGTTTAGAATGTCAAGCTTCGCTTGACTGATGAACCTCACTGAATGGACGCTCCTCCGCCCTTGTGGATGAGCCCCCCCTGCTCAAAACATCCTCAGAGAGTGTATCTGCTGTGTTTTGACACGTGGCTTGTGCTAGAATTTCTAAGTTATCCCAGAACACTTCTTGTTGACCGAGTAATAGAATGCATTGACCTGTATGTCATATAGTACTATTGAGATGGTGCCTAAATTTTTCCAGGCGAGCATAAGGCTGATGTTGTTAATAAAACTTGATATTAATGCGTAATGCTCTGAATTTTTTCCAAAGGGAGCCATTTTACGAAAAATTCTTCTAAATCGCTATTTTAAAGGAGAACATGGAGCGACTTTGACGGTACCACTGTCGGTCAACTACGGCAAGGCTGCCCCAACTGCAGGTAAATATTTGAGTTGCATATTTTGTTAATAACTTGTTTTCTGCTTTTTTAAACAGTGCATATAGTGTGGTGACTGTCTTTGGCGCTGCCGAATGCGAAAGCTGGCCTGGTCTTGGTTCTACCCCATACCTCTTTTTTTTCACCGCCCTACGCTTCTGTTCTCTTGACCTCACTCTTGCTCATTATTTCGATTCTTGCTTTATCCCTTTGCCACTCTGTTCCGGTTAGTCTTCTTCCTACTTTCTCCCTTTTCTTTATGTTTCGCTTTGTTGCTGTGGCTTGAGGTCTGGTAATGAAAACGAATTAGAAAATGAGTGTCAGAATCCACATTCTGCAGCCATCAGTACAAATTACACACTGTGTACATAAAGGTGTTGCTGTTTACTCAATTTAACAATAGTCAATTTACTCACCTCGAGAGGATGGAAGTGTGAGTGAGCCACGCAAGGATTTGAACTCGTGATGTGTAAAACACTTTATGTTTCAGCATCAAACTCCATTTGACTGCGCCATCCTGCAGGGTGGATAAGCCGCGCAGGCTGCGTTCTGCAGTTGAGGACAGAAATTACGATTTCTGGCCGAAAAGGAAAACGGTGGTGCCAAACAGACTCTAAGGGCCAGATGTAGGTAAGTATTATTTTGCAACTTGCAATTTGCGGGTCATAGCGACTCGCAAATTGCAACTCGCAAAAGTGCATGCAGAAAGGTGTCTCAGACACCTTCTGCGACTCACTATGGGGTCGCAAAGACCCACCTCATGAATATTAATGAGGTGGGTCGCAGTTTGCGACCCCATAATGAGTCAGTGCACTCACAGGGATGGTGGCCTGCTGGAGACAGCAGATCACCATGTCTGTGACTGCTTTTAAATAAAGCAGTTTTTTTCTTTTCTTTTTGCAGCCCGTTTTCCTTAAAGGAAAACGAGCTGCAAAACGAAAAACGTCCAAAACCATTTGGTTTCGGTTTTTTTCCTATCGACCACTGCCTTCCCTTTTGCGAATGAGAACTGCGAGTTGGTTTGCGACCGCATTCACGGTCACAAACCAACTCAGCATGGCGATGCGGTCGCAAATAGGAAGGGAACACCCCTGCCTATTTGCGAGTCGCAGCCTCAAATTGCGAGTCGGTACCGACTCGCAATTTGAGGTTGTGCATCGCGTTTGGCCTTTTGCGCCTCGCAAACTGCATTTTTCGCAGTTTGCAAGGCGCAAAAGGCTTGCTACATCTGGCCCTTAGCTGCTAGCGGCAGGTCCTGGAAGGCAAAGACATCATCCACTTCCAATTTGAGACTATTATTTTTTGGTGCCTTACCAATATAGCAAACCGCATTTTAAATGTACTCCTGGTCTTTTCTCTGGTGAATAATTGAATGTAAAAACATAAAAACAGCATTTGTGATCTTTTTAATGAGTTTATTGCCTTTACTGAACTCTTAAATATTCACAAAAGCATGTTTATATGTTAATTCAACTCTAGCAGTGCCTGAGCTGCATTCAGCTTTCCAATACATGGATGATAAATTGTAACTTTGAAGTTCTCAGACCACCAATGGCATTAAGTTGATGTTCAGGGTTAGATTAATAGAAATGATTCAAATAACACACATAAAACAAACAGAATTTTTTTATTTGTTTTTGGTACACGCCCTTTTTATATAGAAAATAATCATGCTTTACGAAGTCTGCTTGTCTTAATTTTAGTAACGTGATAAATTAAGTGTTGTATGCATAAAACAGGTCAATTTACGTAGCTTCAGAATGAACTCTTCCATATTGTACCACCATTAGAATATTTAATTTAAATTTGTATTGACATTTAAAAACATCTGTGGGTGTGTTCTCCTGAAGACAGTGCCACAATGTGGTGGATTGTCAGGAATAAGTGGCAGTGTCGAGCACTGGAAAACACTGGCACAAATTAAGGACTGAGCATACAACACGGACCACAGATGGGGGGCAGGGGCATGCAACACAGGTGAGGGAGGGAAGATGCATGGATGCAAACGGGTACGAGGGAAGGAGGTGGGAGAGAGGAACATGGAGGTGGGAAAAATATACAATCGAACTAGCTGAAAAAGAGGTTCTATGACTAAACACCTTAAAAAAAATGAGCAGTGGAACAACACATGTAAGACATCGAAGCTCTTGGGGAGGGACAAACCATCGAAGTGGAAGGAAGCCTACAGCAGTTGACCAATAAGAAGCAGGCAAATGAGAATGACAGCGAAGCTAACCAGTAGTAAGCAATGACAGCCTCACTGTTGGAAAACAAAAGGTCATGAAGAGAGAGCAGACTTAAAAATAGTCAATATTATTTTGGTTGCTCTCTTCCATTCAGCTTCAGTTAGTAACTTGTAGGACGATGTTCGTAAGTGTAATAAGATAACAGCAGGGTTGGGATGCAGCAGTAATGCATTCCCCTTTCAAAGGGTTCAGAAACTCTTTTCAAAACATCTGCAAGTGGGACAGGACACCCAATCATGTGTAGCTTCATCCTACTGGCCACAGCCCCTTCAGCACAGCCCGACACAGAGAGGAACATCCCTTTCAGGCTCTAGGGTGTTGTGTCTAGTGTCTTGTATTTGTATTTTACACCAGGGGACTTGAGGAAGGGCATGGGCAAGGAGTGACGGGAGGATGCCAGATGCTCAAGGACCTTTTTGACAACAAAGCCATTAAAACCTTTGAAAGTAGAGGAATCCGACTGCATCAGATATTGGCAGCTGCACGTTTGGATAGACCACTTTATTAACAAAGCAGTGGCTGTTGGACTCCTACAGATTAGGACCAGTGTTTCCCAATTTATATCTCACCTAGGGGACTCAACTTCCAAATCTATGCAGCATAAATGGCCGGGGAACCCAAGGGCCATTGATCATATATGAGGAAATGAACAAATATCCTAGAGCATGAGACCAATGTCGCAATACCACGAGGTCTGGCCATATGTGTGCCATCCATGTGTAAGCACCTTCAAAAGAACAATCTCTTAATTGCTGATGGGATTTAATATGTGCCGAAGCCCACACACCTCCCAAATATGATATAACAATCAGATCTAGGGTTCCAAATCCCTGCAAGTTCGAGATGTGCAACAACCAAGAACCAACCCACAATGGGGGTCAGACTTGTGAGCATGTATACCATTTATTAATTTTCAGGGCTTGACGCAAACACAGGGGAATTTCATAGCCTGGGTAAGCGCAGTAGGGGGAGCTGCCCTGTATAAAAGAGCCAACTCTCCAGGACCTGCCAAGGCCTCGAATTCCAGTCCAAATGCGGAGTCAAAGGGGTCACCTAAGAGCCAATCCCCTATCGTAACTTATTGGGCCACCCAGTAGTATGCTCTCAGACCATGAACCCCCCCAACCTCCCTCATATACATAATCAGTGCACTTCATGTATGAAACCGATTGAGGCTTCCAAGCCCATAAAAATCTTGCGAGAAAGGTGCATCTGTCTGTAAAAAAAGGTAGACAGGAGAGAGAAGAAGAAATTTGGCAGCACGTATAAATACTGTGGATGTGCCACCATCTTGTAAAGTGCTGCCCTGCCCGTGATGGAAAGTGGTAATTGACCCCAAGCCTCTAAGGATGCTCCGAATCAAGGGTGCTGTGTCTAATTCCATTTGCAAAAAGAACAAGTGATGGATAACGCTGAATAATGTCAAACATTCACCCCAAGTACAGAGATCTGGGCCTAAATCCATCATTTTTTTTTTGCTACCCATGCCATTGCAGTTTGGACCCAGCCATATGCAAATCAGTCTTGACCCTGTTCCCCATGGGAACAGTCCAGCCTGAACAGCCAGGCCAGGTCTTCCCTGAACTGGCTCCTTAGCCATTTCAGCTTGACTCCAGTGGCATGGGGAACATGGGACCCATGTCTGGGCATACCCGTCCCACTTAGGGCAACAATTGCAAAAAGAACAAGTGATAGACGGAACGCTGAACAATGTCAAACATTCATCCCAGTACAAAGATCTGAGTTTGTTTGCTTTTGTCACCTTAAGTGTCCCGGGTATACCCAGACGTGGGTCCCGGGCTCACTGTGCCACTGGATAAAAGCTAGCCTAGCTGATGAAGGATGATACCCTGAAACCGGTTCCAGGATGCTTGTTTCCGATCCAGGGAGGACCTGGCCTGGCAGTTTGGGCTGGACTGTTCCCATGGGGAACAGATTCAAGACTGATTTACATATGGATGGGTCCAAACTGGGGTGGCATGGTGAGCAAAAGAATTGATGGATTAAACCCAGATCTGTGACTTGGGGTGAATTTTTGATTGGTTCGCATTCCGTCCATCATTTGTGTGTGTTTGTTTGTGTCTAATTCCTAATACATGTGCAGAGTGCGCCAGACCTATAGCCCTAGATATTTAAAATGGGAGGCGGCGACCCTGAGGTGAGACAGATCTGTGGTGGAGGGGAGGCTGCAATATGCAAGAATGTGTATTTAGGCTGATTCGCCATTAGCCCCGAAGCTTCTCCATATACTGGGTATCTCACATCATTTTGGAATGGAGGTCTGTGGATGTTGTAGAAAAACAATTAGATAATTGACATACAGTGCAAATCTATCCTCTTCCTTATTTGGCCATCAGAATCCCCTTAATTGGGCATCCTTGTGAATCCATTCTGCTAAGCGCTCTATGGCCAAAGCTAAAAGGCGAGTTATTTGCTCCTTCGAGAATGCCGAAGACAACAAACCATTCACCCTGACCTGGGCCTCTGGTTTAGCATACAAAGCCCTACTGAAAGTGAGAAATAATGGATCTAAATTCCTCATCAGCAAAGCTAGTAACAGAAAACGCCAATTGCACTGTAGTAAAGGCTTTCTTTTAATTTACTGTAAGGCACTTGGACCCACAGCTCAGAGTCCCTGGCCTGCCTCATGAACCCGCTGCAGTGAGTTCCTAGTACCTCTTACCAGCATGGACCCATTCTTATCCATGCTGACGAGAGTCTGCACCACCCTGTTCAGCCTGTTAGCTAAGACTCTTGACAATGCCTTTATCTCAACATTTAGTAGTAAGATAGGATGATAAGGCGAGTGTTAGTTTAGTGGTTTATCCGGCTTGTGGGGAATAGTTATTGTAGCCTTCCTAAAATCGGCCTGTGGCTATGCCTTAGACTCTATCTCCATAAATAAATTCAATAAATGGGAAGTTATAAGATCAGAAAAACAGTTATATATGCCAAGTGGTAGTCTGTTAGGGTCTATAACTTTGTTGGATGGCATCTCCATGATGATATTAGGAACCTTCCCCAAAGTGAGAGGTAGGTCCAGCTCTCTGAGGGCTCTGTATAATAAAGTCGGCCACTATTGAATGTGAAGTCTCTCCTAGACTTGGGTATCTTGCTGGGTGTAGTTCTTTATATTAGTCTGCAAATATTGTTCAGCTGCAGAAGTAACAACCTGATATCCCGCTGAGTAAACTTTGGGGACTATTCTAGTGCATCCCTCCCTTAAGGACACACAAAACATGAGCTTGCTCGCTTTGGTGCAGAGTCCTTAAGCTCTGTATCGAAAGACTGGCTAACTTGCATATTGAGTAGAAATTTTGACTACCTAATTACCAATGGCCATGCACTTAAGTACATTGAAGCTCACTGATATCTGTGAAGTGCCCAGCCATGTGATGTTGTCAGCTGTGTTTACTAGTACCCGGAAGGTGATGATAACCATGCCCAGGAATTGTACAAAGCTCAAGACAGACCCAGAAGAACCAGAAGGACCAAGAATAGGACCTGTAGAACCAGGAAGAAGATGAGGAGCACCAGAAGTAGGATTAAGAAGAGGCGGATAGGCAGTGTGATTTTAGGCCACAACCTTAGTTATAGAAGTGATGCCTTTTGTAAATCGCTGGTAAATACACTTCTTAAGGCACATCACCTTTACCTCTCCCTCCCCGTCAGCCTACTTAGTGTCATGGGTAAAGTGAAAGTTTGCCTCAGAAAAAGTCGGGTCACTTTTCTATTTTTTCCAAAATTCCCCAAAAATCACTATGGCAGTGTATCATTTAGACCACCACCGTTTTTGTTATGGCTATATTAAAATATACTCATTTTGTCAGTGGAACTTGCAAACCTAGATTCTGGTCCCAGTTTCAACATGCTGCATGCTTGTTAATGTGTGATAGAAATAAATAATCCTTCAGTGTGGTGTTCAGTAACAGCTCAGTAACAAGTTACTACTCCCCGCCTCCTCATCAGATGCCACCTTTTGCAATCTGGTTTCAAACAGACCCCATGCACGCAATTACGTTCTGTGTGCACACTTCCTGTTTGAGGTGTACATGATCACTGTAAAGCCATCTACTGCTTCTTGTAGTTAATTTCACACTATATGAAGTATGTGACATAAAACGAAAATAAGCGTGAAGTGCATTAAATAAACATACAAAGGAACACAGAGTTTCTCTCTCTCTTTCCCCTTAATAGACTGTGTTCGTGACAACGTAATCTGCGACCTGCAGTTTACAAATAAGTCACTGCAGTAGACCTTTATTCTCCTAGGCATTTATTGTGATTGGCCATCGTTTTCATGTCACATGCTCAGCTGCCAACTTTTGTCTGATGGCTTTTCTTTAGCTCTAGCAAAGCATTGATTGATCTCAATATTTAATATTTAATGGATGTCTATATTTGAATGGATGTAAGCATATTATTTTCCACCTCCTATTTCCCCTAAACAGTCACTGCCGCTTACCCCATATTGTACCATAATTTTAGTTGGGTACACTACTGGGATTGTTGAGACATCTCAAATCGATTCCCCTGATGTCATGGGCTATATTAGGCCCCGCTTGTCACATATTGTGGCTCTGACATGACAGATCAAAGACTGAGTATCCCAGATATCTTTGACACAAAGGAAGGCACAGTATATCCAAACACAATAACCTGAGCATTTATTATGACAAAATTATGAACGCTAACTCATTCTCCAGTAAGTAGCATCTTGTTCGTTCTTCCCTCATCGTTTTTATGGTGCCTGGAGCTGTATATGCTCTGTCTTGTGTTCATCAATCTTGAGTTAAAGTCGTGGATAGGTAGGGCAGTAGAATGTAAGGAATGATCGCGTTTTACCGCCCTTCAATGCGAGAGGGGTTCATGACCATAGTTCTAAAACCTGGAGCGGCCGAGTCTGATTCGTCTGCTTGCTGCCCACTCACAATGATTAATACCAACGTGAAGGTCCTATATAACGCTCTTGTGCTTCAGCTTGGACCAGTGATCTCCCGACTGATCCACCTGGATCAGTGTGGGTTCGTACTGAGGAGGAATACAACTATGAACCTCAAACGTCTGATGCATGTCATGCGCAAAGTCGAGGACAGGAGAGAGGAGCTGGCAGTGGTTTCTACTGACATTGCCAAACCCTCTGATACAGTGGATTGACAATACCTCATCACTGTATGTGAGGTAGTGGGGTTCGGCCAACAGTTTCAGTCCTGGGTACAACTGCTCTATATTGCTCTCTTGGCCAAGGTTAGAGTTGGACAACTCTGATCGGATCCCCTTGATTGCGAAAGGGGGCATGCGGCAGGGATGCCCGTGTTCACCCCTTCTTTTTACAATAGAGCTGGAGCCTCTGGCAATAGAGATCTGGCAGGAAATGTCAGAGTGGGGTATCAAGTGGGAGGGGTGAATCACCTAGTGTCTCTCTATGCAGATGACACGCTCTTCTACCTTACAACACAGAGAGAGTCCTTACCCTCATTTTTACAGTACCTTGATGCCTTCGGGGAGCTCCCTGGTTTGTGTATCAAGCAGCGCAAATCTCTGTTGTTCCCTTGGGGACTGCTGACAACAGTGGATCCTACTGATTTACCACTTTTGCCATTGCGATGGGAAACTCAACAGTTTAGATACTTGGGGATCATGATCGCATCCATGGAAAGAAAATGGAAAAAACACAACATAGACAGAATAACGGAGAGTCTGAGTGTTTCAATACAATGCTGGAACACACTGCCACTGTCACTCATGGGACTAGTTGCGTGGCGAAGATGTTTTTTTTGTTGCCACAATGCCTGTACACCTTACAGCACACATTTGACACACTACCGAGATTAGTCTTTAGATACCTGAGCTCCCTACTTACATTGCTTATATTGGCAGGGGACTCAAGAAAAGTAGCCCATGAGTTTTTATACCTACCCACCGAGGAGGGTGGAATGGCAGTCCCTAACATGGAAATGTATAACTTAGCTTCCCAGTTGCAGCATGCAGCCCACCGACTCTCCGAAGGGGATAACTGGGAAAAGAATTTGCTGGCAGACAAGACCCGTAATACTACGTTGCTCCAATTGCTGCATAGGTGTGAGAGGGATGAGAGCCATTGTAGCCTATCTCATTAAACACAAAGCATGCTTATAGGAGCGATCTGTGAGGGTGTACTGGGGAGCTCACCTTTCGCCCGAAAGTTTAACTGTTGGGGCCTCCCAGCGATCTGTAACCTTGCCAGTTCAGTAGAAGTCAGAGAATGGCAGGAGGTGGGACTGTGAGACTGTTGGCAAACTTTATCCCTGGGCTGAGGCAGCCCAGGAGGTTTTTGATATAGGCAACGGTCAGTTCCCATTGTACGCTAGTATAGCCGATATAGTTTTTTAGGTGTGGCCAACGTATCCTGATGTCCCGTATTCCTCCTTGCTGGTTTGAACATTAATAGAGTTGGGTGGCACCTGACATTTGGGCTTGCAACTGTATAAGGCCATGCTCGTCGATAAACATAGGACCCCTTTCCGAGCTAGGGCAGCATGGGAGGAGGAACTGGGGACACCGCTTGGGGACGTACAGTGGAACAGGGTTTGTGCTGTGGTCCGGTTGGTGTCATGCAGTGCGCATTTTAAGTTGATACAGTTCAATTATAGTCACTGAACGTATGTGACCCCTGTACTACTACATAGAACTGATCCCACTAGGACGAGTGGATGCCATTGTTGCCACGAACAGAATGCAACTTCCTTACACTTGGCTTGGTACTGTTCTCCAGTCAGTACATTCTGGGACACGGTAGTACAACACCTGGTGATGGTTTGTGGTGCGAACATAGATTGAGAACCAGTGATTTGTCTGTTGGGTGACATTTAGAAGTGTAAAGGCAGGAAGATGGAATTTAAATACATGCATTGTACTCTATTGTTAGCAGAATACAGGGTTGCAATCTCTTGGATGCGACAGACTGGTCCCAGTGTGGAGGGTTGAATGCGAGACGTTAGCGAGTGGGCGGTGGCAGAGGAAATATGCCTTCCTTCTTGTAGCAGAGACGATAAAGTGGCCACAGATCTGGAGACCTGGGGGACATTACTAACCAAGTTTGAGGGAAGAAAGAGGGAAGAACATCGAATGTATCTTCAGAGGAAGTGGAATGAGTGACTGCGGGTGCGAGTACTGCTATCCACAACGCTAGGAGGGGAGGATACTGCAATGCACGTGCAATTGATGCATAATGTAATAGACTTTGAACTGTGATAAATCATCTATGCCTCATGACAAATAGTTGGAGATGGCTGTGGCGTTCTTAATTGTTTATTGAATTATGTAATTGTTAGCACTGAAATGCAATAAAAAGTATATTAAAAAAAGAAATATGAAGGTACGTTTTAGTATCCATAGGTATCATATTGCCTATAAGATAAATCTTTATTTGCAGCTTGTCCGTACCTTTATATTTTCCTTAGATGAAGTGATAATGTGGAAGCCTACATGCAATCTTTGACTTACGCAGAGTTTTTTGTTTCATGTAGCTGGTTTTGTGGGACAAGATTCAGACAAGATGGGGATTTCGATGTCAGATATTCAGTGTCTTCTGGATAAAGAAGGTGCTTCGGAGCTGGTTATAGATGTCATAGTCAGTACAAAAAATGACAGAATTTTCTCAGAAGGTATCTTGCTTGGCATTGCACTTCTTGAAGGAGGAAACACCCAAACACAGGTATGGATTTCTATATTGTTTCAGTTTCAATAAGCGATGACCCCCAAATTTGTGCTTCTTTTGTCCCCATTTAGCAGTGCCACGAGATGGGAGGCAATCTGTTGATCTCTCCACCTTTGTGTCTCATTGTAATCTCACTCCTAGCCACACTCTGCACAGGCCCTGGCTGGTGTCTGCATTTAATTGTTTTGTGGTGCACTAGCTACACCGTGATGAGCTATCTACTGGGCTCTCCATGTCAATTAAGTCTAAAGGCTTGGGGGTACAGGGCCATTTCCATGTCTACTGTTTTGCATGTTTTAAATGTTCAATTTCATTGTGTGTATAATTTTTGCTATGGTGATTGTAAATATGGGAACTCGTTTCCATGGTAAATACTTTGGAATCCCTACTGGTGCACCTGTTATTAGGGTTACTGTTAGCTGTTTCACAACACACATTTTTGGAAGAATGGTGGTTTGCAAGCTAGGAGGATATTTGATGCCATAGAGAAGAGTAACAGCGCCAGCCCACACAACTTATTTTCCTGCTCTTTGCTTACACGCCTGTCTTAAGGCAATAAACAAGGATTCCCGTCAGAGCACATCCCTGGAAGGTGTGCCTGGGTATCCATATGTAAAGAGCAGACACCACAGTACATTCTGAGAAGTGATCATGGGGTTCCTTTCTCAAAAGCTCCTCAGAAAAGGGATCCGGCTTGTGCCTTACTGGCTGGATTTAGATAATTTTGTTTGCAGAGGCCTGCTGCCTCCTAACCTTGGAAATATAGGATTTTAGGTTTAGGGCTTCTGCAAAGCTTATTAAGCTATTTTTTTAACCCAGACCTGCACAGGACCCTTCTGCTATTGGTGCTTCCAGTTTGTGGATTTGAGTGCTGCCCGTTTCCTAGAGGTTCGAAGGAAGCCTTCTGAAACTCTTATGGTCTGGTCCATATTATCTAGGATCTCAGATTTCACAACTGTAAGGGATCAAAACCGCCTAATCTTAAACTGGGACATATTCCTGTCTTCCTGGCCAGAATAAGTCAGTTTTATTAACTCTGAGAGGCTGTTTCTCGGCTTTGCAAGTTACCAGTACAATATATTATTGATTTCCATTGTGTTTATTTTGTTTCAGCTTCATTTCACTGTTCGTAATTATTACTATTATTATCATGAACAGTAAAGGTCTGCACACCTGTTAATAAGTATTTCAGTTTTAGTGGGAGGTTTGACATCTTCCATTATAAAATGTGATCGGGGATCATGAGCCGTACATTTGTGAATATTGTTAAGCTATTCCAAAAGAACATGCTAGTAACTGGCTTACTATCGTGTTCACACTTTCTGAACGTTGTCTGTTCTGATGGATACAACTACCTGTGGATTCCTCACCTGATGAATACTCCCATGGCGCCAGCATTTGACGGAAATCTTCTTACTAGTCTCTGCACGTCGACGAGGACGTCACTCTAGCCCACGCGACGCCGTCTGACGTCATACAGGCAATAAGAAGTCCTCGCCGACGTGCCGATGACAGTTCCCTTTTTTCCGTGCATTCGAAACGGTTATCTTCGAGGGAGTTACTGTTACCTTCGTGGTTACAGTGTATTGTCTGCTGCGTAGTCTTCTCTGCGGTAACAATGTCTCAGAGGAAGTCGGGTTTCAAGCCCTGTCGAGAGTGTGGGGGCAAGATGTCAGTTACAGATCCTCACTCCGACTGTCTATGGTGTTTGAGCTCCGACCACGACGTCTCGACTTGCGATTCATGTCAACACATGAATCCGAAGGCCCTCAAAGAGCGCGAGGCCAAGTTATTCATGGCAAAGTCAAAGAAGAAGGAGAAACATCATAAGAAGTCTTCTTCGCCAAGGTCTCACCGGCGTCATCGAGACTCCCGGCGCCGTAGAGACTCACGACGTCACTCCAGCAAGGAGTCTCATTCGAGGTCACCTTCGGCTCGGCGTCGGAGGACTTGGGAGGTCAGCCCCACGGTCACGCCGCATCCATCGACGCCGTTGCCCTCTCCGGCGTCACCGACTTCACCTGGTCAGGCGTCAGTGATTGAGGTGGTGCAGCCTCTTGTGTTTTCTCCGGCGTCGCAGACGTCGAGGCCGGCGTCGGGGTCGCCTTCGATCCAGGCACCCCAGTATCCGGCTTTTCCCACTCCTGGAGCCGATAGTACCGCGTTTCTTAATGCGATGTATACCATCTTTCAGCAGATGGCTCCAGGAGCTGCTCCGGCTGGTCCTTCGGGGCCCTTGGCCTTTTCGTTGGGTGATCCTGCGCCTCTTCGGCCGGCACCCTTTATGCCCTTTCTCCCTTTTGGGAATGTGGGCTCGGCGCCGGTGCCGGCGTCGGTGGCCGCTCCGGTGGCTTCGGATGTTTCGGCCCCGGAGGTTGCCCCTCCGTCGAAGTCAGGATTTTGCCCTGTGACTCCGGTTGGTCCATCGGCTCCAAGACCTCGTCCTCCGGCTCCTGCCTCGGCGCCGAAGCTGCCTGTGGCGCCGGACACGGCGTCAGATGCTTCTGGAGATCGGCGCCGTTCTTCGACGTCGGCGGAGGCCATGTCGACTCCGCGTATCGAGGAGAGACTTCATTCGAGGAGGCGTGCTCTCCGTCTTTTAGAAGAGCAAGAGTACCAGCGAGTCCTAGAGGAGGGAGAGATTGAGGACTCTGGAGACGGACTGCATGGTCTGGATACAGCCAGTGGGCTGGACACTTCCCCTGAGTGGGACCTTTCATCTCCAGGGGAATATACGGAGGAGGCTGCTTCCTTTCATGCTGTGGTGAGGAAGGCAGCGAGCTTTTTGGACCTGCCTTTGCCGGTGGCAGAGGCAAAGCAGAATTTGCTGACAGAGGTATTGCATCCGGCCTCTGCTGCAGCTGAGCCTCTCTTGCCATTTAATGAGGCTTTGCTGGATCCGGTGTTGGAGGTGTGGAAGAAGCCGGTGTCTTCCTCGGCCGTTCATAGGGCTGTGGCCAGGAGGTATCGAGCTGCACCATCTGACCCTGGCTTTCTCTCTAGACACCCTACGCCGGAGAGCTTGGTGGTGCAAGCCTCCTGTTCCTCAAAGTCAGCGCCTGGTTCCTTCCCGACGGTGCCTGGAGACAGAGACTCCAAGAAACTGGATGCGCAGTCCAAGAAAATATTTTCGTCATGCAGTTTGGCGTTGAAGGCCACCAACGCCACGTGCATTCTGGGGAGGTACATCCATGCGCTGATGGATGATATTTCGTCTTCATTCACGGAGCTTCCCCAGGGTCTTTTGGATGTGGTCTCGGACGCCCAGGCTGCCGCGACCCAGATTATCCAGTCTGGGCTGGACACGACCGACTCGGTGGCCAGGGCGATGGGCACGGCTGTGGTGGCAAGAAGACAGGCCTGGCTCCGAAACTCAGGGTTCTCTGCGGATGTGCAGTCGACCCTGCTGGACCTCCCGTTTGATGGGGACAGACTGTTTGGAGCCAAGGCAGATTCGGCCTTGGAACGATTTAAGGAGAGCAGAGCCACAGCCAAATCGTTAGGACTGCAAGCTCCTTCTTCCTCTGCCTCTTCTAGAATTTTCAGGAGGTTTCGGGGATTTGGGCGTGGCTCTTATTCCTCTTCCTTTCGGGGGAGGTTCCAGCAACCCGCCTCTTCCCTCCCCTATAGGTCATTTAGAGGGAGGGGGAGGGGTGGGGTCCGTACCAGAGGAGCCTCTCAACAGCACTCTGCCTCTTCCTCGTCCTCTGGAGGGGTGCAGCAGGGGAAGCAGCCTTAGGCTTCCACCGTTTCCCACTCACTCCTCTCCTGTAGGGGGAAGATTACAGCGTTTTCTCCACAAGTGGAGGTCTATCACAACGGACACTTGGGTTCTCGGCATTGTGGGAAAAGGCTACGCCCTTCCCTTTCGGGAGTTCCCGCCCCTCATCCCGCCCCGCCCATCTTATTGTTCAGAAGAACACCTCCTGTTGCTAGAACAGGAGGTTCAAGTCCTCCTTTCAAAGGGCGCGGTAGAGTTGGTCCCAGAGCAGGAAAAGGGTCGAGGTTGTTACTCAAGATACTTCCTGATTCCCAAAAAGGATGGTCAGTTGAGACCAATCCTGGATCTGAGGATCTTGAATTGGTTCCTCAAACAGGAAAAGTTCAAGATGCTGACCCTAGCACAGGTGCTTTTGGCGTTGAACAAGGAAGATTGGATGGTGTCTGTCGACTTGCAGGATGCTTACTTTCATATCCCGATACTCAAGTCGCACAGGAAGTATCTCCGGTTTGTGGTAGGGTCGCAGCACTATCAGTTTGCGGTCCTCCCGTTTGGTCTTACTTCAGCACCTCGAGTCTTCACAAAGGTGATGTCAGTGGTTGCGGCGGAGCTCAGAAGGAAGGGGATAGCAGTATTCCCTTACTTGGACGACTGGTTGATCAAAGCCAAGTCCCCGGAGCTTGTGTCGCATCATCTGCAGTCAACAACCCAGTTGTTGTTCGACCTGGGCTTTTCGGTGAACGTGCCCAAATCTCACCTGGAGCCCTCTCAGCGCCTCCTGTTCATAGGGGCAGTACTGGATACAACATTGAGTCGAGCCTTTCCTCCGCCTCAGCGGATTCAAGATATTCAGGAATTGGTTCCAATGTTTCGAAATGGAGCGGTAGTTCCAGTCCTCAAGGTCCTTCGTCTGCTCGGTCTGTTCGCCTCCTGCATTCTGTTGGTCACGCATGCTCGCTGGCACATGAGGGCTCTTCAGTGGTGCCTCCGAAGGCAGTGGTCTCAACACAAGGGAGATTTAGAAGGTACTGTCAAGATCTCCAGAGATGCTGCTGTGGAATTGAAGTGGTGGATTGCGGGCAACAATCTTTCACAGGGGAAGCCGTTCGCGCAGTCGCCACCAGTGGCCACGGTAATAACGGATGCCTCCACCCTAGGATGGGGAGCTCATCTGGGGGATCTGGAGATCAAAGGGCTTTGGTCTCCAGAGGAACAGGTGTTTCATATCAATCTGTTGGAGTTACGGGCTGTACGTTTGGCTCTCAAGGCCTTCCTCCCATCCCTTCGTGGTCAGTCGGTACAGGTCCTGACGGACAATACTACCACGATGTGGTACATAAACAAACAGGGAGGAGTAGGGTCGTACCTTCTCTGCAGAGAAGCTCTTCGGCTATGGTCCTGGGCAAAGGACCATCAGATTTGCTTGGTGGCAAATCATCTGGCCGGGGTCTTGAATGTACGTGCGGACAGTCTCAGTCGCCAATTCTCGGCAGACCACGAGTGGCGTCTCCATCCAGATCAAGTCTGTTTAATCTTCCAGATGTGGGGGTTTCCTCGGATAGATCTGTTTGCCACTCGGGAGAACGCGCATTGCCCGTTATTCTGCAGCCTCCAGTATCCGATGCAGGGAGCGTTGGGGGACGCGTTTCAGATAACCTGGTGCGACCAGTTGCTTTACGCGTTTCCCCCCATACCCTTGATTCCTCGAGTGTTGAGGAAAATTCGCCAAGACCGGGCCCAAGTCATCTTAATAGCTCCGGATTGGCCAAGGAGGGTATGGTACTCCGACCTTCTCCAACTCTCACTGTGCCCTCCGCTCCGTCTCCCTCTCAGGGCAGACCTCCTCTCGCAGTCGCAGGGGCAGGTTTTACACCCCAACCTCCAGAGTCTGCACCTACATGCTTGGAGATTGAACGGGGCAACCTGAGTTCCTTCTCTCTCCCGCCTGATGTAGTGGATGTTATCTTAGCGGCCAGGCGACACTCCACTAAATCTATCTACGCTAATAGGTGGTCTAAATTTGTTATGTGGTGTGGAGAGAGACAGATTGATCCCTTACATGCTCATCTGTCACATGTTTTGTCTTTTGCACTGTCTCTAGCGCAGAAAGGTTGTGCAGTAGCTACCATTAAGGGTTATTTGTCGGCCTTGTCAGCCTTCATTTGTCTTCCAGACCAACCATCGTTATTTAAATCCCCTATTGTTCTCAGATTCTTGAAAGGTCTTCTGAATCAATATCCTCCAAAACCATTCGTTATGCCTCAATGGGATTTGTCCTTGGTCCTGACTTTCCTTATGGGGTCCCCTTTTGAGCCTATGCATTCTTGCCCCTTAAGGTATTTGGTTATTAAAACAGTATTCCTGGTAGCTATAACATCTGCAAGGAGAGTGAGTGAGTTGCAGGCCTTATCGGTTAAACCCCCTTATATAACGTTTTATGGGGATAAGGTGGTGTTGAGGACCAAGGCTGCTTTCCTTCCGAAGGTTGTTTCACCCTTCCATTTGGCTCAGACAATCACTTTGTCCACGTTTTATCCTCCGCCTCATCCTTCAAAGGAGGAAGAAAGACTACATCGCCTGGACCCAAAAAGGGCGTTGAGCTTCTATATCGACAGAATGAAGGATATCAGGCTGGAGGATCAGCTGTTTGTCGGATACGTGGGCAAGAGGAGAGGAAAGGCAGTCCACAAGAGAACACTCTCCAGGTGGGTTGTTCTTTGCATTAAAATCTGTTACTCTTTGGCAAAGAAGGATCCGCCTGAGGGCATTAGAGCTCACTCCACCAGAGCTAAGTCGGCCTCTTCGGCCTTGGCCAGGGGTGTTCCTGTGGTTGACATCTGCAAGGCCGCAACTTGGTCGTCCCTTCACACTTTTGTGAAACATTACTGTTTGGACTCTGAGGTCAGAAGGGACGGTCATTTTGCACGGTCAGTGCTGCAGGATTTCTTGGTTTGACCATTTAGGCACCCACCGCCGGGCGTGGTACTGCTTTGGGACTCTATTCATCAGGTGAGGAATCCACAGGTAGTTGTATCCATCAGAAGAACGAGTTACTTACCTTCGGTAACGACTTTTCTGGTGGATACATTAGCTACCTGTGGATTCCTCACGGTCCCACCCGCCTCCCCGTTGCCTTTTTGGTCTCTCCAAGCAATCCTTGAGTGTGCTCCTTTTGGTCTTCAAAGTTGCAATACATTTTGCATGTATGATATTTGTATATATGTGTATATTTATATATAAATCTATATATATATTGGGTATATACATGATTCGTATGTATAAATATATTTATTTGTTTAAAAAAAAAAAAAAAAAAAAAAAAGGTTATATTAAATCTACAGCTATTTTATTGCAATGTTGTGTGATTTACAATATTAAGAGATGTTGCTTTGCTCTTTCATTGCATTGGGTTATTATTATTATTCTCATGCACGTAAAAAATGTTGGTACTGTCATCGGCACGTCGGCGAGGACTTCTTATTGCCTGTATGACGTCAGACGGCGTCGCGTGGGCTAGAGTGACGTCCTCGTCGACGTGCAGAGACTAGTAAGAAGATTTCCGTCAAATGCTGGCGCCATGGGAGTATTCATCAGGTGAGGAATCCACAGGTAGCTAATGTATCCACCAGAAAAGTCGTTACCGAAGGTAAGTAACTCGTTCTTTGTGTTCATTAGGAAAAGAATACATGGTTGTTATCTAAGTGACTGATATTACGACTGTGTTGCATTGCTGTTTTAATGTAGTTTGTTTTTTAACTATTTTTTTGTACTGTAAATAAACTTTTAATTTGAAATAAAATTGAAGTGTTGTGCACTCAAAACTATGTCTGGACGCTCAGGTAACTGGTGAGACTGTGATAATTTTGTTGCACCCTAACTCCACTCATCCTACATTTCCTAGGCATTCACTCTTTGTGTGCATGTACCCAGAGTGAGTGAGACGTTGGAGGTCAACATTATAGACTAGTTACATGAGTCCTGGTTAGCGGGACCACCATCTAATGGGTGCTATTTTTCATTGTGCTCATGAATTTGAACATCCGCTGTATATTTCATAGTAGACATGAAATTGGTCACCATATTAGTCTTCTAATAGTGGCATGTTTGTGGGCAAAAAACAAATGCAACATACTCTGTAAAACAAAAGACAAGTTATACAAGAACTGAAACCATATTTAAAAAGTGAACCTGTGGTGATGTTGTATCTGAATATTATAGTGTGGGATGAGGTGTGTGTTGATGTGTTACTGAACAGGAAGTGTGGTTGATGGAGTGAAGTAGGATGTGGTGAACTGACAATGCACAAGGGCGAGTTTGTGCTACAGATGTTAGCTTTTTTGTGAGACTGTGTGTTAGAAATGGGGTCTTTGGTTGACATTCAGGTTACCCCCTGTTCAAGCAAGGACCCTCACTCTAGTCAGGGTAAAAGAGAATCACCTTCAGCTAAGCCCTGCTTACTCCCTTGTTAGCTTGGCAGAGCAGTAGGCTTAACTTCAAGTGCTAGGTGTAAAGTATTTGTACCAACACACACAGTAACTTAATGAAAACACTAAAAAATGACACAACACAGGTTTAGAAAACTAGAAGATATTTATCTAAACAAAACAAGACCAAAACAACAAAAATCCACAATACACAAGTCAAGTTATCAATTAAAAAGCAAAAACAGTCTTCATGTAGTTTTAAACACATACTAATAACTGTTAGTGTGAAAATGTACCTTGGGTGCATCAAAATTATCCCTGGACGGGTGAGTGTGCGTTAAAAAGGGCTGTGATGCATCGATTTCACTCACTAGCGAGATCTTGCATCGTTTTTCCTTTCGTCGGGTCGGGAGCGTTGTTTCTTTTCTCCGCAGGCGAGCGATGCGTCGATCCGGTCAGCACTCTCGGGTCCGGGCAGGCCTTGCGTTGTTTTTACATGCCCAGCGGTACTTGTGTCGGAAATCCAGCTGCATGATGATCTGAAAACCATGCAGCACGGGTTGCGATCTCATCAGCCTCCGTCAGCGATGCTGCGTGTCATTTCCCCAGCTCCGTGCGCCGATTCTTCAGCCGCAGATCGGAGTTGCATTGATCTTTCCCCCGCATGGCACTCTGTGCGTGGATTTCTCACTCTGGGCTGCCAGCTTCTCCTTTCAGGGTCCCAGAAACTGGGTGGGCAACACAGGGCAAAGTAGGAGTCTCTCCAGAGACTCCAGGTGTTGGCAGAGAGAAGTCTTTGCTGTCCCTGAGACTTCAAACAACAGGAGGCAAGCTCTAAATCAAGCCCTTGGAGATCTTCACAAGATGGAAGGCATACAAAGTCCAGTCTTTGCCCTCTTACTCTGGCAGAAGCAGCAACTGTAGGATAGCTCCACAAAGCTCAGTCACAGGCAGGGCAGCTTCTTCTTCCTGAACTCTTCAGCTCTTCTCCAGGCAGAGGTTCCTCTTGGTTTCCAGAAGTGTTCTAAAGTCTGTGGTTTTGGGTGCCCTTCTTATACCCAATTTCTCCTTTGAAATAGGACTACTTCAAAGTAAAGTCTCTTTTGAATGTGAAATCCTGCCTTAGCCCAGGCCAGGCCCCAGACACGCAACAGGGAGTTGGAGACTACATTGTGTGAGGACAGACACAGCCCTTTCAGGTGTGAGTGACCACTCCTCCCCCCCTCCTAGCACAGATGGCTCATCAGGATATGCAGACTACACCCCAGCTCCCTTTGTGTCACTGTCTAGTGTGAGGTGCAACCAGCCCAACTGTCAAACTGACCCAGACAGGGAATCCACAAACAGGCAGAGTCACAGAAATGGTATAAGCAAGAAAATGCTCACGTTCTAAAAGTGGCATTTTCAAACACACAATCTTAAAATCAACTTTACTAAAAGATGTATTTTTTAATTGTGAGCTCAGAGACCCCAAACTCCACATGTCCATCCGCTCCCAAAGGGAATCTACACTTCAATCAGATTTAAAGGTAGCCCCCATGTTAACCTATGAGAGGGACAGGCTTTGCAACAGTGAAAAAACGAATTTAGCAATATTTCAGTCAGGACATATAAAACACAGTACTACATGTTCTACCTTAACCATACACTGCACCCTGCCCTTTGGGCTGCCTAGGGCCTACCTTAGGGGTATCTGCCATGTAAGAAAAGGGAAGGTTTAGGCCTGGCAAGTGGGTACTCTTGTCAAGTTGAATTTACAGTTGAAACTGCACACACAGACACTGCAGTGGCAGGTCTGAGACATGATTACAGAGCTACTTATGGGTGTGGCACAACCAGTGCTGCAGGCCCACTAGTAGCATTTGATTTACAGGCCCTGGGCACCTCTAGTGCACTGTACTAGGGACATACTAATAAATCAAATATGCCAAACATGGATAAGCCAATTACATACACACTTTAGCACTAGTTATCAGTGGTAAAGTGCCCAGAGTAACAAAAACAGCAAAATCAGAGTCCAGCACACATCAGCAACCTGGGGAACAGAGGCAAAAAGTTAAGGGAGTCCACGCCAAGGATGACAAGTCTAACACTGTGGTAAAGAAAAGAAATGAAGTATATGATGGTCTAACAGAGTTGTAAAATATGCTATATTTGATAGAAACTTCTAGTTGCAGATTCCTTACCTTTGAATTATCCCTAGGCGTCCCGCTGGATCCGGACGATTTTCATGAGCACTACCCCTGCACCCCACTAGATGGTGTTGATGGGCTCTGCATCTGTCATCGGCATCATTTGCCCTGGATATGACATTGCAGTTCCTATATAGGCACCATCCTGGTGCACTGACGTAAGTTCTTTTCTTTACGCACCAGCAAGCGATGATCCGAAGAGAACTACCCCTCAGTCACATTTGACTGGAGTTTTTCAACTTTTTGTTGAGAATTTTTCAAGTATTCTACTACTGTTGTGTCAAGGATGTCCTCCAGAAAGACTGATTTCAAGCCCTGTGGATCCTGTCATCGGGCAATGTCCATGACAGATCTGCATCTCGTTTGTCTTTGGTGCCCGGAGTCCGACCACGACCCAAAGTTGTGCTCCGAGTGTCAAGCCATGCATCTGAAGGCTTTTAGGGGGTGGCCCCTGAAGCTGATGGCAGCCTGACCCTTGACGCAAGTCAAGATCTTTGTCAAGGGGAAGGTTCTGGGATTGATCGCAGAGTTCTCCATCATCATCCCCCCACTCCAAGTCCTCTGGGCATTTGGGTGAGTTGAAGCATAAGAAGCAGTCCGAGAAATCAAAGTGTTGTTCGACTTCTCCTCGTCCGTCAGCTGTCGAGACCAGGGAGCATTCACTCTTCAGGCCTCGTTCTGCAGAACCTGTGCCTGGACTGACTGCGCTCCTCCCTTATTTTCTGGGAGCCGGAGCTACACCTGCCCAACTCAGAGATTTTTACAAGGCCATGTGCCTCATTTTTGGCCAGCCTGACACTGCTGGAGTGCCTTTGGGACCCGCAGAGTCAGAAAGGGCCCCGTAAGGCCCGTGCCTGTGGCTTCGGCCTTGGTGCCAAGGGGGACTGAAGGATCCAGCCCTGGATGTGGACCAGTGTCGGTCATACCACTAACCTTCCTCGACGCTGGTCCTGACACCGCCGGCATGACCCCACACCAGTGGACCCAAGTTTCTTGATGCAACACCCCACCCCTAAGAGATTGGTGGTCCAAGTTCTACCCCTCAGGGCACGTTCCATTCCGCTCCCCACATAAGGAATCCAAAAGTTTGGACTCACTTGGGAGGAAGATGTTTTTTTCCGCCAGCCTTGCATTGTAGTTCGTGAACACTGCATGCCTTTTGGGCTGTTATTCCCACATGCTGTGGGACACCATAGCGCAAGTTCTGCCACAGGTCTCAGAGGAGGCCCGGGCTGTACTCTCTCAGGCTGTTCTAGATGGGAGCGATGCAACGAAGTTCACAATCCGTTCCGAACTGGACCAGCCTGAGTCGCTGGACAGAGCGGTTTCATTGACAGTGTCCCTGAGGCACCACGCCTAGCTGAAGACATCTGGCTTTTTAGGGGATGTCCAAACTTCCTTGATTGGCATGCCCTTTGATGGCATTCATCTCTTCAGAGTCAAGGCAGACTCGGTGCTGAAGCGCTTCAAGGATTCTTTGGCTACAGCCAGGTCCTTGGGCCTCGTGGCAGCCCCCTGCCCCCTACTCTGCCTTTTGATTATTTTGTGGCTACAGAATAGGTTTCCAACCGCATCCATTCCTGGCCAGGCATGATGCCCAGCCTTTGCGTGGCGAAATATATGGGGTCTACTGACCTTGTGATTCAGGTGGCCACTGGTCTGGACAGTCCACCCCCGCCCCCGCACAGCCTCTAGTCCTTCCTACTCTGACTCTCCCCCACCATGGGCCAGTTGGCGGCAGGATTCGCCATCACGTGCTCCGCTGGCAGTCCATCACGTCAGACAGATGGGTTTTGCAGATAGTCCAAAGGGACTACTCCCTTCCCTTCAAGAGTACCCCTCCATCCATGCCACCATCCTGCGATCAGATGATGGAGGATCACTTGTCCCTTCTCCATGATAAAGTTACATCTCTATTGGTCAAGGGAGCCATAGAGAGGGTTCCTGGGCCAGAGGTAGGTTGTGGTTGTTATTCTCACTACTTTATGGTCCCCAAAAACGAGAAGGGCTTCTGCCTGTCCTAGATCTTCGGTCCCTCAATCTCTTCCTGAAGAAGATGATCAAGATGGTCACTTTGGCTCAGGTCCTATGTGTCCTGGACCCGGGAGACTGGATGGTAGCGTTGGACTTGCAGGACGCTTATTTTCATATTCCCGTCCTGCCTGCCCACAGACATTAATTGTGGTTCGTGGTGGGCCACAAGCACTTTCAGTTCACCGTGCTTCCCATTGACCTTACCAGTCCCCCTTGGGTGTTCACCAAGGTGATGGCGGTGGTTATGACTCATCTACGGAGATCAGGGGTTTCAGTCTTCCCCTGTCTCAGTGACAGGCTGTTGAAGGCAGGCTCACCCCAGGCTGTTGTCTCCCATCTCCAGACTACTGCAGACCTCCTCCATTCACTTGGGTTCATTATAAACGTGCCAAAGAAACACCTCTCAGGTGCTCCCTTTCGTCTGAGCTGTGCAGTTTTGGGCTTATCCTCCCAAGCAGCGAGTCGAGTATATTCATTCTATGATGCCTCTATCCTGGATTTTGGAGAGAATTACTCTGCTGGGCCTCATGGCATCCTGAATCCTTCTGCTGACACATGCCAGATGGCACATGCAGGCTCTTCAATGGGACCTGAGGTTCTAGTCAGCGCAGCATCAGTGGAAGCTCTCCAACAAGGTCCAGATCTCAGAGGGATCTGAAAGATCTTCACAGGTGGTTAATGAACCATGACTGGGTCATAGGCAGATCCCTCTCCCTTCCCCAACCAGATCTGACAGTAGTGACAGGTATGTTATTTATAGGATGGGTCGGCCTTCTGGGAGAGGTAGAGATCAGAGGCATCTGGCCTCCGTCAGAATCAGGACTCCACAACAACTACTTGGAGCTCCATGTGATCTGGCTAGCATTGAAAGCATTTCTTCCTTTTATCAAGGGAAGATGATGCAGGTGTTCACGCACAACATCACCACCATATGGTGGTACCAAGGGCCCTGTGACCAGGAAGGGTCCCTAAGGGCTGCAGCATGTGTTGTGCCCCCCTAAGTGACCTCTCACCTAACACATGCACCCAGCCATTGCAGATTGTAAGTGTTGGTGGGGAGAAAAAGGCAAACTCCACATGGCATCACCCTCAGGGTGCCATGTCCACAAAATGCTGCCTGTCGCATAGGTAAGCCACCCCTCTAACAGGCCTTACAGCCCTAAGGCAGGGTGCACTATACCACAGGTGAGGGCATAGCTGCATGAGCAATATGCCCCTACAGTGTCTAAGTCCATTCTTAGACATTGTAAGTGCAGTGTGGACATATTAAGTATATTGTCTGGGAGTTTGTCAAAACGAACTCCACAGTTCCACAATGGCAACACTGAATACTGGGAAGTTTGGTATCAAACTCCTTAGCACAATAAACCCCCACTGATGCCAGTGTGGGATTCATTAAAAAATGCACACAAAGGGCATCTTAGAGATGCCCCCTGTATTTTACCCAGTCCTCTAGTGTAGGACTGACTGGTCTGTACCAGCCTGCCACTAGCAGACGTGTTTCTGACCCCCTGGGGCGAGGGCCTTTGTGCCCTTTGAGGCCAGAAACAAAGCCAGCTCTTGGTGGAGGTGCTTCACACCTCCCCGTGCAGGAACTGTAACACCTGGCAGGTGAGCCTCAGAGGCTCATGCCTCGTGTTATAGTGCCCCAGGGCACTCCAGCTAGTGGAGATGCCTGCCCCCCGGACAAGTCCCCACTTTGGGTAGCCAGTTTGGCGGGAAACTTAAGAAAAACAAGGAGGAGTGACCAATTCAGCTGGGACCACCCCTAAGGTGTCCAGAGCTGAAGTGACCCCCTCCCTGCAGAATCCTCCATCTTGGTTTGGAGGACAGAGACCAATAGACATAAGAATGTGCCCCCCCCCCAAAGGGAGTGGACACAAGGAGGGTGTAGCCACCCTCAGGGACAGTTGCCATTGGCTACTGCCCTCTGACCCCTGTAACGCCCCTGAATATTGTATTTAATTGCTTCCCTGAACCTAGCTCAGCACATTCCTGATGACCTCACAAGAAGAAGAAGGACTGCTTAGCTGACACCCCAGCAGAGAAGGAAAGGAGAAGACAACTGACTTGGCCTGAGCCCTACCGACCTGTCCCCTGCTTCAGAGAACCTGCAAAAGAAAGGCGACACGTCCTGCAAGTCTAGCGACCTCTGAAAAACCTCCAGAGGACTGCCTGCATCACAAAGGATCAAGAACTCCCATGCAGAAAGCCCTGTCCAAAGAAGAAAAGAAGAAGAAACCTCTTCTAAGGACTCCCACCTCACACCAGATGCGTGAGTCCTGACCCCTGTTAACCCGACGCCCACGGCCCGTGTTCAGGTGGTCCACTCAGCAAGAAAGGGTCCCCAGGTGATTGGGAGCAAGAGCCCACCCTGGTTGACCCCTCCAAACCTCCATGACGACGCCTGCAGAGGGAATCCAGAGGACCCCCTGACCGCGAGCTCCGGATGAAGATATCCGATGCCTAAAGGGCACACTGCACCCGCAGTGCCCAGACCTGGGAGAACCTGACCCCCAGTGCAGCATCAACCAGCAGGTGGCCATCTTACCTGTACAGCTGGTGGTTTGACCAAGGAGCCCCCCTGGACCTTATCTGCAGCCTCAGAGTGACCCCGTGTGTCCCCTCATAGAGTTGCATTGAAAACCCGACGCCCTGTTTGCACCCTGCACCCGGCCGCCCTAGTGCCGCTGAGGGTGTGTGCTTGGTGCCTACTTGGGACCCCTCCAGTGCTCTCTTGAACCCCCCTGGTCTGCCCTCTGAGACGCTGGTACTTACCTGCTGGCTGACCGGGTTCCGAGTAATGCCCTGTCTTCATAGGAGCCCACTTTAATTTGGTGCCTCTTTGACCTCTGCACCCGACTGGCCCTGTGTTGCTGGTGGTGGGTGTCTGGGGTTAACTTGAACCCCCATCCACCGACTTCCTAAAACCTGGAGATAGGAACTGTAACTCAAATACTTACCCGTAAAACTGTACATTCTTTTCTTCCCCCAGGAACTGTTGAAAATTGCAGTGTGTCCACTTTTAAAATAGCTTTTTGCCATTTTAAAGAAAATTGTATACAATGTTGATTCCATTCAAAGTCCTGATTATATCTATGCAAAGTACCTTTCATTTTATCTACTTACCTGCAAACTGAATCTTGTGGTTCCAGAAATAACAAACCATATTTTTCTATATAAAATCCTATTGGTCTGAAGTTGTCATTGAGTGTGTGTTTCTTCTATTGTTTTTGTATGTACAACAAATTCTTAACACTACCCTCTAATAAGCCTAACTGCTTGACCACACTACCACACATAGAGCATTAGTATTATCTGTTTTTGCCTGTGTCAAGCCTCTGGGGAATCCCTGGACTCTGTGCACACTATATCTCATTTTGATATAGTATATACAGAGCCAGTTTCCTAAATGCATGTTGGAGTTTCCGTGGTGGCAGTCACTTGGAGACACTTTTCATCTTCAGTGGAACTCAAGTCTGCTGAATGCCCCCTGTACCATTTCCGCCCATATTTCTCAAGAAGTTCAAGAACAAACAGGCCCAAGTAATCATTATGGCTCTGGAACTAGGCATGGAGAGTCTGGTATCCTGAGCTGCTGAGCATGTCCAACGATCCTCCCATCAGACTGCCTGTTTGGGAGGATCTTCTGTCACAGCAGCAGGGAAGGGTTCTACAGTCAAACCTGTCCACTATCTGTCTTCTTGCATGGAGATTGAACAACGACAGTTGATAACTTTTGACCCTTCTCCTGAAGTCTGTAATGTAATCTTGGCAGTCAGGCTTCCCTCCACCAAAATGGTATACACCTGTCGTTGGAAGGAATTCATCACATGGTGCACAGACAAGTCTGTTGACCCCCCTTCTACCCCTTTCTCTGGGGTTCTGTTGTTTATCCTTTTCCTGGCCCAGCAGGGCTGTGCTGTGGGCACTCTTAAAGGTTATTTGTCTGCTTTTTGTGCTTTTTTGAGGTTGCCCGATCAACCTTCTCTTTTTAAGACCCTATTGTTCATAGGTTCCTCAAGGTCGTACACATCTTTCCTCAACCACCATTCATTATGCCCCAATGGGGTCTGAATTTGGTTTTTACTTTTCTGATGTTCGCTCCTCTCAGGCCTCTCCATAGTTGTCCTCGCAGGTGTCTCACTTTGAAAACAACCTTTCTTGTGGCCTTTACATCTGCCCACAGGGGCAGGCATTGCCATCTAATCCACCTTATTTTTCCATTAATCCTGACAAAGTGGTTCTTCCCACCAGGGTCTCCTTTCTGTCAAAGTGGTTACGCCCTTTCATGTAGGCCATTCCATCATCATGCCTACTTTTTATGCACCCCCACATCTTTCTAAGATAGAGGAGAGGCTCCACTGCCTGGACCCAAAAAGTGTGTTGGCATTCTACCTTGATTGTACAAAAGAGTTACAGGTGGATGACCAACTCTTTGTAGGTTATGTGGGTGTGAAGAAAAGTCAGGCAGTGCAGAAGTGCACCATCTCCAAATGGGTCGTACTCTGCATTAAGATCTGCTACACACTGGCCAAAAAGCAACCTGTTGAGGGTTTGTGTGCTTATTCTACCTGAGCTAAGGCTGTGATCACTGTTAGCAGGCATAGGTCCACTCTTTGACATCTGTGAGGCAGCAGCATGGGCTTCTCTGCACACGTTTACCAAACACTTCTGCCTGGACAGTCAGGTCTGTAGGAAAGGGCACTTTGCCTATTCGGTCCAGCAGGACTTTGTAGTATGAACTTGGTTTGCAGACCCACCTCTAGGGATAGTATTGCTTGGGTATCTATTCAAAGTTAAGGAATCTGCTGCTAGAAGTCTCTATCAGATGAACAAGTTACTTACCTTCGGTAATGCCTTATCTGGTAGAGACAATATCTTGTTGAATATTCCTTACCAACCAACCCATCCTTGCCACATTGCAAACTGATTTCTAAGGACAGGGATTCCCCTTTCAGAGCCTTAGTTTTGACATACCAGTAGTCAGTTTATTTATGACTCTGCACTTCTGGCGTGGAAAGTTGTGAAAAGAAACTGATGTCAGCATGTTGGGATGGCACCTATATAGGAACCGTGAAGTCATATCCGGCATGGACGCTGCCAATGACAAACGTTAAGCTGATCAACACCATCTAATGGCACACAGGAGTACTGCTCAAACACATCTTCTGGATCCAGTCTGATGCCTGGTGAGAATTCAAAAGTAAGGAATCTGCAACTAGATATTGTCTCTAGGTAAGTAACTTGTTCTTTACATGTGTAATATATATGGAGGGTGAATTGTTTTTTTTTTCGGATGAGCTCTTGTAAAATTAGGCTGGGATGCAGAAATGAGATGTAAGGGACTACGATGATAAAATATATGATGGGAGAAATAGATGTGCATGGAAGGTGGTTTGCTCATACAGAGGGGTGATTAAGGGCTCTTGATCAACCTATTTATTTTGACTGATTGCTGTAAATGCACACAGTATGTGATAAAGTTGTGGTGTACAATGAGTGTGCAATAGAAGTCTGATGTACGCTGAGTTTGTGTTATAGGACTGATGTACCTACAGCAAGTGTATGGTGTGAGAGCATGTGTGATAGAGGTCTGATACAGGGCGGCTGTATTTGCTGCTTTGCAGAAGATATTAAAATATAATAAAATAAATTTCCTTTGTTTTTATGAGGTACTTAGGTTCGATGCATTTGAATTGAAATAAGTGAAATTAAACATCAGAAAAAATATGAGGTCAACAGCGTGTGGTAATCAAATTCAGTGAATTACAAAAAATATCTGAGATTTCAGCTTTAGTACGGCTTTTCTGTATCGGTCTGTGCTGTTTCACAGTGCTCATGTAATGCTAGTCTATTTATTTACAATATCAAAGCCTATTGCGCATTTCAATTTTGCTTTTTTTTTCTCAAGAGGAAGGAGTGGTGAGGGAAGCAAGCTAAAATACTATGTAGCCGAATCTAATAGTATAGACAGTTTTTTTTTTTTTATGCTTCGAAGGAGGCCCATGCTTTCCAAAATGTTAATTGTGCTCTTAGAGGGAATTCTAAATTATAGCTAAAATACTCTACTGGCCTGATCTCAGATGTGTTTGGCAATATCTCTAGGCAATGGTTTGATGTGAAGGGCCCGAGCCCACATGCGGTGTGTTGCACACAGCAGACTGGCTTCACCAGACCTAAGACTTTCTTCCAGCTACAGGTATAACAACTTTCAGCAATTGGAGCAGTTACAAAAATCTTGTAAAGGGTCTACATTGCACTTATCACTAGATCTGTGTAATGCATCCTTGTGCATAAAATTCCATAAAGCAATTCATGAAGATGCAACTAAATAAATGATATTACAGTCTATCATGTGAGTGAAACATTACGCTCAAGCATGAGGCCACTTATTGAACCTCTGAAGATCAGTCATATCTGATCGGCGGTGGGTGTGTGCTGCTTTTCCCACTCAAACTAGCAATTTGTGGCTCAGCCAACCTGAACTGCTGCATATGGATGAGCAGTTCGTCCCATTTAGAAAGGTAGGTATGACGCTAGTGTTTTAAAGTTAAGAGTTGGTTCCTTTTTCTAATTCTTTTGCCTAGAAAGGATTGTTGCCCTAGGGTTGTAAGTGCTTTATGATTATTCAGACGGTCATGAGTCGGTTAACATTTTCAGCCGTTGCAAGCAGTACTCTAGCTTTCTGTTGTTTTCCTCTTCTTTTGTATTGGGTCAGAAGTACATGGACCCACTTCACTTCCTGATGGGCATTTCTCAACTGGTCTTTTGCAAGTGCAAAGTTTAGTACTGATTCTAGAAATAAACTTTATCCCGAGTAGTTGACATTTGGGAAAAAGCCTTGTTATGGGCGGGCCTGGGTTGCTTGTGCTACGGTTCAGGGAGGACCTGGCATGGCATTTAGGGCTGGACTATTCTCGTTGGAGCAGGGTAAAGAATGATTTGCATAAATCTGGGTCCCTAGTGAGGTGGCATGGTGTGCAAAATAACAGTGGATTGGGATGTGACCCGACTAGTTTTCAGTGGCTGTGATTAATTGAAGCATGCCATCTATCACTTTTTGCATACTTTACTTTTAGAAAGTTGGGATTTTCCTGCCTCAAACAAATGTACCTTTCTGTCAGTGCCCTCGGTCTCCTGACTGTTCTTGGCTCTCCTGTTGAGTGATAATTTGTTCTTTCCAGACAGTGGACTGAAGGACCTTGGGTGTGGGGCAGGGCATTCCTCTACTAAGCAGGATGGTCTGGGGGATGTACTTAGCCCATTCCTGAACCTCAGGGGGTAGCCTGAGGGCTGTTCCTCACACTTTCCTGTCCTCAGAAGATGCCTACCTTGCCACTGGCAAATGCAGCTCACGCCAAGGCTTGCTTGCTCCCTGTTTCACATGACAGGCTGGAGCCAAACTCAGGGGTAGGGGACTGAACCTATTCAGAGTTAGGGTTAGGCAAATGTATGTCACCGACCCGGAGGCTGGCACTAGGTGGAAAAGTGGCATCCCCAGGACCTGAACTCAAAAAGCTCATTTACCTCAGAAGATTCAGAAGAAGCTCTGCCCTGCTGTCTGTAGAAGGAAGGCTGGACCTGCTTGCCTTCAACCCACGACTCCAGAAGAGCCTTCAAGGGTCAGTTGGATGACCCTCTAGGATAGCTACAAAGTCACAACAAGCTTCCAGAGGTCTTTCCAGCTGTCTAAACCCAACTGGACCTGACCTGGTCCCCTGTTCTTTCCTCTTTGAGAGTGAGCCATGCCCTAAAGTTCTGTCCTTAAAGTTCTGGACCATTGGCTCGAGTGTCTCCTTCCTTAACTGAAAATGTTACTGGATCCAAGCAGCCAGATTCAGGACCTCGAATCGCAGTACCACAAAGCTCGTGATTGGCAGCTTTACCGGATCTGACTCTGACCAATGCTGGGCCTTGCAATGCAGCACCATGCAGCTCTTGTCTGGTGGTTTCACCAGATCTGATGCATAGCCCCATTACTCCTGATTGAAACCGTTACTGGTTCCACCACAGCACGATGCAGGATAACACAGAGTCCTGCAGAGCTGCCCCTGATAGTTTTCACGTCAAAGGCAGAAGATAAAGCTTTCAGTGGGATGCATTTGGTTCTGTATCCAATCCCCCCTCCATCGCTGTCAGCCTGAATTTGTGCCTTTGTCCCGATCTAGTGCGACCACAGTTAGAGCTTCACGCCTTTTGGCACTATTTTTCCCTATCACATTAAAAACTCATACCTCTAGTTCTACTGATTGGATATTTGTTGTTTTGGTGTCATTTTATATTTTCAAGTTTACGCTATTGTTCAAAATAGGCTTGGGAGTTTTTTGTGTAATGTTTCCACTTCACTACTGTTTGAGTAGTGCATAAATATTTTATACATTGCCTCAGTGTTAAGCATGACTACTTTTGGGACAAGCTACCAGAAGTTTAAGCACAGATGTATTTAATGACTTTGTGGTTCATTTTAATAAGGAATACAATTGTTAATTGAAGTGTGTTCTCACTTGGTTCACCCAGTTTTGCTTACACTATCTTACTGTCCTGCTCTGCACTCACAAGATGGTTTCAGTTTTACATACTAAGCCTAATAGATATAAAATTACTCAATAGCTTTTCCCACTCCAGGTCATAGAGAAGGAAAGACAGACAGAACCCAGAAAACCATGGTGCTCCATCAAAGAATTTTCAGCATCACGGCACTCAAAGTGTATAAAACCACTTTTCAGTGATTTGACTTCTGTCACTGTTGACAAACTATCATCCCTGACAGAGCCAGTGGTAGTTTGGATTAAAATCACTTCTTTGCATGATTGTATTTAAATTAAACTCCATCATGTTGGTGGATGGGTTCAGGGTCAGGGATGCTCTAACTATACCCACCAGCTCATCGCAAATAGAAGCGGTCTCTGTAATTTCTGCTTGGACATTGAGAAGGTTCAGGTGACCGAATACAGGACTTTTCAGGTACGCTTATGGATTCAAACCATAGGTTTCCAGTGATTAAAAATAGGCAAACCACTTTAGAGTTTGTTACAACAGTGGATTAGTGGTACCAAACATATTCCAAGTATTGTTACATATTTTGTAGATTGGATCAATTGGATTAATGAAATTGGAAGAGTGTGTTTTATGCCAAAGATCGAGGGGTGCCCTGCCAGCATAGATGTGATCAGATCTGAACATGAGCAAGATTTCCTCCATGCCTGAAAAGGTGAGTATTTAGCAGCAGGTACTCTGCTTTCCCCTTAATGGGCCATACTGCACGTGTTGTGTTGAAAACACCAAAAGCATTGACTGTACAGAGTACATGGGTCACAGAAGTACTTATTTCAGCTGTGGCCATTGCATTTCTAGAGTCTATATTTTGACTGTTGAACGTCACCTCCCCATAGCAGTCATGTAAAGGTGAGCTGCCTTGTCACAGAAAGAAGGATGAAGCAAGAAATCAAGGGCAAGGATGGCCCGTCCCTGACCGTGCTTCAGGCCCGTAGCCAGGAGTGCATCTTCAGGGAGGCATGCCTCTCAGATATGACCAAACGTTAATGCTGTGCACTATAGGTCCCCAAATACTTGTAGGGAAAAGGGTACAGTAAAGTTTTAAAGCACACAATGCTTTTTGGTGCTTTTTATCTTATTATCTCTGTGATTGTTCATACTACTAATAATCGATCCCCAGGATATCGTGGTACAAGAATATTGATGACAAAATTTTGAAAGGTAAGAGCATATAAGAAAGAATAGAAGTACTATTCCTAACTCCACATCTACATACCTCAAAGATATACATCACTTAGGTACATATGTGTGAAGCAAGGAATCGAAAATATGTACTTACCTGTCGATATTTTGGGTTTAATATTTTGTGCTCAATATTCTGTGGCATTGATATTCAGGGTGCACAGCGTTTGATATTATGTTAAGGAATATGTGGATTTTTTAAGGTACATATAAATCACAGATAATCAACTTTCAACAACTCATCTTTAAACCCTATCAGTTAGGTAGGATTTAAAGCAGAGAGGTGTAAGGTTGTAAAGTCGGCTGACTTGCAACTTTGTGTATTTTCTAAACTGTTCAAGCTTTGTGAAGTGCAAAGCTTATGAAGTTCTGGTCTTTAAAAAAAAAAGCTGGCCTCAGCTCAGATCCCTCACTCCCACACCTCTTAGCTGAGGTGGTGGATGTCTAGGGTGCACACTCAACTTTTTTTGATGAAGGCTGACCTGCCAGGGACATTCTGCATCACTAAATCTTCACATCTGGAAGGCTGCAATAGCTAAACCTTAAGTGTGAAGTTTCCTAATTCCAACATACTTCGCATGTGAAGTTTTAATTTAACTCACAAGTAATTTACAATAACGTAGAGAGTTTAGAGCATATCCATCAAAGACATTTTGGGAAATTAGTCCCGTACAATGTGTTTGAAATGTTTTAGGGCTACAACAATCAGAAAACGACATTGAATTTAAAGATGTGCAATTCAATTACATTTTGTAGGAAGTTGGGTTTCTGGTTGAGGTGGGTGGATGCCTATGCAAGTAGTAACAACAATGTTTGTCGGGGTGAGGTCACAAGCAAACCCCAAATTAACCTGTGCTCCACCCTCGGGTAGGTTGGTACAGAACAGTCAGGCTCAACTCTGGGGCAATGTTTAAAGTATTTTTGTAACTCTTCAAACAATAGCACAGTGAAAATGCACCACAAAAAGCATCCCACACTAAGTTCGAAAACTAGAGTAACTTTTCATAAATAAAACAAGACCAAAATGACATAAATCCTATCAGTAGAACCAGAGATATGCAGTTTTATAGAGTTCAATGAATAAAGCACCAAAAAGCGCAACTCACCAACTGTGGATATCTGGTCATGCGAGGCCAGGACAAAGTCACAAGTTCAGGCCTACACCGATGGAACACATGCTGGCTTAAATGACCCAGTTAGGCCCACTTTACTAGAGTAGCTTAAATCCTGGTTGTGGAGCATTGCCAGGTCCTGCGTCAAGGAAGCGTTGTGGAGCCAACGTGATGCATCTGTTCCAACGTGCTGCAAAGCTGCTATGTGAAACCCTGCACAGTCATCCAGGATCATGTCAAGGAGGGCTCATGATGCGAACTCCAGCGTCGAGGATGCATTGCACAGGCGAGGCAATGCATCAGTTCCAAAGAGCTGTGAGACTGTGATGCAAGAATCTGCATTGTCATAAAGGCTGCCATCAACAAGAGATTTGCTATCTGAGGGCCTGTATCAGCGATACGTCATGCAGCAGTGGTTCTGATGCAAAATGCAAGGTTGATGCGGAGTCCTTGCGCAGGGTGAGTCCTTGCAGTAGAAGTAATGGGCTGGTTCTGCACGGAGTTGCTCCTCACATCAGTGGAGATGCAACTGTTCTGCTGGACCCACAGAAGGGCTGTCAGAGCGCCATCAGGCCCACTTCCAAGGGTGCAGACTGGGACTCACAAATGACAGAGACCAGGTGCTTAGTTCCAGGTTGTTGGAGCCTTCTGACACTGAGGCTCTAGTCAGGAGGCCAGCCAACTAGCCCTTGGAGTCACTCTGGGGTCCTGGGCTCAAAAGATGCAGGTCCAGTCCTTCTTACCTAGGCAATAGTGCAGCTGATCAGCACAGAAGGGAAGGAGTCCTTCTGAGCAGCAGTCCAGCATAGTGGCAGTCCCTCCAGCAGCACAGCAGCCCTTCTTCCTGATGGAGTCCACAGGTCCAGAAGTGTATGAATAGTTGGTGTCTGAGGTCCAATACATGTACCAGGTGCCTCATTTGAAGTGAACAAAGCTTCTAGAGGTTTCCCTTGCCTCCCCTGCCCTGTCTCCAGACTAACTGCAGAGGGTATGCAGCCCTTTATGTGGAGACAGGACACAGCCTATTCAAGTGTAAGTAGGGCTATGCTCCGCTCCGCCCTCCCATCCTGCCAGTGATGGCCCATCCAGGCACAACTAAACTCTGTTGTCTGTGACAGTCTAGGAGGAACACACAAATCCCAACTGTCATCTACACCCAGTCATATGACCCAGAGACAGGCTGCAGATATTAAATGGTAAGGCAGGAAAATGTTGCCTTTCTTAAATTGTCACTTTCAAAATTGTAAATTATAATCCAACATGTTTAAAGAGCTACTTAAGAGTGGCACATCCTGAGTATGAGTGGTACCAATGTACTAAAGACTTATAAGTAAATTAAATATGCCAACTAGGGATAAGCCAACTTTACCATGTTTTCAGAAGTGAGTACATGCGCTTTAGAAGTGGTTAGCAGTGGTAAAGTGCACAGATTCCTAAGGCCAGCAAAACTGGAGGAAGAAGGCAAAAGGTTTGGGGGAGGACCACCCTAAGGCTGTCAGGTCAAACACATTTGATAAAAAGCACCAGTCAAAACTACATAGACTTGAAGCAGTCTCTGAAAATGGATACACCCCTCATAGGTGCAGGCAGATGGTGTGAAAGGTCTTGTACTGTACAAAAGGAGAATTTCATCAGTCTTCGACCAGAAAGATAGGTAGGTAAGTATAATAAAGCTGATTGAGTGAGCCTGGGGTGGGGCCATTTGAGGCCCGTAGCCTGGCTGAGGACATCTCCAGTTAGTGAAGTTGTAGTTGGGCAGAAATCAGCAATGCGTCTTCTTCACACTCTGAGTGGTAGTTTCATGGTTTGCATCTTGGATCCTGCTCTATAATTATCTCTCTTTGATTCTTCTTGCATGCTATCTCACATTTGGATGCTACAGAGTCCTCCACTTCCGAACATGTACTTTTGTGAGTGGCAAGTGTAGAAAGCATGGACACATGCCATATGTACTAGGAATGGAAACTATTTCTCAGCATTACTATAGGTGCAGATAAAAGCCAAAGCCTCATGTTATGAAACAATTAAGAGACTGCCTTATTTAAATGTACACTAGAAAGCCAAATCACCTCCATGGTAGAACTTGAACTTCTCAGTAAGTAGGTTTTACTTTCCAGCAATTATACCAGGAAATATCGACATGGGTGATAAGTATTAAAAGAGAAGGCGTCCACACTTCTCACCAAGAGCACATAGTAACAAATAAGAAAAAAATGCCATTGTTTAGCAATTTGTAAAAAGCAATGTGGATCACAAAACATAGGTGGAACCTTAATAGGACATAAAGGTACACTATGCACTGTGATGTTTGAATATTACACTAAAATCCTTTGTTAGAAATTGGCTAGATAAACTATAAATTCCAATTAAAATCTCCAGCCACCTTTTCTCCATGTGTATCTTGCTCTCGTTTTGCCCCTTGAGGCTCTACTTTACTTACTCTCTTCTCTCCGCATCTCCTAATCTCTGTCCCCACTGCCTCTCACACCCTTTTTCCCCACTCCCCCTTTCTTTTTGCTGTTTACCGCTGCAACTGTATATCTTCCCCTTCCTGTCTCTCCTACTCTCTTGTTTTCTTTAAATGTATTCTCCTTTCTTCTCTCCCTTTCTAGAACCTCTTCTCTCTATCTTCTCTGTATTTCTCAATATTTTTATTCTCTCCCTAGCCCCCTTCTGCATAGACTATGTAGGCAACTGAAACATTTTCTTAGCTGTGCATTGCTATGAGCAGCAGCAGCCACCATTCTTTGGCCACGGTGCTTTTGGCTGTTCCTCAGCCCTGAACTGCTACCGTCCTGGGTGCCTTCTAAAAATGGAAAAGTCCTCTACGACCATGTAACTGAAAATAATAGTGCAAAGTAGCTATCATATCCCTGTAGCTTCTTGTCCATTCTTGTTGCACAGAGCATCAGGCTGCATGTATTTGGTGGGCTTAAACTGCTTTGGGACAGACGGCAACCCGTTGATGCATACTGTATTACCTTCACTGTGGGGTGCATTTCTATGGGTTGTCCACAGTACTGAAAAATAAAATGTTTGTGGTAGAAATTGTAGAACCAATTTTTTTTTTTTCAAGATCAGAGTCAAAGCACAAAGGCTATGCTCCCCTCAAGTAAAGTGTTTTCTTTTTTAAAATTGTGTTCGCTGTACTGTGTAACATACCGTGCGTGCTGTTGTCACAGCAAAACAATAATGAAAGCAAACCTCGTAAATGAAATTTCTGTGGATTCACAAATGTCCTATCACACAGCACTCCTACTCTTCTCGCAGTAACAATAATATCCAATGTGTGTGGCTGTGCTATGGCCATTGAAAGGAAAAGCCTCAAACATATAAAGGAAAGATCAATATTTTGCCTTGACCCATTCTAACCATGTGGGTAGTTGCGGTTTTTAGGCCAGGGCTCAACAGGCATCCAGGGAAACCTGCCAGACCCAGACATTTCTGATAGCAGAGCAACTAGGGTGCTCGGGGCAGTTTGGCTTGCATGGAGTTTAATACTTTTTCTTACTGTAAACACAAGACTTTGGCTCAATAACATATTTGCCTCATATTTATGTGAAGGAAAATTCCAGAATGCATACAATTCCTACCACCTAGGGTTTCTACACTTCTCCCAATAAAATGGTACTCCAAATGTTCACCAAGTATTATGCATACAGCATTAGATAGGTTAGTTAAGGTCCTGATGGATCGCATTTGATCTTTGTTGACTACTTGAGCGAGAAACATGTTGACCTACTTTGGGGCAGTATAGGAATTTCCGATCCTGCCCTCACCATAACCCCGGATTATAGGGCTTGTGGTCATCAGTCACAATATGTGAACAGGGTAAAATAGACATTATTCTGATTTTCCCCTCACTTATTGTTTTTAATCATGGCAGAGGCTTATTTTTTTCAATAAATTTTTCTATTGTTATTTTCTCCTCTGGTCATTTTAAACAGCATCTCTTTTTACCAATCCCACATAACTGCACTCACCCACCGGCAAATATCCTTAATAAAAGATCTCTGGCAAAGAGCCCCCTTGAGGGGCCCATCGGGCATTGCAGCGCCGGCCTGACGAGGAGCAAAGCCCGATGTTGAAGCATGTCACCACTTGGTGAGTGAGGGCTCTTGTTCCTGATTTAGGATATTCACAGGGACCTGTTCTTCTCTCCCAGATTGGGATTAGCTTCCACTATCTTTATTGTGGAACTGTGCATTCTGTGTCTTGTGTCTCATCATGACGCCTGCCATCGTTTGAAGCCAAAGTCTTTGAGGAAGAGTCGCATGAAGCTCCTTGCGGCACGAGTAGTCAAGTCCTCTTCGTGCCGGCGTTGCAGTCCGTCTTCCTCTTCATGGTCCCGGGAGTGCTCCAGGAGTCATTATCAGATGGTTCCGCCAACCTCGGTTGGACCCTCGACGTCTCCAAGTAAGTCTTCCCAGGCGCCTGCATGCTCTTCGGCATCTCTGCGTTCTCCAGTGGAGTCCGCACCTGTGTTGACCCCCTCGCTTCCTTTGTATCCCGGTGACTATGGACCAAATGCAACGTTATTATATATCCCTCCATTCTATCTTTGGTCCTTCCCCTCCCTCTGGAGTGCCTTTTGTGCCCTAAGAAGGTGATGAGTGTTTTGGTGGGGTCTTGGTCGGTGATTTCCACCTCAGTGCCTGCTCACACTTTTAAATCTGACTCCAGAGTTGGGTCGGCGCATAGCCTCGTACGACCTAAGTCTCCTTTGCCTGATCCTCTTGTCCTGATGCCCCACACGGCGCCGTTGGACGAGTCATCTCTGCTTGACACGCCTATATTGATATATTTGGAGGCAGACGCTTCCGAGGAAGGTTCCCCCACTCGACATTGGCACTGATGACGGGAGCGGCAAGGCAGATTTTACCTGAGATTTCTGTGCTGGGTCCACTTTCTGAACCTCTTGCACATCCTCATGCTCCCCTTATGGGGCTCATTCCAGGTTCATCCTCGGATTGGGTACTTGATTTTGGAACTATTAGTGGTCTAGACTCCTCCTCAGCGTCTAGCCTGCTCTCGTCTCCTCCCCAGCGTCTAGCCTGCTCTCATCCCCTGGCGTGGCGATGGAGGCCAGCACTGCATTCGCAGATGTTTTGAGGCAGGTAGCTGATGTTTTGATTTTGCGTCGTCCTCTGGTGCAATTGTCTACTGATCCATTGTTATCTTTTACCCCGGATCAATCTGACACCAAAACCGTTCTGCCTTTTTGTGAGGAGCTGTACGGCATACTTCTAGGTGTCTGAAATCAGCCTGTCTCTGGTCCTTCGGTGGATCATTCTATTTCACACAGGCATTGGCTGGCACAATAAGACCCTCGTATCTTCGCCACCACCCTACTCCTTGGGGGTTTGTTACTCAAACTGCTTTAAGCGTTACTGCTTTGGAGCAGGTTCCATCTACTCTGCCACACAGGGTTTGTAGGCAGCTGGATGCCACCGGGAGGCATATTTTTATCTCTTCTAGTGCTGCTCTTCATTCCACCAACACTTCCTGTGTGTTGGCCCGCTTTTCCCAAGCTCTTTGGGACTCTGTGGAACGTTTACTACCATCGCTTTCTGGTGATATTTGCTCTGCTCTGACGTCTATGTTCAGTGCTGGTCAACAGGCTGCTCGACTTGCAGTTTGTTCCGGTATGGATGCTACAGATTCCATTGGACGCATCATGGCTGCTTCTGTTCCCATACTTCGCAGGGCTTGGTTGGTGCATTCCTCCTTCTCATCGCCGGTGTGAGATGCTCTACTTGATATGCGATTTGATGGCAAGTTGCTTTATGGGGTGCAAGCAGATTCTGCCTTGCGTCGTTTCTTTGATGCCCATGGTGGGGACTAGTGTCCTTCCTCCTCTAGCACATGTGGTCATCTGTGGCGACTATATGTGAACTGTCAAGTTCTTCTCAGGTGTGGGTCCTGTTACATACTCACCCCTTCTCCATGGCTTGTTATAGTGTTTTTTTACATTAGTTGGGTCGCCTCACACTTGTATTCTTAGTAGCGCTTTTGTTATCCATGTTGGATCTTTTTGTGCTTCCTTTGGTGCGCATGGCTCTATTTCTATGCTGCTGCTCCTATCAGTGGAGCAGTAGTTCCAGGACATATCTAGTGCCTCAGCTGGAGCAGCCTCCTCTGTGCAGAGGGTTGATTCCACAGCCGTAACAGTATGGTTCCACCATATTCATCCCTGTTTTCTTTGAGAGTTTCAACTCTCCCTTGCGCTTACATTCGACAGGTCCTTGTCATGATTGGTAGTGTCTCTACTTCTGAGGCAGGCAGAGAGCCCTCTTTTTGTTTGGACAGCTCCCTGGCAGATCTTCTGCCTCCGCCTGGTCTTTTCATATCACGGTTCGTGGTTTTCTTTCTGTTGTACATTTTGCCAACATTGCCTCTCCTTTGGTTTACCCTAGGCATTTTGCCTTTCATCTCTGTTGCTAAGAGATTGGGTTGGACATTTGCTCTTTGAGCTTTTGCCAGTAGATGCTATTTTATGCATTTCTCTTCACCATGTGGACATATATTTTTGTGCTCCTCCGGAGCCAATTCTTGACTACTTTCACGTCTGGTGTCCCTTCCGATTCTTTTGTCTTCTAGGAAGTTTTTTTTCCAATTTTTCCAATGAGTTCTACATTTTACTGCTTTTCCTCTGCCACAGGCTCATATTGTGCTTGTGTGCAAGTTCCACTACCTGTATTTTAGGGTGTTCTTCGTTCTACCGTAACAGCAGTTGGCTTCCTCATCTCAGGGGTTCCGTGCTTACCCAAAATGTGAAAAAAAACATAATTATTCTACAGTAGTAGTGTAATGAAACGGTACACTTCACTAGGAGGTACTTTCCTCTATTTCAGGTTCTTGCTCTTTTTTCCCCACAGGATGTTGTGGGTTCTTTTCTCATACTCCCTTTTCTTGAGTCAGTGCGGTTCCTCTTTTTGGCCTTTATGGAGGTATCCTTTATTCTTGGATTTTATTCCTGATGCCACCTTCTACTGCCGCCCCACTTCAATGGGAGGGATATGGTGCTACTTCCAATACTGGCTTCTTCTGCAAGATTTTACAACTTGCTTGGTGCCCTTTTTGTCCCTCACCTTCCTTGTTCATGGTAATGGCCTGCGAGGTGTAATATATTTTGTTCTTGTCGGCATTCCTTCCATTGTTTTGGTATTTTGCTGCTGACAAATAGTTTGGTTCTCCTCTGTGCATGCCTCTAGGGTTCCTTCCCTAGCGTTTCTTATCTGCTTGGTCATTGATAATTAGCTTTGATTCTCTTGTCTCCCTTCTGAACACTCTATCCTTATACCTTTGGGATGGTTTTGTTTTTTCTTACAGCTGGTGCTGTTAACACCTCGCATGTTTCCTATCATTCTTCCTTGGCATAAGCCATGGTTCTTTCAACATCATTTTACGTCCTTCAGGACCTGCTCACAGACCCTCACTCTTTTCAGACTTTTGTCTCTTCACGGGTCTCCAATTCCATGTTCTTCCTACCCTCATATTCCTTCTGGGGTGCCATGATTTGGTTACTTTCTGATTTCAAGGAGCTCTAGCTTGGTTGCTAGGTCCACTGTCTTTGGTGCAGCACTCTATCCTTCAGGGGTTCGAATCTCTCCAACGCTCTTATATATTAGTAGGCTTCTTCCATTATTATCTGTGCTTTCTGCTGCACAGTCCTTTGTCTGCCTTGGTATGTGGTTGATGCTTCTGCCTGCAGTTCTCCTGTCAGATTGTTTTCTGGCATTCATTTTTGCTCTGCGTTCACACAGGAACGTCTGTTTCTCTTACTTTGTTGTTTCAGTTCTACTTCAGTGCCCTATCTCTTTCCCGTTCTGTCATACCCTGCTTGGTGTTTATCTATACATTTTGCAGTTGCTCAAGACCTTACTGGTCTTTCCCATTTTGTTGTCCCATTTGGGCCTGGAGCTGTTTCTCCGCTCCTTCTGAACCTATCATCCAGTCTCTCTGTACTGTTTCAGTTTCTTCATCTGCTTCTCTAACTGGAGTACTCTCTCAATCTGACTGTGAGATTGTTGTATGTCAGGGTTATGCTAGTCTTTCAACTTTGACTATTTTACAAGTTTTATATTTTGTGTGTGTGTCTTTTCTGGTGCCCCTTACCAAGGTTCCATTTCATCATCCTGCTGGTTTGTTCGCAGCTTTCACTCCCCTATGGGGGTGGTTGCTGCCTTGTCTCCAGTGGAGGCTTTTGCTTACAAGCGATGACTTAGCTTTTCCTCAGTGGATCTGCAGTTCATTTTCTCGTACGAGTCACCTATATTTTTCTCCTGCCCACTCTGTCTTAAGCCTGGTTATTCCTCTGTGTTACCAGGTTGTTCTCTGCAAGGCTAGTGTGGTCCGTTTGCGTCCCTCCACCAGACGTTGGGATTGCTTGGGTATCTAATTCTAAGATAAGGAATCTGCGACTAGTTGTCTCGCCTTATCTGGTAGAGACACAGACTAGCCGCAGCTTCCTTTTCGCCCCACCCATCCTCTCCGCTTGCGAACTGTGTACTTTTCAGTCTTGTTTAGGGGGGTTTTACGTGTTTTGTAGTTCTGCTACGTCTCAAGACATATCTTTTCATTTCTGGTTGGCATATACACTATTGCGCTGTTTTTCTATTCCATTGCCAGTTTCTCTGTGGCTCCGGGTTGTTCTGCCGCTTCAGGTCACCAAAGAAACTGACGTCCGCGCAATGGAGGAGGGAATATATGGACTCCGCTGATGTCATGTCCGGGGACGACATCACTGCGGGGTCGCTCGACGCCCACTACCGAAGCGCAGAGGTACTGCTGGGGGAAAATGTCTGGATCCAGTTTGACGCCTAGGGAGAATTCTAAGATAATTAATCTGCGGCTAGTCTGTGTGGCTACCAGATAAGGCATTACCAAAGGTAAGTAACTTGTCCTTCAGATATATACTTGATACCACACTGTGACAACATCACACAGAGCTCCTTCAACTCAATGAAAACACTATGTGGCATGGTCCCATAGCTTGGATACAAACAGAAACTGCAAGCCATCCTCACACTCCTAATCTCCAAACATAACTATGTCAACAGTCTATATGTTGGTGTACCCGCATTCATCATACAGAAAATACAACTCATCCAAATTACTGCCATAAGACTTCTTCTCCACCTTCACCCAAGAGAACACATTACCCCAGTCTTTCAATCACTTCACTGGCTACCTAGAACAATGTTTAAGGCAGTTGGCATTCTCCACAGAGCCTCCCAATGAAAAGGACCACTGTATCTCAAAGTTAAATTAAGGCAATCAAAACAAAACTGTGCGCTGCACTCCAAACTTGCATCACTTATCAATCCGTATTGCTATAAAAAACATTCGTAGGAGGCACTGCTTTCTCAGTACAAGGTGCCAAGCTCTGGGAGTCATACCAGCCAGCATTCCAAGCAATCAGGTGGATATACTCTTTATAATAGAGTTGAAACATCAGTTTTGCTATGTTCAAGACAACTACACCAGTCAGTATTCCAACAAAAAGACCCAGAATCACAGATGCACCCTCAAACTCCGTCTTTGGTTTACAATCCAAAGATTGGAAGTCAACCAAACAGTAAACTACTTTGGATAGTCAGGTAAGTTAAGGAGGGCAGACCTATGGTTCACTGGGGTAATATGTAGTTATATAATTTCTGCCCCACAGTGAAAGGAAATGAAATGGCACTTATGATGTGCACATCACTCCGAGTATCCTGGCACTTTGCACCTTTGGTTAACAGTCCAGTGGCAGCTGAGTCAACTGTTATGCCTGATTAAAGAGCTATGTTTTTAGCTTCTTTCTGAACTGAGATACGTCTGAAATGGAACACAGCTCTATAATCCAGCCTTGATCTTATTAAAGCTTGTATGACTAGTTTCCTGGCGGACAGTTAAAGAAAGTGTAAAAACTTCCTTATTCTACATAGCAGTCCAAAACTCATAAACACGTCCCTACTACTGAACTAACCTGTAGTGCAAAAGACAGGCAATCTTCAAGCTTGATGCACAATTGTTTTTACTGAGTTTGCCTGTCTCCCAGGAGGGGGAGCATCAGCAAGCCAGAAGGTCTGCTATGTCTCAGGGGCTTCCATGGCAAAGAAAAGGAGCATTTGAGCTGGTGAGTGAGCCGCTTGAAAAATTCTGACAGATGTATTCTGATCCTTTCCCCTGGGAAAATCCTTTCCCCTGGGAAACGCAATCCCTATCCCAGAAGAAAATTAACTGGGTGTCATCAGCATATGAAATTATGACATATGACAGTAATACTAAAACCATAACATTCAGTGCTTGGCTGTCAATAGTAACTTACTCCTATTACATTCACATAAGATGTATCTTCTACAAGGTTGCTTATCACCAGTACTGTACAGCCAATAACCTATCTGTTAGAAATGGGGTTTTTGGTTGGCAGTCAGGTTGCCCTCTGTACAAGCAAGAACCCTCACTCTAGTCAGGGTAAGTCACACACAATCCAAAATCAGCCTGTGCTCACCCTCCGGTAGCTTGGCACGAGCAGTCAGGCTTAACTTAGAAGGCAATGTGTAAAGCATTTGTGCAATAAATCATACAACACCATAGCATAACACCACAAAAATACACCACACAGTGTTTAGAAAAATATATAATATTTATCTGGGTATCTTCAGGTCAAAACGATCAAAGTTGCAATATGAATTTGTAAAGATATCACTGAAAAGTGATATAAAGTGTCTGAAGTCATTAGAAAGTAAATAGAGTCTCTTTCAAACACAAAGTACCTGGTTTCTGGTGGAAAATCTCCTCAGAGGGCCACAAAGGAAGAGATGCGTGGAAAAAGGGTGTGTGCGTCGATTTCTCCCCAGCACACACGGACTTGCGTCGTTATTTTCCACGCGGGGAAGTCGAGCGTTGTTTTCCGGCTCGCGGACAGTCTCTTTCTGTGGGTCGCGGGGATTACCAGATGTCCCGGGTCTGTGCGTGGATTTTCCTGCTTGTTTTCCGGCTGCGCGTCGTTCTGCGGTCTGTGCGTCGAAGTTTCGATCTCACGGCAGGCGTCGCGTCGATTTCTCCGGCGGAGTCGGGCGGCGTTGTCCTTGCGAGGCCGTGCGTCAAAGTTTTGATCTCACGGCAGGTGTCGCGTCGATTTCTCCTGGAAAGTCGGGCGGCGTTGTCCTTGCGAGGCCGGGCGTCAAAGTTTCGATCTCACGGCAGGCGTTGCGTCGATTTCTCCTGCGGAGTCGGGCGGCGTTGTCCTTGCGAGGCCGTGCGTCAAAGTTTTGATCTCACGGCAGGCGTCGCGTCGATTTCTCCTGCGGAGTCGGGCGGCGTTGTCCTTGCGAGGCCGTGCGTCAAAGTTTTGATCTCACGGCAGGCGTCGCGTCGATTTCTCCCAGGAAGTCGGGCGGCGTTGTCCTTGCGAGGCCGTGCGTCAAAGTTTCGGTCGTCCCGAAGACGTCGCGTTGATCAGCGTCGGTGTGCGGCGTTTTTCTTGCCGCTGAACAAGCTGTGCGTCGAAAAGTTCGGCGCACGGAGCGTCCAAGAGGAAGAGAGAAGTCTTTTTGGTCCTGAGACTTCAGGAAACAGGAGGCAAGCTCTATCCAAGCCCTTGGAGAACACTTTTACAGCCAGACAAGAGTTCAGCAAGGCAGCAGGCCAACAGCAAGGCAGCAGTCCTTTGTAGAAAAGCAGGCAGGTGAGCCCTTTGAGCAGCCAGGCAGTTCTTCTTGGCAGGATGTAGTTTCTGATTCAGGTTTCTTCTCCAGCAAGTGTCTGATGAGGTAGGGCAGAGGCCCTGTTTTATACTAAGTTGTGCCTTTGAAGTGGGGGTGACTTCAAAGAGTCTCTAAGAAATGCACCAAGCCCCCTTTCAGTTCAATCCTGTCTGCCAGAGTCCCAGTAGGGGGTGTGGCAGTCCTTTGTGTGAGGGCAGGCCCTCCACCCTCCCAGCCCAGGAAGACCCATTCAAAATGCAGATGTATGCAAGTGAGGCTGAGTACCCTGTGTTTGGGGTGTGTCTGAGTGAATGCACAATGAGCTGTCACTAAACCTAGCCAGACGTGGATTGAAGGGCACAACAAGATTTTAGTGCAAAGAAATGCTCACTCTCTAAAAGTGGCATTTCTAGAATAGTAAATCCGACTTCACCAGTCAGCAGGATTTTGTATTACCATTCTGGCCATACTAAATATGACCTTCATGCTCCTTTCAGATCAGCAGCTGCCACTTCAACAGTGTATGAGGGCAGCCCCAATGTTAGCCTATGAAAGGAGCAGGCCTCACAGTAGTGAAAAAACTAATTTAGGAGTTTTACACTACCAGGACATATAACTACACAGGTACATGTCCTGCCTTTTACCTACACAGCACCCTGCTCTAGGGGTTACCTAGGGCACACATTAGGGATGACTTATATGTAGTAAAAGGGGAGTTCTAGGCTTGGCAAGTACTTTTAAATGCCAAGTCGAAGTGGCAGTGAAACTGCACACACAGGCCTTGCCATGGCAGGCCTGAGACAGGGTTAAGGGGCTACTGAGGTGGGTGGCACAACCAGTGCTGCAGGCCCACTAGTAGCATTTAATCTACCTGCCCTAGGCACATGTAGTGCACTCTACCAGGGACTTACAAGTAAATTAAATAGTCAATCATGGATAAACCAATCAGTAGTACAATTTACCCAGAGAGCATATGCACTTTAGCACTGGTTAGCAGTAGTAAAGTGCCCAGAGGTCAAAAGCCAACAACAACAGGTCAGAAAAAATAGGAGGAAGGAGGCAAAAAGTTTGGGGATGTCCCTGTCAAAAAGCCAGGTCCAACACTATCCATCAGCAAATGAACAGCTATGGTATATCTAAAGGGATTTGTCACACACTGCTGCTTAGTTGGAGGACTTGATTCTAGTCCAACCCTGCAGGTCACAAATATCCATCCACTGTGGCTACTTCCTTGTATCTCACAATGTCACTCAGATATAGATTGATAGTAACAATGCCTTCCCTGCAGATCTCTCCACCTCTCTCGCCCTCTAACAGTGCCAGCTCAGGCCACAACTATGCACAAAATATCTGATTGGACAACCCAGTGTAGTAACCAGCAAGCCAGACTGTAATGATAAGAAATACCATAAAGAGAACCTGCAGAGCTGTTGAAAGCTCCCAACATACTGCAAAACCATATACTGTGCATCTGTTTGTGTCACACTTCATCGTCCACTACACTGCAATGCGCTGAATCCCATAACATGATAACTGCACCTCAGTAGTCATCGCGTGTCATAGAAACACTTCCCACATAGGAACACAAAACAAAGACAACACCCTTCCATCCAAACACCCAATATAGCGCAGCTTGCCGCTCCACATGGGGGTAGTAAGCGCTATGCAATTACCATACAATACTTATCATTTGTGCATCACCAAGATTTGTTCTGCTCCTATTACAATCTTTGTTTCCAACACACTTCAAAATTACAAAAGAAAATGTGCTTCATGTGTGCTTTCATAATTGCTGAGATAGTTTGAAATAGTTGTACATTTAATTTCCAACACTTTAAATGTTGTTGTGTAGTAGAAAACAGTATTGTTTTCACGCTCCCGGTTCCCCAGCGATATTGTCACATAGTTCACTTCACAGTTCTCTCACTTTGCAGTCAGAAAAAGAAAAATAAGCACCAATCAGATGTTAAAAGAACACGCAGCAATTTGTCAGAAGACATAGTCCGACATTGAACATGTAGCAAATGTGATAAGATATGAACAACATTTAAAGGCTTTTTAATTGCTCATTCACCTTATGAGCTCCCGGTTATTTTGTGGTTTTTGCAGCACCCCGACTTGTATTTAGAGTAACTGAATGCATTCAAATTTGAATGCAAGTTTTTTTTTTTTTTTTTTTTTTTGGAGCTAAACAGAGTTCTTCATATATGCTGTGCCAGCTGCCTGTGTCATTTGGGGGAAGCCAAAGAATAATATGGGCTGGCCTGGCCCTAAAATGCCTTCCTGGATGGCTACGGCCCTGCCTTGCTTTTGCTCGTGCCTTTTTTCTGCAGAACTCCAGCAATTCCTGGGCCTCCACTTAAAGAAGAAGGCAGCTATATGTGTCGCAGCTCCTACTGGAGTCAGTGGCTAGTGGATGGTGAGTCAGCTCTTTTGGGGTTATCTCTCCATTTGGCACATGTATCCCTGGTATGTCTTCCAGAGAGGACAGGTGAAGATGCAATCACTCACTTTGAATATCCAGGATGCACACATCAAGGTCCACCCCTGGTGCCTTAGTTGCCGTTACAAACCTAGGTCCAGTGTGATGTCATGGCACTGTTCCCATAACAAACGCATCAGGACTGATCACCAAATGGTCCACTGGTGAGGCACAGCAGTTTGTGGGCCAGTTGTCCATCGGTACAATGGAATTACTTTGCGGGGTGGCTGAAACAAGTGCACCTCTATCAAGAGTTCACTGACTTCAATTTTGTCACACCCCTGCCCTGCATATAGATATTGATTACAACAGGTGATACAAAGATATCCTGGCGAATTCACCAATGGAATCAGAAATGTACAACCATGTAACATGCCAGTGAAGGTTCCTGTTAAACAGAATTTAAACTGTTCAAATACTTGGTGAATAAACGTGCAGTAGTGTTTAGGTGGGACAATATAATATTTTATTTTATATATTTTGGGACTATTTCAGTTTAGAAATGTATTATATACTTTGTCATGACTTCACATCACAGTGAATTAACAGTAAAGTTGTTTGTTGTTAGGGTTCATAGATTTATACATGGTATTACTTGTTTAGGGCTTGTGACCGGTTTATTTACTTTTCATGGTCAGTGTGTAGTTGCTGATAAGGCAAGAAACTAAAGGTGATTCTGTGAACCTATTTAACTGAACAAATGCCTCTTTAAATGCCGATCTGGATCCTTAAATTGTTGCCTTGCATCTATAATGTAGACGTACGCCCCTGGGGTCCCACTGGTGAGGTAGTGTTGCTGGCGTATCAAAGTAATGAAAGACATTTAAACCCTTTCTATGGTACAGGGACAGTAAAGGGCTCTCAGAGTAGCTGATAAGCGAACAAAATTCGGCAACCCCATGAGTGTCCTGAGAGCGAGATTCTGAACTTATTGAAGCATCCTCAATAGGTAGGTGGGAAGCCCAAGCAGCTTGGTCAGTAAGATTGGGGAGTGTGCGCTTCAGATTTTCTGGCAATCACGTTGGCATATAATGTTAAAATACACAATACAACACGCAGGGTGCATGAGGGGTTTAGGAAGAAGTGGCAAGGGAATGCAATGTGGATTGGTAGAAATATTGAGAAAGAAAAAACAACATTAAAAAAAAAATCTAAACTTTCGAGAACTTCAAAACAGAGAGGAAGAGAGTGTGTGTGATTTTGACAGTGTGTGCATGCAAACATCCCAGGTGAGACAAGAAGCACATGTAACCAACTAGTCATCAGAAAATATATTTATTAGGGGGGGGTGTAAGGCCCCAACACTCCCCCATCCCCATCTCCCGGAGCTATGTTCCAGAGCTCAAGGAAAATGTGTTTCAGTTTTCTAGTCTGGTGTGAATGCAAGAGGCAACCACATAGGCATGGCCTTCTTTCAGGAGAACAGAAACAACCTTCTAGAGCTTGTGAAAAAGGAAGTGACATGATGATGCCTCTTCAGGAGGTCTGCTGGTTAATCATTTTGACTACATTTCCAAAACATGAGCCATGTTAGATAGTGGTCCTGTGCAACTTGTCACAAGGCCATGCCACGCCATGACAGTGTTGTGAAAAATAACCAGCGTCTTCATCTATGGAAGGTGTGCTCAGTCTTTTGCTTGGTGGCTGCCAATCATACCTTCATCCTCAGCGGAGATACTGAAGCCTACTTGTCCAACCTGCGAATGAGCTGTGTATCCTCTGCCTCGGGTGCAGGATGAGGCAGGGATATGGCAGAGCTTTATGGTCCTTTGTGTTTAGATACCTTCTAGTAGACTGACTAAAAGAAAGCACAGGAAATTAAATGGTTTTGTACCTAGTGTGTCTCATCTAGGAAAGGCGTTCACCAGCTAGCTGCAAAGCTCTTGAGGAAAGGAGGAAGTAGGCACCTGGGAAGGGGGAATTAATGAAGATAAGGGCACAATTGTCCACTTCCTTTATTATCCATTTAAAAATTAACTTAAGGTTTAGAATAGGAAATCTGAACCGAATTTTCTACAGCATCCATCGGAAGCATGAAATGCTTTTTAATAAAAACACACGTTTTCACTCATTTTGATTAGTTTTTATGTAAATAATTAGCGGCGTCTTTGTTAACCTAACAATTCCACTAAACCTCCGGGCAACTTTAATCAAAATTCAATTTTTCAGAGATCTTAAATAACCGCTTGGGGTGATTTTGTATGTCTAGACTCTTGAAAGCAAAGAAGTGATGTTTTTTTTTTTTTTTTAAATCTTTGTGGTTTAAAATTGTCACTTTAATTGCATTTTAATGACATTCATTTTATGTGTTCACCCATTTATAGTTTAGGCCACATAATAATTTAATTTGTTTCACCTCCGAATGAAACGTGGTGGAAACTGTGAAGATTCGTGTTATTGCTGCATTCCTTAGTGTTTGTGAATGTGAGAATGTTAATGTTGACTAACTGTTCATAAAGTTAGTAGAGTGTTAATCTCAGATGAACATGAGGGTGTAAAATACAGTGTTATTTTACTATTGCACCTGAATGTATAAGAGTTATCTAGGGTTTTTTGATTGGTTGAAAAGTTCAACATTTGAACATAATGGATTTACATATGTCACTCCATGAAAACACACAATATCTGTAGAATAATTTCTAAGAAAACAAACTATGTCTGTATAATAACTTAAGGTGAGATAATGTATATACGAAAGCTCCTTAACGAGTTAGGTATATGGCATTTACACCAAGGCACAAATTAATCCCTGAGGCGGGTTTGTATTCTCAATATTCATTCAAGCGATTGTATCAGCTGAGTTGTAGCAATATAAAAAGCGAGTCTTGGAAATCTGTATCTAAATTGAATACATATCAGTAAATCTCTAATGGTCCATAGTAAAAGCAGATGCTGCAGCTTGAAAAGAGAGGTGCCAAGTGGTTACTCATAAAACACCTTCCCTCCAGCTCCCCTGCGTTATAGAAGGGAACATGCACACACCCATGCATGAAACCTTGCGCTCATTTGGGTGCAGAGTGCTTGGGAAGTCACAATGTGGGCTTTTTTTGTGTCTTGAGCAGGGGCTAGACATTCCTGATCTGCGAGAAAGTTCCTTTAATGCACAAAGTGTCTAGTGTCTCACATCCCAATAAAAAGGGACACAGGGGGTGGGACTTGCTCAGAGTTGCTGAGTGCCGGAGATTTGTCTTCGTTTCACAGCCGAGACCTATTTGAGTGTGGTATTTGCATCAGCAGTGGTACGCTGTACATCTTTCTGTTTTGGAATTGTTGATTCTCTTACATACATCACCGGAACTACATTGGAAATTCTAGCCTATAAAATAGACCAAATTCACGAAATTTGGCGAGCTTTGCAATGACTCCAACTTGCTAACTTTGCGTTTTGTTATCAAAATCATTTTCAGTACTCTTTTTATAAGCAACTGAATGAACAGAAGAAGTCGGAGAAATTCTTCAAAGTCCTTTATGACCGAATGAAGGCAGCACAGCAAGAGATACGAGCCACTGTCACAGTGAATACTATTGACCTTGGGAGTAAGAAGAAGGACGATGACAATGACTTGAGCACGCCTGTGCCTAAAAAAAGAGGTAATTGGTAGGAAAGATTTTATTTTTCGATTTATTGGGAGGGTGACTAAATGTAAGTGCATGGGTGTAAGTGTTATCAGCTGCTCAGGACCGAGTCTGATAGCCCTCCCATCTGTATTGATTATAGATTTTATTTCATCTTGATGGCTGCCAGGGAACACACGTAGAAGGACTCTTGACTAGGTACTTCAGTTGTCCCATCCCCATGTTAAATGACCATTAAGATTGTTTAAAAATGCTCCAAACATATCATTTGATATGTAAAATAGCAATACAATGATGACACAAATGATTGAAACAGCTACTTTCAAGGTTCTTTCTGAAGCATGAGAAAACGTGCCGCAAATATAAGATGATACGCTTTTGTGTGTGTGAACTAGTGCTGTGATTGCAAGGTGGTTAAATGCTCTGATGGTTTTGGTATCCTGGTGCCCTACGTTTTTGTTGATAAGGATCAGCTTTGGACCTGGAGTCTTACCTGTTTAATTCAGAGAACAGCTGTGGGAACTTTGGGCCTGGAATGGATGCAGGCTTATCTTGGGCCAAGTGAATCTAGTTGACACATTCAGTAGCATGAACCTGCTTGATCATTCAGTACTAGACTAAGAACATGTGTTCTGTTTCTTCAGCTTTGGGGAGAAGAGTGTGATTCAAGCAGCTCCTCTATACAAGCCCTGCTTGTGTTGGGTGCTGACGTGTAGGGGGCATGCAGTGGTCTGTGGACTGGAAGAGTGCCTGCCTGCCCCACAGCAACAAAAACAATTGAGTGGTGTATTCCATGATATGCTCTCAATCCATTGTTGCCTAGCAGACTAAGGGATGTCTTTGAGCTGGCAAGAAAGAAATTCACTCTTGGAGAAAAACACCACTAATGCAGGATCAAACTTGTCAGAGAGAGGAGCTCCTCAGTGGACCTCGTCCCCAGAAAAGAGAGCATCCCCTACCAAACAACGCTCTTGGAACATTGCAACAGATTTAAGTCATGAGACTAGACATAATTCTGACAATGGCACAACTGGGACGTTTTGAGTGCAGGTGAGAGGGGGGTGAAACTTTAAAGAAAGCAAAGGGAGATGGCACTAAATGTTAGCAACATAGTTTATCATTTGAGTAGTTGCAATGTAAGAAATCGGGGGGTCCTGAAAGATATGGAAACGTGGTAGAATGTGAAACCTCTTGTTCAATATGTTATATGCCTCTTGCTGAGACATGAATGCTACATGAATGTGGCTATAGGTAGAGCACATTGTGTTGTGAACACTTATTTCCTTGAAAATGTGTAGATTTGTGAAAAGATGAGAGGGAAAGATGCCATTGAATCCAAATATGCCATAAAGAACCTCGTTCAGTATTGCTATTGTATTTTAGAATCAGCATACTTAGAATAATTACACTGAGAGACTGTGATCGGGGAGGATAACTGTCCCTATTGTTTCTCCTATATCGAGGCTGCATCATTGGGCTGGAGAACATGATTTCGAGATTTTCAAACGCCTGGTGTTCACCTCGACGATTTTTGAGCTGAGATCTGCCTTTTCTACAGTGACAAGGACATTTATGTTAATGCAATTGAAGAGTTAAATAGTTTGAACATGGGCTGTCTAGCGTAGTGTGAAAAAATAACACATTTTGAGTCATTATGGGTAAAAGTGTACACTGTGTTAATTGTGTTGAGTTGGAGTTTGAGCTGTGTGGAAATAGGTGGCTAGATCTCAGCTAGAACTGAGTCTATAAAAATGGACGGGCTGAGGAGAAGGGGTGTAGAAGGTTAAAGGAGAAGTAGCAATCTGGAGTGTATTGTTTGTTAAACGAAGGAGGGTATTAGACCGGGTCTCCTGAACTTCACAGAAGTAAACTCTCCCACCAAGGTGTTATGCTTTTAAAAAGGAAATTGCATACTGCATCTTGCAAGAAGGCAAAATGAGACCTGCTATACCCATTTTACCCCCACTATAGGAGGCTTGTTCACACAAGGTATTCTGAGTGCGCCACAAATGGGCTTAGGTTTTCCAAACACATCTCCATGCATCTATGAATCCCTAGTGAGTCACCCACTTCATGAACCCTTGCGCCATCTTTACAACCATTGTATTAGCTGATGGTAGATAGGAACACTCAAGATCCACTTAGAATATGCAGTTGCAGACCTTGCCTCTCCTGTCCCCCTAATATCGTGGGAGCATTTAGCCAATCAGCAGACTTTGGTGGTAAGCTATTGAAGAGGACTAATTGGAACACATTAGGATCATGCATGATAACTAGTATGATGCCAGTCCCATTTAATTTGCCATGTATGAGAACATATTGGCTCTCCCTGTCTCCTTGGCAACAAAGGGCACCCTGATCTAAAACAAACAAGTGAGCCAGTAGTGTATAACTGCCCTCTCCAGCTTCATTGCAATCTCATGGTCTCCTATTCTGTGAGACCAAGAGATCGCAGAGAGAAGTGTCTCCTATAGAAGAACTACCTGGATCTACCTGTGTTTTAAGTATGCATGCATTTTAAATCTTTTACTCACCAAGTGCATTCCTCAAACATAGTGATATCTGTGTGTGATATTCAAAGGAAGGTCACAAGGGAACATATCCAGAAATGTCTTCGTCCCCATCTTTCTTCCTTGCACATAATTTGCTAGGAGTACATTCTATTTATGGATTATTGATCTTACTGTTGGGGTTTATTTAGCCCAAAACCCTAGCTATGTCACTGGTCATCCTCCATTCTGAGTGCTGTCTTGGGATCTGCGTCCTTACATGGAGATAGTTGAGTATTTGAGCCAGTTTCTGCAGATCCCATAGTCTTCCATAGTTTTTACTTTCTTGGGTACGCTGACTGCCTCAGTTGCTGCCACCCTCTGTGCCCCTTCTTGCTTCTTCAATGAACTCTTGATCCCATACATCTGGATTGTCTTAATCTTCTCTTTGACGATTATTAAAAACTCCAAGCCCCATCATCCTTCCCTGCCATGTTTTGTATTAGATGGTTCATCATTACTTTTAGCTTGGCAAGGCACAGTACCATGCACTGAATTCTACTTCTCTCAGGTATTTCCTGGCCATCACAAAGGGTGCCCATTTTTGCTGGACTTCTGCATAATAATCTTGGAAAGGTAACAGTGCCCGTGGCTGTAGCCTTCTGCACTATTGTGTCCAAGTCTCGGTAATGGAGTAGTAGGGAAAGCCTCGCCTAGGAACCAAGCCTGGAGGCGGACACCTCACTGGGGCTCTGAGCTATGTCAAGTGCAAAAAATGTGGAAATCGCCCCAGTGGTCACCTTGTTTTTCAGCAGTGTCCATCGCTGAGCATACCTCTCCTGTAGCTTTCTTTTATCTGCTAGTTTTAATTGATAGCCATGTAGAAATCCCATATTGACTACCATCTTGAGTTCCAGGGCCTCCCTGGTGGTAGAAATGGCTTCCAACCTCCTGTCTAGTTTGCCTGGTAGTAGGTGATATTTCTGGTCATCTCAAAATCTAAAATCAAGCGGAAAACAGCAGTGCTTACATCTACACATAACACAACACTGATACATTGCCACTTGGACCCTGCCAGAGACCTAACACTGATGATATGCACAATCCTTCACATTGATTATATACTTATTGATGCTGGACCTAACCTCTCCTTATCGCCTTTGAGCAATACTGATTGTATAAAGTAATGTCTCCTGATTCCTTATTGTCAGTGATGCTTATCTGTTGTGATTCTCACCCAGAACTGTGCTACTTTTGTAGATTATTGTTTTTTTAATAGTTGCCATTTAACGAAATTATGTACGAGAACATTAATTGTACACATACTAGCATTTGAAAACACCAGAGTATTTTTGTCAAGTCGCTGCAACGGCCACACGCTTGAGCACTAAGGGCCTAAATTTAGATATTGGCAGTTGGGTTACTCCGTCAAAACGGTGATGGATATTCCACCCATCGGAATCTAAATTCCATAGGCTATAATGGTATTTAGATTTCGGCTGATGGGATATGTGTCACCATTGTGATGGAGTAACCCATCCGCCAATATCTAAATCTGCCCCTGTTCTAGGTGCTACAAGCAGTGATGAGTCATTGAAGTGGCATCGAGGCCCAGAGGTGTTGAGGGTTTAGCCTGCCCTGCACCAGCTGCAGTGATTACCAGCCCGCCACCCACCTCTTTTTATGTTTACTGCTGCGGGCCCTGGCTTGGGTTTACACTTCCTGTATATGTGGGGTCGAGGTGTGGTCTCTTAGGCGGGATGTGACACACTCGCAAACAGAGCTAGCCCAGTGCAGAATCATCAGCCATTTAGAGAGGTAGCGTCTATGTGCGGGCAAGCTGCTGACTGCGTGCTGAGCTTTTTTATAATTGGTTATCTAGATTCAAAGCAGCTCATTTAAACATGTGGATGCACAGAGTTGAAGCATTGCCGGCTGCCCAGCCTGTGCTGCTCTTGCTCCAGAATGTGACTGCTAGCTGGTCACTCTTGCAGCTCTCTGCCTGGTTTGTTTTCTTATGCTCATGGTCCTCTGTTTTGCTTCACTACAGACCAAGAGGAAATACTCAAACACTGAAAGGAATTTAGGAAATACAACACTCTTAGTCTGAGAATTGCATTTATTAATGCACTCTGCAAGGTCCAGAGAAGGTTAAAAGTGTACAACCAAAAGTGCGCATTCAAAAATAATCACAGCAATGAAATCATAATCCTGAAAACATCCACTTCATTCTATAAACAGCAATTATGTAGATATATATATGTATATATTCATGCACAATGCAAAGCAGAAAATAAAGTTAAAAAAATTCATCACCATGGGGCAAACTTGAATTCGCTTCATTTCTTTGTCAGCAACAGGTCGTGAACCCAGTCGACCGAGAAGAGAGAAAACTACCCTCCAGGGAAAACAGCAGGCACCAGCGTCCCAGTCCTGCCAGAGTTCAATCAACTTCCCAGTCAATTTGGTTTCAGTTTCTTATATACCTTAAACAAGCCAGAGAGGAGAATTCGAGAAAGCCCCTCCCATCATGTGAATTGATGTTCAAAATGCTGGCTACATCAGGTCAGTTTCGAAAGACACATTGAGAACTGGCCAAGATCCCAAGGCGCTCTCCCAAAACGAAACTGTTCCCTGCCATACCATAAACATCGTCCTAGTACATCCTTATTTCTCTGACTCCACCATATTATGTCCTAGCCCGGGATGAGAAAGAGGACGCAGAGTGAAAACATGAGCGAAAAACACATTGCATAAAATGTGCACAGAAAAATATCTGCATGGTGTTTAAAGCTAAGTTACGTACAAAATGGAGTCTGTAATCAAAATGGAGCTGGTGATCACCAATGCAAGGGTGTGAGGCTAGGCAAAGTACAGAGTGGAGTCAGTGGTCAAGATGGAGCAGTGATTAAATACAGAAATCATTACATCCTCACATCCTGCAACCACTCTTAATGGCATGAATTGGAAGAAAGGTTGTCTGGATGCTGCTCGACGATGAGCACCTGTCTCCTCAGCAAAAAGTTCTCTCCTCTTTCTTAATAAAAATATCCATGCTGTGACAATGTGCTGTATAAACCAAACTCACCCCCCCCCCCCCTGTTTCAATAGGATCGAGATCGGAGAAAGGAGCCTGGATGCTTTTGACTGATCTGTACCTATCCCTCCTTCTCTTAGAGAGACCACTCTTTGACGAGCATCCATGCAGCTTGACTCTACTGAGCTTTTAACCTGCAGAGGTAGCTCTAAGCCTTGTTGTGGCTGACCACAGCATTCTCTTACAAGGACAGTTCTTATTATCCACCTGCCCATCTAGAGAGAGCTGCTGGTGCTGCATTGCCAAGCCTCCTTCCACCCAGTGCAGTGATGTCTTGCTCTCTGATTCCGAACCACCCAGTGGGGTAGGCTCTTAGTTCTGCTCTGTCCTGCCAGACTCTGAGCCATACAGTATGCCCAAGCATTGCTCTGCCTTTTCCTAGGAATGTCAAATTGCTGCACGTGTGCATTCTGCTCCTAATTACTCAATAATATGAGCATTGGACCAGTTGGTTCAGCTGAAGCAAAATAAAGCTACGACTTTGAGAATCCACTAATTTGTTACAATAAGGCGGAGGTGGCTCCTCCGCTAAGGTGGTTCAAGCAGAAGGGGAAGGAAAAATAAAATGATAATAACAAAGTGTTATTTTATTTTTCCTGGGAGCTGGGTTAGGGTGGTGCGGGGTGGGTTGGGATGGGGCGGGGCTGGATGACAGCAGGAGGGGGAGCTTAATGTGCGCAAGTATGTTTGGCCCGCCGTGTTCGGCCGGCCAAACAGACATGCGCTCGTTGCATTTCTCCACCTGGCTGTATTTAACAGCTGAGTGGAGAGGGTGCACAGGCCTTCACTCCCTCTAAGAGCACCGAAGCAGGGTTCTCACACCAGTCACAATGCTACTGTCATGCTGCTGACAGCAGCGTCGTGATTGGCTGGGAGTCGGTGGGCTGCCTGAAAGAGGACTTTGAAACAGATCGTTTAAAAAAGAAAAAAAAAATATTTATTTCCTCCCCCTTTCTCCCCGCCACCCCGTTCAGTGGCAGTCACCACTGCAATAAGGCCTCATCAGCTTGATCAGGAATGTAGCTGGCATCCCTGTTTATGGCACCTCGAGAAAGCCCTGGCGTTTTAGCCAATATCAGTTGGCGAGCTGGCCCTGGATGCCCATTTGTCCTAAGAAAAAAAGATATACTACAACACAGACTGTTGCCACCTTTGACATGTGAGCTTTTGACTGTAGGCTGGACACTCTATGCCCTTCTGTGGCACGGGCCTGTTGAGGTGGGTGCTAGAGAGGGGGTAACCTGGATTTAACATCAGGTAGTTTATTTTCATCCTACCTGCCCCCACATACAGATATATTGTCTGTATCTTAAAATGTGGATCTGAACATGTCTTCTGCCCATCATAGTGTTGAGAGGCAAAAAATTTCCACCATTTGAGCATTATTGGCGGAATTTCTTATTTTTATGGGAAGGCTAGACTTTTTTTTTATTATAATCCATGGTTTTAGTTCCATAATAGATCATGCCCCCTCTCCGCCTCCACAGATCTCCCTACTCCGCTGTGTTTGAATAATTATTATATGTCAATGAATGATCTAGAGGGAGTTGTTCCATTTTCTTCTTATATTTTGTGGACAGTGGGACTGTCTCACTAATTAGAAAGTGTGGAGTAGCTATGTTACCTCTTGTTTGAAAGGGCACATACCATGTATTTTTTTATGGGGTTAAGGAGTCCGCATACCATGTGGAGTGCAATGAGGAGTTCTCCTGACTGGTGGAGTAGCGGGGGCTTGCTGTGTAGTGAAGAGGCATAATTTGCATTGTTTGCTAAGGAAGTACATGAACTCCTCGGAGTGGCGAGGGCTACAGTTGTTTTTGTTTTGGTAGAGTGCAATCGTAGGTTTCATTTGGCTTGGGCAGGCATCTACACCTAGCTCCCTTTGCGAGTAACGCCTCACTTTTCCTATCTGTCAGTGTAGATATGTTCTTGTTTTGTCTGCGTTATTAAGGATATTAAATAGAGCATTCAATTTGAATGTGTTGTTTTAGAGTGGTAGCCACAGGTTAACCCCCAGTGCCTTAGCACCCCTCCACCCATCAACCCTTACACACACAAGGGCCTAGAGGCCTTTTATTACCATCCCATACGCAGGACTTGCTTAAGGTAGGGCTATGGCAGTGGTTCTGGAGCACAGCTGTGTGTGTAACCCGGGGCACAGTGATGTGCACCAAAACTGGATCTGTCGCTTATACTCAACCGATAGGCATGGGGAGCCATTTTGTTTGCTGTATTAGGGCCCGTGATACCTTAGCAGGACAGGTTTGTTCCAGTTGAAAAAGGTTTTGTCCACACCAGACCATATCTCGGACCTTATGTAACCACTTGCTGAGAGTGACTTGACCCTTTTCTCTGTGCTAGGAGTCATGGTCCTTTGTAAATGATAGGTTGGTTACACTAGTGTCGAAAAAAAATAATTTGACTAAATAATCCCCTTTATCCATTTTTAATATAACATTTGTATTGATTCAACAACACAGTGTTCTCGTGCATTTTGGGTCATTTTTCAATTTATTTCGAGATTCTGCCAGGTCCGCTGGGTCACCATTCCAAAGCAGGTGCCTCAAACAACACTTTAGTTGAGTCGTTCACGGTGCCAAGGAAATTTAGAACAAAAACATTCCGAAAGTTGCAGGAACAAATTCTTGCCGTGTGCGTGTCTTTTTTTGACAACCTCTGAAAGGTCTTAAGTTGTGCAAAAGTCTCTTAACATGATTATTCTGCAAAATACATCTTTTTTTTTTTTACACTACAGTAAGGGACCCCCAGCTGCATCTGAAAGAGGGAATGAAAGGGCAGCTAACAGAAGCAACTTCTGCAACATCCAAAGCCTACTGTGTGTATCGACGAGAGATCGACCCTGACATGGATGTTATGGCGGCGGGAGGTGATGGTGGAGGAACAGAGGAGAAGGCTGCAGAAGAAGCTGTGATTAGCCCCGCTATAGCAATCATGCAGCCAATCCTCCGGTTTCTGCAGCTCTTATGCGAGAACCACAACCGGGAGCTACAGGTATTTCTGGGATTATAACCTTGCAAATTTCTCTTGCCCAGTCTGATAAATCCCAACCAGATACCCTAACTATGACATTTCACTGGTCCGAGTCATGCAGGTATCTTCTTGTTACTACTGCATCTCAGGTAATGTTGAGGTTTCACCTTCACTCCCCATTGGGTGATTAATAGACAGTCCAAAACTGAAGGATAGATTTTTCCTCAGGAAATTTAGATTTCTTGATCAATGGACATTTTGGAAATTACCTTCCGATTTTGCTATTTTAGCAAATTATTCTCTGTTGTCATGGGATTTCTCTCTTTCCGCCCTTCCAGTCAGAAAAGAATAACACAGAATACTTAGAAATAAGAGGAATTACCAATTTAGGAACACTTCTGAGGGTAAGTGATGTACCAGTTTAGTGTATTGACAACGTAACCGAGTACTGTGTGGTATGTATGCAAAAAATGATGAACTGAGATGTGGCTCAGAGTAATTACCAGTGTCTGAGATTAATTTTAGTGTTCCATCCATCAATTTTTTTTATACTTCATTGCAACACAGTAAGTGGGATGGCTATGCTTAGACGTGGGTCCAGTGCACACTGTGCCACTGGAACTAAGTTATACCCGACTACTGAGCCATAATAAGGGCGTAGCTTGTTTTGGGGTTCTTGTGTTCCAGTTCATGGAGGACCTGCCCAGTCTGTTTAGGGTGGACTGCTCTTATTGGAGCGCGGGCAAGACAGATTTGCATATGTCTAGGTCCAAACTGAGGTGGTATGGTGTGCAAAATGATGGACTAGGACACAGCAACAAGTAATTACCAGTAGCTGACATTAATTTAGTCATTCTGTCCATCACCTTTTTAGATACTTCAAGGCATAACAGAGGGGCATGTTGGTCAGGACAGTCAGTGTCAGTGCAGTTCAATATTTCAGAGAAACTTCCCAGCCCACTTGCCATGTCAGTGCAAAAAAGAAAATACATTTATTGAGTACAGGCCTTTCCTATTATGCAGATTTTTACAAATTATTCTGCCAAAATGTGCAGCACCTCTGCTCAGATGTACAATAGCCATACAAGGAAGTAGTTACAATATTTGTGGTATATTTGTCATTTGCATGACGAGAGCGAAATGTGTAGTGTTCTTTCAGCTATAGTCATAAAGTGAAATCTGTACATTGCATTGCCCTATGTATCCGTGTGTTGTAAGGCCTTTTTGCTATGTCGCTTTTTGTGTAGCTATACTTTAAAAAAATGCTTTAATACTTTCCTGAAAATAGGCACAGTCCTTGTCTTGTCCTTCATCATCAGGTAAGTCCAAAACATAGTTGAGATATAGTAACATGAGAGGTCCAAAGGGGGCATCTGATAGAGACTTCTAGCTGCAGCTTTCTTACCTTTGAATTCCCTGGCGTCAGCTTCGAATCCGGAGTTTTTTGTGAACGGCGTCGTTCGGATCCACGTGCGTCGACCAGCTCCGCGTGCGTCGTCCGTGTCGTCGGAGTCGTCTATGACATCACGGTTGTCTATATAGACGCCGTCTCAGTGCGCGTACGTCAGTTCTTTTCCTTCAGCGCCGGTTAAAGCGCAGTTTTGGAAAGAGCAACTCTGCTTTGACGGTTTGTCGACGCTTTTTTGACTGTTTGGAGTCATGTCTTCGAGAAAGACAGGATTCAAGCCGTGTGGTGCGTTTCATCGCACCATGTCGGTGACGGATCCGCACCGAGTTTGTCTTTAGTGCGTGGACAAGGACCACGATTCCACCTCGTGCTCCGATTGTCGGGCCATGGCGCCGAAGGCCTTGAGGGAGAGATCCCTTAAGCTTCTTGCGGCCCGACATTCGTCTTTGGTCGGCGCGACTCCGCAAAGGTCACGGTCTCGCAGTAGGAGGAGGTTGCGGCACCGCTCCCGGAGCCCCAAGTCCTCTTCCTCGCATTCGAGGTCATCGGAAGGTAAGAGGCACAAGTAGAAGAAGAAGTCCAAGCAGACTTCATCTTCGCCACGCCCGTCGACCGACGAGGCGTCTAGGGAACGTCGACGTTCCGAGCGCGGTTCTGCGGAGCCGTCGCCAGGGTCGACTCCACGTCTTCCCCCCTTTCCGGGGACCGGATCGACCCCCGCTCAAATTAAAGAATTTTACGAGGCCATGCGTCTCGTCTTTGAGCGGGCTGTACCCTCGGGTGGGTCTTCTGGCCCCGCAGGGTCAGCAGGGGCCCCTTCGGATTCGATGCCGGCGGCTTCGGCCTCGGCGCCGTTGGGGACCTCAGGATCCGATAACGGATCTGGACCGGCGCCGGTATCACACAGTCGACCTCCTTCGGCGCCGGGTCCGACATCGACGATTCCGCCACCAGCGCCCACTGGTGGCAGCCCCATCCTTATTCCGGATGATCCGGAGCGACGTCGACTCCGACTTCGACAGAGCCGATTCGGCCCAGATCATTGTCTGAGCATTATTTGGAACAGCCATACGCAAGAGAGGAATGGGAGGGGTCTGAGGACCCTTTAGAATCAGGATTGCAGCAGGACTGGTATGTGGATCTAGGGGAGGCCAGTGGACTGGACACATCTCCAGATACTGGTATGCTCTCTCCTCCTAATGTGGCTACAGAGGAGGGGGCTTCTTTCGCTATGGTGGTGCGTAGGGCAGCTGAGGTCTTGGACCTAGATTTGCCTATGGTGCCAGTCAGGACGAATATCCTGACAGAAGTGCTTCAGCCGGGGGTGTCAACATCGGAACCGTTGTTGCCCTTCAATGAGGCTCTTACTGACGTCCTTCTGGGTATGTGGTCCAAACCCAGCACAGGGGCTCCTGTGAATAGGACGGTCTGCCGCCGCCATAGACCCGCTCCCAGCGACCCTAGTTTCCTGACACAACACCCCACTCCTGAGAGCTTGGTTGTCCAAGCCTTTACTTCACATGGTGCCTTCCCTTCCGCTCCCCCGGATAGGGAATCCAAGAGGCTGGATCAGCTTGGAAAGATGTTTTCTTCCTCCAGCCTGGCATTGAGGTCTGTAAACACCTCTTGCCTATTGGGCCGTTATTCCCATACTTTATGGGATACGGTGGCGCAAGTGCTGCCCCAGGTCCCGGAGGGCGTACGGGACACTCTCACCCAGGCTGTAAAGGATGGGAGAGATGCAACCAAGTTTACAATCCGGTGTGGCTTGGACACGACCGACTCGCTGGGCAGAGCGATTTCATCGTCAGTGGCCCTTCGTCGCCACGCCTGGCTATGTTCTACTGTTTTTTCAGGGGATGTCCAGTCCAGCTGATGGACATGCCCTTTGATGGCTCTCGCCTTTTTGGCGAAAAAGGCAGACTCCGCGCTTGAGAGGTTTAAGGATTCTCGAGCCACGGCCAGATCCTTGGGCCTTTCAACGCCGGCACGACAGCAGTCTGTCTTTCGCCCCTTCCAAGGCTTCGGGAGGGGCGTGGTGCCACGCCAGCCACAATTTAGCCACCGTCCTCAGGCTTCACAGCATCCCGGAAGAGGACGTGGTCGTGGTACCATTAGAGGAAGTTACGGCTCTTTTGGCCAAGGGAGCCATAGAAAGAGTCCCGATATCAGAAGTAGGCAGTGGTTGTTATTCCCGCTACTTTCTGATTCCCAAAAAGAAAAAAGGCCTTCGCCCTATTTTGGATTTAAGGGATGTCAATCTCTTCCTCAAGAAGGAGAAATTCAAGATGCTCACTCTTGCTCATGTTTTGTCTGCCCTAGACCAAGGAGACTGGATGGTAGCGTTGGATTTGCAGGATGCGTATTTCCATATTCCTATCCTGCCAAGCCACAGGCGTTACCTGCGGTTCAAGGTGGGCCACGAGCACTTTCAGTTTACTGTGCTCCCTTTCGGTCCCACCAGTGCCCCTCAGGTGTTCACAAAGGTGATGGCGGTGGTGGCAGCTCATTTGCACAGGTCATGGGATTTCAGTCTTCCCCTACCTGGATGATTGGCTGTTGAAGACTCCTACGCCCCAGGCTCTCGTCACCCACCTCCAGACGACGGCGGATCTCTTGCATTCGCTGGGGTTCACTATAAAGGTGCCGAAGTCACACCTGACTCCCTCTCAGAAGCTCTCTTTCATCGGAGCTGTTCTGGACACAGTGCAGTTTCGGGCTTATCCTCCCGATCAGCGGGTTCAGGATATTCAGGTTATGATTCCGATGTTTCGGCCTCTATCCTGGATCTCGGTGAGACAGACTCTGAGGCTGCTGGGACTCATGGCTTCCTGCATCCTGTTGGTCAAGCATGCCAGATGGCGCATGAGGGCTCTGCAGTGGGACCTGAAGTTCCAATGGGCACAGCATCAGGCAAATCTTACCGACATGGTTCAGATCTCGGAGAGGACTGCGGAAGATCTGCAGTGGTGGTTAGTGAACTGCGAGTGGGTCAAGGGCAGACCCCTCTCCCTTCCCCAACCAGATATAACGGTAGTGACAGATGCGTCACTTCTGGGATGGGGTGGCCATCTGGGGGAGGTGGAGATCAGAGGTCACTGGTCTCTGGCGGAATCCGGGCTCCACATCAACTTGTTGGAGCTTCGGGCGATCCGGCTAGCATTAAAAGTATTTCTTCCTGTTGTGAAAGGGAAGGTGGTGCAGGTGTTCACGGACAACACTACCGCAATGTGGTACTGCAACAAGCAGGGCGGTGTGGGGTCGTGGACCCTTTATCAAGAGGCTTTACGCCTCTGGACATGGCTGGAACAGCAGGGCATGACCCTGGTGGTTCAACACCTGGCAGGTTCACTGAATGCCAGAGCAGACGAACTCAGCCGAAAATACTTAGAGGATCACGAATGGTGTCTCCATCCGGAGGTGGCGCAAGGACTCTTTCAGCAGTGGGGAGAGCCTTGGTTAGATCTGTTCGCCTCCGCAGAGAACGCGCAATGTCAGCAGTTTTGCGCGTTGGAGTTTCCAAGGGGACTATCGCTAGGCAATGCTTTTTGTCGCGAGTGGAGTTCAGGCCTCCTGTACGCCTTTCCGCCTATACCACTTCTGCCCAGAGTTCTCAAGAAAATCAAGAACGACCGGGCCCAAGTAATCCTTGTGGCTCCGGATTGGGCACGAAGAGTTTGGTATCCAGAGCTTCTCAAAATGGGCATCGGTCCTCCAATCAGGCTGCCTCTTCGGGAGGATCTTCTGTCGCAGCAGCAGGGGAAGGTTCTCCACCCGAACCTGTCAACTCTGCGCCTTCATGCGTGGAGATTGAGCGGCGACAGTTGATGGTTTATGACCTCCCTCCCGAGGTCTGTGATGTCATTCTGGCAGCCAGGCGCCCCTCAACTAAGTCGATCTACGCCTGCCGTTGGAAACGTTTTGTTTCTTATTGTTCAGAGAGGTCTATTGATCCTCTTTCTTCTTCACTGTCTAACATCCTTTTGTTTATTTGTCTCTCGCCCAGCAGGGTTCCTCCTTTGGGACTCTCAAGGGCTATCTTGCAGCCTTATCGTCTTTTCTTCAGTTGCCTGATCAACCATCTCTGTTTAAATCACCTATAGTACAGAGGTTTTTGAAAGGGCTTGTACATCTGTTCCTGCCTGTGCCTTTCGTTATGCCCCAGTGGGATCTTAATCTGGTTCTTACCTTCCTTATGTAAGCCCCTTTCGAGCCCTTGCATAACTGTCCTCTCCGGCTGCTCACTATTAAGACAGCCTTTTTGGTGGCAATTACATCTGCCAGGAGAGTGAGTGAGCTGCAGGCTTTATCTTCTAAACCTTCTTATCTAATGATATATCCTGACAAGGTGGTGTTAAGAACTCGTGCCTCTTTTCTCCCCAAGGTGGTGACCCCTTTCCATCTGGGTCAAAATATCACCCTGCCCACCTTCTTTGCACCACCGCATCCCTCTAAGGAAGAGGAGCGTCTCCATCGACTGGACCCAAAAAGAGCGTTATCGTTCTACCTTGACCGCACTAAAGAGTTCCTGGTGGACGACCAACTCTTTGTGGGGTACGTTGGTGCAAAGAAGGGTCGGGCAGTACAGAAACGATCCATTTCGCCCTGGGTCGTTCTCTGTATAAAAATATGCTACGCTTTGGCGAAGAAGCAGCCTCCTGAGGGCTTGAGAGCTCACTCCACTAGGGGGAAAGCTGCTACCACTGCGTTAGCACGTGGCGTTACGGTGGTGGACATATGTCAGGCAGCAACGTGGGCTTCTTTACACATGTTTGCGAAGCACTACTGCCTGGATAGCCAGGTGAGAAGAGAGGGGCATTTTGCCCGTTCTGTCTTGCAGGACTTCCTAGTATAAAACAAAATAAAAAATCTCCTTCGGACCCACCACCATGGGTTATAGCTTGGGTATCTATTCTAAGGTAAGGAAGCTGCAGCTAGAAGTCTCTATCAGATGAACAAGTTACTTACCTTCGGTAACGAGGTATCTGGTAGAGACTCTATCTAGCTGCAGATTCCTTACACCCGCCCAAGCCTCCCCGCTCTGGGGAAATTTTTTCTCATGTGCATATATGTGTGTATATATATATATATATATATATATATATGTATATATATATATATATATGTGTGTTTCATTTTGGCAACTTTTGCCTTTCTTACAGGCATGAAAGTGTTTTTCTCCAAACAGTCAAAGAGGTTAAGAGTGTATTGGTTAGTTCATCCATGACTCTGTGCTTCTGGCGCGGGAAGTTGTAGAAAAGAACTGACGTACACGCGCCGAGACGTGTCTATATAGACAACCGTGACATCATAGACTACTCCAACGACGCTGACGACGCACGCAGATCCGAACGATGCCGTCCGACGGCGCGCGCGCAGGGTACTGCTCACAAAAAACTCCGGATTCGAAGCTGACGCCAGGAAATTCTAAGGTAGGGAATCTGCAGCTAGATAGAGTCTCTACCAGATACCTCGTTACCGAAGGTAAGTAACTTGTTCTTCTCTGCTACCGACCGCTCCAGCGGGTGCGTGACATTAAATCTGTGTCAAAAATCTTGTCTGAAAATATCATGCTGTAGTATATTGCAGGTAGGAATACTGTGTTTTATGTGTTTGGTATAGCTTTTAGATACAGTTGTATAATAATATGGATTTTCTATTGTTTTGTAATAGGTTATGACTTTGTGTGTTTTAAGGTACTACTGTGTCAGTTTTAGTTGTTTTGTCATTCTTTAGAAGTTGTTTCACATGTTTTTGAGCCTATTTTATTTTATTCAATTACTTGTGGATTGTTGGGTTTGTGAGAGAGCAGGGTAACTAAATATATATTTAAATTTTTAATACATTGTTTACAGTTTGGTAAATGGAAGAAATTAATTATTAGCTTATTAATTAAGTACATTATTTGTTTAATTATTTATTTGTTTGAAAAGTTATTTCATTCAGTTGATTAATTTGATTACTAGTTATGTTCATTGTTTAATTCACTACATATATCATATCATAATCTGTAAATTATTTTAATCAGTAAAATTATATTAATTATGTAAATTGTGAAATTGATTACATTCATTTATTTCCTTTATTTTAAGATGTACTGTGTATTATATATTTTGTTAATGCATTTATTTTTGTGATTTTTAAATATATTTTACATTCTTTTTGCGGATTGTTATGATTGTAGGGCACTAGGGAGGAAAGTGTTTTTACTGGTAATTGTTTTATTGTTTTTAATTGGTAAATGTTTAAATTGATACTTTTGTTAATGAGAACATTTTTGTAAACGATCTTAGGTTTTGGTTGTTCATGGAAATTGCTTTTTCCTTTGATCTTTTTTAGGAATATTTTATTTGATGTCATTTTTACCTCACTTTTTAATGTGATTTTTAAAAACATATTCTATAGAATTATTATATCTTTCTTTACTGTTCCTGTGATGTGGGAAAAGCAAGTTGAAACATTCCAAAGTTTCCCTACTGTTAGTTTGGCTGATGTTGGCTTTGTAAATTTGACCCCTGCAAATTCGAAATCTTTCTCTACTGTTGGAGTGGGAATAGTAAATCACAACCCTTCAGATTACAGTAGGAAATCTCACCCCTCTAAAGTCCAATGATTTCCCTGCTGTTGCTTAGCTTGGAGTGGGGATGGTAAATCTGACCCTTCAAACTCCCAACGCATTTCTTTCTGTAGCTTAGGTTGGAGTAGGAATAATACATTTTATCCCTATAAAGTCCAAAGATTTCACTACTGGTTTTTATGTTCAAGTGGGAGTAGTAAATGCATTTGTTTTTGTTTTGAGTTTTATTTAATGGAGTTTAATAGTTTGTTTGATATTATTGTTATTTTTTTCTTTATTGCTTTGAATGTAGAATTTATTTTTTCCCCATTTTGATGAAGATCTATATAGTAATATACATTGTTGTACTTTTTTATATTTGTGTTTTTTCAATGTTGGTTGTGTTTTATTATTGTAAATGTATATTATATATATTATGTGTGTTTTCATTTTATAGTGATTAGTATTTGTTTTAATTTAAAAAGTTCTTATATATTGCTTACTGATAGTTTATTCCTTTATTTAAACTCATTTTTAAAGGTATCTATATATCTAAAAAGTATTATCTTTAGTTTAAACATTTTTTTGAAGCTAATATATTTTAAATACTTTTAAATACATGTAGTTCCCTATGTTATCCTGCTATTTTCATCCATGATATTTTGTAGATTGTTTTTTGTAGTTTGCACTGTAAGTATATAAAGTCATTATTTAGAGCCACAATATTTTTGCATGATATTTGTGTATCCTGATTTATGTTATGTCAGTATGTCATTGGAGCCTTCAGAGAGAGGTCACACAGTCATTGCTTCAATAGTCCTAATCCACCTTTATCCTCAGACTCTTACCTGAAGCAGTCTAGGAGCCAATAATGTGCCCTGTGTTTCCAGGCCCATTCATCACACTGCAGCAAACTGAGGCCTTCACAGAGGCTATGCTGCAGTTATTCAGAGCAGTTTTTAGTTCCTTCTGGCAAGACTTTGGGTCTCATAGATCAGCTAGAGGCTCTGGGCGGGGTTCTGCTGACTGATCCTTTTTCAGTGCCACCTGACTCCACCTGACAACCATCTACCAGCTCACACTTTGACTCACTTGTCAGATGCACCACTGGGTATTCCTCAATCGTACCAGTCATGGCTCTAGTGGCCGCAGCTACTGATCCTGCACTAGATCAAGTGTCATATGCAGAGCTGACCTGTGCATGTTTAAGGTCTACATTTTGACACAAGAATATGAAATTTTAGCTTGTGGCACCTGAGAGCTCCCCAGCAGCTCCCTTACCATGATGTCAACGTTGCAGGAGGCTGAATTCTATTTTCTGCTCTGATTCAATATAATTCAAAGCCTTGAGCAGGCCTACCAGGACAACAATGCAGAGAAAGATCAGCAACTCCTTCGCTATACAGATGAGGGTCTGTAGTTAGATTTACAAAATGGTAGTTCTCTAGATAACTCATCTGAAAATAACCCTAACTCTATTGGGTTCACCCCAAACCTCCCCTCCCACCACAGAGAAGAGTGGCACTAGCCATTTTTTACTCTAAAGTCTGTCTATTAACAGAAATGTTACAAACCAGACTTTCTGAGCCCTTGTTTCTGTTCAGTGGTTGATAGAGTGAATACCTGATTGCAGCTTGCACCAAGCCTTGTTCTGGACCTCAAGAGAGCACCTGATTACTTGCAGGTGTGGCATGCTCCTGGGGTCCTTCCTCTCTTGCACAACATCATACTCAAGAACATTTTGCGCCAGCAAAGCTAACCTGAAAACGTTTCTTTTCGCTCCATTTGGCAGGGAACCCAAGCAAATTTACACCTAACCCAACTTTGTGTTACCTGCTGCTTCGCAGGCTTTTCACTCATTGAATGCTCATTCAGTGCTGGGCGCTTACCCGTAGTCCAGATCTGGGTCTTAAAGTGTCCGAGGTAAGGGCTACTCTTTCCAGAAGCCACGTCACCACCAGCCGGAAATAGTATTAGTCAAGTCCCCTCAGGAAAAAGGCGTAAAAAAAACTCCTTGCTCATGAATCTTCACAGGGTTGTAGAAAACCAAGAGTGTCTGGAATCTGGTTGTGAAAATCCCAAGAGTGAAGAGTCAGGTTTAGAAACTGGAGAGAGCAAGGAAACAAGCAAAGAAATGCTGCTTCTCTGCAGTGCACCCTTCAACCAGGCTGAAGCCTTTAAATAGTAAAAGAACATAAAAAGGAAATGACATCAAACAACACATGACAGAAGACATAATGGATTGAGAATGTCAAGAAGAAAACAAGGGAGGAATAGCCATGCTGGAAAGGGGAAAGAAAAGAGAACAAATACCTAAAGTGGACTAGCTATGCAGTCACCTTAAAAGGCAGCTGCAACTTGTGAAGAAGATGATTGCCATTTTGGAGTTGAAAAGAGAAGGGCCAGGAGCAGAGAGGGAACAGATTCAAGTGAGCAACTCTTCCAGCCCACAGCTGTGCACTTGGTATGGAGTCTTCTGAGCCCTGGGAACCACACAACCCTTCAACTTACTGTGGTTCTGGGGCACCCAGGTAGCTGAGAAGCTAGAAGCTGTGGATGTGACAATACTGTGTGCCTCTTGGTTCGCTATAGTCATGATGTGATACATATGACTAGTGAGATTTTACCAGCTCTCCCTGAAGACTTAAGATGCTGCTTTACACAAATGTTTCAGGATGTGGCAACAACAGGTAAATAAGCAACAGCTGGACTTCCGGCTGAACAAAATGGCCGACTAGTCGCTCTGAGTGGAGCTTTTGCCGGCATTCAGTAAATCTGACTGAATCCTTGGTCTCCCCGTATCCCCCACCCACCCTCACCAACCTGAGCTCCCCACATTACCACACAGGCACATGTAATATTTGGGGAGCGACTGGGTTGCAGGTTGGCCAGTGGAGCCTCCCCGGTCCAGAGCGTTGGCCCTACTCGAAGTGGGGGAGCATGGGACTGGGCCCACGTGCAGCACTGAGGCAATGAGGAACTTGGGGGTGGATATCGAACCTCTGGGATCCCCCAGAGCTGCTGCTGCCGTCTGCTGCCTGGTTGAGCCAGGGACTCGGTGCTAGGGCACAGAAAGTGGCCACATCGTGACAACTAAGATGCATTAGGAGGAGCAAGAAGGCCAGCCCAGGGCCTTTGCGTGGCCTTGTGACCGGTGCCCCTCCTGGGCTAGGAAGTGGATCAAAGGTGACACATGCTGGCCACCTCGCACAGAGGAAGAGCATTCCCTGCAGAGGAGGATGCTGCTCTGTGTGCTTTCTGACTCGAATACCTGAGGACAGTCGTGCAGCCTGGAGGCGAGGTGTGCTGTCTGGCAAGGGGACTAGAGGTGTGGGAGGCCAAAGAGGGGGGCACAGCTGGGCTATCCTAAGATACCTGGGACACAGTAGGAGGAGCAAGGAGGCTGGCCTGGGTCCCCTGCAGAGCAGCAGGGTGGCCTTGTGTGCGGTGCCCCTCCCAGGCAGTGAAGCAGACCGTGGGCGGCGTGAGCTGGTCACCTCACAAGGAGGAAGAGCAACCCCTGCAGAGGAGGACGCTGCTCTGGGTATGTTCTGACCCAAGGACAGTCGGGCCACCTGGGAGTAAGTCGTGCTGCCTGGCGAGGTGACTTGAATGAGCGGGAGACCGGAGAGGGGGTGTACTGCTGGGCTATCCTATGGTACTGATGGGACAGACTCACAACCCCTGGCATATTATTTGAAACCCCTCTGGAAGAACCTGGGAGACTGCCTGGTGGACTTCACAGACCCAACCATAATGCTGCCTGACATACGTCAGATCACGAAAGATAAAGCACCCAAGGCAGTTCAAGCCAACAAAGTGGACAATTACACCATGCTGCTCCTGACGGGTGGCGTGGAGGGGGACCAGAAAAAGCATGCCGCACAGGATACTGATCCTGCACCAATATTGGCAGACCTCATGAAAGACATTAAGGGCTCGAGAGACCAAACACTGGCAAAAATTGACTCAGTTGGAATTGAGGTGGGCCTTTTGCATGTGGACCTACGGAAGGTGTCAGAGAGGGTCACGGAAGCGGAAGGACTGGTTTCGGAACTCCAACAGGAGGCCGACTTCCTGAGGAAAACAGTTGCAGACTTGCAGTCTCTCATACACACCCTAGATGACCAAGTGGAGGATAGCGAGGGACGCTCATGACAGACCAACCTCCATCGCTGGTATTTCCCGAACAGGCAGAGGAGCAGTCCACTGAGTTATTTTTGGAGGGCTGGATCACATCGACGCTCCAACCCAGAAGCCTGTCAAAAATGATTTTCAATAGAACAAGCTCATCGGGCGCTGATGCCTGCGCCCAGGCTAGGGGCACCCCCTCGACCCAAAATTGCACGTCTGTTTAATTATCGTGATCGGGACGCTATCCTGCACCATGTTCAAGTCAATGGGACACCCAAATATAACAATCCGAATGCCTGCGCCCAGGCGAGGGGCACCCCCTCGACCCGTTATTGCAGGTCTGTTTAATTATCGTAATCGGGACGCTATCCTGCAGCATGTTCGAGTCAATGGGACACCCAAATATAACAATACCATTATGGCCTTCCCAGACTTTACTCAGAAAGTGCAGCCCCCGGTAACAATTATATGTCTGTTAAGAAGCGACTCTGAGATCATGAGTTACGATACAGTCTTAGGTTTCCTGCCGAGCTGCACGTACAACATGAGGGCTGAGCATTGTTTTTCACAACCCCTGAGGCAGCTTATGAGTGGCTCGATACACTGGGTCACGTGTCACTGCGGTCCTGGGGCGCCCTGGGCACAGGGGGATTGAGTCAAGTACGTAAAGGCTTAAGACGCCGGAGAAAGTCTGCAGATTTGGCCCAAAGTACCACTAGTCAACGGTCTGGGAAAGTGGTGGTGTGCCCAGATGGAACCCTGGCAGACTCCAACTGTGTACCTGAAACTGTTGAATCGCTCCTAATGCGATGGTACTGAGTGAATAGGGGCCTATTCTTTGAGACTGATGGAGGATACAATTTGCTCTAAGGATTGAGAGAAGATTGGAAGGGGGCCCTACCAGTTTCTAGCATTATACATGCATCATGACTGGAAGCCTTTGAGCTCCTCTTTGATTAACTAATGTTGGTGTTTGTGGGGGACCCATTGCTCACTTCTAATGTCGCACATAGTATGCTTTAACGTATGGGAGGCACCTTGCAGGACTTTTCGATATTTGGTTGGATGAGTACTCCAGTGTGCTACAATCCCAATGGGGGCTTGAGGGTCTTTGGCCTTGCCGCCTTTTGGAATGTTGAGCTCACTCAGAGGATTCTTTTTATTAGTAAGGCTCAATGTGTTTATTGAGGGGGGATTGGGGCGGTGGGGCTTGATTGTTGGGCACACTTGTTGGGGCTCCAGTTGGGTAGTCTCACTGCCTGTGGGTGGGAGGGGGGTTACTATGGTGTTTGTTGACTGTTGCATTGGTTCTAAGAGGTAAACTTTGGCAGTTCATTTATACAGTGCTTGCACTTGTCACCTGGTGTGACAGTAGAAAGGATTGGAGTTTTCCCTCCCCACACGAAGGCGTGCAGGTACATCTGAATTGAATAATGATATGGCTGGGAAATTGAAGATGCTCAATTGGAATGTGCGTGGATTAGATGAACAAATTAAACGTTGGAGGGTGTAGTCATACTTGAGACAGTATGGAATATCGATTGCTTTCTTATAAGAAATACATGCATGGGGTAATAGCATGTCTGTCCTTCGACGTAGGTGTGGTGTCAACTCTTAACCACGTTGTATTCCAGTTATTCAAGGGGAGTATCGATATAGGTGGGTCCAGAGTCCCGTTCATGGCCCATACCTCCATACTGGATCCTAATGGGCGCTGTGTTATTGTGCCGGGCAGGTTGCACGCCAGAGAAGTTGTTTAGTAAATGTTTATGCGCCCAATAATGATGATAAGGGCTTCTTCGGGGAGGTGGTGAGGGCAGTGGGGGAGTACTTGGACAAAGGTCTCATCTTTATAGGGGACTTTAATTGTGTCCTGAATCGCAACCTAGACGGATTCCCACCCAGAGCAGACACAAACCTGCGCATGACAGGTGCCTTTCTTGAGATCATGACCAGATTGGGGCTACGGGACGGGTGGAGAGAGTGCCGTCCCCTGTCCAAGATATATTCCTGCTATGTGCCTGCGGCTGACACATATAGCTGTATAGATTATTGCTTGACTGCTTGTCCCATACTTCATTGTGTGGAAAAGGCCACCTATCTTACTTGCTACATCTCAGACCAGTCAGCTTTATTGTTGCGCCTCCTGTTGTCTGGGTAGTTGCGAAAGACCCCCTTGTGGTGCATGTGCCCTAAGACCCTAACCGTCCCGGGATTTGTGCAAATGGTTCAGACCACTTTAAATAACTTATACAAAATGTGGGCAGTGCATCGGCTACAGGGGTGGAGTGGGATGCATTAAAAGTGGTGTTGCGCTGTGAGTGATTAAAAACGACCTGTGGAGTTAACCAGCAATTAACCACGTCCTTGAGCTCACTGGAACTCCAGCTAGCCAATCTAGATTATGAGGTTGTGTATCAGCCACAATCTCTGCAGGAGTGGACAAGGTGTAGACGGGAGATATTGGAAATGTGGGCCTGTTTGGAAATATTTGTGCGCACCAACTACTGGCACCGCCTCCACACCGAAGGTAATAAAGCCAGCAGGGTGATGTCACACCTCCTCCATTTTGAGACCTGACTCTTCCCAGTGGTGGGTATACGGAATGGAATTGGAGAGTGGGTTTGCACGCAGAAGCTTGCTTCTGGGAGGGACTAGAACTACCCATCCTTTCTGGGTTGGTCGGAGAGCAAATTGGTGAACCGATCTCGAAGAAGGAAGTTGTGGCAGCAATTCGCTCATTAAAAACTGCTAAGGCCCTGGGTGGCGATGGCCTTCTGTAAGAAAGTAACCTCTTTTTAGCATGGTTACCTCCACTTTTTACCTGTTTGTCAGTCTGTGTTTGACTGTGTTCACTGGGATCCTGCTAACCCGGACCCCAATGATAATGCTCTTTCCCTTCTAACTTGGTAACTTGTACCATTTTCACCCCACATTTGGCATACTGGTGCCCTAATGTAAGTCCCTAGCATATGGTACCCAGGGCATTGGGGTACCAGGGGATACCCATGGGCTGCAGCATGTATTATGCCACCCATTGGGAGCCCATGCAAAGTGTTCTGCAGGCCTGCCATTGCAGCCTAAGTGGAAGGGTACATGCACCCTTTTTCACTACAGGTCACTGCACCCGGTCGCTGTAAGTCACCCCTATGGCAGGCCCTCCTAGCCCAGAGGGCAGGGTAAAAGCACCTGTGTGTGAGGGAACCCCCGCACTAGCAGAGGTGCCCCCACGAACTCCAGTTCCATTTTTATGGACTTCGTGAGTGCTGGGACATCATTTTATGCGTGTACTGGACATAGGTCACTACCTGTGTCCAGCTATAATGATAACTCTGAATCTAGGCATGTTTGTTATTAAACAGGTCGGAATCATACCCCAATACTGTTGATACTATTGGAGTATTAAAAGTATGATTCCATGCACTCTGGGGGCTGCTTAGAGGACCCCCAGCATTGCTCCTACCTGCCTTCTAGGGTTTCCAGGCAGCCAAAGCTGCTGCCACCCCTCAGACAGGTTTCTGCCCTCCTGCTGCTTGAACAGCTCAAGCCCAGGAAGGCAGAACAAAGGATCTCCCTTTGGAATTAGGTGTAACATGGCTTGGGAGTTGTAGTCTCCCTAAGCCACTCTTGTGCTTTGAAGGGCACTTATGGTGCCCTCCGTGCATAAACCAGTCTACACCATTTCAGGGACCTCGAGTACCTGCTCTGGCACAAAATTGGACAATAGGAAGAGTAGCGGCCACTTCCCTGTCCATCACAACCCGAGGGGTGGTGCCCAGAGCTCCTCCAGAGGGTCCCTGGGTTCTACGATCTTGAATCCAAGCTTGGCAGGGACCTCTTGGAGCCTCTGAGTGGCCAGGCCAGGCAGGTGACGTCAGAGCTCCCTCTGGTAAGTGACCAATCCCCCTTTCAGGGCTGTTTAGGGTCTCTCTCTTGGTTGGGTCCTCAGATTTGGCAGGCAAGATTCCAGCAGGACTCCTCTGCAACCTCTACTTTGACTTCTAGGCACTGGAACTGCAACTGAACTCTCCAGGAACCGACAATCGGCATCCATGACAAAGACTCTGCTTGCAACATTGTTTCCATGGTTCCTTCCAGCTTCTGCAACATTTCCCTGGCTGTGCATTATCTGAGAGTAGCAAGTCTTCAGTCTGCACAAGAAGGAAGAAGTAATCTCCCTTGAAGAGAAGGAGTCACTCCCTTGCATCCTCAGGCACCTACAGCCATGGTGACCGGCTGCGTGGATCTCCTCTCATCCCGAGCTGCGTGGATCCAGCATCAAGGATGGTGGTCCGGAGTAGTTCTCTTAGCCCTCTCTGCCAGCTGTCCAACTTTGGTGGAGGTAAGCTTTTGCCTTCCTACGCAGGACAGTACCCCAAGGCGCCATCTTTCCTGCAGCTGCCAAGGCTTGTTTGCATCTCCTCCAAAGGATCGTCAGGCTACGTGTAGCTCCAGCCCCCTGCACTCCTTCCTGCAACGCACAGCTCTCTGCGTGGTCTCCTGCGGCGTGGGACCCTTCTCCAGTTGCGCTGTGTGGGCTCTTCTGTGACTCCTGAATCCCCATTCCCATCCTGTGTGGCTCTTCTGGGTGCTGCCTCTGCTCCTGTGGGCTCTCTGTGTCGCTGAGGGTCCTCTCTGACTCCCCCTCCTGTGTTGAGTCCTCCTGGGCCTTCCTGGTTCCCGGAAGCTCCACTTTCTGCCAACCACGGCATTTGCATTTGCCAAGGCTTTTTAGTGGAATTCCTACACCAACACCTGACTGCAATTCTTCTTCCAGTGTGGGACGTCGTCTACCTCCCTCAGGAACTCTTCACCGACTCCGGGGCTGCAGTGCTGACCTTCTTCAATTCACCGTCGCCCAACTCCTGCATCCACAGCTGGGTCGGTAGTAGCTCCTACTCCTCCTGGTCTCTTCTGTGACTTCTGGACTTGATCTCCTTCTTCACAGGTCTTCCTCTCCAGGAATCCACCTCTGGTTTCTTGTAGTCTTGCATGGGTGTTGCATTTTCTTCACTTTCTTTCTCTTGGGTGGTTTGGGGAAAATACAGTAACTTACTCCTTTCCTCCCGGTCGCTATGGGACACTGTGGTACTTAGCTGGTGTGTTTCCTAGTACCTCCAGCTTTCCTCTACACATTCCACTTTCCTAGGTGGGGGTCCTGTGTTCACATTCCATTTTTTTAGTACATGGTTAGGACTTTCTATGCCTATTTCTGGTAACTAGTGTATATATTTAGTGTGTTACTTACCTCCTATTGGAAGGTTGCCTCTCTAGTACTTTCTGGTATTGTGTCACTAAAATAAAGTACCTTTATTTCTGTAACACTGAGGTTTTTTTCATGTGTGTGAGTGCTGGGTGACTACAGTGGTATTGCATGATTTTTGCATATCTCCTACATAAGCCTTGGCTGCTCATGCACAGCTACCTATAAAGAGCCTGGCTTCTAGACACTGCCCACACTACACTAATAGGTGATACCTGGACCTGGTATAAGGAGTAAGTACCTTATACCCACCACACACCATGCCAGCTTCGTACACCCTCCCACAGAATATTATTAGCGTAGGGCTGATCTGGCAGATTAACACCTGGAACTATATGCAGAGGCCTTTGATAAAGGCTTGCTCCCAGATTCCATACGTGAGGCAGTAATAGTCATGCTGCCAAAGCCAGATAGGGACAGGGAAGTGATTTCATCATATTACCCTCTATACATGCTCACCATTGAGTTTAAGATACTGAGCAGAGTCTTGGCAGACCAGCTAGTGCCTCATCTACCTGGTCTCAGTCACGAGGACCAGTGTGGGTTCATCCCACGCAGGAATGGTAAATGCAATCTGCAGAGGCTGGCATTGCTGAGGCATGCTCTTAGGGAGGAAGACGACCCTTGTGCCCTGGCCTTCCTCGATATAGAGCAAACCTTCCATTCATTATTGTGGGAGTACCTTTGGGAGGTCATGCGCAGAATGGGCTTAGGTGATAATTTTATAAGCTGGGTGCAGTTATTGTACTCGAAGCCTATGGCCTGGGTGAGGGTGGATGGCACGGTTTCTAGGCTGTTCCAATTACATCAGGGCACCCGCAGGGGTGCCCTTTGTCACCACTGCTCTTCACACTGGCCATGGAGCCGCTGGCCTGTCGGTTACGAGGGGTCATGAGAGAATGAGGAAATAGGGCTGGGGTTCGGACACACGTGGTCTCATTTTATGCGGACAACACATTATTGTATTTACAGCACCCACAATGTGCGGTTCCACTGCCTTTGATGTAGTGGTTCAAATGTGCCTCCAAATCAGGACTCAAACTCAACAAGACTAAGGGGGTCATTCTGACCCCGGCCGGCGGCGGAAGCCGCCGGCCTGGCTGGGACCGCCAGAATACCGCTGCGCGGTCAAAAGACCGCCGCGGGTATTCTGGGTTTCCCGCTGTGCTGGCAGGCGACGGCCAGAAGGCCACCCGCCAGCCCAGCGGGAAACACCCTTCCATGAGGATGCCGGCTCCGAATGGAGCCGGCGGAGTGGAAGGGGTGCGACGGGTGCAGTTGCACCCGTCGCGATTTTCAGTGTCTGCATGGCAGACACTGAAAATCTTTGTGGGGCCCTGTTACGGGGGCCCCTGCAGTGCCCATGCCATTGGCATGGGCACTGCAGGGGCCCCCAGGGGCCCCACGACACCCCATACCGCCATTCTGTTCCCGGCAGCCAAAACCACCAGGAACAGGTTGGCGGTATGGGGGTCGGAATCCCCATGGCGGCGCAGCAATCTGCGCCGCCATGGAGGATTCCCCAGGGCAGCGGGAAACCGGCGGTACACCGCCGGTTTTCCGTTTCTGACCGCGGCTGTACTGCCGCGGTCAGAATGCCCATGGGAGCACCGCCAGCCTGTTGGCGGTGCTCCCGCGGTCGTTGGCCCTGGCGGATTTTACCGCCAGGGTCAGAATGACCCCCTAAATCTAGATTGTTTCACAGGGGTGGTCTAACGACTATGGTGTTGACCGCTCTACTGCTCTCCGATGTCCCATGGGCATTGGATAATGTTAAGTACTTGGGTATACCTCTGGCCCACAGAGAGCAGTGCTTTAGGGAGCTGAATATAGCGAGGGTCTTGACAAACCTGGCCAAATCGATACGCTTCTGGAATTCTCTGCACCTTTTACTAATGGGCAAAGTGGCACTAGTGAAAATGCTTGTGGTTCCGTGCGGTCTCTATGTATTTCAGAGGACGTTTTATGATATTCCCAGAAAGGAATTCCTGGAACTGGACAGACAGATTATTGAGCTACTGTGGGCAATGGGGAGAAGGAGGGTGGGGCTCGCCACACTCAGGCGCATCTGGGGGGCTGGGGGATTAGAGTATCACTAATCTTGAGTGGTACTACTTAGCCACACAACATCAACATGTGGTACACTGGTTTGATGAAGAGGATAACTGTGACAAAAGTTTACTGGCTGGGACCTATGGGACTCATTCCTTGCCGGAGCTGCTTATGATGGGTGTGGGGGTTGCGGCCGGTCTCCCCGATATTATCAGATGATTATACAAGGCACTTAAGGACAACATACCATTGGCAGACCTCCTTTTGAAAAATAAATGGCAGTCGATAATGCCTGAACAGTTAATGTTGAAGGACTGGGGAAAGATCCATACTGGGGTAAAGACGGTCTCCTCCAATGCCCGATTTAACCTGGGTCAATACAATATCATACAACAGGTGTATCTTTCCCCCAATACGTTATATAACATTTACCCTGAAAGATCCTCACAATGCCCTCGATGCAGGCCACAGGAGGCTGATTTTATTGATGTGCTATGGAAATGCCCGGTGGCGGAGACATACTGGGGGGAGGCGCCTCGAGCTCTAAGGGAGTCCAAAGAAGGGACGATACCCAAAGAAATTATCTTCTGTCTGTTGGGGATAGTGCCTTACAAGAAATCGAGGAAAATGGAGAGAAGGTTCATATTGCTTGGCCTAGTACTTGCTAACTGGTTGTCCCCAAGGGACCCCACACTGGCTGAGTGGAAACTTGATATGATAGAATCAGCAACTGCAGATGAATGTCATATGAAACGCACTTGTAAAGGCATAAAACTAGGGAGGACCTGCTCACCTGGGCATCTTTGCTGAATGTTCTGATAGAACAGGAGGAGTCCAACAATGAGCTAGCGACTGGCAATTTGAGGGAAAGAGAAGAGGATAGCTCCACGGATGATGACAACAGAATCTAAGAGGGGATGGTGGGTCTAAAGGTTGATGCCGGCCCAAGCCTAGACACAGGGGAGGGGAGGGTCTGATGCATATGATACAGTAGATGGCAGATATGGGGAAGGTAGACCCTCTCCGGTACTTAGATATGCGCTTCAAAATGCACTGTCTTTACAATTATTATACCATTATTTCAGATGACATTAAGATGCGGGCAGTTGTAATTGATGACTTTTATTTTTTCTGCTACCATTGTTATTGCGCTGTGAAATACCAATACAAATGTATAAAAAAACTAAGCACCAGTTTGGGTACCTACTGGAATGCCTGTATGAGGATATCTGTTTTTTATGGGAATGTCTAGGCCTCCTTGATGGACATACCATTTAAAACAGCCAGGCTCTTTCGGGATCAGGCAGATTCTACAGTAGCATGTTTTACAGACCGCAGAGTGCCAATAGTTTTTCCATCCACATAAGGCTGCAGGCTGCCAAACTGCTTTAGCCTCCCCTCGTACAGGTATTTGGGGCTCTAGGGTTTGTTTTTGTTTGCCTACCTAGTATGCAGTTACGTTGGCCCAATAGATCCTTCAAGTTGTTCACGTTGGCCATGGCCCTCCTCTGTTGTCCACTGCTCCACCCATTCCCCACTCATGTCTCGGGTGTTGGTATATTATGCTACCATGCTGTCTGCAGAGGATCAATCTGGGTGCGATCGAGGTGAAACCTGAAGCAGAAAGGAGCAAAAACTGTGACTCCCTGGTCCCCAAGAAGAACAGGGGATTAAGAGAGGGATGTTCTCGTATTACAAACACCCCCTCTTCTTAATATACAAGATTGAGAAGAAGTTGTGTTTTACATGAATAGCAACCCTGCTATGGTGAATCGTTTCTAGTCATAATAAATCGGCGAATCTAAGAGTAGAGTGGCTCTAACTCCAGCCAGCGAGGAGAGGACTCAGGCTCATCACAATCTCTGAATTTCAATGTTTAGTTTGTTAAATTACAATAAAGGGGACTCTTTTCTGCAGTTATATTGATGTGAGGAATGTTTCTCTGTTACTAGGATCATTCCACAGGATGAGTAAAAAAGCACCAATAAGAGGCAGACAACCAGTGACTTATTTTTTATTTTTTTAATAGTTATACAGCAGCATAGATGAGTGGAGTTAATCCAAAATATAATTTTTGGGGCAAAATTAGTGACTTATTCCGCATAGGTAAAATATACCTATGCTGAAGGAAGGAGTCCTAGTAATGTTTATTAAATGTGTTACTGCTGCAGAAAGATGGAGCTGGCAGGAGATGACGGCATAGCACATAATGTGTCCGAGCATCGAGATGGCCTGTGCACTTTCTGTCAGGACAGCTGGGAGATGATGAGCGACTGTTTCCCGGCCTTACTCATACGTACTCAAAAGGTTGCCATTTCAGCGAATAAATAAGCCTCAATAAAGCATGTTAATAGAAACTAATGTACTAATAAACGTGCATTTACGGATTTTCGTGAAACAATGTGAATGTCGAACTTGTGATTAACACAATTGTACAGCACAGACTGCCTCATACACTGCACAAGCCAACCGCTTTTGAGAGGAAAACAATGTGGTCTTGTATTGCCTGAGAAGCGTATCAGACTGAACGAATTTAGCTCTATTTGTACCTATTAAATGTATTTGTTTATAACCTCTGCACGTAAAAACAGCGCACTTAAAACATTTATGCAGATCCACATAGAGAAATATGCTGTTTATTGTATTGTGGAGAGGTGGCAGGCATTATAACACACTAGAAGTTATGCCTTGCATGTGCATAGGGCCCTCTCAAGACATAAAAATGGCAGTGGATGACATACTATACTTCACATGTGCCTATCTACTTACTACATATAAACGTGTATGTGTCTTATAGTGAAATGTGTATTTCTACATCATGAAAAACAATGTGTATGCATGGTCTCCTCATACACTGATGATACCCAGCTTATCATCCCGATTAAACAGGAACTGGGAGGAGATAGCAGATAGGTTTCATAATTGTATGAATGAGGTCAACAAGTGGATGAGCCAGAACTGGCTAACAATGAACAGAGAGAAAGCTGAAATTTTGTTCTTCGGTGCTAACAGTTCATTGTGGAGCTTGAAATTGTGGCCACAATCTTGCAGTGACCTGCCTGCTCCTTCACCAATGGTGAGATATTTAGGTATTTTGTTTCACAGTGCCTTATCCTTTGACTTACAGGTCAACCATACTCAGTGCTTAATTTGTAAATAAAAAGGTGCCGGGGCCCAAAGCCCTCCTCTTAAACACGTGGCTGCTGCACTTAAATGCGCGGGCACAGAATACTGAGGCAGCGTAACCCTGAAGCCATCTCGGGCCTCTTTAATCCATCTACAGCCACTCTCTGCCCCTTCAGCTCACTCTTGAAGCTTTCTGCTTTCTACCTTTGTGACGCTTTTTCATTTTTCCCTTCCTCCCTCTTTCCCATATGTGTCTTTTGCTCTCAGCAAATGCTTGAGGCAGAAGAATAAGCGCCGGCCCTCAAAAATAAGTGCCAGTGCTCAGCACCGGAAACAACAAGCTCAAATTAAGCACTGACCATACTATTAAAACCTGTTTCTGGTTGATTAAAACCCTCCAGAAAGTCTACCTCTCATTCCGAAGGCTCTCAGGTTTTCTATGATACTTGCCTTGGTCATATCTAAACTCGATTATTGCAATGCTTTAATGCTGAATATCAATCAAGGCTCTTTTCAGAAGCTGCAACTTATACAGAACACTGCAACCCACCTGGTGCTGGAGCTCCCGTGGGCGGCGTCTGCCAGCGAGATTCTTAGGTGGCTGCACTGGCTGCCTGTGGCAAAGCATATTTTCCTTAAGGCTCTTTGTATCACTCACCCTTGCTCCACCATAAGATGGTATGTGCCTGGCAGCCACTTAAGATCCACCAGTCTCTGCCTGGCCTCAGTACCCCGTTGCAGGAAATCCAAATGGGGTGACAGAGCTTTTTCGGTGGCGGCAGCTAAGCAGTGGAATACTCTCCTGCTCCGTATCAGGAAAGTGGATACTTTCATGCCTTTACGGAAACAGCTTAAAACTAGGCTCTTTGAAACTGCTGTGGCATCCTGCTCTCTCACTGCTTTCACTTGCATCTCTCTCCGCTTAGCGCGTCAATGCTACGTCCGGAATGCGCTCTATACACATAAATACAATTACACCTATATCAACATAATTACTCTCTGTAAAGGACATGCTTCTGGTTAATGTGTTTGTCACTGTTGTCTCTATTTTCCCATATTCCTCTTTGATAATCTTACTGCTACTCTTATCACCTTATGTCACATGGTGCTTTGTATTTAACACTGGCCTGGAGTAAACATAAAATGATCTCTTCTTCTGCAGAGCTTCCTGAGAAATCAAAATAATAAAACAAACTACAATTTGGTTTGTGAGACCCTTCAGTTTCTGGATTGCATTTGTGGAAGCACAACCGGTGGTTTGGGTCTCCTTGGTCTGTACATCAATGAGAGGAATGTGGCGCTGATTAACCAAACACTCGAAAGCTTGACCGAATATTGCCAAGGTCCTTGCCATGAAAACCAGGTAACTACAACAATGTCTCTATTTGTTTGCATTAATACTCTATGCGATTACTGTGACTACTGAGATCGGTGGTAATCAAAGAGTTCCTATTGGTTACATTTGCTTGACAGCGGTTTGGACTGTCCTCCCCTTTCGGGACATAGTAACTGTGCTGAGACAGCCAGACTTCATAGTATCTGAGGATTACCATTGTTGACAAAGAAGGGGGCCTGTTATGACTCTCAAGGATTTGCCTCTTATAAGTCATGACCCCTCACCAAACTCAGCCATTATCACAGATTGCTCCCTCTACAATATAAAGACAATACTCTGGGATCTAATTATGAAAATAAATAGCCTTTAAATAAACTTGTGTGAGGGTTTGCAGAGCTCCAGGATAGGCCATATTAGAGCATTGTCTGCTGAACCCTCCAGGAACATATCAGTCGCTTGGAGTTACATAACTAGTTAGCATGTATTTCATCCTTTATTGGAATTATTCAGACAAATCCTTACAGATGCAAGTGGGCAAGCACCCATAGAAGTGAGTAACAGATGTCTGTAACTACTTCCATTGTTTAGCTGGGTGAGGAATTTTCTTCTTTTAAAAAATGTTTACCTGTTCACAAAATCTTAAGAACATGTGTGGAAAGTATGCTGAATTGCAAAATGTACATTTGTTACAAAAAGAACAAATAGTTTGACATTATTTTTTTTAAGAAATAAGTTTGCAATCCAGGTCATTGAAAATATGAAATTGATCATAATATAACTTCTTTATGTTGAACATATCAATTAACACATATTTAAATGTATTGATATAGTTATTTACTAACACTTGGTCAAGAATATTGTCCATATGTTTTAATATTCTAGTTTGTGCAGAATCATCAAATATACCCTGTTACCCCCATGTTAAAAATGGGGGAAAGACCATATGTCCAACTTTTCTTGTATTGGGGTTTTTATTTTATTCTGCATAGCTGGCAGGCCTCATTGGCTCTTGACAAACCAGACTAGACTCTTTTAGTGTCCAAAAGGAGTCAACGTACGTGTTAAAATTATACAAAGCACACGGTCTTCATTTTAAAGCAGGACTGCCAAGCCCATGTTTACTTCTTTATGCTGGGACTGTTGGGACAGGTGAAGATCGTTTCCTTTATTTACTTGGTCAAACTAATGTGCAGCTGGAGAACACTCCTTTAATCATCAATAGAGAGTATTTTTAAAATAAATATGAACATCCTTCTATTCCAAAACTACTCAAGTAAACTAAACATTAAGAGCAAATCAGAACGCCAATTAAGCATAGCACCCATTCCACCATTTGTACTCATCACTAGTCTAGATTACCTGAATATAATGGCCTGCTTATTTGGGTAGGGCAGATCTAGTTGTCTTAAGGTCAAACACCTTATTGGTAAGATATCTAAATGCTGAACTATAAAGTGACATGTCCGCAACCTTGAAGACTCTTCAGATGTCACAGCTCTAGTTAGAAAGTCTTAAATCTTTTGCTTTTTAAATTTAGATAAATTATGATGTAGGTACATTGGGGGGTAACTCCCCATCACACAATCTATGTTGATATTGTGTCAAAGCCTGGTGGGATGCCATACAATTCTTAATGTGGTGTTTCTGTTTTTGGCTTGTAATTGGAATACTATTTATATAAGATCCTACAGTATGGTTACATGTTTGAATACAGCTCCATTATTCACTATGTTTCTTCCTGTGTAGTTTTCTAAAGAATAATGGAAAACTTGGAGAGAAACCAATTCTAAAGCAAAACGTCTCTAATCTGTAACATTAGTTCATTATATATTATGACAAAGCTATAGATACTTCTCCAGCACAATATAAGGTTTATCAACATTAAATTTTAAAATCCAAGTGGCAACAAGATTATTTAACAAAGGTTTCTAAATTAAAACAATCTATTCTGCCATCTTCATATGATGTCTTAAAGATGTCACACTGGGAAGTTAATTTTAACCAGTCAATAAATAACCTTTTTTTCTTGATTTAGAAATCTCCTTTGGTCAAAATCATGGTGCAACTATTCATAAAGTATTGTTAAGTGGATAGGGCTGGTTTGCGTCTGAATTGAGACAGCAGAGCAGGAGCTATGTTTCCAAAAAAATCCTTCAGTCAGAAGTCACAAGCTAATTGTTTTACATAGCTCCTAAAAGTTTATTTTACAAACAAATGTCTGGTACCCAACTTCTGGACATTTGTTGTCACTCTGGAGAATTACCTGGAACTTTCACATGAACCCATACTAGTGTTTACTACAGTACTTCTGCTAGAAAAGTGAGCAAACCTGATGAGCCATGACATGCTCATATACCTTTGTGATAAAACGTTTCCAATATTTACTACTGTTGTGTGAGTGAGTATTTGTCTTTCTGAAGTCCCATGTTTGTTTCCTTTATATCTTTTGTATTTAGAATATAGTGTAGACATCATTAAAGCTGATAGCTATGAAATACAGATGAGTTCATGCTTACTAATGATTTAAATTCACTGTTTTTTACAGACCTGCATTGCTGCTCATGAGTCTAATGGAATTGATATTATTATAGCATTAATACTCAATGACATTAATCCCCTTGGTAAATACCGCATGGACTTGGTACTCCAGCTTAAGGTACTGTGCAGCTTCTGACTCATGTGAAGTGCATCAGTGATGTAATCGTGTTTTTTAATAACATGTCATTTATTGATGGCTAGTATGCATAATAAGCATATTGTCTTTAGTAAAATTCCAGGCAAAATCATGTGGACAATTCTAACACAATTAAATTCAAAGACATCATACTCTGATCAATAAACCCTTTCACAGTTGGGGTGTTTGCACATCTCTGTGTCAGTTGTTAAACACACATACCTCTTTTCTCTCTTTAAGCACCCATATAGACTATGGGCCTGATTCTAACTTTGGAGGACGGTGTTAAACCGTCCCAAAAGTGGCGGATATACCACCTACCGTATTACGAGTCCATTATATCCTATGGAACTCGTAATACGGTAGGTGGTATATCCGCCACTTTTGGGACGGTTTAACACCGTCCTCCAAAGTTAGAATCAGGCCCTATATGTTTTTCAGCACATTGAGGGTTGTATGTCGGTTCAAAGCCTGCATCAATGTCTCAAAGTAGCCTGAACATATAATAAAAATGTTAAGATATTACTATTGATTGCTATTTTGTTGCATTTCCCACTCGACAAGCTCATAAAAAAAAAAAAAAATCTCTGACTGCTTAGAATCTGTCAGTATAAAATGTGTGTGGGTTTACCTAGGTTTTTAAGCATTTTTTTATTGGAATACTATTTACTAGGTCCCCACTCTGAGCTGTGACTGAGGCTACGAAATGTTTACCTAAATAACGGCAAAGTAACAAAATCTCCTATATTAACCACAACATATGCTTCTCTCCAAACAGTTAGATCTCTTATATGTTGAAATTATTGTATGATTAAAAATATTTACACTGAAGAAGAGATGCATGTCTTAGCATTGATGATATAAGGATGAGGAATTTTGTGGGTTAATGAAAGATCTTAAAGGGACTTGCAAATATTTAGGATCATGAAAAAACTTTACATTAGATCCTATGGAATTTGTAATGAGGCTGACTGGCTATTTGTCACATTTGTAACAGATTGACTCGTCCTCCATACTCCAAATCAGACCCTAAGTTTTGAAGTACTAAACTTCTGTCAGCAACAACCTGCCTCAATGTTTAAGGTGTATACGTAGGTTTGTAACATTGTTACTAAAAGCTCTAGAATTATTATTTCTAGGGGATGTGTTTTCCCAGGTCTTCTGGGTGTGGGGTTATCAGACAAATTCGTTTTTAATGGGCTCTAGCAGGGACCCACACACCAAACGGCAGGGAATATTTTCGATAGGGGAAAATTTATTGGGAATATCTTTTGTATCTGAGTCAAGGTTGAAAAAAAGGGGCAGCTCGCTCAAGGAATAAATTAAGAAACAGGTACCCAATCTACAATAAGTTTTTCAGTTATTATTGAACATACAACTTAATTTGTCTATGTGCCTAAATCTCTCAGTTACACTCCACTGTCTTCTAGAGCCCTGTACTAGATGTATTTATACGATATAGCAATATCTAATCAAACGTTCTACACATTGTATTTCTTCAGTTCTATAGTATTCATTCATATATTGGAGAAGTATCATGACTTTGTTGTGTAGCCATTTTAGTTATAGCTCCATGCACGTTAGTTTAATACACTAGGCCGCTGTGCACCTTGACCTTGATATATTTTATTCAGCTTTGCATTGTTATTTTTACAATAACCAGTTTTACGGCCTTGTTTTAATTTCTTCTATCTAACTGTTTTGCTTAGCCCAGCACTGTGTTCTCAAAAACACATTCTTGATCACTTTGTGCTTCAGTCAAGGCTACAGTTTGGTACATTGCTGGTGAATGTGGTAGACGTTTAGTCTCCAACATTCGTAGAAAATACACATCCTTACGTAGGGACATTTTCTTAGAACATTAGCTGTGTTATTATAAAAACACTTCCTAGTCCCATTACACGTCAACAGGGAGATTCCAGCCAGGGAACCACAACTGTATGCTGAATGCTTTGCTGCAGATGCTAACAGGCCTTTGCTCAGGTATGAGGGTTGATGTCCTCCCGGGGGAATCTGAAAGGCAGGATTAGAGCTTAACATGCCGTGCTCAAATTATGATTCAGATAGAAAATAGTCCATCAACTTTAGTGGCAATATGATAGCATTATTCTTATGCTTCACTCTCATCGTCACTATTTTAATAATGTTATGTTGTGTCGTTCTGGTTATTGCAGCTCACGCTTTGCTAACTAAAATGCAGTCCTTTTATTAACCCAGTCTTTAAAACTTATACTGCTTTCATTGTCATATATATATGAGACCGAATTGTGAATGAGAGAACCGGATGGGACCTGAGTGACTACGACTTCCCTGAGAAGTATGATATGTCATGCGCTCGGCTGCCCAATCATTTCTACCTTTCGGGAGAGATGAGGCACTGCTTGTTAGCCGGAGCAAAACCCCGATTTGGAGCTACAGGTGTCACCCACTGTGGGTCAGACTCGGTCTCCCACACTGTGGACTATCTTGCTGCTCAAAATCCAGTAGTCTCATTAGAATAATGAGAGCCTACGTGACAACTTCAAAAGCATCACTATTCAACCAGCCCTTTTAAATATGATATTAAGATTATTAGGTCATCCAATGCCTAATTTGAGCTGGTGAATGCTTATGGGGCCAGGAGCACTCATTTCTAGGGATCAGCACTTATTTGTCCTCATCACATATTTACAGAGAGCATGAGAAAACACACAGAAAAGACAGGTGGATGGAGAGAAAGAAAAAACAGTCACAAAGGGAGAAAGCAGTAAGATAAAGTGGCAGGGAGTGTGTTGTTTCAGGTTAAAGAGGCCTGAAGTCGATTCAAGACTATGCAGCCTTGGTATTCAGTGCGGTGTCACTTAATAGTGCCAGCATTCTTTTACAAATTGAGCACTGAGGGCATCCATATTCGTGAATTAGTCATGGTACTCCTGTGGGTAATCAAGCAATTTGCCACCAGTCTGTGTTGCAGGTGCTAGTCCATCAAGCTTTCCAAAGCAACCTATATATTATTTTCTGCTTTATTCTTTTGTGTTGAACTCAACGTGCTCAATGGTGGACACCTTTTTACCCACATGATTGCAGGCCTCCTCAGTGCACAATAAGGTGGTGTGTAACATTTGTGCTACAGATAAAAATATATATTTATATATACGCCTCATAGTTATCAACTATTAGAACATTGGAATTTTTGGAGCTTCTTGGAGACAATGGAGTGCTCAGGGCAAGGCTGTGAAGAAAGGCCTCATGGAGTCTGAGGGGATTTTAATCCCCTCTGGCTCCATGAGGACTTTGTTTTATTTATTAGAACATTCTGCCCTCTAGTGGCAGAATGTTCTAATAGTCTTATAGCCCTTTGTAGCTAGGCTATACCGGCAATTAAAGTCCCCTCCCATGGTTAAGGCCCTCGCCTTCGGCTTTTAACCCTGGAGCGGGCCTTTATAGTGCGGGCTCTAAGGCTATATAATAACATAGTCCTTCTGAACTTGTAAGTTTCATTAAAATAAACCATCATGAAAGGGCCACACCGTGTGTCTAAGCAGTTTGGCTACAATCCTTATATGCCACATGGTGCAACCATCAAAACTATGACAGTGTTTATGTGTATGGAAACACCATCCATGGAATTCAACATAGCGTACAGAAAAAGTGATTCAGGGTTAAAACTACGATTGGATCAATTCTAGACTGGAATGAGTGCATCTCGTGTCATGCAATGTGCCTATGTCCATAGAATGTGAGAGAACCAGCACACTGTACAGATTCTGTGCTGTGCTTACTAAATAATGTGTACCAAGAAAATTAGCTTGGGTGACCATGAGCCAGCTTCAAATAATATCTGCAGTCGAAGCCAGGCAGCTAAGAGATAAGATTGCAAAACGATTACCCACATATGTGGCCTACATACAGAGCACTTGTGAGGTATGTACAGCTCATACCTCAGTTATAATCCTCATTGCATTTCCTTTACAATAACTGGAATCATGCTGAATTTATTGAAGGTGTCAATATTGTATTTATGTGTGTTTCTATTAATCGTAATTATGCTTATATTCATGCTATACTTGACAATAATTGTTTAAAGTGTCAACATTGATTTTTGCATAAGATGTGTGTAAGAACTTTGGTTATTGATTGAAGGGGGTGAAAACCCTACTCAAGCAACAACTACAACCCTTGTCAGGGTCACCACAAAAGTCACTAAACCTGTGCTTACCCTCTGGTAGCTTGGCACAAAAGTAGTCAAACCTAACCTAGAGACCCTGTTTAAAGTATTTGCGCAACACAGAAACTGTAGCAAAGTGAAAACACAAAACAAGAAAAATCCTAAACCAATTTAGAAAACATAGTCAATTTTAATAAGTAAAATGAGACCAAAATAACAAAAATCGGATTAGTAGAACCGGAGATATGCACGATTAAAGGTTTAAGTAAAAGTAGTGCCTACCAGCAGAAAGAGCTAGCTGTGGCTGTCTGGTCACACTACGCTAGGATAAAGTCACAAGTTTAGGCTAACCGTGATGGAGTGCAGGCCAGATATTGGGACCAGGTTAGTCCGGCAGAAAAAGTTAAATTCGCAAAGTCTGAAGTTCAAAACTTCAGGATTTCACAGGAGGAGCTTGACTCATGCCAAACAGGGGTCCAGGACCGGGTGAGGGACCTCTTGGGGATCAGGAGCTCTCTCCAGTAGAGGGCTGCAGGACTTAGATGTCCCTTGGAGTCACTCAGGTTAGCCTGGGCTGAAGGGAGAAGTTCCACTCTTCCATCTTAGAGAGCAAGACAGGCTTTTTAAGAACAGGGTAGGTCACCAGCAGGAGGGCAGTCATATGGGAAACAAGATAGACCTCCAGCAGCAGGGCAATTCTCAGAAGAGCAAGGCAGGCCTCAAGCAGGGCAGTCTTTTGGGCACCAGGAGGTCTCAATCAGAAAGTGCAGTCCTCTGTGGAACCAGGCCGTCCTTCTTCTGTAATTTCCACAGGTCCAGAAGAGCGCATATAAGGGCCTCATGAGGTCCAATATTCAGACCTGATGCCACCCTGTAAGTGAGGTAAACATCACCCCCACATCAGGTTCATGGAAGTTCCTTCCTTCCCCTTTTTCCCTTCCCCAGGCTGCAAGAGGTTTAGGGTGACAAAAGGATGGTGTCAAATTCCCTTTTGACTGTGCTGGATGCAGCCCTTTGAAATTTAAGTGGAGAGGAGAACTGCTCCACCCCACCAATTCTGGCAGGATGACCCTTTCCCAGCTACACCCATGTCCCCTTGTTCTTTGTCTGGGCCCAATACGCATTCCTGATGAGCAATAAAGAGGCCCAGGCAGCTGGGAATTCCTAGCAGGCCTCAGAAAATATAGGACAGGAAAATGCCAACTTTCTAACAGTGACATTTTAAAAATTGTAATCCAAAATGCGACTTTACCATTAATGAGGATTTGAAAATACAATTAATTTGAGTCCAAACATGATATTTCTACCTATTCCCAATCAGATGTTATAACTTTAATAAATGTAATAAGGTAACCCAGTGTTATCCTATTGGAGAGGTAAGCCTTGCAGTAGCGAAAGACTAATTTAGAGGTTTTTCACTACCAGGACATGTAAAACTTAAAAACACATGTTTTACTTATTGAATACATTGTACCTTACCTATTGTTACGTACTGCGCTGGACTTCTCACTTCTGGATACTCCCAGATAAGGGCGACCGCTTCTAGTAGCCACGGTGCCGCTTGACAGACTACGCCAAAGCAGACCGTACCCTCCAGAAGGAGTCCCAGAGGGAAAAAAACCCAACACTGGGGAAAAAACCTCAAACAGGAACTCCTGAAGAAAAACAAGAAAAAACAGGACTAAACAAAAGGAAACAAAAATAGGCAAAAATCTCCCAAGGCAAAGAGCAGGAACAAAGAACAGGCAAAAATCTCCCAAGGCAAAAAGCAGGAACAAAGAACAGGAGTGAACAGCACAACCAGAAGGAAGTGTTTGCAACGCAAGGTAGAACAAGACTGACTGACTTATATACTGAGAAAAGGGAAGTGACATCACAGGAAAAGGAAAGAACACCATCTTGAATTGGGAATAGCCCATAGACCAGTATAGGAAAAAGAAAGTAGTATAAAAGAAAAACAAATCATGCTGGGACAAAAACACGAAGAAGACAAGATGGACACAACATGGACAGGGACAAGTAAAAAGACCAGACAACCACCAACAACAAAAAGAAATAAAAAAAGGCTACAGGTAAGTGTAGCGCGACCGGGAGCGAAATATATGCTTCCCAGAATGTGTAGTCAGAGAACGCGGGGAAAGGCGCTCTGAGTATCGGTAGCGTTTTCCATCCGCGAGGACAGAAAGAGACGCTGCGTCTGAGCGCGGCGTTACAGTAGGTCCCCTCCCCGAGGCACCAGGTTTGTCAGGATGACTGTCAAAAAAGAGGCGGACCAAACGGGGAGCATGGACAGAGGAAGCATCCTCCCAAGTCACTGAGAGGGTATCCTTTCCAATGGACCAAAAACTGTAGTTTGCGTCGAAAAATTCTGGAGTCACAGATTTCCTGGACTTCATACTCAGGCTGTCCGTTAATAGAAAGAGGAGGCAAAAATCTCCCAAGGAAAACAGCAGGAACAAAGAACAGGAGCGAACAGCACAACCAGAAGGAAGTGTTTGCAACGCAAGGTAGTACAAGACTGACTGACTTATATACTGAGAAAAGGGAAGTGACATCACAGGAAAAGGAAAGAACACCATCTTGAATTGGAAAGAGCCCATAGACCAATATAGGAAAAAGAAAGTAGTATAAAAGAAAAACAGAGCATGCTGAGACAAAATCACAAAGAAGACAAGATGGACACAACATGGACAGAGACAGGTAAAAAGACCAGACAACCACCACCAACAACAAAAAGAAGAAAAAAAAGGCTACAGGTAAGTGTAGCGTGACCGGGAGCGAAATATATGCTTCCCAGAATGTGTAGTCAAAAAACGCGGGGAACGGCGCTCCGAGTATTGGTAGCGTTTTCCATCCGCGAGGACAGAAAGAGACGCCGCGTCTGAGCGCAGCGTTACACTTATGGGCTGTTTAGGGCCTACTTTAGGGATGACGTTTATGTATTCAAATAGAAGGTTTAGGCTTGTCAAAAGGTTTATTTTACTAGGTCAATTTGGTGGTCTAAAACAGAACCACAGGCTGCAAGGCAGGCCTGAGACACGTTTTAAAAGGCTAATTTTATTGGATAGCACAAAGAGTGCTATTGCACTGAGGAGGCACCCATTGTGCCTCATTGCGCTCCCCACTATCAGCATTCAGTGTACAGGTCCTAAGTACATGTGGTACCATATACAAGAGACTTATAACTAAATTAAATGTATCAATCAGGCTTAGGCCAATTGCACCATGTCTTGGGGGAGAGCACTAACACTTGAGCACTGGTTAGCAGTGGTAAAGAGCACAGAATCCTAAAAGGCAACAAAAATGGGTTCAGTAAACAGGAAGGTTGAAGGGAAAAAGTTTGGGTGTGACCCTTCAGAAAGGGCCAAGTCCAGCAATGTGTTACAGCATTAATTTGAAATTATAACTATTATAGTGCTGTATGTATTTTGGAGAGCACACACTATCAAATACAATATTAGGATGAACATATTGGGATAGGACAGAAGCTGCTGCGCGAACAGTGTGCCTATATAATGAATCCCCTTTTTCATGAAAACTCATTAATTATGTTCTGCGACATAGTCCATACTTACTGACGTACCATTATAAGATGGTGACCACATTCGGTAAGATGCTTTGCTCCACCTTCTTAGGGGCATAGTTGTGGGTCAGCCACAAAGGGTAAGACACATTCCCTCCAAGCCAGCTGTATGCTCCTTTTTTAACCGCATGTGAGCAAAGGCAAACACAGTAACCAGCCTGTTGACCTCAAGCAAAGTGGCATTTTTCACAACATTTAGAGATGTTTCATATAATTGAACCACAGTTTTTCCCCCCTCAGTGACAAGAATCCACTGTCAGTTATTCAGCCGTGTTACGATTTCATGCATGACGAGTGAATCATCTTTTTCTTGAGGTTTATGACCAGGGTGAGATATACTGACATGGCTCTAAAGCGCTCTTCATGTAAGCCCCAGACTTGAATAATCATTTTGAATTTTGCAATCTTACTTTGTAGCTACCTGGAATTCATGGCAGATATTTTTGCTGGCCCATGGTTGCCCCAGATAATTTTCTCAGTAAGCTTTATTTAGTAAGCAGAGGATGAAATCTACACTGTGCTGGTTCTCTCTCACTCTGGACATGGGTAGCTTGCTGACAGGAGATGTCACTTTCAGGGACACAACCTATCTGAAAGCGATTTTCAACTTGATGCACTTTTTCCTTATATTATGTTGATTGTTTGATGGATAGCTTCACCATACACATAATTATTGACATGTTTTGATGGTTGCACCAACATGGCATATAAATGGGCCAACCATTCAGCGTATTGAGGTCAACACAAAAGTATAAAGCAGAACAGTTCATAAAGGTTGCTTTGGAACGCTTGCTAGCCTAGCACTTGCAATACAGAAAGGTGATAAAGTATTGGACTATCCAAAGGCATACCATGAATAGTTCACGAACATGGACATCCTAATGATCTGAATCTCATGTTTACAAGGACTGTGTGTATAAGTGATGTTTTTCAAATCATGATTATTTTGCAAATATGTAAATAACAGTTTTGGAATTGAAGAAACATGACTTGTAAAATGTTTGATTGGATATTGTTATACCTTAATGAAATGACTAACACAGGGATCTTGGTGTTAGTGGAGGATAAATGAGGGATTTAGTCACATAGATCAATTGAGTTGTATGACCAATAATAATTGAATAAATATTATAGACTAAGTATTAGTTAATTTATCCCTTGAGTGAACTCACTCTTTTTGTACACATTTGCAGTCTAACTTATTTGGGGTAATGTGGGCTTTCAGTAGATAGTTTTGCTTGCATTTGAGCCCAGGGTCAACAAACACTTAGGGTAATCTACCAATCGCAGGTACTTCTGAGACACAAGGAGATGGACCGTGATGTGGTGCTGCAAACCTTAACATGCTCTATCAACCTGATTGCCATGCAAATGTCAAGGTTTGAGTACAAACATCACGATGTCTTTAATTTTCTGTTACAGAAAACTCTAGACCTGCAGGGAAATGGCAAAATGCCTACCATCTAATGTTCTCACATTTCTCCTTATAAAAATAATTTCTCACATGAGTGGGTGGGCCTGTTGCATGGGACAGCAACAGTCCTGTTGACTTAACATAGTCACGGATTTGGCCATTTTGCATCAGTTACAATAAGCCCATCAGCACATATGAGGTACTATTTTTGGTGGTAGGTTTTTGTGAATATTGGGTGGCAGGAGTTTTGCTGTTTCGCACAAATTCTGAAGCTTTCTTTCACATAAATCTGAGGAAAACCTCTTTGACCTGCTTTTGTCATAGAGGGTAGGACATTTTAGTGGTATCCTCACAAGTCAGGCCACCCAGACCGCCTCCATGTATCTGCTGTTCAGAAATGCCTAGGGTTGGTATAATTCTTTAGTTGCTGGACAACCCGAGAAGCACATACCTGGCCCCAAAAATCAAGTTAATTTTAAACTTCTTTCCTCTACCTTCCACAGTCAGGTTCTTAGGGGTTGCCTGTCCAGGGCAATGCACTTGTGGGCAACCATTTTAATCAGGAGAGGTGTAAGAATGTAGGATTGTGCGATGTTTTCTATTATCGGTTGTATTTCGCTATATTTTTGACCTCCTATTGTAACTCAGTATCTACAAAAACACATTTTGCAAACTCTTCTTCAGATTCATCTGACATTATGTGTAAACTGAAATTTGGAGTAGAACAAATCTCTTCTAGCTCTTGGGTACATTACAGAAATATATACCTTTCATTAACCCCAATTTCGATTCTTTTTTTTTTATCGTTATCAAATTATACATGCTTTTCATACTATGAAAAACATTGTAAACTGTGGCTCTGTGGCTTGCTCATTGTACCGTTTATAGTTTTAAACAAACTACAAGCTCTAAGCATGTCTGCAACAGGACTAGTTAGTCAGAAGTAATGGTATATTATTTTGAGGTGTGCTTTCTGTACAAAAAGTTACAGATGAAAATCATGTGGTACAGTAATCTTTTTTCCACAATTCTTTGCCCCAACAAGAAGCAAGACGTTGTCTTTTTTGTCAGCTACGTAAAAAAATCAAACCATATCTTGCTTCTTGCATGGACCGGACTCATAGTTCTATGCTTCATCAAGGGGCGAGTTACAGTTTGGATTTTTCCTTAGACTATAAGAAAAATCCAAGTTGCATCTGGCTCCTGGCTGGGACACCAATGCTACAGCAAAGAGCAAGGTGCAGTTTAGGTTTTTTCTGAGGTTAAAAGAAAAATCAAAAAACATATTTGCTCCTACTGGGGTACAAGCATGTGTGTGCGTGTCTATGCACCTGCAAGGAAACAGATGCTGGTTGGATATTTTTCTAGCCACTGTAAGTAGGATTCAATGAGCATTACTTCAATCTACATTCACCAAGCTTTAAATTAACCCCTTAGTCAAGTTTAGATAACTGGAACAACGCCATTGCACACCTCCCAAAGTCACAAATCCATATGACACAAATAATACAATAGAGGAAAAATAAAATGTCCTTAGATCACAGCACAAATTCACCTTCCCAACCTTGAAATCCTTTCATTGGCTTCGTCTTCATAAAAAAATAATGTTCAAAAAATTATGCTAAAGTACAATTCTTGTGCTTATTCCAATATCAGTAGAAACACAGATTTATGCACGTAATTTGTAAGTGTATCTGTCTATAAGCAACATCCATTGTAAAGGATCTGCAATGTGACCTGCAAAGATATTGGGAAATTGTAGCTGTTTGCAGTTGTAAACTGCTTATGCACAGATCCTCCGTCCCAAAATAAGATTTCAGAATTACTCTGTCACAATGGTGACAGATATCCTGACCCCCAAAATTTAATTCCCATTATATCCTATAGGATTTAGATTTTAGCGGACGGGATATCAGTCACCTTTGTGACGGATTAACTCATGGGACAATATCTAAATCAGGCCCTCTGTCACTAGGACTTTAGTCCATTCAGAAAAAATATATATTTTATTAGTTAATCGAGTTCACCGAAATTGCTTCTAAAATGTGCTGCAGTTCTTTGTTTATTTTTACTGCCCTCCACCATCCCCCCATCCCACTGCTCTCATGGGGTAAGGTGGAACATTGTTGGCTCTGACCTTTAAAGTAGTTATTCCGGGTTTATGTGGCTATTCCACACCTGTTCGTAAAAACACTCCCGACACTCCTACTTGAATGAAAAATATTCCTACAATGGCAATTTTGTTTCCTCATGTAGATTTCTATTTACTGTTTCCCATCTTGGTTCACTCTGGATACTCTGCAATGCTACAGCTAATGGTCTCACAAATTGAATTTACAAAACAATATCGCTCCCTGACTCTCACCCTTTCTCCTGGTCCCTATCACTCTGTTTCTTTAATCATTAATCCCTGTTGCAGTCTATATCACAGGTTTTTTATTCATTCACAAAAGCACCATGGCACTTCTACTAATCTTCATCCACATTAACACTCTGAACAGAAGGATCACTGAAGGATTGGGAATTGGGTCTAAAGTTGTCTCACTTGCCCGATGTTTCATACACATGGCCTAGCAGAGAGAAAATGGTTGCCATGCTGTGGGGGGATTTATAATTACATGTATGCACCAGTTTTTTACACCCCTGTGTCATTTTGCTATTGCAGAAAGGGGCACAGATTCTTACGCTGCTCCTTATATAAAATGTACGCACAAAATATGTCCCAGCACAATGACAGCAGGCGTTCCCTCATGTGCCTCGGGGCGACGCCCGTGCACATGAAGGGACCCTTTGCTCTTGTGACCATGCCATATTATAAATGCACATACAATACCAAAGAAGTTGTCAGGAGGCACATTGACTGTGCACCATATAAAGGTGGAGCACACTCAGTGCTCCCCTTGCATGGGTGAAAAACGGGTCCCAGAGACCCTACACATACTCCCTCTGCAGGATAATGTAGTTACTCACTGCACCTGCCTGGAGGGGCTGTGTTGTAATTGTAATTGAACACATGTGTATCCTGGGTATATGTACCGGGGCACACTGTATGTTTGGATTTGATTAGACCTAGGTGGGAGTTACCTCTGAGTTGAAGTTTGTTCTTGTGATGGTTGATGTGCATTCAAAATGGTTCGTGGTAAACTCTATGCGAGAAATAGTAGCGAAAAGTACAATCAGAGTTTTCAGAGGTTTGAAGAAGTATTTAGGAAGGAAGGCTATCCAGTGAAGCTAATTATGGACAATGGTACTCAGTTAACATCTGAAGAAATTACCCAATACTTGAATTATTGTGGTATTATACATTCTCACACTTCATTATACAACCCTCAAGCAAATGGAATTGTGGAGAGGGCAAATTGCATGGTGAAAGGTATGATTCAAAAGGCTGTGGAAAGGAGGAGTGATGTTAAGATGATGGTGAGTGACTTGATGTGGCATATCGCACCACTGAGAATGGTGTTACAAAAGAAATTCCTTGCAGTGTGATGAGGAGACAGAAAGCTAACACCAAGATATCTCCAGCATGGATGATAATTTTGGTGAGTGAAGGAGATGATGAATATGAAAATAAAGAGGAGAATGATGGAAGGATAAGAACTGGTGATTAGGTGAAAGTATAATATTGCCAGATTAGTAGTGGGTTAACCAAGTTCCATGGCCCATTCAAAGTGAAGGAAATGCATAGGTTATTTGAGATCTTAGAAAATGGGGAGTGATAGAACATGCACAGTGTGGCATTGTGTGAGATAGATAAGGAAAGAGTAACAGAAGAAGTGAAGATCCACAACGAAGCATCAGAGGAGGGGTGCAGTAGTTTTATGATGATGGATGATGAAGATGTTTTGGGTAGGAAAGTGCAAGTGAGAGAAGGAGTTGTGGTGAAGGAGGGTTATAGACAACAAGGGATAGGAGATGGTAGATTGTCCAGCACTGAGTACCACCTAAATATTTGGAGGATTATATATGTAAGGTATAATGTGTTGTTCTAGCGCTATTATATGTATAATTATATAATATAGAAAACATTGCTATGTTAGGATCCTTTTTTAAAAAAAATAAAGGTGTTTTGCATATTATTTCTTTGAAAAATATAGTTTCTGTAAAGATAGGAAGATGTGTTGTAATTATACTTGAATGCATACATATCATGGGTTTATGTACATGTACCTTTAAATCGGTTGAATCATCATGCTTATGTACTAGGGGTTCTGTATTCTGTGACCTAGTTGGTTTCTCTCTAGAGTGAGTAGCTTGCTGACTGGAGAGGAAGCACCAACTGTGGTCATATGTTTCTTGAATAAAAGACATGATGAACCTTTAATGGCTGATGGAAGCATCATTTCACAAGAGGGTGCATACTTGTCTCCCTCTAAAATTTAGTGTGTGTCTCCGGCTGCAAGTGAAAAGTGGTGGCTTCAGATGGTGTGGTTGAACCTTCACTCTGAGCAGCACATTGACTGTAGTGGGACGCACTGTCCCCATCTGTGCCTGGTAAACCCTGGTAAGGGACAGTACGCCCTGTATGTAATATTGCTCCTGATGCCATTCCCAAGCTGTTGAGTTGACCACTGGAGAACATTTGTGTTTGAGAAGCTAAAATAACAAATACCAGTGATTTTTTGGGTGGATTTCATTATTTTTAGCAGATCCTGTCTCCAGAATGCAGAGGCATCACTTGCAAAAACTGAAACGTATAAAACAATGGCCATAAGATAAAAAAAATACACTTCTATCTGTTCAGCTGTATTTTGCAGTAGGAAGAAAAAACATGTATTTCATGAGGAAAAATAGAAAGAAAAATGCATTAGTAAGGCTGGCAAAAGGAGCGAGTTCATTTCAGAAGAGTGGGTGAAGAGAGAAATAGCTTAACTATTCCGACTTACAAAAGGTTGTGAGAAGGCGTGCTAGACTGCGCTGCTGGGGCAGGACTCTATTGTGGAAAATGGAGACATGCTCTGCTTCAGGCTTTCATCTTGGAATGCGTACAAAGGGTGATGCCAAGATGTCAGTGCCTTTGGGATACAATGGAGTTGAATAAAGAAGCAGAAACGTTGAAAGAGAATGTGCAACAGAGCTTTGCATTTGTTGAAATAAGGTCAAGAAAGCATAAAATCTCAAAGTGCACATGGCTTATATTTACCTGTCTCATGTCATCATGTGTAATGAATGTATATCCCAATGCACGAATTTAATCTCTCGTGCTCATTACCTGTTTACTATTGATTATGCAGCATAAAGTACTTGGAGAAAGATTTTAAAAAATGCGGCATTAACAAGGAGTGAGAATTTTGACCTGATTTCTGCAGACAGGTAAGTAAGAGTGAGGAAATGGGTGATACTGTCATAAAGTGTGAATGGATGGGTTTTGAAGACATTGAATAAGTACAAACAGGAACGTGTAAGAGTAGTTAGGAAAGGAGAAACAAAATAAAAGTATTAGCAAAGTAAGAAACAGAAATTAGCTGCAGAAGGAACAAATGAGAATCATGAGTATCATGTTTGTATCGTCACAATGGAGAAGATTAGAGAGGGATATGAGAGGGACGTGACACTGGTAAATCAACAAAAAGGCTTTGGAAAACCCTCAGAAGCAGAACAACAGTTAATTGTACTTCTTCAGCTGGAACATGTGTGCTTACAGAGATATGTCCATCTCCAGGTGTGCACATTTGTCACATTTTTGCACAATGCTTCTTCAGTCATGGCTTTGCCTCAGTAAGTATGTAGGTGATGCCGAGTCCTGCTATTTTATGAACGTCAAAAAAGGGGGGCAGATTTTCTCAAACCGCAGCAGTGTGTCACGAATTTCAGCCGTAGGTCTTTCCATACACAATACAAATATGGAATTACCCTTCGTTCTTTGGAATCTGGGTTGATTACAGTACATAAAATGATAGGTGGTTCTGTCGGAGTTCATTCAACATTTTTCACTTGTTAATGGGTAGTCTTCCATATCCCGCACCCAAAGACATTAATGAATACAGTTGGATACACGGCACACAAAAGGATTCCAAAATAAAGTTTCTCTTTCAAATAATAGATTTTTGCCAGTAGTTGAATTCACTACTTTACACAAAATGTCATCAAAACATCCCTACTCCTGTGATACTCTGGATCTGGGTCAAAACTGCTGCCGGGAACTCCACCAAAGATGTAAAGACGTCCCTCGGGGATCGCAGCCCCTCCAACAAGGGTCGGTGCCCTGTGCATGCGTGCTAACCGAGCCGGCGTGAAGTAGCACTGGAGCATTATTTTAATGGTTGGGTGCATCTGGAGGACTTTGCCGCCCTGTGCCAAATTGTAATCCATCGGCCTTTCGGTATCTCGGCATCCGGATTGGTTCACCACTTGGAGATCTAACGCATATCCTACGGTGGGAGAGAAACTTCCCGCGCACTATATATACATGATATGGCTTTTTTTTGTTTGTTTTAGTCTCGCCTTCCGCAAACTGGTTCTCAGTCTTCGTGATAGCCCTTGTGACTGGAAAAACATCGGTTCTACCCAACCGAAAATCATCCGTAGATTGCTCTCTTGCTTTAAGAATTTCACCTACAAATACATCTCGAGATATGAGTGAAGGCCCGTTCCACCACCGGCAAACGTCCCACTGTCCGACACACCCTGTAGTAAGCAAGGGTTCCCTTATATCGGTGTAAGAGGTGAGGGATAGGTTGTTATCAATTATACCCTGATGGCCGCCTTCCAGTGCCGCACTGCGATGCTGGTTGATTGATGCAGTTAACCCAGTCGGACATACACCCGCAGTCAGGGAGTGCCGTAGGACATCGGCAGATGAGTTCTGCACCTCTCTTGCTCCATCGGCACTCAGGACTTGTCTTTTTGTGTTACCCAAGTTGACGCTTGGGTCATCTGGGCTGCAGAAATAGATCTGTTTATTTCAGCCACCCTCTTCCACCGTTAAGTGGGGTCCTATAAAGTAGAGGACTAACGACCCTTTGTGTTTTTTTTTTTTATCTCACAAAAGTCAACTTTATATTTTGCATCTCTTTAATCGTTCCCAATAGAAATGCAAGTGACACGACTCTTACCAAATAAGTCTCAGTTCATCTTCACACCGTTTAATCGCTATTTCCATGCAATTTCCAGTTACCCCATCAATACAGATCCTTGTAAAGCACTTCCGGCAATGGGGAATGTTGTAGTAATGAGCGCATGAAGGGTCGGCTAGGAGGGCCACTCTTCGGTATCAGATAGCACAAGGGCCCAGTCAAAGCTATTTCCTAGCACAGCGTCCTGCATGTGTCTGTGGATATACCTACTCCCATACCCTCCGATATTTGATACTTCATTTTAACACCGGATTCCCTTTGAAATTCCAGGAGCGCTTTCTTTAATGGTACTCAGGAGGTTGAGTGGTCGGTGAGAATACAGCGTGTCACCACAAGACAATCCGGTCTGCAACTGTGCATTTCTTATTGGTAAACCTCTTATATTAGGGTGAGCCTAGATTTTTGGGACGTGAGGTTCCATACTTATAGCGAAGAGAAGCGGCGGATTTGGGGGTGAGGGGTACAGCCCTGTCATGTGCCCCTTGACAAAACTATACGATCTGACAAACGAGTTCTAACTTTCAGTGTAGTTTATGCATTGGTGAAATTAGCCAGCACACTCTTATTCAAATTGGGGTCTGTACTGGCTTTGGTGAGGGTTTGGAATTCCAAGGCGACTCCAACAGATGCCTTCTTCGTGTCAAGGGAAAGCAGGAACAACTGAGCTTTATCTCAAGAAACCTTCTCAATAGTAGTTATTGCCAGCCAGGTGCTGTCCCTGTATTGTGTTTTTTTTTTATTAATAAAGCTACTCCGGCAAGGTTAAATAATTTGTGGCCATAGGTTCAGAATGGCTGATGTTACGATTTTGGAAAAATCTTAACATGACTAATAATGAGAATAATCCGCTGATAAGATCTACACAGTAGAGACTCGTTGGGTTTAAGAATAAGAACCAGGGTTCTCTGCCATGAGTGACGCTGCTGCGTATGGCTTCCCTTCTGTAGAAAAGATCCACTCTACCTGAGCTGGTGGATGAGCTCAGGAAGTCTCCAATGAGGTATAACACAAGCTGATAATACTGTGATCATACACCTTTAGGATTAGAGTAGTTCCACAAGTTAGCAAGGTGTAGCTAAGTAGATGGCCAGACCTGGTCATTATTCATTGCTTATTCTATGTTAAATGACTGCATGATTTTGGAGAAATACCTCTGCTGGTTGCCACTAACCCTGACTCTGATTGACATAAAATCTGGAAAGATCTTAGAAGTGGTGCCTGTTAGAAATTGGTTGACAGAGGTTTGGACCCTGTCCAAGCAGGAACCAGAATCGTAATCAGGGAACATAACAAACACACCCCAAATTAACCTGTGATCACTCCCTGTAGCTTGGTACTGAGCAGTCAGTGTACAAAAAGATACCACACAAAAAATGGAGCTTAATTTAATTAATAAAACAAGACCAAAATGACAAAAGCCAATAAGTAGAGGTTGGGTTCTGATTTAAAAAAATAAATAAACTTAGTTGTAGCGCTCAGAAGCATAAATCTCCAACCAGAGGTATGGGTTGCACTAGACATGGTCAAATCTGAAAAGTCAGGCTGACCATCGTGGAGCATGGGTCAGATGCGCCTTGGTCCACTGAAACAGTACCTTGGTTCGGAGTTGCGTCGACATCGAGAACAAGATGCGAGGATCAAAGGAGGCGATGAGTTGGTGTAGATCCTGATGATGTAGGCTATGCAGTGAGTCTGAGCCGTGCAAAGTCAGGGGTGTATCAGGGATGGAGACAATGCATCACGCAGTCGGCAATGCGTTGTTCCTGATGCTTGCAGCAGCAATGCACCAGAGTGGATGGCGATGCCGAGTCCTCGATCATCGCAGCCGCAGCGTTTCATCGGTGTCGATGGAGATGTGCCAGTTTTGAGCGGCAAAAATGACGTCCATGCATGGATTTTGGATTGGAGAAGCACTTTATACCCTCTTCCAAGGCCCAGAACTGGGTTGGCACCACTTGGCAGGGCAAGACTTTTAGAAGGCAGAGTCCAAGAGATGGAAGTCTTTTGTGTCCCTGAGATTTCAGAAGAACCGGAGGCAAGCCACCAAGCCCTTGGAGTCACTTTCATTCTGGATTGGAGACATTCAGGTTCAGTCCTTCTCACAACCATAAAAGGAGGGCAGCAGGCAGGAGGTCAGCACAGCAGAGCAGGAGTCAAGCAGAGTGACAGTCCTTTCAGAATCACAGCAGTCCTTCATAGCAGAGTAGTAACCACAGGTTCAGGCTTGACATAAGAGGCAATGTGTAAAGTATTTGTGCAACACTTCAAACAGTAAAACAGTGAAAACACCACACAAAAATACACCACACCTGGTTGGAAAAATAGAGCTTAATTTAATGAACAAAATAAGACCAAAACAACAAAAATACAAGAAGTGATAGTTGAGATCTGAAGTTTTTTTTAAAGGATAAACTTAGTTGTGGTGCTTAGAAGCATAAAGTGCCAGCCGGGGCCATCTGGTTGTGCCAGACCGGGTCAAGTATAAAAAATCAGGCTGACCGCAGTGGAGTGCAGGTCAAATACAGGGACCGGCCTTGGCCCGCAGAACCAGTATCTTGTTAGCAGTTGCGGCTACATAGAGAACAAGCTGCAAGGATCAAAGAAGGCAATGCATTAGGGTTGATCATGATAATGTAGGCGATGCATTGGCTCCGGGCCACACAAAGTTGGGAATGCTTCGGGAATCGAGGCGATGCATCATGCTGTCAGCAATGCGGTGTTCCTGAACCTGCGTTGATGGCGGTGTGGTGTCCTTGATCCTCGTAACACCAGCAATGATTTGACATGGATGGAAATGCACCGGTTCCGGACAGTGCAACAGCGTCAATGTGTGGATTTTGGACTGGAGCAGCACTTAATATCTACTTCGAAGGGCCCAGGACTGGAACACCTTGGCATGGCAAGACTCTCAGACAGCAGAGTACAGGGTCTGCAGGTGATGAGTTGGAAGTCTTTTGTATCCCTGAGAAGTCAGAAGAATAGGAGGCAAGCTAATAAGCCCTTGGAGTCACTTTTGTTCTGGGTAAGAGTGATTTAGGTCCTGTCCTTCTCACTGCCAGGCGAGGAGGGCAGCAGACAGCAGGTCAGCACAGCAGCAGAGTCCAGCAGCACCGTAGGCCTTCTTACTGACAGAGTATCCACATGTCCAGTAGTGTACTGAGTTGGTGATGACTGAGGTCCAGTACTTATACCCAACTGTGCCTTTGAAGTGGACTAGGCATAGAGTTCCCTGCCCTTCCTGTCCTGGCTCCAGACTCACTACATGGAGGTATGCAGCATTTTGTGTTGGGACAGGACGCTGCCTATTCAAGTGTAGGTGTCAGCCATTTTCTCCTATCCGCCCAGGATGGCCCATTAGTCACACCTAAGCTCCTTTTGTTTGTGGCTGTCTAGAGGGAATTCACAAGCCCAACTGTCACCCCACCCTAGATGTGTATTGGAGAGAGGCAGTAGGCACCATGTGGCTAAAGTAAGAAAATGCCAACTTTCTAAAAGTGGCATGTTCAGAATTACAATTGAAAATCCATCTTCACCATAAATTCTGATTTTAAATTGTGATTCCAGAGACTGTTGAACATGGCTCGATCTGCAGGATTTCTCCTGTCTTTTTGGCTTCTGACCTCTTGTTTTGTTTGATTCTGTGTTAAATTTCATTTTTGCTTGCTTTAGGACTCTTGGCACGTTACCACTGCTGACCAGTGCTAAAGTGCAAGTGTTCTCTGTCTAAATGGTATTGGTGATAGGTTTATCCATGATTGGCATATTTGATTTACTAGTAAGTCCCTAGTAACGCACACTATATGTGCCCAGGCCCTGTAAATCAAATGCTACTAGTGGACCTGCAGCACTGATTGTGCCACCCACATGAGTAACCCTGTAAACATGTCTCAGACCTGCCACTGCAGTGTGTCTGTATGCAGTATTAACTGCCAGTTCGACTGGGAAGTGCACCCACTTGCCAGGCCAAGCCTTCCCTTTTACTACATGTAAGTCACCCCTAAGGTAGGCCCTTGGCAGCCCCATGCTGCTTCTGTCCTGGTAGTGAAAGGACTGGAGTTTGCTTTCTACATCCAAAGATTCTCCAAGGGCTTGAACTGAAGTTGCCTTCTGTTAGAAGTCTCAGGGACATCAAAGACGTCATCTGCCAGCACCTGGGCTCTTTTGCTGAGAGTCCTGACTCACCAAGTGGTGCCAAATCCAGTTCCTTGGCTTTCGGTAGTGAGTTCTGGTGTAACCAAGGAGACACCAAGTACATCGACTCCAGAGTGACTTTGGAACCAGCGCCGCTGTCCGCAATGGAGCCGTGGTCCACGCTGAATGCAACAACCGTGAGCAATGCTGCAGGTCCGATACTGCCGCAGAGCCTCAAAAGTTCCGCCACACTGTGAGTCCTGAATCCTTGTCCCTGACATCTGGGACACCCTACTCAGACTCTGCCACAGCACCTGTGGCCCAGTGGTGTGATCGAAACACTGCAAAGTCGACGCCCCGGGTCTTGACCTGCTGGATTCATCAACCCTGCCGGATCGTAAGGAACCAATGCCTTGCCACTGACGCCGCAATACCTCCCCTGCAACCGTAAGGAACCAATGCCTCTTCTCCCCTGCCTAGCAGCAAGGAATGGACACCTCACCTCCCAGGTAGCAGTAAGGAACCAATGCCACACTGGCTCCACCGATGCCTCACCTCTTCGATTCTGTACAACGTCTTTGTTTCCTCATCGCTTTCAAAGGTACTGTGCCTGGGGAACTTGTGACACTGTGACTGACCCACACTCCCTCGTGAGTGGTGTTGGACTGATGGGAACGACTCTGTCAAGATGTTGTGATAGCAACAGTTTGAGCTATTGTGTTTCCTAGAGCTTTAATGAGATTTAGTCTTTAAAAATGTGCATCTTTACTTGTATATGTTGTATTTTTGTCTTGTTTCATTCAGATAAATATTGTCTATTTTTCTAAACTGGTATGCAGTACTTTGTTGGTGTTTTCACTGGGTTACTGTGTATGTACAAATACCTTACACATTGCCTCTGAGATAAGTCTGACTGCTTGAGCCAAGCTACCAAAGGAGAGAGCAGGGGTTATCTTGGCTGTGTGACTCCCTTACCCTGACTAGAGTGAGAGTCCCTACCTGGACAGGGTGCAAACCATTGCCGACTAGAGACCCAATTTCGAACATCGTTGATAAGTAATGAGGATAGGACTTGTATTTGTACTTTACATACAGTGATTGGTGTACACTACTTCCATATTGCAGGCCATTACAACCCCAACATACAAGCTAGATTTTTCTCTTTTTGCAACTTTTTAGTTTGATTCACAGTCATGTCTCCATGGTAAGCCATCAGTTGGCGCTACAGAGTTGGTGTTTGAGCAGGAGAGGTTGGAGACCTATTAGGTGCCTCAACTCAAAAAGTTCTACAAGGAGCTCAAATGTCCTATTTGAGGGCTCACTAAACAGGAGGAGCTGCAACAGGTGCTGGCGGTCTGGTTAGCAGGAAAGGAGGCTGATGAGCACACAGGGTCAGATAATGCTATTGTGGAGGGAGAGGAACAAAACCTTCAGGAATATTTGATAGAGAATCAGGATCTGCATGGGAGGAGAGCACCTTCCAGGGCAAGCAGCAGTGTTTCCTCAAGAGGTCTGATCCCAAAGGAAGTGGAGGACAGGCAGGAGGCTAGGAGGCTCCAGATGGAGCTGGAGAAGCTTTGAGCTGAAGCATGAGATGGAGCTTCAGTTGGAACTAGCTAGGTTCAAAAGAGAGGCAGAGAAAGAGAAAATCACTGTGGAGGAGAAGAAAATGATTTTAGCTCAAGAGCTGAGTTTGAATAAGCTGGTCCAGCACAGATGGAGGCAGCAGTTCTCTAGTACTCTCTTCAGGAAAGGTAAATATACCCAAGGATGTGGTGAAGGATTTTGTTATGGGGATGACATAGAGCAGTGGTTTGGGGGCTATGAGGTGGCACTGAGGATACACAGGGTCCCCGAGAAAAACTGAGGGGCAGGCCGGTGAAAGTATTCCTCAATGGAGGGAAGGGACATCTTGTTGGCCTTAGACATAGAGGATCAGATGAGGTTCTCTGCCATTAAGGATGCCCTGACCAGGAGGTATGGTCTCACCCCAGAGAGTTGTAGGGTAAAGTTTAGGAAGAGAACTAAACATGGGTCACAAGCTTGGGTGGAGTATGTTGATTCTTTCTGCAGAGCACTGGATGGTTAGGTGAAGGGCAGTGAGGTAACAGACGATCATGGGCTGTACAATTTGATTGCATGGGAGCACTTGTCGTTGCTTTCCACAGCTGCGCCAGCACTTGATTGGCAGCAAGCTTACTGACCCCAGGAAGCTTGCCAAGGAGGCAGACTGATGGCTCAGCATCAGGGTCCAAAAGAAGTTGTATGTGCGAGACTCAGCCAAGAGAGGACAGAGTCTCCAACAGAAGAAAGAGGGTGAGCTCTAGGGAGACACAGACAGGTCCCTAGATAAGGGGGGGGGGAGGTTCCCATGTCCCTTCTGGCTTGAAGGAGGGAGGTTCTGGTGGGTGGTGGCCCAGGGCACCCCATTTTCAACCCTGTTGCTTTGAGTGTTCCCAGCTAGGACCCAAGAATGGGTACTTTGTCTGTCCTAAGTAACCCCCCCCCCCCACTGGTGCTCCCTAGACAGGTGTGGCCAATGTGGCCTTAGGGGGAGATAATCCCCAGGGCAGGTTGTAGGAAGCTGGCTTAGTGTGTGGTGGGTATCTAAGGTACTTACACCTTATACCACATCCAGGTATCCCCTCTTAGTGAAGTATAGGCAGTGTCTAGAAGCCAGGCTCTCTAGATGTAGCTGTGGATGAGCAGCTAAGGCTTATCTAGGAGACATGCAAAGCTCATGCAGAGCCACTGTAGTCACACAGCACTAACACACATGAAAGAAAACACTGTTGTACAAAAATAAAGGTACTTTATTTTTGGAACACAATACCTCAAAATACTAGAAGGCAACCCTCCAATAGGAGGTAAGCAATACACTAAATGTATACACTACTAATCAGAAATAGGCATAGAAAAGGTTAGAAAACAGTGCAAATAGTAATACCCGATAGTGACCCGAGGGGGAGCACAAACCATATGCTAAAAAGATGGAATGCGAACACAAACCCCCCACCTAGGTAAGTGGAATATGTAGAGGGGAGCTGGGAGTACTAGAAAACCACAGAGGTCAGAAACACAGCACCCCCCAGCGACCAGGAAAGCAGGAGTAAATCACTGGAGGAAAAGAAGAACCAGAAGACACCCAGACACACCTGCAAGGAGCCAGTGGTGGATTCATGAAGAAAGAAGACTGTAGAGAGAAAGGACCAAATCCAAATTTCACAGTGGAGCCCAGGAGGAGTAGGCGCTACTACCCACTCAGCTGTACTTGCAAGAGTTGGTCGACGGTGAAGAAGAACAGGTCAGCACTGCAGCCCTGGAGCCGGAGAAGAGTTCCTGATGGATGCAGTAGATGTCCCATACTGGACTGAAGATTGCAAATGGGTGTCGGTGTAGGAATTCTACCAACAAGCCTTGGCAAAGGCAAACTAGCAGTTAGTGGAAATGTGCTGTCGGGGACCAGTAAGGTCCAGGAGGACTCAACCCAGGTGGGGGAGTCACAGGGGACACATAACGTCGCAGAGAGTCCACAGGAGCAGAGGCAGCACCCGCAGGAGTCCCACAGGATGGGGACACAGGAGTCGCAGAAGGGGCCCACGCGCACTGCAGAAGAGCCACCGGAGAACCACGCAGAAGGCTGTGCTTTGCAGGAAGGATTGTGGGGGGATGGAGCTGCACGTACATAGCCTGAAGATCACTTGGAGGAGATACCAACAAGACTTAGGATCTGCAAAAGACGCGGTGCATGGGGGTACTGTCCTGTGTGGGTAGGCAAGGGCTTACCTCCACCAAAGTTGGACAGCTGGCAGAGAGGACCAAGAGGACTACTCCGGACAACCACCCGTGATGCAGGATCCATGCAGCTCAAGATGAGGGGAGAGACCCACACAGCCGGTTGACACTTGCTGAAGGTGCCTGCGGTTGCAGGGGAGTGACTCCTTCACTCCAAGGTACATTCCTTGTTCTTCTAGTGCAGGCTGAAGAGTTGCTGTCTTCTGAGGATGCATGGCTGAGGAAATTTTGCAAAGCTGGCAGGAGTCGTGGTAACAAAGTTACAGAAGAGCCTTCTTCGTTGATTGCAGCGTTGTCGGTTCCTGGAGGGTCCAGTTGCAGTTCCAGTGGCCAGAAGTCGAAGAGGAGGTTGCAGAGGAATCGTGCTGGAGTCTTGCAAGCCGAATCTGAGGACCCAACCAAGAAATAGCCCTGAAAGGGGGATTGGTCACCTAACTAGGTAAGCACCTATCAGGAAGGGGATCTGACAATCACCTGCCAGGCCTGACCACTCCGATACTCCCAGAGTTCCCTGCTAACCCTGGAAACAAGATGGCAGAACCCAGGGACCCTCTGGAGGAGCTCTGAGCACCAGTCTTAGGGTGGTGATGGACAGGGGAGTGGTCACTCCCATTTCCATTGTCCAGCTAGTGAAGGGGTGCCCTCACACACAGGTACCAGCACCCTGCCCTCTGGGCTGGAAGGGCCTTCCATAGGGGTGACTTATAGTGACCTGATGCAGTGGCCTGTAGTGAAAACGGGTGCATGCACCCGTTTCAAGCAAACTGCAATGGCAAACCTGCAGAAGCCTGTGCATGGGCTCCCGATGTGTGGCAGAATAACTGCTGCAGCCCATAGGGATCCCCTGGTACCACAGTGCCCTGGGTACCGAGGTACCATATACTAGGGACTTACATGGGGGGACCAGTATGCTAATTCTGGGGAGAAAAAAGGTACAGTTACCAATTTTAAAGGAGAGAGCAAAATCACTGGGGTCCTGGTTAGCAGGATCCTAGTGAACACAGACAAACACACTGACAAACAGGCTAAAAAGTGCTAGAAAGAGGCTACTTTACAGGCCATAGACCATACTGTAATTTCCCCTAGTTGGGAGGTGAACTAAGAGGGTGAGTTGGTGATCCCAAAGGGTGGGAGTCATCACTTCCACTAGGTGACAGTAGAGGGGTGGGTGGGGGTCCCAGTTACTGCTCTGAGGGATACTGGGGCTAACAGGACCATGGTTGTGCAAAGGCTTGTTTCTCCAGAGCAGTACACCATCCAGGTGTGTAGAGTGACTTCAGCCCATGGGCAGGACCTTTTCTACCCTGTGGCTCTGAAGTCCCTAGAGTGGGGTGGGGAAGTGGCCCAGAGAAGGGTCATAGTTAGTCCCCAGATGCCCATAGACTGGATTCTGGGGAATGAGTTGCCCCCTGTGTCAGGGGAACTGGGAGGGGTGGCCGCCAAAGGTTCCGTTTTCTGGGGGTACCGTTCCAAAGCGGAAGGTTCAAAACACCAGCTTGAGGGACAGTAGGGTGAGAGCCCACCCCTGTCCTCTGCTCGGCCTGAGGGTACAGACCCTAAGTTGTGTGACCAGTCTCAGGATACTACCCTTTAACTGGTGGGCGGTGAAGTTGAAAAAGGGTGCAAGGCACCTGGGGCTACAACCCCTCCCCCCCACTTCCCAAAACCACAGAAGCTAGCGACCCCGGGATGCCCCGGGGCCTGGCTCTTGACACCGACAGCTATCAGTGGCCTCTGTTGGCTTTTGTCTGTGTTTTAAGAGTTTTCCCTGGTTTGGGGGCCAAAGTCAGACCTGAGGGGTGTAATGGGCCACATCACACTTGTGACCAAGTTGGTACTGTCTGCCTACCGGAATGCATCTGTGAGCAAGGTAGAGTTAAGTGCTGCACAGATGGAGTCCGCAGATGAGGAGGAGGGTTCCCCCTGGGTTTGTTCAGAAGGCCTTGAGAGTGTAGCCAGAGGGATCCACCTGGGTTCAGAGACGCATAGAATTGGCAAGAGCCCCTCAGTAGTGGGCCATTGTCCATGTTCTACTGCCCTATGCAGGGAAGTCTAGCAAGGTATTGATTGAACTGCCCTGGCTTTCGGCTGAGAGGAGGGGGGTCATGTTTGACATGGCTCTTTGTGCAGAGTTTCCCCTGTTGTTTTGGCTTCTGATCTCCTTTTTATTTTATCCTGTACTAAATTTAGTTTTTGCTGGCTTTAGAACTCTGGACACTTTACCAATGCTGACCAGTGCTAAAGAGCAAGTGCCCTCTATCTAGATGGTATTGGTGATTGGTTTATCCCGGATTGGTGTATTTGATTTATTAGTAAGTCTCTAGTAAAGTGCACTAGAGGTGCCCAAGGCCTGTAAATCAAATGCTACTAGTGAGCCTGAAGCACTGATTGTGCCACCCACATGACAAGCCCGTAAACATCTCAGACGTGTCACTGCAGTGTCTGTGTGTGCAGTATTGCACTGCCAATTTGACCTGGCAAGTGCACCCACTTGCCAGGCCCAAACGTTCCCTTTTACTACATGTAAGTCACACTTAACCCCTATGGTGCCTGGGACGTAATGATTATGTCCTGGGCAGCACCGCTCGTGTGCCCAGGATATAACAGTTATGTCCTGCACCCGGCCCTCGGGAGAAGCGCTGGTGCTCCCCCTGAGGGCCCCCCCCACCCCGGGCAGGGCTGGAAGGGGAATCGCTTCCCCTTCCACCCCCGATACCCCCTACCCACCCAGAGACTTCTGATGATGTTTGTGTGCTGACCTCATCAGAGGTCACCTCGGATCGCGCTGGCACTTGGCCCACCTACACAAGTGAGGTATCATTTTTACCGGGAGACTGAGGGGATAGTTAGGTGGTAGGAAATTTGTCCTGATGCAGGATACCACACGGAAATGTGAGAAAAAATAGATTTTTTAGCTACATTTGAGGTTTGCTGAGGATTCTGGGTAAGAAAACATTGGGGGATCCACGCAATTCACTTCTCCCTGGACTCCCTCGTTGTCTAGTTTTCAGACATTTATGAGTTTGGTATGTTTCCCTAGATAGCTGCTGAGCCCAGGACCAAAAATGCAGATGCCCCCCCACCGCAAAAACAGGTAGTTTTGTATTTGATAATTTTGACGTGTCGAGATAGTGTTTTGGGGCACTACCTGTCGCGGGTGCTAGGCCTACCCACACAAGTTAGGTACCATTTTTATTGGGAGACTTGGGGGAACGCTGGGTGGAAAGAAATTTGTGGCTCCTCTCAGATTCCAGAACTTTCTGTCACTGAAATGTGAGGAAAAAGTGTTCTTTTGGCCAAATTTTGAGGTTTGCAAAGGATTCTGGGTAACAGAACCTGGAGAGAGACCAACAAGTCACCCCATCTTGTATTCCCCTAGGTGTCTAGTTTTAAAAAATGCACAGGTTTGGTAGGTTTCCATAGGTGCCGGCTGAGCTGGAGGTCAAAATCCACAGCTAGGCACTTTGCAAAAAACAGCTCTGTTTTTTTTCTCGCAAAATGTGATGTGTCCACGATGTGTTTTGGGGAATTTCCTGTCACGGGTGCTAGGCCTAACCGCACAAGTGAAGTACCACTTTTTATCAGGAGACTAGGGGGAACTCTAGGTGGAAGGAAACTTGTGGCTCCTCTCAGATTCCAGAACTTTCTGTCACCGAAATGTGAGGAAAAAGTGTTTTTTTGAGGTTTGCAAAGGATTCTGGGTAACAGAACCTGGAGAGAGCCCCACAAGTCACCCCATTTTGGATTCCCCTAGGAGTCTTGTTTAAAAAAATGTGCAGGTTTGGTAGGTTTCCCTAAGTGCCGGCTGAGCTAGAGGCCAAAATCTACAGCTAGGCACTGTACAAAAAAGCACATCAGATTTCAGTGTATAAATGTGATGTATCCATGTTGCGTTTCCTGTCACGAGCATTAGACCTACCAATGCAAGTGAGGTACCATTTTTATCAGGAGACTTGGGGGAACACAGAATAGCAAAACAAGTGATATAGCTCCATTTTGCTCCATGTTATTGCTCCATTTTTTCCTTCCAAATGTAAGACAGTGTGTAAAAAAGACGTCTATTTGAGAAATGCCGTGTAATTCACATGCTAGTATGGGCACCCCGGAATTCAGATGTAAGACAGTGTGTAAAAAAGACGTCTATTTGAGAAATGCCGTGTAATTCACATGCTAGTATGGGCACCCCGGAATTCAGAGATGTGCAAATAACCACTGCTTCTCAACACCTATTCTTGTGCCTAGTTTGGAAATACAAAGGTTTTCTTGATACCTATTTTTCACTCTTTATATTTCAACAAATGAGTTGCTGTATACCCAGTATAGAATGAAAACCCATTGCAAGGTGCAGCTCATTTACTGTCTCTGGGTACCTAGGGTTCTTGATGAAACTACAAGCCCTATATATCCCCGCAACCAGAAGAGACCAGCAGACGTAACAGTGTATTGCTTTCAAAATCTGACATAGTAGGAAAAAGTTACAGAGTAAAATGTGGAGAAAAATGGCTGTTTTTTTACCTCAATTTCAATATGTTTTCGTTTTAGCTGTTATTTTCTGTAGGAACCCCTTGTAGGAGCTACACAAATTACCCCTTGCTGAATTTAGAATTTTGTCTACTTTTCAGAAATGTTTAGCTTTCTGGGCTCCAGCATTGGTTTCGCACCCATTTCTGTCACTAACTGGAAGGAGGCTGAAAGCACAAAAAATAGTAAAAATGGGGTATGCCCCAGTAAAATGCCAACATTGTGTAGAAAAATTGGGTTTTCTGATTCAAGTCTGCCTGTTCCTTAAAGCTTGGAAGACGGTGATTTTTAGCACCGCAAACCCTTTGTTGATGCCATTTTCAGGGAAAAAAACCACAAGCCTTCTTCTGCAGCCCTTTTTTCCCCTTTTTTGGGGAAAAAAAACAACATTTCAGCTGTATTTTGGCTAGTTTCTTGGTCTCTTTCTGGGGAACCCACACACTCTGGGTACCTCTAGAATCCCTAGGATGTTGGAAAAAAAGGATGCAAATCTGGCGTGGGTAGCTTATGTGGACAAAAAGTTATGAGGATCTAAGCGCAAACTGCTCCAAATAGCCAAAAAAGGCCTGCCACCTGAGGGGAAAAGGCCTGGCAGCGAAGGGGTTAAGGTAGGCCCTAGGTGGCCCCGTGGGCAGGGTGCAGTGTATTTTAGATGTAGGACATGTACAGATGTGTTTTACATGTCCAGATAGTGAAATTCTGCCAAGTTCGTTTTTCACTATTGCAAGACCTATCTCTCTCATAAGTTAACATAGGGATTGCCTTTAAATAACGTAACAACCTTAGAGACTGAAATTGCATAGGCAATTCCTGGGCGCATACCGCAACAGCTTTGGTCGCTCAGCATCTCATAACTTCCATTTGAAAGTACATGAAATGCTGGTTGAATCAAAGGGACGGGAGTACCCTTCTGAAAACAGGCCAAGTTAGTGACCCCCGCATTGCAAAGGCCATGAAAGGGACAGCTGTTTGCAGATTGTTGAATGACTAACAGTAGTCTCACATTGACTTCAGCTAAAAAAGACCTCTTTTGCTGTTCAAACATTTATACTCTAAAGGGCAGCTCCCACTTTTCTTTAATATAGCTATCGCCTAGCCACTTGTATCTGCCCACAGCAAGATGTTCAAGCATTTTAAAAAATGAAAAGTGGAAATGGGCGGATTTATAATGCCATGTAAGCCATACCGTTGATGGCAACTGTAAAAGACAACTTCTCTAACTCTTCTTTGTGAAGCATGGTGAAATTTGCTTTCCTTTTAGCCATTGTCTGTTGTCCCTTGGCTAAATTAAAAGCAGCAAACAAGTCACTACCGTTAATATACTTCCACGGAACGCTGCAGTTTTTCAGAGTCTGTAACGTCCAACCTAACTGCATGATGGAACGCAGCTGACTTTTCCCTTGGTATAAAAGGGACATGTCATTCTGAATGATGTAAATCGCAGACGACAATATGTTCATTAGAGAATAAATTCTATTGGACAGAGTGCTAATGCTGTTGTCAACAACATCTGAAGCCTTTTCTAGATTTTCTTTGTCTATCTGCCTTAAACGTGCAGCAGCTTCTATATGAGAAAGCTTCCAGAACTCATTATACATGGCATGGATTAATGTTTTAGAGCGTGGCTTTCTCTGACCTAATAAGAAGTCCTGTAAGTCTATATCATCAGAAAGAGTGATACGACGTTCCTTAACTGCAGCTAACAAGTTAGTCTGTACCCACTGTTGGCACAGTTTACCCACACTGTATGTTGTTACTTTACCAGTGTGTTGACCCGAGACAAAGCAAGGGTCTGGCCGGCTAATTTTGAAACCCCCTGAAGAATTCACAAAACATGGCTGACACACATTTGTGTCAATGGGCCATACTAACCACCGTCGGGACTGGAAAGTGAAAAGTTATAGGTACCAGCCTGAACCTTTGCATCTAGTTCTTCCTCGGTGACATTCAGGAAGTATTGCCAATTATTACGTTTTGCTGGTGTGGGGATACTGGACGCACTCATTTCCTTCATTTTTGCTAACCCCAGACAGGATGTCTAATGAATGGTGTCATTCAAAAAGATAATTTGCACAGGAATAAGGCACGCTCTAAATAAAGCTTCCCTACTCTGTATTTGACAATCTTGTGTGCCCCATACACTCTTTACATCAATAGTGTTCTTCCAGCATTCCTAACCTTCAACTGCAAGCTGGGAAACAAAGGAATCTGAGTAAAACTTTGTATTAGTCAGCAAAATGTTCCTAATTTTTGAAGGTGATAATTTGAAGTAATATGACTCTGCATTTTCTTTCTCATGCCCAGAAAAATAAGTTAATTTATCAGCATGATGTTTTGGGCTCCCCACAGGTGGAGTTGAACAGTGTTCCCACTGTGTGATATTAAATACTGATCTATGTCTAGTTGCATGGTGCAGGTAGTAATGTCCCCAGTTGTTATAGCAGAATATTTCCTCATAATTCTTTGTGTTGGTATACACATCATCACTTCCAAATACTGCATAGTCTTTCATTTCAGTTAACATTGAATCAACTGTCTGGACATCCCAATCATCAGATACAACACCAGGTGTAATTACATCAGTCATAGATATTTTGAAGACATAAGGAATCTGAACAACCTCAGTAGTCCTGTATATATTGAATGGAACTTTACTCCACACAATCCCATCAGGAATTGGTACAGCTGAAATGTTCACAAGGGACGAGTCTCTTCAATCCTTATGTGAGGAATGATATCGAGTTAAGACTTCATCCACAGGCTCAACAGAGGAACGTTCAGGAAGGTAATTACCATTTATAAGCAGGACGAAAACAGTCACAAAACCAATCCATAGAAAAAATGCAAATAATGTCAAGCATAACCATAGATAGTTCAGTGGGTGAATTAAATAGTTATTCTTAAGCCATATATACAGCTTATGTGACTTTGAAACAGTTTCAATTGCAGGAGTGGATGAAGTTGAAGAAAAGTCATCAATAATGATGATGTAAACAGAGGCAGTCTCTGCAAACGCAGGAGCAGGTGCATTACCAGTGGATCGATCCACTTTGTGTGGAGGCTAATAGTAGATGATGTCCTCAGTTTGTGTTGTGTTGGAATAGAAGACAGGCACATCTTGGACAGGTGATGTCGTTGAAGTGGTAACAGGAATCAGCAAGAGCTAATGTTCCGCCCTTCCCATGGTCAAGGAGGTATTTGTAGCATTGTGTAGTCGGAAGTATTGTTATTTCTTCTTTGAATCTGTATGTCCTGTTGGGTAGTGAGAGGGTGCCAGGAGCTACCCAAGGGACCGCTGGGTCTACTGTGCAGGATCAACCACATGGTGAAGTTTGATGTCGTCAATGGAAATGAATCCGTTGGCTTTTGAGCCTGGCAGAGGTGTTAGGATAACATTTCTGGTACCTTGTATTCCCGGGACTGGGACTTGTGCTCTGTAAGACGGGCCAAATTCCTTATTCACAGCAATCTTCTCACGATCCAGATCCCCAACTTTAGGAATCCAGCCAGTCAAAGTTGTTGGCAAATTCCTTATTCCCAAGGTGGCAACACTGGTGGATGAATTATCATCACGAAATTGCTGAAGCTCCTGTAAGACAGTGAGACGTTATTAATGTCAAATGGGGTATCTCCTGCCCCCATATCAGGGCCATCAAGATCTGGGACATACATAGGTATCCCAAAGAGATCCTCATAGGGAGTGCGTCTCCCCCACAGACCTTCTTGGCAGATTATTTAGTGCTCTCTGGACCCCATATAGGTGATGAAGCCAGCTGCGGCCAGAACCTAATACTCTAGCTGTTAAGGACTGCTTTAGAGCACGATTTCTCCTCTCCAAGACTGAATTTCCCTCAGGATGGTATCGTGAGGAGTAATTGAGTTCAATACCCATTTTCCTCATGGTGTCCCTGAATGACTTAGAGGCAAATGCAGGGCCCTGGTCCGAATGGAATGCTGCAACCACATGTGTACCAATAAAGATCAGCAAGTCTTTTATACAAGTTCGAACGTCAGCCGACCGCTGAAGCCATACCCAAAGGAATCTAGAACAAGAGTCTCCTACGACTAAGATGTATTTGTCTGGTTGGAGGGGACCGCAGTGGTCCAGGAACACACATTGGAGTAGCCTATTGGACACTAACAGGGATGTCTGCGGTGGGCGTTTGATGTTGGAGCCTTTAATTTGTTGGCAAATGTCACAACAAAGGACGTATTGCCTTGTCTGTTTGTATAGACCTGGCCACCAGAAGTGTTTCTGTAAGAGTGTTACTGTGGCCGAAATACCTGCATGAGCAGATGCGACACCCTCATGCGCCGCTTTGATGAGATCTAATCTCTGGTCTTGGTTGGGGATTGTTTGTTCTCCAACCCCAGGAATTGTTGCAAAAGCAACATTCTGTGCACTGATGTGGTAAGAGTACTTTGTAGGGTATGCTTTTAGGAGAGGCTTGCCTTCAGCCAAAGCTTTCATGGAAGGTAGAATTTCATTATCCAATCTCGTCTGAGAACGAGTCAATGCAGCCACAGAAGCCATAGCTACTGCAGATTCGGCTGCTTCATCAGCCAAAGTGTTGCCGATAACGTGTAGTCCTACACGTTGGTGGCCCAATGTATGCGCTACGTGGACACAGGGTAGCTTAACCTTAAGATCAGCCACCCTCCCCCAAGGAGTTCTGCGTTTTATGGTGTTCCCTTTGGAATCTCTAAACCCGTTCAACTTCCAATGATTAAGATGGGGCATGGCCGCGCAAACGAAAATGACGCACGCTTAGTTCTGGCACTCCGGAGGGGCCTGTAATTTATCCACAGAAACGGAGCCTAGCCCCGGGGCATCCCGCAACTGCAGTGCGGGGGAGCCTGAGAGGGCACAGGAGAACTGCGGGCCCGCTCTGGGCACTGACGGGTGATTCCTGAGGGAGTCGGGGACTCCGGGAGCCGTTGGCCTGACCCGCCTCGAGAAGCCGGGGACTTGCGTGCAGGCGCGCGGCCTGCAGAGAGCAGCCCTGTAACACTGGAGGCGCCGGAGAGACCGGAGGTGGCGCCGCCCGGATGGGGAAGGTGTCGGTAAGCTGGGGACCGCTCCCCGGCGGAACGTGTGTTGCGCGCCGCTCACCGAGCCTGAGGTGAGCTGGGAGCACACTGAAGCCGGGGGCCAGGGGGCCCGACCTGGATTCGGCAATTAGGACCCAAGTGGCACTGGAAACGTGTGGAGCCGGCGGACCCTGATCTAAGGGGGGGCCGGTATCCACAACAAGGACTGGAGCAGGAGGAGCACGGAGATGGGCCCCTGGGCACACTGGAACCATCAGCCGCAGCACTGAGGGACCAGAAGAGGCGGCGGACACCCGGATTCGGCGCCCCTGAGCACTGCTCCCCTGGCTCTGAAGTGGGGGAGAGGATCCTTGAACATCAGGCAAGCGATGGGGCCAGACATCTATCAGGGGGAGAGAGACCCGGGGAGCCCCCTCCCCCCCAAAAAAAAGAGCAGCTGTCGGGAGGGCTGACTAAAGCCACAAGAAGGGGAAGGAGACGGGGCCCATTGGTTCGCACCTGCACCCCCAAAGAACAGTGACCCGAGTGGTGCCCTTAAGCGAAGGCAAGAGGAGAAGAATCATGGTGAGTCGCGGAGGGCCCCGGGCAGGGGCACCCACTGGCACTGAACGAGGGAGAACACAGGAACGCCGGATCTCCGTTGGACCCCTGGTGGGCGGGAACGGCCGGCTGGTGAGAGGTATCTCGGACTCCCCGAGCCTGCGGGGGGTCTCCTGGATGTAAGGGAGGAAGCAGCGACCTCTCAGCTGCTCGTAAAGGCATAGAACGAGGGGCACGGCCCAATCCGGGTCGGACCAGGAGGGGAGGACCCGAACGGAGGAGTGACCGAAGTAATAGTCGGCCTATCGCCCTAGCCCGGGTGGCGCACCCCCCTGAATACCTGATGTCCCCCAAGAACTGCCACAAAAGCAAAGCCATGGACAGTATAACACCTGCTGAACGCAAGGGGGGGAGCCACAGGACCCTCCACAACCCAGGGTACAGGACACCTTAGATAAGATCTTGGGCGCAATAGAAGATACAAAGACTACGCTACAACGTGACATCAATCAGGTCGCAGTTGAAGTTGGCCTGCTAAGGGCGGACCACCACAAGCTGGTGGACAGAGTAAAGGAAACAGAGAACACCCTAGCCGAAATTGCACCGAAACAAAAAGACCTAAAAGCCGAGGTGACGTATCTAGCGGATAGGGATGCACGCCTGGAGCAAAGAGCAGAGGATGCGTAAGGGAGAAGCCGTAGGAACAATGTGCGAGTGGTGGGACTGCCGGAGGGGGCTGAGGGTGCGAATATGATGAAATTCCTGGAGGAGTGGTTGCGCACAGCTGTTGCACCGGGCTGCCTGACCACTTACTACACTCTGGAACGGGCGCACCGGGTGCCCTCAAGACCTCTTGCACCGGGCCGGCCTCCTCGCGTAGTAATCGCCAGGCTGCTACACTACAGAGACAGAGACATTCTCTTACAGAGAGCCAGAGAGGCGGGCCCCTTTAAAGTAGCGAACGGGGAGGTGACACTGTTTCCGGACTTCACGTTGGACGTCCAGACCAAGCGAGCCTCATTCCTGGCAGTTAAGAGGGCCTTAAGGGACGAGGAAATCCAATACTCGCTTCTCTTCCCGGGCAAACTGAAAGTGGCTATGGATGGTAAGACTACATTCTTCCAGACCCCCGAAGAAGCATGGGAATGGCTGGAGGCTCGAGGGATCCAGGTGGGACGACACGTGAGTGAGGGTCCGAGTGGGGGTGGAGCCCGCAGGGGCTCGGGAAGACGACGAAACAGGAACCGTCCCTGCTTGGCGCCAACCCAGTCGCAGAAGGAAATGGGGAAAAAGGCAGCACTAGAGGCAGCTGCCTCCATGAGCAGAGAGGAGACACCCCCGGAGGGTTCGGGCGGAGAGTCGGACGACACGGCAGTGTCTTCAGCGGAGGGGTCGGGCTGCTCGGTGCGGGCCCCGAGGGTTACCCCGCAGACTGCGGATGAACTTGGATAGCCGAGTACACGACGTGATCCCGAGGCGGGGGTGGAACGCGATTATGAGGCCCCTCCGGGCATGGCCCCCCCAACCAGAATCTCATCCATTCCGACAGACTGGCGAGAACTAGAGTTGAATGTTTGAATGAGTTGCACGGTTGCCCAATCTTTTGGGCAGCCCTCTGCTTGAAAGGCGCCCTGGGGAAGAGGAGTTGGGTTACACAATGATGGCGCTTTGCAGGAGGTGGCTTGTCAGGTTTAGACATCCAGTCAGATACTGGGGGATGCCGACCACTGGGGCGGGCCGGGAAGGCTATGGTGCGACTGTCTCTCCGATATGGCAGAGTATAACCTGCTAACATGGAATGTGCGGGGGATGGGAACGCCAAACAAAAGACATAAAATACTGTCCTACTTAAAGAGAAGGGGTATTCAAGTGGCGATGCTACAAGAGACCCATTTGGCAAAAGGCGAAGTGGAAAAGTTAAGGCGTAGATGGAGAGGACAGGTGTACGCCACAGAATACTCGGCATTTTCCAGAGGGGTGCTGATCTGGGTACGTGCTGGGGTCCCCTTTGAAGTAGAATCCACCAACATTGATCACGAAGGCAGGTTTGTGGTTTTAGAAGGAAGATTACACGGTATGCTGATCGTCTTGAGCTGCATTTATGCCCCCAATCAGGATCAGGTCCCTTTCATGTCACGGCTATCAGGTCAACTCACGCGTCAGCGGGTGGGAGGTCTCTTGATTGGCGGGGATTTCAACAGTGTGCTGGATATACATTTGGATCGTTCTACCCCTCCACTACCTGGAGCAATGACATGTAAAGTAGCCCAAAAACTAAGAGAATGGTTAGACGCATGGGGACTGTTAGACATATGGCGTGAACAGCACCCTGTTGAAAAAGATTATTCATACTATTCAAGACTCCACCGAGTGCACACCAGAATAGATAAAGTGGTCTGCACAGCAACGCTAATGCAGGGGATGGTCCACTCTGAATATCTGGGACATACGCTGTCTGATCACAACCCCCTACTATTGACCTGGAGAATGACTGAGGATAGGCCCCCCATCCCGATGTGGAGACTGGCCCCTGGAGCCCTAGAAGACCAGGCATACAGGGCCGACCTTCGCCTCTTCTTGGCTGACCATATTAAAACCAATAAGAGATCCACTGATTCTAGATCCATAGAGTAGGAGACTCTTAAAGTAACGACCAGGGGGTACTGTATGGGACAGACGACTGGGGTGAGACGTACACTTGAACGGGAACTAACCAAGCTAGAGAAGGAAATACATGAAGGGGAGCGGAGACAGGGAACAGATGAGCAGGAGAGGGAGAGGTATGCCCAAGCACGGAGAGCCCACTCCCAGGCTGAAGAACAACTTCGGTGCCATAATATGAAAAAATACATGGCCTCACTACACTCAGAGGAGGGCAGATCAGGTAGAATTCTGGCGTGGCTGGCGAGACCAGGAGGGGAAGGAGAGCCTATCACGAGGGTGATAGCCAAGGATGGAGAGAGAAGACATAGCCCGGGCACTATAAATGACGCCTTCAAAGAATACTATACTCACTTATATAGGAAACCCGGTGAACTTAATGTTCCCGCCCTTGATATATTTTTGCAACAACTCCCCTTGTCAACGCTGCCGAATGAGGAGCGAGAGGGGCTGGGAGCCTCGGTGCCAGTGGAGGAGGTGTGTGATGCTATATCGCAACTAGCGGCCAGGAAGACACCAGGGACGGACAGCCTGCCTTTTGATTTTTACAAGAAGTACGGAACTTTATTGGCCCCCCGACTGGTGGAAATGTACTCTGAGGCGTTGAGCCGGGGTGAGCTACCGGTCACGTTGAGGGAGACATTGGTGGTCCCTCTGCCCAAATCCAAATCTGGAGAGGCATTGATTGCTAACTTTCGCCCCCTGTCAATGCTGAGCAATGATTTTAAAATTCTCAGTAAAGTCATGGCCAACTGGTTGCTCAGCCACATGCCCACCCTGATACATGAGGATCAGAACAGGTTTGTCCCGAATCCAAGCACATCCCTTAATCTAAGGTGACTCTTCGCTATCCTACATATGCCCAGGGAAGTGAAACCTGCAGCGGGTGTGTTACTAGCCGTAGACTTCGAAAAAGCTTTCGACTCGGTCAGGTGGGACTATCTGAGAGCAGTGATGAGGCGAATGGGGTTGGGTGAGGGTTGGGTAAAATGGGTGGACTTGCTATATGCGTCCCCCCTGGCTAGGGTAAGGACGGGCAGGACGGTATCCGACACCTACCCAATACACAGGGGCACCAGACAGGGATGCCCCCTGTCGCCACTACTATTCGCCCTGGCCATCGAGCCGCTGGCAGCCCAGTTGCGAGGGGACGGCACGAGTAAAGGGATACAATGGGGACAGTCAGAGCATATAGTTTCCCTCTATGCAGATGATATACTTATCTACCTTAAGGACGGAGAGACAGGACTCCCTTGGGCTCTGGGTGCTTTGGAGCACTTCGGGACCCTGTCGGGACTGCGCCTCAATAGAGGCAAAACATACGTCTTCCCCATACTGACGAGCTGCGACCGCCCCATTTCGTGCCCGAAGGACGTAGGTTGGGCGCCGAGAACCTTTAAGTACCTGGGAATACAAGTGTTTCATGAGGTGGGGGACCTCCGTGACGGCAATCTTGGAAGGGCCCTTTGCTCCCTACGTGCCTCTGTGAGGTTCTGGCGCTCCTTGAGGTTAATCATAATGGCCAGAGTTTCATTGTCTAAAATGATAGTACTGCCCGTCTACTTTATTACTTTGCGAACCTGCCGCTGCTGGTCCCATCGGCGTGGTTCCACAAACTCAATACACTGATCAGGGAACTTATATGGGACGACGGCCGCAGGCGCACAGCACTTTCGACTCTCTGTAGGCCAACGCACTTGGGGGGCCGGGGAGTCCCAGACTATGAGTTCTATTACTTAGCATCACAATTACAATGGGTTTCCGGGTGGCTGGGAGGAAGGGGACAACTGGATAGATGCACCGCACATGGAGAGGTCGGAATGGAGTGAATTATTGCACATATGATAAATATGAAAAGGACCAAGCAGGCGGACAGTTTGATGACGAGAGTAGCCGCAGCATGCTGGAAGAGAAGTACGAGAAGAGTAGGGGTAGGACAGCCATACTCCCCAGCGTTACCGCTTTCGGTGCTGAGGGAGGACACAGATGAGAGGAGCCAGCCTGGTTGGCATGGGGCTGGGACCCTGGAAGAAGGCAGACGTGGAGACAGTTGGGGAGCTGTTCTGGGAGGGGGTGCTGAGGTCCTTCTTGGAACTAGCAGAAACGGGAGTCCCGGGGGGACAGTTTCTCCAATATCGGAAACTAATACACACCCTTAGCGAACACTGGGGAACAATTAATGCAGAACCTCCCACCCATTGAGTCTTACATCTACTATTGATACCTGGAGGGGATTCCCACTTAATTGCTAAAATTTATAGGACCCAAAACGAGGAAGCATTGGATGTACTGCAGCCCCAGAGAGAGAGATGGGAAAGGGCAGTGAGCAGGGAATTAACGGACGCGGAGTGGGGCAGGGCACTAGCATATCCCCGGACGGTATCCTGAAACACTTGGCTGAGGTACATACAGTACAATTATATTCATAGAACATACCTCACCCCACACTGATTGACACAAATTTACGGGGGAGCTCCAAAGACATGCCCCAGATGCGAGGACGTAAGCGCAGACTTTGACCACATGGTGTGCAGCTGCCCAGAACTCCAGCAAGGCTGGGTTGCGGCGCTAGCTGACCTGGCACGAGTGTTGGAAGTAGAGCTGGCCCTGTCCCCAGCCACATGCTTACTGGGTCTGAAACTGGGTATCCCACTCGGGAGGGTGAGGAGGCGCTTTCTAGACCTAGCATTGGTTCTCTATAGGAGACGGATTACGATGGGCTGGAAGTCCCCCAGGTGCCCCTCAACGGGTGAGTGGAGGCGTGATGTGACGAAGTGGGCTAGAGCTGAACTACAAGTGTTGAGGAGCGAGGAGGCAAGGGGCCTGCGCCAAACCCCTATTGCCCCAGCATGGGAAGAAATACTATTGGGATGGGACAGCTTGACCAGGGAAGGTAGGGGAAGGTCCAGAGTGACCGGTGGTATGGGGCATGGGGCAGCAGGGTGGGTTGGAAGTAACATCAGTGGTGGAAGGGTCAGGGAGGGAGGCCAGGGACCACACAGGATGAAAAGCGGAGGAGACAGGAGGACAGAACCCAGCGCAATAGGGCATAGATAGTCTCGTCCCAAAGGCACATTTATCCATGACTGAGTGGGTAGAGACGAGGATTCTGGGGAGATACCGGCCCGACCTCGGTGGAGAAGGAAAAGAACTCATCCCAGCAATGGAGGTCGCTTGCTCGCAATAGCGCCATCACGTTAAAATAATAGGTAATATTAGTTAAGACTGGTATATAGACACGCGGGTAAACTGGGTTCTCAGCACACACATGGAAAGAATGAATATCTAAGAAACTTAAGTGAACTAGGCACACTGGAACTTTAACGCTGAAAGTTACTCTTAGAAAAAAAGGCAATGCAGTGGGAGCCCTAGAAGAGGTTGGAATCCGCTGTACCATTAAAGATTAATAATATGAATTTAACGGAAACCTGTTGATGTTACCAACTGTATTGCAAATGTAAAACAGTGAAAAGTTGATAAAGATATATTTAAAAAAAAAAAAAAACTTCCAATGATTAAGATAATCATTGTAGGACTGGACGCGGTAGTATGAGTCACAGACAATCAGAGTGAGTAGTCCTGACTGTGTGTTCTAACACTAGTATGAGGGCTTTGAGTTGAGCTAGCTGGGCTGAAGCAGTCCCCCTAGGATCTGCCTGTAGGTATTGTGAGGGTGGAATACACCATCCTTCGTCACTCTGCTCATGGCTGCGCAAGCGGCTAAGTATTGATGTTTGGTACCTACAGCTGGTTGTGCTGAGCCATCAGTGTAAATGACAGCATGGTATCCTTCAAGTGGCAAAATATCTAAAGGTGCAGTGTACTTCTCTTCATATTGGAGGGATTCTTGTGTCTTAAGTTCTGGATCAAAGATGTAATCTACATCAGTGGCATTCAGGGAGGTTTCGTACCGAATCCAGCGTGGATGTAATGCTTTAACGTTAGGAACACTTGCTTTAGTGACAGCCTCTAAGGCTGGCACCCGGGTAACGACGATAATATGTTTCCCTTGGGCAAGTGGCCTCTCCTTTCATGACAGCCATCTGAACTGCAGTTAGAATTTTTCTGTGGGTGCGAAACGTTGTTCTTCATTGGATTTGATTTATATGCTATGGGCACAGTGTCACCCTCATTAAAGGTGACATAAGTGAACCCGATGGCACAAGCAATTATTCTGATGACCACATTTATTTTGTTATCACGGGTGTGTAAGCGTTTTGCTTCTAGCATGTCCCTACTGATACCTGTGTGTTCAACTGTCCAGTGCAGAGGTCTCAAGTGATCCCGGGGGGGAGGGTGCCAGGCTGTAGCCAAAAGAAGCATTATATAGAAAACAGGTCCTTGTTTTAAGCAGAAGCATGTTATTACATCTTTAAAAAGGTAACAGTGCTTAACTGCAATGTTTAAATAGGTATAGACATATTTAAACATAGCCATCTTTATAAAATTATTGTAAAAAATTCTGAGGGGGGCCCAATGATTTTTATTTTTCAACTCGGGGGGCGCAGCATTAAAAAGTTTGGAGACCACTGGTCCATTGTCAGATAGAAAAATCAGGGCATATTAAGTCATACAGTGGCTTGATACATTGTGCACAGTCAGGAATGTATGTTCTGCCAAAGTTGAAGAAACCAAGTAAGGACTGTAGTTTCTTAATTGTATTTGGTGGTTGGAGTTGAGCACATTTTTATCGAAAGTGTAGGGCCAAGCTCTTGCCCTTGTTTGATAGCTTGTATCCCAGGAACAATACACTGTTAAGGGATAATTTTGTTTTCCTAAAATTTAATTTGTAGCCAAGGGCTGTGAATCCTAAAACGATCGAATCGACCCTGGCAAGATGAATGTTGAGGTGGTCATCGGTGAGATGAATGTCATCCACGTAAGACAATGCCTCGAGATCAATGTCATGTAATATTGATGTTACACGGGCTGAGAACAGCCCTGGCCTATTCCTGTATCCTTGGGGCAAACGGCAAAAGCGTTTTTGTGAGCCAAAAGAGAATGCACTGAGGTCCCGACTTTCGTGTGCTACGTTTTGGCAGAAAAAAACATTGGAGATATCCAAGGTTGTTTTGATTTCTTATGCACTATGTTAATTAATGCTGTGCAATGTGAATTTTTTATAGCGTATGCATGTGTATGACTGTAAATGTCTGTAATCTAAGACTATCCTATGTGAATTGTCTGGTTTTACAAGGGGGAATAACGGGTTATTCATTGCAGAGACAAATGGCTCAGTTACACCCTGATACTCAAGCTGAGTGAGAATCTCCCTCACTGGAGCTTTTGCTTCGTGTTTAACAGGATATTGTGGCTGAGGCTGGGGTTGTTGACCTGATAGGTACTACATGACAAGGATAATCCTTGTCCCAACCTACATGGTTGCGGTATAATGCAGGTGCCTGCGCTAAAGCCCAGTTGACAGTGTAGGCTTGTTTTACCGCTTCTGAAACAAGATCAGAGAAAGAAGGCAAAAAGACATCTTCCCCACGTGGGAGCTTATGGACGTGCTCAGGTGGCCAGTCACTTTCGGCCAGTAGGATATCACAACTGAGTTCATCCATGAATATCACACTAATGGTGCGCTCTATGTCTCCCTCAATTTAGATATTCAAATCATAAACCCTGTCAAGTGGGAAAACCCGCCCATCCGCAGTTTCAACTGTAGTGAAGTGGCTAGTTGCTGTCGCATCCAGATGATCTTTCAGACTCTGGCGAAATATCATGACCTCTGCTGTGCTGTTTAGCAGGTCACTGCCCACATCTTGTTCTCCAGCAATGTTCTCAAGTGTACTGGCATTTTTAATTGACAGTGTCACCATCTTTTTTTTTTTTTTAATTGTGGATTTTGTTGTGGGGACTTGTCTTTTTTGTCTGAAGACTGTGGTGAGTCTTTCTTCTGTTTCACGTATTCAGGACGTCGTTCAGGACGGCACCCTCTCTCGCTAAATCTATCCAGTGCATCCTGAAAGGAACGAGAGGGACGTGAATCAGTATATCTGTCAGGAGCTTTTATACTTTCTCTATTTCTGAGATTATATCTCCTGTCGGAGTTCTCCGGGTGGGGAGAACTAGCCCTCTGACTTAGTCTGTCTTCAAATTGTTTTGGTTTATCCCAGCGTTTTTAGAACCCTCTTGTGCATGTTTAGCAGCTTCCTTAGGGGTGGTACTTTGTATTTCAGGCTTTTTTGGCTTGGCTTCCAAACTATCCCGTCCTATATTGGTATTAGTGTCGTAAATTATTTTTGGTAGCTCTTTCTCCTGGCCAACTGTGGAACTTCCCGGAGCCGCTGGTGTATAGCCAATGTTACCACTTCCCCTTTAATATTACTGAGTATTATTGAGGTGACTGCATCACAGTTACGCATTTGTTTCATCCCCAAATCTAGGGCTGGTGCAGCCCCGTGCTCATCTGTATTGGTTTTAACACTTCCGGTAAATTGGCGGGGTACCATGTGTGGTAATGTATATCGCAGCAAAGACTGTACCCCATGTGGCGCAGTCATCCACAGAGGGAACCATCCCGAAAGGCAAGCAAATAGTGAGAATTCTATGTTTTTCCTGTGGTCCCGTATGTTTTCTGGGCTATCCAGAGCGGGATTTCTCTCGCTCTGTGGGTATTTTACCAATGATAGAATGTACTGTTTGAGGATTAATCCCAGTAGTAGCCAATTGATACCTAGCAGGTGCTGGTAGTGCTGGATGTGCTGGTGTAGTATTCAGAGTTTACATTACAAACTGAACAAGTCATTGTAATGCGTAGCAGAGATGGAACACCAAATGGGGAGTAAAAGTAATTTTAATAGTTTGAGCTCGAACAACCTACAACCTATTCAGGTGCTCCCTGTTCAGCTGAGGAGGGTCTTCCACAAGACCACAGACATCTCCGTATAATGGTACTTGGGGTACCTGTTGTGTGTGAGACAGTGCTAATGGGGGTATCTGTAAATGAGTGCCTAAATACCATAGCTGGTGGCACCATGTCGTAGTTTGACTCTTGCGCTAGGACAGAACTTATGTTTGTAGGCGACTATGCCAATCCTACAACAAGTCGCAACTGTCGTCTCAATCCTCCGGGCTCACAAGCAGTACTTCACAAAAAACCCAAACAGTAAAAGGTGATTTGTGGCAGCCTTGACGCATGGAGAGTGCAACATCTCAGGGAGTGTTGTGTTTAAATGGAGATTACCCCTATTTCACATGAACATGTCTCAATCAAACACACAGGAAATGAAGGAGATGCAGTAAAGGCTTAATTGTTTTTTTATTAACAATACTGAAATCTATGATAAATTGCATGGGCTGCAATGATTAGGATAATGAACAGTACAAAAAACAGAATTGTGAAAACGAGAGTCTTTAGTACAAAGACCCCCCACCATCTTGCAGTAACATAAAATTACATTAGATATGAAATATATTCCTAATACCCTAATATGATGAACCAAATCCCTAACATAAAGAGATCTAGGTATGATAAACCTAATCTGCTAATGCTGTGTCCATGAGAAGAGCCCCCCAACCCTTGTTACCTTGGAATGAGGTCTCTAGATCAGACTCCGTAGGGACACGAAGATTGGGTCACTTCAAGGCGACATGTAGCATGGATAGCTCCAATGGCATCTGGTAGGAATCCCTCTGACTGTCTGTGTGAGATCTATTTATACAGATCTGATCGGACCCCTGAAGTAGGTCTGTTCCTAAACAATAGATAGCAAGACATGCTTGGGCCGGCAATTACATAATCAATTCCCTCAAAAACTCAAAGAGGGAAAGTACCTAATGTGAATACCTACAGCTTGTTTATCTTTGTTGCTTGATAGTGACGCCTTAGCACAGTGGCACTGATGACATCAAACTAAAACATTGGCCTAACTAAAAACAATGCAGCCATCTTGGAAAGATATAATAAAATAATTTAGCTAAAAAAAGGCATACTAAGTAGGGTTAAAGTCACTGGGTGACAGGGGCATAAGCTAACTCCTGCTTCCCATTAAAACAAGATAAGATTCACTACACTTATGCATCCTTGCACTCATTTACTAAACATTACTGCCTGGACAGTCAGGTCTGTAGGGATGGCCACTTCAGTCGCTCGGTCCTGCAGGACTTTCTAGTATGATCTTGATTCGCAATCCGCCTCAGAGGATGGCATTGCTTGGGTATCTATTCTAAGGTAAGGAATTTGCAACTAGAAGTCTCTATCAGATGTACAAGTTACTTACCTTAAGTAGCGATATATCTGGTAGAGACATATTCTAGTCGCATATTCCTTACTGCCCACCCATCCTCCCTGCTTGCGAACTGATTTCTAGGGACTGGGTTTCCCCATACATGGCCTTAGCTCTGGTGCACCAATTTCAGTGTTCTTCGCTGCTCTGCGTTTGGTGTGGAAAGCTGTGAAAAGAAACTGACGTTACTGCGCTGAGGCTATGTACTACTCCCGATGTCATCACGGCGACAATGACGCCCACGGAGTTGACCGATGCCACCTACTGTGTGAAAGGGTATTGCTTGAAGAAAAATCTCCGGATCCAGTCTGACTCCTGGGAGAAAATTCTAAGGTAAGTAATCTGCAACTAGAATATGTCTCTACCAGATATATCGTTACCGAAGGTAAGTAACTTGTACTTTGAGTGTAATTTCCCAATGGGAGAAGGTTGAGATGTGGAGTTTTGTGACTCTCAGCTCACAAATTAAAAATACAACTTTTGGTGAAGTTGGTTTTTAAATTGTAAGTTTGAAAATGACAGTTTTAGAAAGTGGGCATTTTCTTGCTTAACCCTTCTGTGCCTCTTCTTGGCTGTGGAATCAATCATCAATCAATCAGATTATTTGTAAAGCACACTACACACCTGTGAGGGTCTCAAGGCACTGAGGGGAGGGAGTGGGGGCTGCTACTGCTCAAACAGCCATGTCTTGAGGTCTCTCCTGAAGGTAAGTAGGTCCTGTGTCTGTCGCAGGTGGGTGGGAAGAGTGTTCCACGTCTTGGGGGCGAGGTGGGAGAACAATCTGCCACCGGCAGTCGTTCTGTGAATGCGTGGGACGGTGGCGAGGGCAAGGTCGGCGGAGCGAAGCTGTTGGGTCAGGGTGTAGAAGGAGAGCCGCCTGTTAAGGATTTCTGGTCCGGTATTAGGCAGTGCCTTGTGGGCATTTGTGAGGAGTCTGAACGTGTTTCTCTTGTTGACGGGGAGTCAGTGTAGGTCTCTCAGGTGGGATGTGATGTGACAGTGGTGGGGGAAGTCCAGGATGAGGCATGTGGAGGCGTTCTGTATGCGTTGCAGTCTTTTCTGGAGCTTGGCCGTGGTTCCTGCGTAGAGGGCATTGCCGTAGTCCAGTTTGCTGCTTACGAGGGCCTGGGTGATAGTCCTACTGGTTTCAGTGGGGATCCATTTGTAGATATTCCGAAGCATGCAGAAGGTGTTGAAGCAGGAGGAAGAGATGGTGTTGACTTGCTGGGTCATTGATAGTGATGAATCCAGAATTAATACCAGGTTGCGTGCGTGATTGGTGGGGGTCGGTGCGGTTCCCTGTGTGGCAAGCCACCAGGCGTAGTCTCATGCGGAGTGGGTGAAGCCGAATATGAGGATCTCAGTTTTGTTGGAATGCAGTTTCAGGCAGTTGTTCTTCATCCATTCGGCGATGGCCTTCATTCCTTCGTGGAGGTTGGTTTTGGAGATGGGGACTTGGTGAGGGAGAGGATCAGCTGAGTGTCATTGGCGTATGAGACGATGTTGAGTTTGTGAGACCGGGCGATATTTGTGAGCGGAGCCGTGAAGACATTAAAGAGGGTCGGGCTGAGGGTTGATCCCCGGGTACGCTGCAGATGATTTGGTGGCTTCAGAGCAGAGTGGAGGGAGGCGGACTCTGAGTTCTGCCGGTGAGGAAGGAGGTGATCCAGTCCAGGGCTCTTTTGCGGATCCCTGCGTTGTTGAGGCGTGTGAGTAGGGTGTGGTGTCAGACGGTGTTGAATGCGTCTGAGAGGTCCAGGAGGATGAGGGCCTCAGTCTCGCCGTTGTCAGGTAGGGAGATGGGCCGGAAGTTCTTGAGGTCCTTTGGTTCCACCTTGGGTTTCTTGAGGAGGGCGTTAATTTCGGCATGCTTCCAGCTCTCTGGGAAGGCGGCGGGAATACACGTCTGGGTCAGGATGACAGTTGGGCAGCTTGTGAATTCACTCTAGACGGTCACACACAGGAAGGTGAGGTGTGCCCTGCATATCCTCATGGGTCTTCGTGGGCTAGAATGGTGGGAGGAACTGATACTTGCACCTCAATAGGGCTGTGCCTGTCCTTACACAAAGCAGTCTCCAACCCCCTGGAGTGTGTCTAAGGCCAGGGCAGGAAAGGCAGGGTCTTGTGCACTACAAAAGCTTTCCTTTGAAGTTTGCTTACATCAAAGGTAGAAAGGAGTATACGTATTGGACTTCTGAGACCACAACATTAGAATCCTTCTGGACTGAGGACATTCTACCAGGAAGAAGAGCTATTTCTGTAGGAGGGACTGCCACTCTGCCTGTTGCTTTGCTGTGCCGGCCTGCGGTTAGCTGCTTCTGTTCTGTAAGTGAAAGGACTGGACTTTGCTTTCTGCATCCTGCTTCCAAAGGCTCTCCAAGGGCTTGGACTGAGCTTGCCTCCTGTAAGAAGTCTCAGGGACATCAAAGACTTCATCTGCCAGCCCCTGAGCTCTCTTGCTGAGAGTCCTGATTCACCAAGTGGTGCCAAATCCAGTTTTTGGACCCTTGTGAGTGAGTTCTGGTGTAACGAAGAAGAATCCAAGTATATCCACTCCAGAGCGACTTCGGATCCGGCGCCGCTGTGTGACTCTGCACCACAGCCTGCATCGGAGCCCGTGGTCCACAACTAGTGCAATGACCGTGATGGATGCCACAGGCCCGACACCATTGCTCCACGCCGCCGCAGCTCCTCCGAAGTCCTGCCACACTGTGAGTTCTGAGTGCCGCGTCCCTGGGACATCTGACTCTGCTGCAGCACCTGTGGCCCTGTGGTGTGATGGCGACTCCTCAAAGCTGATTCCATTTTGCGCTTTGACCTGCTGGATTTATCGACCCGTCAAATCGTAAAGAACCAATGCCTCGCCACCGACGGTGCATCAACTCCCATGCAACCATAAGAAACTGACACCCCACCTCCCCTGCCTAGCAGGAAGGAACAGATGTCTCACCTCCCCAGTAGCAGTAAGGCACCAACGCCACACCGGCTCTAGCGACGCCTCATCTCTCTGACTCCATGCAGCTTCTTTGTTTCCTCATCATTTTCTAAGGTACTGTGCCTGGGGTCCGTGCGACTTCATGACTGGGGGCGGACTGATGGGAACAACTCCTTCAAAACGTGGTGATAGCCCTGGTTGCAGCTATTGTGTTTCTAAGCACTTTATTGAGATTTAATCTTAAAAAATGTGTATCTTTGCTTGTGTATGTTGGATTTTTGACATTTGGGTCTTACATGATGTTATATTCAGGTAAATATTGGCTATTTTTCTAAACTGGTGTGAAGTTCTTTTGTGGTGTTTTCACTGTATTACTCTGTGTGTGTACAAAAACTTTACACACTGCCTCTTAGATAAGTCTGACTGCTTGAGCCAAGCTCCGAAGGGGGTGAGCAGGGATTATCTTAGCTGTGTGACCTCCTTACCGTGCCTAAAGTGAGGGTCCCTACTTAGATAGGGTACAAACTACTGTCAACTAGAGACCCAATTTCTA